>NC_137154.1:100902835-101502835 GCF_951394435.1 Stenella coeruleoalba | reverse complement strand
TGGCTGTACTCCCCTGTATTTCCCAGGTAATATCAGATCACAGTCACGGGTTGTATCTTAACTGGCCAATTTTCATACAAATGCAAGTGGGTCAGAAAGAAGATCAGACCACAGAGCATGGACAAAAATTGTGAATCTATGACAATTCTGGGAAAACAATCAGACTATATACCCTATGAATGGGATGTAGCACAAAACTTTAGAAACTGGAAGGAGGCAGCCTCTTTCAAGGTGAAGTCCTGCATCACTTTGTTAAGGACTTCCTTCATTGATTTGAATTCTTCTTCCCCATTATAATGACCAGACTCATCCTTTTCTAAATAATAAATTCTTAATCTAAAAAAAAAAAAAAAAAAAAAGGATCTTTCTCTGTCTTATCTAATTGAACGTTGTTTTTTATTTTTTTTTGGCTGAAAACTACCATATTAAGGCTGTTGAGTGTATTCAAAGGATGAATTGTCTAAGATGAATAGTCGGGCCCAGATGGCTAACAAATGTATACTACAAAGTGTTACTTTCATCCACATTAAAGGCCCTTATCGCAAACTGAAATTCTTATGGATGAAAGGATATGAGGTCTGAATTTGCTTCAAAATAATCCAATGAGCTGGGAGGAAGCATGGAGGATTAGTGAAACAGACTGGGCCATGGCATGGCTTGATCATTGTTGATGCTGGGTGATGGTACAGGGGAGTGCTAATAGCACTGGTTCTAACTTTAGCATGCATCAGAATCATCTGGAAGGCCTGTTAAAACACAGAGAGCTGGGCCCCACCCCAGAGACTCTGATTTAGGAGGTCTGGGTGAAGTCAAGAATTTGCATTTCTAGAAAGTTCTCAGGGGATGCTGATGTTGCTGGCCTGGGAACCCCACACTGAGAATCATTGTATTAAATGGAGTTCCTACCTCTGCCTGCTTAGAATCTCAAACAGCAGGAAAAAAAGGCAGAAAAGAGACACAGACAATGGGAAAAGCACTGAACCATCAACACAATTCCAATTGGACTGAGTCTGGGAAACAATAATGTTGGTTTTCCTCATTTACTCTGAACCTCTATCTGTATAATTGTTATGGAGTATGCTTTGGGACTGTGCCATTAAGCAAAATGAATAACCAGGATCTCTAACTCTTCTTTTAATACAAGACTAGAGTTAGGTTGTGGTTTATCTAGATGGGTGGCACCACTCCCCGTATTTGCCCGAGATTCAGAATGGGTTTAAAATGTGTGGTCAGAAATCTTTTCCTTTGGTCTTTCAGATGCGCCTAGTTCCAGAAAGTAGATGTGGAACTTTCTGCATCTCGTTGGGTCTAGAGGCATCAGGTGATGAAGAAAGAAAATTTCAAGCTTGAGGCTGGATGGTCACAAGGAGGCAAGTAGGACTTTTGGTCTAATTTTATTTCATTTAAACACCCTTTGGCCAACGATTGCTGCATGCCAAGCATTGAGCAACAGACTCTGGGATATGCAAAAATAAATTCCAAAAAAATGGTCCTTGACCCTGAAGAGCTCACATATAGTTTGGAAGGTAGACATGTAAATAAATAATTATACTATAATATGAATCATTATATAATAACTGTGGTTGTTATGAGTATGCTGTTCGTTTTCAACTAAGTGGGGAAGGAAGTGAAGAAACAGTCTCAAGGGATGACAGTTCAACTGGTTCTTGAGCAATGAGCACCTGTCTATTAGCAAAGAGATGCATGCAGGGGAGAGGCACACAGGAGAGGAAGCAGTAGAAGTGTGGGAGAGTGAAAGTGGCTCCTACCTCCAATCAAAGAGTCATTTGACAGGATTAGAGTGTGGGCTGTGAAGGAGGAGGGGGCTGGCGAAGACACAGAAAAGGTATATTTGTTTGACATGCACTACACACAGCAATAAAAAGTTTATACTCTATCTTGGGGACCATGTACCCCAAGGTGGTGTATGGGGAAGATATCACAGAGCTGAATTTCAAACAGCCAAATGCGGTGGGACAGTGGGTTAGACAGTGGCAAGAGGTTTCTTTAGTCTGTAGACCAGGCAATGAGTTCAGGAAGCCATGAGTTCAGGCAGAGATGATGAAAACTCGGTCTAGGGCTTCATAGTTTAGAATATTTGCATAGGAGGCCCGTTGCTAGCATGCCAATAGAAAAGTCATGTGTGTGTTTGTGTGTGTGCACGTGCATTTGTGTGTAGAGGTTTGAATATACATAAACTTATATAACTTTATAAAGATAGATAAAAATGAAATTTACATATACAACTTTTATATCACCTATCTGGACATAATATGGAGAGAATAAAAGAAGGAAGAAAGGAAGGGAGGGAGAAAGGAAGAAAAGAGAAAGGAAGGAAAAATACTGTATCTATAATAAACAAAAAAGAGAAAGTAAAGTTTGCCATCTAGGAAAAGAGCTTAAAGGGCTTCAAGTGAGACCAAGCCGCTCCCTTGGGTGCTATAAAGGTTTGGTAACTTATAACATAGGCCTAGGGTGTGTGTGTATGTGTGTGTGTTGGTGGGGGGGGGGAGGAGAGGGTTATGAAAAAGAATAATGGAGAAAAAGAATAAATGCAGTATAATTTTTAAGACTTTGAATACCACAAATGAGTCACAATTTGGAATTTCACTTTCTCTTCCAATATTTTCCACATAATTAGCCCATTCATATACACAAAAAGAACACATGGAATATTCCAAAATGACACAGGACTCACTCCGAGCACTGAAGCGGGATGCTGAGACTTGCCTCCCGTACCATCCCTGGAGCAGGGATGAAGATCCTGGCCTGTGCATTCAGCTGGTGATGAGACAAGGCACAGGGCACTGCCACCTCCTTTTATAATGTTTCCCATATCTTTTCTTCCCTGTAAATTACACATGCCAGGCCTTTGCCAAGGGAGATAATGCTGCTCCCATGTGAATTGGATACTCAGTGCCCTGCATGCCTGAGTGTGTCAAGGCTAAACAGGTCTATTGTTCTTAAACAATGTTGCCAGAGAATTGTCTCCTTGTGCAGAATGATGCTGAAGAGATAAAAATATCTTTCATTTCTGTAGTGCGTTGCATCTTACAGTGTGTTCCACATTTTGCAAACTATATATAGGCTCAATTCATTACCCACCCCCATAAAATACAGCCAGAGCACTGGCAGGCACATGCCAGATGTTTGACAATGGTTTAATAACAGAGTAAAGAACAAGTTAAATTGGACTCGGAAAACAGGAAATGGGATGTGGGGCACTAGGTAAAACTATGCCCTTAATCCTACATTATGTATTGAGTGCCTACTGCCTACCAGGGTAAGAGCCCGGCGCCATGGGACTTGGAGAGGCACAACTCCTACCCTCAGGGGGCCGCCAGGATATCCAGGAGGGTGCACAATCAGATAGATGCTATGGTCCAGTCTGATTCATGTTAAAATCGAGTTAAAATACAAGGCGCCATGGTCCTTACTGCCTTTCAAGGGAGGTGTTTACCATTAGCCACCCTGGCATCAGCTTCCCCTCAGTTTCCTAAAAGGCTTGCATCCGATAGAATTATGGAGTGTATGTTGGAGAAAAGCTGTTCTGGAGCTCAGAATCCAGGTTGGGGGCGGAGCATGGTTCTGGGGGAAATAAAGAAAGAAGAGAAATCACAAGTTGAGCAAGTTGGGGAAAGACCGAGGGCACTCAGAGTAGAATGAAAATCAAACAGTTTGGGGAAAATACATGACCAATGAGACCAGAGGAGTCTGTGCAGATTCCAGGCTCATCGCTAGTGTTCCTGGTGGGGGGGGGGGGATCAGTCACTGGCAAAAATCTGCCCTAAAGCCGAAGTCACTGAGTCACTGGGGAAGCGCTTCCAAATCTTTCCAGGCTGAGAGCTGTGGCTTCTGGAAAACAGACAATAGGATTTTAGGACTGGGGGGGATCCCAGGGAAGTACTGTTTTATTTCATAGATGAAGAAAGATACGCCCAGGTTTATTAAGTGGTTACAAAAGGTAGCAGTTCTCAGGCCAGAACCCGGGTCCAAAGGCTCACCCTGACCCCTCACTCAGGCCCGGCCTTGGGTGAATCAGTGGTGCAGTCTGGCCCTGCCCTTTGGGGGATGCTTCTGAAAGCTGACAACCTGGTTCTTGGGGGCCTTTCTGCAGGACTGCAGAGAGACTGGCCACAGTGCACAGGGATTAAGGTCTTATAACCCACCTACGCAGATGTGAGCAAGAAATTTGGTTCAGATAAATGAAAAAGAAATAGCTTAGAAGATTGTGACTGCCCAGGTCAGACAGGCTGCCATCCAGGGAGAACCTCTGAAGCCCATTTGGTCTCTGGAAGTATACGTAACTTCCGGCCCTTATTAACTTATCCAAGATGGGAGAGTCAGGTTACCCTGAACTCCCAGGAGGGGCCTGTTCAAAACGTGTTTAAATCCCTGAACAAGGAGGTTTTCACCAGCACTGGCAGGTTCTAAGAAAAACAAAAAGGAATGTGGTTTATAATGTATCTGTGCAAAAAATATTGCCAAGAGGCATTAAACAGGAAATTCTCCGCTCATAATGACTGTCCCTCTCATAAAACTGCCTCTCCCTCTCCTTCGTGCTATACAGGGGCCCTGGTGAACACAGGAAGATGAGGGCACATGAGCATTGCAGGAGAGCAAGGGAGCAAGCAGGACAGTGGAAACTCTAGCTGAAGGTTGGGGCCCTGTGCTGCATCTCGACCCTGCAGCTTCCTGTAAGGCCTCAGGCAAGTGGGCCCAGAAGGATTCCACTAGAAAGGATTCCAACTGACAGATGACCCTCCAGGGTAACATCTGTCTTGTTAAAAAGCCAATGAGAAGGTTCATAATTTTTTGCCATGTATGCACCTGTGTACGCTTCGCCCCAACTAGAGGGCAAACTTTCCAAGAACAGGAGTTCACATATTCATTCCACACATCTTCATGAAGTACCCAAAACAGGCCTTTGCACAAATCGAGGGAATAATAAATATTACAGACATTGGATGAACAGCCAGGAGGAAAGTCACTGGAAAGTGGTGATGAGTCAGGGTCTGAACTCCCACCGGCTCAGGACGCTGGACAGCGGTGCCCGGACACCCCTGTACCTGGGCCCAGAGCCTCCTGCCTCACTCTTTGTTCCTGACCTCAGGAAACAGCGGGGTACTCTTGCTGCCCAGAGACCAGGGCTTGGAAGCTGTCCGGAGGAGACTTGCACTCCTGAAACTTCTTGGCCGGGGAGCAGCAGACTCCGGAGCCAGCCCCCATTCTTGGGAGGGAGATCTCGTTCCTACCCGCTGGGCTGGGGGTTCGAAGGACACAACACCTGGCCCTGAAGGCCTGGAGGGGGCGGGAACTGATTAAGGCGGCCACGGGCTCTGCGCCAGGTGAAGAAACTCTAGAGAGGATGCCACCTGCTGGCGAGGGGCCGCGGCTCGCGCGGTGGGCGCAACGGAGACCCGGAGCCTGGATGGGCAGAGAACAAGAATTCGGGCAGTTTTCCAAGTGGCCGGTTTTCTGCTGTCTCTTCAGGGTCGCCACCTCCCCGGGTCGAGCCCAGAGATCCGGTTCTCCGCGCGGCGCGCTCCGGACGCCGAGGTTCCCAGCGGGGGCGGCGGGCGTCCTCCCCCGGCCCCCTCCCCTCGCGGCGCTTCGAGGTCTAAGCCTCCGCGCTTCTCCATCAGGTGGAGCCGTGCTGCTCGCCGCCTCCCTCCTCCGCTCCCTCTTCGCCGCGAACTGCGCGCAGGCACCTTACAGCGCCAGGAGGTTAACCGAGACCCCGGAGGAGGTGAGGCCAAGGATCAGCCCAGGCGGAGATGGCGGGGCCGCCGTCGGGGCTGGCGCCAGAGCCCGGCCGGCTGTGGGTCCTGCAGGTATCGCTGTGGTTCTCGCTGCCCCACGTGGTGGCTGCCGAAGACTGCCCTGATTTTTCCGGCACTTGGGCTTGAAAGGCCTCCTGGTCCTTTTAGAGGCAGGCAGCTCACCACTTAATCCAAGCTTTTTTCCTTTCTGCCGGAGACCAGAGGCTGCGGGGCGGGGGTGGGGGTGGGGGGGCTGGAGGGGGGAAGGAGAGGGGGATGGAGAAGGGAACAGGCCTAGCTGGCTGGGGGGTGGAGGGGGTGGGGGATCGGAGCCAGATTGAGAGTCAGGAGGCCAATCTCGGGACCGTGGGGCGAGGGAAGCCAGGTCCTTCCAACCTCGGACTCCCCCCACCCCTCTTCTCCTGACCAAGAGTGAGTGTGTGTAGTTTGAAGGCACCTGTAGGTGGGCCTGATTTTGGTGGGTTGCACAAGTCGTGACCCTGGCCTCTTGATCCTGGTTTGTAGTATTTCCCTCTGGGGCTGAATTAAGCAAGTTTGGTCCCAGGCCACTTAGGAATTAGCAATCAGAATTAACAACAGTTTAAAGGGTAAATGTCAGTTAAAACATCAAATGTTGCTTTGTAAGGCACAATCTACATTCTTTAATTATTAGTCTTATTCACAGCAAGGTTGGCTTTAGGAATGACCCCCAGACCTGAAATTTCTTCCCACCCCTATAGATTCAATTGGAAAGCTCCTACTAAAGTATATTTTCACTCTTGATATGTTATTTGACATGTTATTTAGAATTATTATTCATCTTTTGCACGTGTTTCTGATTTGTCTCTTCTATTTCATTACGTTGTCTATTATAGCAAGTCCCTGGACTAAGGTAGTGCTGACACTTTGCTTCTGTGCCTTGTTTGCTAATTTAGCTGATGGGGTGCCTCTTTTGGGTCCTCTTAGTTTCTGTTGCTCAGCATTGCTTATTTTCCCCCAAAAGTTTGCTTACAAATTTCCCTTTGATGTGTTTAACAGCCTCTAAGGGGTGCAGTTAAATAAACTATTAAGAATAGAAAAGTCAACAGGGCAGACACCTACTAATTTGTAGATCTTTGATGTCAACAACCAGGTGTAAGCTCTGATAGCACACATGTGCCCCTTCTCTCTTTCTTGTTCATAAATACTAAGGGATGTGTTTTTTAAAGTTAAGATCCACATGGAAACTTGGAATGTACCTTGCAATCAGCAAAGTCCCCAAAATATGTAATACTGTTGGAAGAAAAGCTAAGAGTTTCCCAAAACACCTCCCCAAGGTCCAGTGACTGATGAAAGTAATGATTGATTTTATAATTGCATGCCACAAATCGAGTGAGCATCTTTCATTTCCCTCTCCTTACTCATTACGTCCCCTTCTTCTGCATAATGCTGTATATTTTTATATGTTGCTCTGTAACTATCCTTACAGTTTGTATCTTATGTGTGTACTCTGCTTCCACACTAAATTATGAGCTCCTGAAGTCATGGACAGCGCCTGCAGTTTTATTTTCCCCAATGCCCTGCTTATACCAGGCATATCTAAATGTCTCTCAAATAAATAGACCTAGATAAATTTGCTTTGATATCCGGGAGGAAATAGAGTTTGATTTGAGTGTGAGTTTCATGACAGGTGAAAGACCTGAAGGTTCTTAGGAGGCAGTTGCCTGTGACCTTGGCCTCTCCTTCGCGGTAGGATTCACAGCACCTCTTGGAGAAAAGACACGCTCAGAGTGATGGGGTGCTCCTTAGAGGAGAGACTCCAAATGCAAAGCCAGCCTGCTCCCCTATCCTTAGTAGGAAATGCACAAACCAGGATAATAATAATAACAAATGGGTATGTGTCATAAATCTACCTTTTCCTACCTTTTCCTAGTTCCTTCATTTTGTTTTCTAGGAGTATGGCAAAGCAAAACCAAGGTGCAAACGTTCCCAGCTTATTACTTAGCCCCCTCCTAGGAAAGTCTCAAAAATTCAAAGCATGCTTATCTTTTCCCCAACTCCGAGACTCCTGCTGCACATACTGGCCAAGTCTTTCCTGGGGAAAGATGTACCCCCCCTTGCCTCTTGCTTTTCCCCATCCAGCCCAGTTTCCAGTCCCCCGTGCAAAGGCAAGGCAAGCATATTGTAGTATGGGTACGTGCATCCAGCCATCCTTCACTCCTTTAAACAACATTATGTCCTGTGGACAAAAAGTCACACCTCCGCTCCCTGTTCAAGATGTCTTTTGGTCAATAATGGTGGCAAAAGCTGAATTTCCCCCTATGTAGGGGGAAAAAAAGAAGGAAAGAAAGAACAGAGCCTCCCCTGCACCACCGCCACCCTCCGTTTTGCATAGATCGCCTTTCACCAAGTATTTCCTCTTTAATTATGACCTGTTTCCCCTCCCTCTCCCTCCGCCCCAGCTTCAGTGAAAGAAGCCCTTCTGTCACTCGTCACTCGCTCCCTGGCTCGCTCGCGCGCTGGCTGTGGGAGGAGCCGCCGGAGGAAGCTGTGTGCCTGGGATGCCGAGCGCCAGAGGATGGAGCTGCTCCGAGAGGGGACATCGCTGACAAACCCGGCTTCCCGAGGCGGCTAGAAACAGGCGACTTGCCTCGGCTGGCTGCGGATCCCCTGAGGCACGGAGCCCGAGGCCACCCGGAGGGACCGACGGACAGACAGATGGTCGGCGCGAACCCGGGAGGACCGCGGCGGAGGCAGGGCACCACGAGCCGCCGAGCAGAAGAAACTCACCGCGAACCCAAGTTGCCCCGCCGGCTTCCCCTCGGCGCGCGGAGGAATGAGACCTTTCCAGCTCGACCTGCTGTTCGTCTGCTTCTTCCTCTTCAGCCAAGGTAGGACCCGTGCGCCGCTGGAGTTGCAAAAAAAGTCGGCGGGGTTGTCAGGGCGCGCGAGGCTGCGGGCAGGAATGTGGGCAGGGTTCGGAAACTCGAACTGATGGATGCGTCTCCCGGTGCCCGGCCGAGAGGCACTGGCATTGCCTCTTTGCCTTTGAAAATGCAACAGAATGGTACTGTTTATTTTCCTTTGGAAGGCAGGGATACCGGAGGGGAGGGTGACTTTCTCCCCTCACTTGTCAACATCCAGCTCAAACTCCCCAATGCAAATGAGTTCTTTATGCTCCCGGTATGTTAATTAGGCGGCATCGTTGTGGCTGTGCGGCTCTGAACTTCTGGGCGCCTCCTCTCCTCCAGACGCAGGTTGGAGAAGAGGGCCGGGAGGGAGAGCTTTGTTTACGTGGCTATTTCAGCACGAATGAGGTCGAGCTGGCACGGGTGTATTCGGAAGGGAATGCGTGTGGAGGGGTCTGCGATGACAGAATGGACCGTGGGGTGATGTGCAATGTTTGGGAAAAGCTTCTCAAGAGTTTCATTGAATGTAATCGGCTTCTCTGAATACGACTGCATTCTGAGTCCTACACAGCACTGGATTTCAGGGCATACAATGAAATTCCACCCGTGATGCTGACTGCTTCCTTTCTGCAGCTTAGCAGGGGCAGAGAAGCTGGTGGACTCTCCGAAAAGAACTTGGCCACCTCGGGCTCCCTGCCCCTGGGAGCCTTGGGGCCCGTGGGGGTGGAGGGCAGGGAGGGCCATTGGGGAGATGGATGGCCAGTGCCCGCAGAGCCGGTGGCATCCGAGTCACCTGTGGAATTGAGTTTGAGGGACAAGTCAGTCGGTTCCTTCCCCCGCTTCTGGAATGCCGGCGCTGTCCCTGCCATCTGAGGCGGCATTTGTGCCAGCCAGCACAGCTCTGGGAGGAACAGGCCTCTCAGAAAAATCCACAACAGAGCACGTCCATCTGTTGATTAAATGAAGGGTAAAAGTTTTTGAGAAAGCACAGCACCGCCATGGGTGGCTGGCTTTGCAAGCAAACAGCATGTCTCCCTTTCTTCCCCTGTCAGGGAGAAGCCAGATGAGAGCAGAAACCCACACCTCCTTCCCCAGCTCCTCAGCTGCTACTTGTGGTCACTGCAGATTTTCCCGCTGTCAAACTTTGCTTCTGACCTTCCTCATTTAACCTGGGGGCCCTTCCCACACCCGAGTATGCGTGCATCCCTGCTTGTATGTAATTCTAATGTACGCACACACACACACACACACACACACACACACACACACACTCACGTATTCGTGTGGTTTTGTGCCTCTCACCAGGGCTCCCTACAGCAGCAGGAAGATAAATTGCCTTCCCCAGAGTTTTTGGGCTGAATGAATAAGAACTATCTCAGAACACTGGTATAGAAACATTTGGGTTCTATTACCGTCTTGTGAGATGACCCTCTTTGTTGGATGTGTGTGCGCTTGCCTATGGGTCACACCTACACTGACACACATGCTCACTCTCATCCTCCTTTGCCTCTTACCAATTCATTCACTCAGGGAGTTACGCGTAGAATCCCTAAATAGAGGATCCAACCGTCCCTCCCCCCTACACCCAGGTTCATGGAACCAGTGCACGTTTTACTCTCTCCCTTGTTTATGTTCTTAGAAGCTTGAGCCGAGACTCCTGTCTAGATTGACACAAGAAGCCTATAGGTGTCTAAGTGCCTCTCTGGCTGTCGGAATCATCACAGTGTGCAACTTCTACTGTGCTTATTCCTTTCTCAGTACAGAGCTGTTTCTTGATTGCCTCATATAAATCTTTAACTATTTACCTATGGAGGTTAGATGCTCTGCTTCTTCTATCCTAAGCCCCAAGAGCACTAGGAAGGAACCACAGCATCACGCAGTTCAGAGTTCCTTGTTGTTCCTGAGTTTTCTGAGCTTGGCCAGCTGTGCCCACCCTGCTAAATGGTAGATGCATAGTCGACGGGACTCCAAAACAAGTCTAAAGAAAGACAAGGAGACCAAAGTGGACGTAGCCAATCAGAATCCCCTACATCACCGGACATTGTAGGGTAGGTTCCTTGAGTAGATGGTGTCTCGCTGCAGGAATTAAGGGTCAAGCGGGACAATGTTTAATGGACTTCACTGGAATAGAATACCTTTTGACTTGATCCCGGGGCATTGATTTGAATGTGGATGAGTACTGTGAATTCCCCAGAGGATTCCATTTGACCCTCTACACATATATGCTTAATTCGTATACTGTGCCCAACTCCTGCCTGGTACCATATGTGTATCGAGCTATCAGATAGAGAGGATGCACTTTCAACAGGTCACGAGAGGACTAGCCCACAGGCTTTAGGTGGCCCCGCTCTCTCATCCCCCGTCTGCCGTTGCACCCCACCTGACACCCCCTCTGAGCCACCCGTCTGATCCCACCTCCCGCGTGCCCTTCCTCCGGGGATGCTTTCCAAGGAAATGTGCAGAGGCTCAGGGATGGCCCTCCACTCGGAGAAAACAAATGCCCAGGGCTCTTTTGGGGGCCTTCTCTGGCCCTCTAGTGACACATTCATCTGCTGTCCGACGCCTCTCACGGCGGGAAACTGCATGTCATTTTGAAGTCGCTGGAAACACAGTTCTCATGCCTCCCATACAGAGGGGCTGCTCCCAACAGCGCTCCGAAGACTTTAAAAGCGAAACATTTAGGTAAACTCTTAACGTAAGTCATCTCAATCACCCTTTCTCTTCTAAGTTGTTAAATATTTATTCACCTTTCCTTTGTTTTCATTCCCCTTCAGAGAGTAAAATTAAGGTATAATTAATGTTAGTGATATGCTGTATCCCTTATCTTGTAAACTTTGGGCGTTTCATATAGGTTGAGATTAAATATGTATTGATCGTTCTTAAGGTGGCAGTAGAAAGGCCAAATGGCATTCCTCCGCTCCCGCCGTGGCCAGTGTCCCCGGGCCTGGCTCCCCACAAGGACGTGGAGAGCTGCCGGCGTGCGCTGTTTGTGGGTTTCTCTCTTGCCGGGGATGCCTCTTCCCCAGCTGTCGGGACGGCGTGCTCTGTACAGAGAGGGATAATGTCACAGCACGCTTGGCCTCCTGCAGGGAAGAGGCATGTTCTGCGCCTGGGTGAAAAAGAATCTATCCTCTTGTCATCCATACACTTAGAACTTGCTGTGTTTTTCCCTTGCCCATTTCGGTTTGCCCACAACGATTTCCTTCTGTGCCCCCCTTCATCTTCAAGACCCGCGCCATCCAGCCTGCACAGCCACGTCTTAAGTTGCTTTGGGGGGATGATGTTCTAGCAGGACAGAGGGTGCCCTGCTTCCTGTCAGATCTCTGGTTCTGAGACAGTTCGGGGAGTGTGCAGTGGTACAATCTCGGTGCCTCCTATTCGGCCGCTCCTAGGAAAGGTGTCCTCTTCTCCACTCTCTGACGTTTTGCTCTAGCATCCCAGAGTGTCCTGTCCTGCCTAGTAACCTTGTGGGCCTGAAAGTTCCGATTCTAGAGAGTCCAGCTCCCTTGTTGGCTTTACATATGCACCACACTGCTCTGAACATGTTGGGGTGAGAGTGAAAATTTGCATTTACCTGTCAATGGCATCCCTGAGTTGAGGATTAATCCGGGGTGTCATCTCCCTGTTGGGAAGAATCTAAGCCACTTGCTCTCCTAACTTGCTGGCAGGAATCACCAAGAGGGGCTGTCAGATGGCCATCAGAGGGGCAGAGGTTCTTGGTGACACAAATCTCCAAGGGAACAGGAGAGCATCAAGCAGACAGAGGGTAAGATGGAGTGTGAGTGGAGAGAGGTAGCCAGGGGGAAGGGGACCTGGGTGGGTGACAGGAAGCATGGGAAGGGATCAGCAAGGGCAAGAGGCTTCAACTTGCAAGAAACTCCCTTGGGGAGGGCAGGGAGGGGTCTCAGAAAACAGCACGAGCACAGCCGAGGCAGCCAGAAGTATGGAGGGGATCCGAGGGGGGTTACAGGCTGAGAAGGTATTGGAAAAGGAAATTGGGAGTGAACGGCAACTTTGGAAACATTTATCCTTCCCCAGAAATATCACAGAACAAAAGATAGAGCAAGTAATAAGTGTGAGACTTCCCCCACCGGCAACCCATGTGATCTGATGGCTTGTCTAGAGGGGGAAGAATCACTTTTTTTGTCCTGGAAGGTCAGTGCACAGCTGCTAAGGGTGTGGGACCCCTTCTTTCACAGATCGCCGGGGTGAGGAGAGCTGGGACGAGGAGAGCTGGGACGTGTCTGTTGGGCTGGGGGTGGCCACTGTGTCTGCTGCCCAGCAGGGAGCTGTCAGTTGCCAGCCAGACCTATAGAGGAGGGAGGAGATATGTCCCAGGGGGAGAGGGGTGTGTGGTGGGGTCAGGGCCTCCCCGCTGCGCTCAGAGGATCCCACAGAGCCTCCCTCTTGGGTTACAAAAGGCAGATCTCGCTTGGAACATGGCAGCAGTGAGCTAGGCATGCTACCAAGGGGCAGCAGCTCCGCCTGGGGTGCCAGTGTTGGTAGGCTCCTTCCAAGCCCTGATAGGAGCCAGGGCCAGTGGGGACCTGCGGAGTAGGGCATTAGGCCTGAAGATGCAATTTTTCTTTTTTGTTCAGCCCGGTGGGGGTGACTCAGGAGGCATTATATTGCAGACCCAAAAAAGCCCATGAGTAATCCTGAGCAAATTCAAGAGATTTCAACAGCAAAATAATAACAATACTAATGATTCCTTTGATTTGCAGAGTACTTTTCTTCCAAGGAGATAAAAAGATAAACTGTTTTGGAAACACGAAGAGGGAAAGAAAATTGCCTGTGATGGAGGGTTGGGGAGGAGGCCAGGAGCATTCATTTCAGGGCCTCCATGTAATTGGGGGTGGGGACAGTTACACAGCCTTAGGCACCATTTCTCGGCTACAGCCCTTATCCTTGTAAGCTGTTGAGATGACTTCTGGGTGTAAAACCAGTGCAGGCTTTTTTAATCAGGGTCAACCTAGAAATAACGGGGTGCCGAATTCCTTCCCCCCACCCCAGGAACAGGGCCGTTCTAATTCAGCAGTGGAGGGGGTCAGGGAGACCATGAGCTTGCTGGAATCCACCCTTGGAGTCTCACCACGGCACCGATCCTGACCTTCATGGTGGTTCTCGCAGCAGAGCGATTGGGGCCCCAGTCTTCCCTCAAGGTCAGTGGACTGTCCAACATTCATGGTGCAGGGTCTGGCTGTAGCTGCTGCCCTGGGGATGTCTGTGCCCGCCGGTTTCATATCCCATCACTTGTAGTCACAGGGAGCGGGGAGCAAAGCCTGCCAGCATCCTGTGCCAGGTTGTGATAGCTTTGCCCGGTATTCCAAATGGAGTGGGATTTTATTTCTAGCTAGGGGAAGGATGCAGCGTCTACTGCATTGAGACGGTACAGCTCTGTATGTCATCGTGGGTCAGTTTCTGTTCCCCAGGGGAAAGCCAGAATCCAGTAAGGTCGGCCCGTCAAATAGGAATATAGATATGCCTTATGGGTCATTAGAATACTTCTGTCACATTCACGCAAAGGATGCTGTGTCCTGCTCTCTGCTGAGCTTGAAGAGTATACCCAACCCACGCAGTTGCCATAGACTAGGGATCTCCACCCCACATTAACCTTAACTTTCATTAACTTTCTACTTCTAACCCACTGAAAGAGCTAGGGATCAAATATGGCGCTTTTTTTTTTTCCGTCCTCTCCCAATGGTAAAAATGAGTATTCTGGCTGTATACTTCTAGAAGTCAGTAAATGTCAACATTAGGTAAGTGTTTCCTTTGTGTAGTTGCAAGTTAGCATGAGCTGCTTGGAAACAGATGTTTTCCCTAAGCATACAATGTTTCCGTGAGGACACAGGCCATACCGCTATGAGGATTAAATAAATGTCAGCTTCCCCTGGGCACGTTGGTAACAAGTTAAAGCCACGGAAACAGTGGCCAGCATGAGTGACTCCTGCTCGTTGCAGAGTTATTGTGTTGCAGCCCTGGCTGGGGCACGGAGCCTGAGAGACGGATACTCGTCCTCTCCTGGCTGAAATCAAGGCAGGGAGTAGCCAAATGTAGACACCTCCCGACACGCCGTGGGGAGGTCTCTCCTGGCAGCCAAGAAGCCGTACCGTGCCCACTTTCAAGCCTCCTCCCATCCGTGAACCCCCTCTCCACACACATGCGTGCCTGCCCGCACGCACGCACGCACATACCACTTACTGCTACAGTGTAGCGATATCCAGAACTTAGAACAAATCGGCCATTTTCCTCAAATGCAGGAGGAGCTTTTCCCCTAATCTTCCACCTGGTGTTGGTGGCCTTCTGAGCAAAGTGACAGAGATTTGCCTGAGGTTGTTTTTCGATCATTGAAACCAACGCTGCCATGGCATGCACGTGTCCTCATTAAAAGGAGGTGTGCCCATCAGGCTGGATTATCTTAGGTGGTCTGCTTGCTTGGCCTGTGTTCACCGGACAATTGTTGCAAGTTCACGTTCTTTCTAACTAGTGCCTAGAAGACAGGAATTTGAAATCTGACACTGACAGCTGCAGCAGTGACAACCAAACATCATTTTCGCCTTTCCACACTCTTCCCCAGGGGCTCCAGAGGGTCTGCGTCTCAGAGGGCCACATTTCTTACTCCTTCCTTTGTGATTAAGTAGCATTTTCTGACACCAGAGCTCAGCCTGTCCACTCAGCCAGCCCTCACTGGGGGCCTCCTACGTGGTGAACACACTGTGCCAGGGACTTTTGATGAAAAGATGACTGAGGCTGTGTTTCTGCCCCAGGGGAGCTCTCAGGCTAGTCAAGGAGCAAACAGTCGGACTTGTCGTTACAATTCAACAGCTCAGAGTAGTCAGAGTGTGCTGAGAGCATCAGGAATCGCTGAAGGTATTGAGAAGGGCTGTGCAGAGGAGGTGACTTGATCGTAAAAGGTGTCTAGAGTTCTCCCGATGATGCAAAGAAAGATGGTCCCAGATGGTACCTCAGATATGTGCACAGGTCAGAAGGCGGGACAGGATGTCAGGGTTCAGAAGCAGTAGTTTGTTTGGGGGCTAGACTTCTGGGTGTTGAGGAAGCTTGTGAATGGTCGTGGGTACCATGCTAAATGTTTTGAGGATGGATCATCAGAATTAAGTCTATTCTTTAGAAACATCGTTAGTAGCTTATGGGTCTGTAATGCTCTCTATACCATGGGTTCAATGGACGAAAAAAAAAAAAGAGAGAGACAGATCAACATGTTATTTATTCTTGGTATTCCCTGTGTTGCACATGGGGCTTAAAAAATGTGGAATTGAGTGGAAATAGCCTCACTCATCTTCCTACGTAGTAGTGTGTATAGGGATGGAAAGTGGACAGGACCACGGAGAACACAGAAGCAGGGATGGCCGAGTACATGCAGGACTGTTAGTCGGATGGAGTGCTCTGAGGAATGGGAGTTTCCAGTTTCTGGGGCCCCTGGAAGGCTAGGCAGAGGTGGAGGAAACCTAACATTGAGGACGAATGGTAAATCAGAAAGGCAGATGGGGGCAAGGATGAGACAAGCAAGAGGTGCCTGGGGACGTTCTGCTGAGGACTTCTTTCCTGTTCTCAGGAGGAAGCTAAGCTACCCTGGCTCTGGGGGAAACAAGGTTACAAGCTAACTGATTTTACTCGGAAATGCTTACAAGTCTCCAGCACCCAGTAACCTTTCATTTAAGAGCAGAGAACATCATCAGATCACATGCTCCACACTCTGGCCCGCTCTCTTCAGGAGATGGCGGGGCTGGTGGGACAAGCTCAGGGGTGAAGCCAAACCCTGCACTGGCGTGCAGGAGGAAGACAGTGACATCCCCAAGACTGTCCACAGCTAACCCTACTGTCGAAGGCTGGCTGGGTAGATGGCCTGCCATTGCTGCAAGGCTATGAGTGGAATTCGGGCCATCGAGAATGGAAGAGTCGAGATGGACAACAAGGTCCTACTGTACAGCACAGGGAACTTTAGTCAATATCCTGGGTTAAACCATAATGGAAGAGAATATAATAAAGAACATATATCTATGTATACTTGATTCACTTTGTTGTACAGCAGAAATTAACACAACATTGTAAATCAACTATACTTCAATAAAAAAATAATAATAAAGTGAGTCTCCTAAAAAAAATAAATAATGATAATGGAAGAGTCAGATTGGAAGGTAGCCTAGATAACATCGAAATTCTCTCCAATTCCAAGATTTCCTAAATATTATCTATTAACAACAAGCTATTTATTTTGGATAATACACTCTTCTACCATCCTCTATCATCTAGAAAGTAGATGATGGGTTATAGATCTCTTTGTCTAGCTCATTTTCTTGCAGGTGCCAGACAGATTCTTTGGGTTGTTGTTGGTGGCAGCAGCGGTAGCAATGATTATGGTATCAGAATGATGATGATGATATTTAGCGTTTGTGTAAAGCTTCCCGCGTTGCACATGGCTTTCCACGAGCGCTGCTTCGTTCGTCACTGTGATAACAGTGAGAGGCGGCCACTGTCACCATCAGGCCCTCAGAAAGGTTCCTTTGCTGACCGCGCTCACTCCCCGTCGGGCTCACTGCACTGTCGAGAAGCCTCAGTGCTTCTCAAGAGGCTGGCGGATCCGCATCAGCAGCGCTGACAAACGCATGAGAGGATCCTAAGCTGGGGCCTGAGATGAGCCACGTTCTTAGAACTTGTGCAAATCCTCAGTGTCTAGGCACAGGCGAGGGCTTCAGGGGGTGTCCCCTATGAAAACTGGGGAGTTGACCTCTGAACTGTGACCCCACATTGCAGCTCTGTCTCTTTTTGATCGACTCCAGACTCTGCCTGAGCCGGTCCCTTCCTCTGTCCAGCCTTCAGCTTTAACTCGAAGGCCCGAGGTTTCCAGGCCCCTCCACCTGGGGAAATGACAGGCCAGCCTTTTGGGCTGAATGGCAATCAAGGAGCTGCTGCTTGGGTAGCTCCTTTCGTAGCTGTTCTGACAAAAACAAAAACAACCCAAAAAAGCCAGGGGCTATTCTTAACTGGTTGATTAAAATCTCCGTTTCTTTTATCGCCCTGGTGCCTAGCACCCTAGTCAGCATATGGGAGGCTATGAATAAATATCGACTATTGGAATAAAATGTGGGGAAAAATGAAAGAAAAGAACACGGTGCCTCGGATCCCCCCGCATCACCACACACCACAGCAGAGGCTGAGACGCGCCCCCCCACTGGAGGACGGAGGAAAGACCTTGATGGTTTAAAGTGTGGTCGTGCCCTGTAGGAAGATGTTCCTCTCCCACCAAGACCTTGAATGACCATCGGGTCACCAGGAACTCTGACGAGAGAAACACCCTCTGGCAGCCACCCACTCCTCCCAAGAAACAGTCGGGCCTTCTGTTCTTTAATGCGTGTCAGTTCCCATCTCTGTCAGTCACCTGCACATGTCACAGGTGATGCAGCTCCGGTGCAGCATGACAGGCCATCTGTCACCCTCGGCAATGCTGGGAGCTATGACAGCTTCAGAGTGACACCGGGCCCAGCTGGCTCATCAGGCAGGTGTTCAGGGGACAGAGACTTAGAGCTCTCTCCCGGGGACCCATCCCGGTGCCGCACAAGGAGTGACGGCCCCCCTTCCCTGCCTGCCTACCCTCATCCCAGAGGAAGAGCACCTGCCAATTAATCTCCCAGTGGCTTTGTTCTCCACGTCCTACGACCCGCACTTTTCTGTGCCCGCTTAAGGATGCTGGGGTCTACCCCACGTTCACGGGGAGTCCCATTTCTTCGGGGAGCTAGACTCTGAAGCCTCCTTCTTGCATAAGACACTGCGCCCTTGTGATGGGGCCTGGGGAGACCGGGCCTGTGTTTGTCTTGGGACCATATCGGTCAAGAGCTGGCAGAGCAGAACGTTGTGGGATCTGAAACGGGGTGAGCCCTGCAGTTCCTACATCTGCCTGACGGTGGCAGCAGCAGCGCTTGCAAAGCCCAAGAATGAGCTGAAAGCAGGAGGCCCAGGGCTGCCTCTTAGTACCAGGAAGAGAGTCAGGGTGCCCAGGCAACGGAGCTGGGGCAGCTGAGGGCGGGCAGAGGGCCTGGAAGGGAAGAGCAGGCCTTCCGAAGGGCAGCAGCTCCCCAAGGAGGCTCACTTCCTTTCTCCTCTTTCTGATGGATGTGAGGGCAGAGTGTTAAGCGGGACGCCTATGTAGAGCGGCAAGAGGTATGTGGACACATTTCAAAATGTTGGAGGGGCTTGGAAGAGCTACAGAGAGAGGGGCTAGAGAGCCCCCGCTAGCGGTGTCGCTGTCTGCGGTGATGTCTGTCCTGAGGGTGATGGATGGGTTAGTCCTCCCAGGAGGGCGGCTGGCAGCCAGGAACCCCACTTCTCCCCGGGGAACCCACTGCCCCTCCCAGGTGTTTGCCCCTTTAATGATCTGGGAGCCAGTATTTCTGCTGCTGCGCCCCTCTGCTGCTGAAAAAGCCAAACAGACATGCTCAAATTAGTCCTCATAATCCCTGATCTCGCGGGCCGGCTCGAGAGGAGCTACTCTGTTTTCACCTGTGGACAGAAACAGGCACCCTTTAAAAATTGCCATGTGCCACGGCTGCTCGTTTGAAAGTGTGTCTCTCCAGGCAGGGTAACCGAATCCTGACACAGACACGGCTAGCTGATGCCCTGCGCTCTGTCGGAGGGAAAGGGAGGAGTCCTCTTGGCCCCAAGAACACCTTACCTCTTCCTTTATCTTCTAGGGGGTGGTAGCTGCCTTATTCACCTTTTGAGAATTCCAAGCGGGTTGGACCTCTGCCCGGGGTCGATCCACGGGTGGCATAAGCTAATATAGTGAGATGTGGGATGAAGGAAGGGTGAGGCGTCACTGGAGCATCCCTCTTGCCTTCTCTGTGTGGCCTGAGGGGCCGGTAGAACTGGCTGTTTATGTTGTCTGAAATCATCAGACATTGTGTGACTGTCCATTAGGTTTTGGTTGCCAGTGGGATTTTATATGAGGTTTTGCTCAAGCCAGAGCGGCCTCCCACACCTGAGTCACCACCACTGTCCCTTGCTGCTTGCTCAGGAGTGTGGAGACTCACTGTCTGTCTTCCTAGGGGTGGGGGAGGGCGCGGAGGAGTTGGGAGGACATAGGATGCTCTGTCCATACTACTAACAGGCCCGCTGGTACATGGCAGGTAATACCTTGAGTATCTCATATCAGAAAAGAAAACTGTTGGCATAAGGTTTACAAAACCTTGCTTGAAACTGCAGATGTGATGCTAACACAGGTCAGAGAGGAAAATTAGAGCTGCATGATTTGAGAATTTGCTAAAAATAATAGAGATAGCTCTCTTCCCCACATAAAAAGATGTTATAGCAAGGTGGTATGTATGTGCCCTTTGTCCCCTGCCTTCCTGGCCCCCTGATTTGGCCACCTGCTCCCCTTTCTCCTTTTACAAACACGACCCTCCCTCTGGGATCCTTCAGTAGAGAGGGGAAATGGTGAGAACAGAGAAGAAGCAAAACTTCTAATAGTCTCATTGTGTTTCTCTTTCTACCACTAACACCTGCGGTTGTTGAGCTGGAACCAGCCATGGGGAGGCACTGTTGAGGCCTATGGCCAGGTCCTTTGCTGAGCTTGCCTGCATTTGCCTATTTAATCCTCACAGCAACCTGATAAAGCCAGGACTGTCATACCCATTAGCAGATGAAAACGACTGAGGCTTAGATTCCATAATTTGCCCGAAGGTCGCACCCCAGACAAGCATGGAACCACCATTGAAACACTCGGATGAAGACCCACGTCCTTTGCCGCCCATCCCTTCAGGAAGAATTCTGGTCCCACTAGTCCCTTATAAGCCACAGAAAGCCCTGGCCGGGCCTGTGGTCCTCCTCGTCCCTAACTTGTAGGGCTTGGGGAAAAGAGCTGGTAAAAATGGAAGAAATCGTCTCCCCTTATGCAAAAGCACAAGTAAGAATTTGAGAAGCTTTGCTCCATGGCGGGTGCCACTTTTGACCTCCACAACCCATCTCCAATTCAGCTTAACATTTTGAAAACCAAGTGCTGATTTCTTAACAGGAATCCATCACCACCTAACTTTTCTTCAGTGGATTAGAAAAAATGTGAAACCCCATTCTGCTTAGGGAGAGGTTAGTCTGCTGTTAGCCGTGCACTGTGAGAACAGAGCTACTTGACGGGAAGAGGCACTCAGGACATCAAAACCCTCCTTTTTGTCAAGTCTAGAAGAGTAGAAATGTCAGAAGACCACATGGTTCTGAAATGATTAATACTGATCGTTAGGAAGAAGTAGAAAAGACTCTTGAAAAGCAGGGGAGTCCAAATGCCGTTCAGACTTCGACTCTCCTCACTTTGGATCCAGCAGGTACATCTTATCTTGTGTCAGAAATTATTTCTGAATATGGCATGTACCTACCAAGACCATGCTTGAAATCACAATATTGGTTTCAGATAGACACTTAAGATAAACTAGCAAAACATGAAAGTTCTTCGAAGTTTTCAAAGCTCCTTTAAATCGAATCAGAGGAATACAGAGGAAGAATGCCAGGCAGGTAGATCTCCACATGAAAGACGGAAACCTCCTTCTTATTCCACAGCCCAAGCCCTTCAGTGGAACACACGGATCACATCAGCAGTGCACTGTCAGCTGTCGCCAGGGCTCCAAATCCACGTGGATGCCCGTTTCTCTGGGCATGAGCTTTGCCTTGGTTTTTCTCTTCATCAGACCAGGGCAGAGGTACTCACAGATAGAAATCTATTCTTTATAGGTAAAAGCAGCTGAATGCTGAGCTGATCAGAATCAAGAAATACCATCGAGAGAAACAGATTACTTTCCTCCCCTTTTCTCCTGCGAATAATAATAGAATATCTACATTCCCCTCTTATTATCAACGGATATCCACTTTCTAAAATCCGTACCCCTGAATTCCTGCTAAGGAAAATAAAAATATTTACACTGCTGTATTTTTAAGAGAAATTCTTCTTACATTGTCAACGTCTTAGTCTGACGTCTGAGTCTTAGTCTGAGTCTTCTTATGTTATGTTTTCCACCTTAAATGTTTACATAGGCATGGCAGGGCTGTTTACATCTTTCTTAAGGGCTGTTGCAACCATATGAACTGAAAAAAGTATTTTCAAATCCAAGTATGACTATCCTTTACACCGAACAGTTTTGCTACTTTTGTTGAGTAGGGTTCAGAGGATTTGAGTGTCCATGAGGCACCAGTGGGAGTGGGGCGTGGAGGTCACAATGTTCCTCTCAATAAATACTGAGATGTTTTAAAGGAACAGCTTCACGGACACTTGTCTGTCTGGTGGTGCGTTTTCTGGCATGGGACTCACCTGCATCCACTCTATCCCCGGCCCCCCCAACCTCACCTCCATGTGAATCTTGCTTATATTAGCTTAGGCTGTACAAGGGGTCTTGGGAGTGGTTTTTAACCAGAGGAAGTAAGGTGACTCATGGGAGCTGCCTCTAAGCGTTTTATATCACATTATCTTAGGATGACTTACCCGGTGAGAATGGACCCAGGAATCTCCATGAGTCCTGAGCTAGGAAACCAGACAAGCACCAAGGCCAAGAACATACAATTGAGAACGTGGTGGCTCTGCCCACCCATCACTGCGAAGAGCTCTGAGGATCACTCCTTTCCGGGTGACTCTCAGCCCTGATCCCCTCAGGGAGCCCGGGAGAGCCACGTGAGGGTCTGTGCTGACAGGAGAGAACGTAGCATAGGACGGCCATAGGTTTTCTTCCACCTGCACTTCAGAATGTTTAAGTCAGGGCTGTATACCAGAGATGCTCATGTCCATAAAGGATGGATTTTCTGGGTCCAGATTCCGCACGTATAAAATAAGGCACCCCAAGAATTCTTGTTATGTTTTTTTTTAAAAAAATCTTCAAGGTCAATACAACCACAGACATTGATATTTGCCTCATTGTGAACTGGGATCTGCTAGCTGCTTGTGGTCATTTCATTTTTCAATTCGTAAAAAAAGATGTTCTCATCACTGGGCCTCTGGGCCTCCTTCTTCAACCCAAATCACCCATAGGAAACCAAATGCAGGAGCTGATGACTATGGTGATGGGAGGAGAGAGAGAGGTGGGGCCGGTGCCGGATTTGAAGGCACCCTCAGCGCCCCCAGGCGTTTACATAGAACGTTATGGTTTCAGATCCCTTTGACATGTATTATGGTCAACTCTCACCCTCACTTTAAAAAATAAGGAAAATGAGTCAGTCGGGTTCAGTGGCTTCTCTCAGGTCACACAGGTAGTCAGTGTGAAAGTGAAGGTGGAAACCAAATCCAAGCCCAGAAGTTCTTCCACTCTCCCTCCTCCATGCCCCCCATGCTGGGTTCCTGCCTCCAAGGAGCATGTCCTCAGAGGGCGCTTGGCAGACTGGGCCCTGGGGGTTATTTCCTGCATCATCACGTGGATTGGGACGGGGTCAGTGTGTCCACGGAGAGGCAGGAGAGCAACTTGTGCAGGGAGCTCGGCAAAGATCCTGGGAAAGGAGCGATGGCTGCTTCCAGCTGAGGCACATGGGTCTCTGTGCAGAAGCTGTGGGGAAATTGCTCTTGACTGGGGCTCTCTCTTGTAAATGAGGCATAATAAGGGGACTTAGTAGCTCCAGTATAGTGAGGACTTCACCGTGCCTGGAAGCTTCTCCCAGGGCACCTGCCATGAGTCTGTCCAACTGTCAATAGAGGAGGACCTTGTTGGGGTCCAGAGCACCCTCCACACCCCCTCATCCTCCGAGCATGTGACACCAGCTCTAGACTAGAGGCCTGGGGTCCATTCCCTCTGTCTCGTGTCTGTGGCATGGCTCTGGGTGTGGCCTTCCTATGTAAAAGGGAACCAGGCTTCCTCTCCCACGTGCCTCCCAGAAGTGTTACTTATTGAGGAGTGCTTTGAATCGTTACGAAGCGTGCTAAGCAGAGGGGAGGTATTCGTCACCCTCTGGTTTAGCGTTTCCAGACGTGGTGAGCTGGTGCCCAAAGTCAGGACAGGTCTGCTTGGATCCTCATTCTCTTTTCAAGGCAGGACAGTGTGTGGCTTTCTGGGGGAGCAGGTGAGGCCAGGCAACCTTTCTCAACAGAGTTCATCAGGAGAATTAAGCTCAAAAGGCCTAAAAGACATCCATTGTATTCATGAATTAATTGTTCCCTCTGCAGCTAAAAGGGTTCTAGGTATGTGCTATGCTTGGGAGAAGGGAAAACAATACTCATATTGTTTTCTGGTTTTCCTGGTTCAGAAGAGGAACCCCAGTTGAGAAAGAGTGGACGGGGCTATATTAGTTTCCTATGACTGGTATGCAAATTACCACCGACTTTAGTGGCTTAAAACAGCAGGAATGTGTCCTATTACATTTCTGGAGGCCAGAAGTCTAAAATGAGTCTTCTGGGCTGAGGTCAAGGTGTGGACAGGGCTGGTTCTTTCTGGAGGCTCTAGGGGAAATCTTTTCCTCGCCTTTTCTGGCGTCCAGAGGCAGGCCGCCTGCATCCCTTGGTTAGCGGCTGCTTGCCTGCCTCTCTCTGACCTCTTGCCTCTGTCACCACGTCTACTGCGACTGAATCTGAGCCTCCCACCTCTCTCTTATAAGGTTGCTTGTGATTGTATCAAGCCCACCCAGATAATTCAGGAGAATCTCCCCATCTCAGCATCTCGTAACTGAATCACATCTACAAGGCGCTTTTTGCCTTGTAAGGTGACCTATTCCAGGATTAGGACAAGACATCTCTGGGGGGTTCATTATCCTTCCCACCTCAGGGACCAAAGTCAAAATTGGAGCTGGGTGGCCCCTCTTTTTCAGGAAAATGTAGGCATTCCCATCCTGCCTCTCTGTGTGAGAAATCTGTGCCTCAGTCTCCCTATCCATAAATTAGAGAGAACTGTCTCCCACCCCGTTTATATTGATCAAGGACCTTGGGATTATCAAGTAAAAAGTGCTTACTGTGGGACGGCTGCTGTAATACCCTACTATGACTTGGTATAAATTATGCCCACGTCAATCAGTGGAGCTACTACTAGATGCAACGTTCCTCTGGTCCCATGGAGGAGAGATTAGGGGAGCATCTATCAGAGTCTATAGTTAAACCTCACTAAATGATTCTTAATAGTGATTTACTTTGACTGCATTAGCACGGAGTATGGGAACGCTCCTTGCAAATATCATATAGCCTGGCCTCCTCCTGTCTTTGGAGTCATTGAAATGGAACGGAGATAAACAGCAATAGTGTAAAACAAAGGACACATGGACACTGGGTTTTTCTACGTGGACTCGCTGTAGTAGATCTTTCTCTCCTGGCCTCTGCGTCTGGCTGAGTCTCTGGCTGGGCATGAGGCACAGGCAGTGGGCATAAGTATGTGGCAGTGAACATGGGTTTGGAGGCTCAGGGATGAGTATGTGTGTCCTTCCACGTGCCCAAGCAAAGCAGAGGGTCTGTTATGATTGCATTAGACACCACTTTGGATCGTGTAGGTCTTGAGGTTCCATTAGCATGCTGTAAAGGCTTCGGGAGGTCTCCCTCAGGTTAGCCATGGAAGGAATTTGGAAGCTTAGCCCTTCTTGCCCACCTCGCCACCAGGGGCCGTAAGACTCCATAGAAGACCTGGGGGCCGTTGGCCCCTTGCCTTGGTGCACGGCAAGGGCTGGAGTGGCCAACCCTTTCCTGGGCCAGCTCCCAGGCCTCCAGGATGCAACATGGGAGGCCCCAGATGGGCCTCTGAGCTGGCCGCCACCCCACACTCACTCTGAAATCCCCCCCAGCTCTACCCCGGGAGCCCAGGGAGAGACTCCATCAGCAGGCGATGATAGCATCTTCAGATAGGTTTACAAAACGTTCAACCCTGGGAGAGCCTGAGTCCAGGAAAGGTTATGTTGCTGCTAAACTGTCCCAAGGGGAGCATCACAATCAGCTTTAACCCCGGGGCTCCGGGGAATTAGAGGAGAGACAAGCCCTGGGAATGATTATAATCCCACCATGCAGCGCTCCCCCTATTTATTTCTTCATATGGATGAATTTGTATATATTTGCATTTTGTTCTATCTGATAATATGCATTGAATTCAAATTGAAATGACTTGAATAGATTTGAATATTAATGAGGCGTTTAAAGGCTGCCATCCCTGGCAAAGTCCCCTGGCAAGGGAGCCTGTGGTGCAGGAGCTCAGCCATCTCCTCGGGCACCCGCCCCACCAGACACCAGCACCGTAGCCCAGGGCAGGGGAGGGCCGCCCTCGGGAAGGAGGGAGGTGCCCCCCGGCACCAAGCTAGGAGCCCGCTCCACTGAGGGGGTGCGTTGAAAACAGCCCCCAGAGTGGGTTCGGCTTCTCGTCAGACATCCAGACACATGGTTTTAGCAAGGTCATGAAGGGCAGGAGGTTTTCCCACATGAAGAAAAGCCTACTGCCTTTTCGTCCTAGAACTGGGGGGGTGAGGGGCAGAGTCGTGTTGCAACCAGACAGGTCCAGGTGAGGGTAGCTCTTCCTCAGGGACCCATCCAGGTGCTGTGCTTTCTTCTGCCCTGGGTCCTGGAGCTCAAGCACATGTAACACCTCCTGGTTATTTTCTACAGGATGATGACAGTTTGCCCATGTGTTCTCAGTGGGCCTGAGGGCTGTCCGTTCTTCTCGAGGCTCTGGTAGGAAATCACTAGATACTGGTCACTGCACCCTGCCTGGACCTTGGGTTAACCTCCAAGAAGAAATACGATAGAAAGGCTGTGAACATAAGAACACCCCGTCTGGGGCTCACTGGCCATCTTTCTTCTCTTTGTCTAGACATTTGGGTAGCAGTTTGTCCTAAAAGGTGTCCTGTGGTTCCAGGCTTCAAATATTTAACCCTCAGCATCAGAATTTGTAGCCCCATCATGTAAGAACGGCATTTTCTGGCAATTTGAATTGGGTTAATGGTTGTCTGTTGTATAGAGTATTAGGGATTAACATTTCTAAGTGATCCCCAAATTATTTGATTTTGTCCTAACTCAATCTTGGCTGGTTCCAAGTTTAAGCCCATAGCACCCATTCTAGTGGCTAATTGTGAGAGCAGGTAACAATGAGAATATACTTGGGAGTCATTTAGTTTCCTATTCCATGAGTTCTCATGTATACCCCATTTTCACTTCTAATTCAACAATCTGAAAACTAAAGTCATTGTATCCCCTGTTGTGGTCCTAATCTCAGTGAAGGCTACCCCCATATTCCCAGTACCTTGTTCTGAAACCCAAGTTATCACCAGCCTCTTTCTTCATCTCCCACAGCCAATCAGCTCTCTTACCATAACACATTTTCTCTGCACCGTCTCTATTTTCTCTTCTATTGCCCAACTTGTTCTCATCCTTTTCTCCCAAAGTATTAGAGCATCCTCACAAGTTCCTCACTTTTTGTTCCGAAGTCATCCTTCACCGTCGTCATTCTTCACTACTTGTAGCTTCCTAAGATACAAGTCAGATTTACTCTTACCCATCTCAGCAAGTCCACTGGTTACCTGTAAACTGAGCCCCACACCTCCCCCTGGAATCTGAGTCTACACCATCAGCCCACACTGAAAGTGCTATATAATCTGGCACCAGCTGTCTTCCTAGCATCATCGTCTCTCCATTTCTCCTTGCTCTCCTAGCTTTAGCCAAAAAAAAAAAGGAAAAAGAAATGATGTTCCCTGGATGTACCATGCCTTCATGTCTTGGCATATGCTATTCCCTCAGCCTAAATATTCTTTCCTCATCATTTATTAAAATACTCTTCCTGTTTCAAGGCTCAGCTCAAACCTCACCTCTCGCATGAAGTCATTTCCTGTTTGCAGCTTAGAGACTGCGCTTTCTCTGTCCTCCCCCGACAATGATGTAAATATCCTGTAGTATCAGGTGATCGATCCTGTCCAGACTGCTGCTTACTCAATATCTCACCAACTCAATGGCAAGTCCCACAAGGAGAGAAACTCTAATGTTTTAACATTTTTCGTATCATCTGATCATCTGTGACCATCAACAAATAGTTAATGAGTGAGTACATGAAATGAATGAGTGTAAAAGATACACTGTTGTCTAGAGCTTGTCCAGTTCTCTGCAGCATCCCGTTCGGCCCTTGCCCCATCCAGCATCTAATTGTCCTGAAAAGACACTGATGTTTATTAAGCGCTTGCTACACAGGCCAGGTGCTTCTCATGATCTCATTTGATTCTCCACAAAAACACTGAGATGAAAAGATCCTTCGTTCCATTTTGCAGGTGAGGAAACTGAGTCTCAATGAGTCTAAGAAATTTGCGACGGGTCATACCTCCCATGTAATAAAGCCAGAACGGAGGAAGCTCAAACCTTCTGCTTCCCCATCCAGTGTTCTTGGCACTACCCCAAAGCTGCCTCTATAGGCAGGCAGAGCAGCCCGATTCTCGGCTTCCCCAGTCTCTGGGTCAGGCTTCAGTGCTCTGGGAGAATGAGTTTCCCTCAAATCAATCCTGGATGCAGTTATTATTTTATAGGGATGTTGTAAGTTGATAAGGTAGCTGTTATATGTTAATAACTACTGTAATGTTGTTCTTAAGGCCTATTACTTGTGCTGGTTTGTATTTTAATGTGTGCAAAGGTGATTACAACTTTAATATGAATGTTAAACAGATTAGCTGATTTATATGTAAAATAAATAAATAAACGAAACCCATACTCTCATTTCTTTCTCCCTCTCTGTCTTCCCCCCTCTGTTCAAAAGCAGATGTGGTCTGTGGAGCACTGACAATGGAACAAAAAGAGAGTGTTTTCTGGGTGACAAATAGTGGTTATAGACGGGTCTTTTGTTCCGAGTGAATTTGGACTATACGTCCTTAATAGCTGCTTGTCTGAGACTTTGGGCTTTTGACTGCATTTGGGAGATCGGTTCTGTTTGTGAATTGTGCGTTCACCATTCTTTCCCTTGAAATTGTGTTTTCCACCTCTGGGAAGCCCCCCAATGTTTTCTCAGTACACACTGGAAAGTGTGCCAAACTTTTAGAAAGGCAAGTATATCCCGAGGTATCCTGGGGCACAGGACATAGAAGGGAAGACAGATATGAAAACGAGCAATTGTGCAGGAAGTGCAGGAAGATGGGGCCCGGGGTGGTCTGCACAGAGTTATCTCTGTGGGAGCAGACAGGAGGGATGCTAACCCACCGGGTAGGGAGAGCTCTCAGAGGACACTTCCTCTAGGAAGTGGAGCTCCAGGGATGAGCTGAAATTAGCTAAGAGAGTGGCATGGATATATATACATTACCAAACGTAAAATAGATAGCTGGTGGGAAGCAGCTGCATTGCACAGGAAGATCAGCTCCGTGCTTTGTGTCCACCTAGAGGGGTGGGATAGGGAGGGTGGGAGGGAGATGCAAGAGGGAGGAGATATGGGGATATGTGTATAAGTATAGCTGATTCACTTTGTTATAAAGCAGAAACTAACACACCATTGTAAAGCAATTATATTCCAATAAAGATGTTAAATAAATAAATAAAAGCAAACATTCAAATCCAAAAAAAACAAAAATTAGCTAAGAAAATTAACAGGGGGTGTAGGGGGGTGGGGGAGGGAGCTTAGGGGAAGGGAAGGGCATTCCAGGCAGAGGGAATGGCATATGCTAAAGCCTGGATGAATGCAGCCAGTTCCGGGAATTACGAGGGGCTTGGTGTGGCCGGAACCAAGGGGCATCGAGGCCATTGGTAGCACCAGTGCTTTCATGCACTGTGCCCAGAGCCAGAAGTCAGGGAGCTTCCTGGCCTCGAAGTGTAACTTGTGTTGGATGGGAGAGGCAATAACCAGTGTATGGTTATTGGGTGCTTTGCTTTAGGATGTAATTGCTGCAGAGGACAGGCAAAAAGGAAGAAAGAGTGCAGGTTAGTTACAGAGATTCCACACATAGGGGTGGAGGAAACTTAATTGAAGGTCATTGAAACTGAAATTTGTAGAGGAGGATGAAGACACACCCATCTGAGAGGACAACAGATATGACACAGAAAGATTGTTAGTGGGAGATGAGTACACAGCAACCCCTCAAAGAAAACATCAGAGAAAGAGGTACAGAAGCAACCCCGAAAGAACCACATTTTTGCAGACACACAGCACATAATGATACATTAAGTTAGCGTTAAAATCTAGCACCAAAGTGTTAACAGTTATCCCCTGGACTTGATGTCAGGGGCTTGGTAGGAAGCACCTTGGAGTGGACCACGGTAAGGATGAAGCTGGCAGTACTGGACATCAAGGAAGCACAACCGTGGTGCAGGAACCCACGTACCAGGGTGTGGGAAGCGTGGTGGGCAGAATCTGAGTGAGGGTACAAAGAAAAAAGAAACAGAAGGGGATTACTCTGACTATGTAGCATACAGGACATGCATGCTCTTTCCTGATGCAAAGTATAAATTGGCACAGAAGTAAGTTACTGCCATGATGGGGACCTTCAACTCCCTGGACATTGGCTGGAAGGTCAGTCCAGCAAAAGCAGAGTTCTTGACATATTTTTAATCACCTTATAGGCGGCTTGATTTCTCAGAATGTTGAGAAAAAAAATCAGTTAGGGATTCTGACACTCTGGGCTCAAGCCTAAGTAATTTTCTCTTTTTCAACAAATATTTATAGAATACCCAAAGTGTGCCAGGCCTTATGCCAACAAGACATAAACCTCTTGATGACTTAGGCACATAGTAGGCCCTCAGGAAAGGCATGTTCAAAGAATGCAGGAATGAATGAATGAATGTAACAGGAACCTTGAAGGAAAATGAATGCTCATCTTCAGAATTATAATAAAAACAGGACACTGAGCGTGATCAAATGCCTATCCTAGGCTGTAGGCCTATTGCTGAAATCCACAAAAGAAAGATGTAGAAAGGGCAAGCAAAAGGAAAGGTGGTTCCAGAAGGGTGGGAGCTTCAAAAATCAGAATATACTTTGACAACACAATTCCAATCATCCGGCTGAAGCATTGGGCAGCATCTAAAGAAACCAGCATGGCTACGCAGACAACACCCCAAGGGGCTCAGGTTGTAACAAGACGCATAGAAAGGATGGAAGGTGGGCACCTAGCACAGGGTGAGTACAAAAGAGGAGGAGGACCAGGTGACATAAAGACCCAGACTGAGCCAAGTTTGCAGAAAAAGAAAAAAGCAAACCATTAGAAAAGACAAAATGGAGATTTTTAGTACTTCTTAAGGAAGGCGCATAATGTTAAATCAGTTACAGAGAACTTCTCCTCAGCTTCTCTTTTGGTTCTGTCTTTTCTATTATGCTTTTCCTATTTGAGGGAGAATAAACTTGGTGGAGATGGAATTGAAACCTGAGCAAGGTGGTATGATGGTAAGAGTCTATATAAGGTTCAGAGTCCCAACGATCAAGGATTCAGGGCCAGCTCTGCCACTTCAGAAACTTCTGCCAGTAGTAACCTCTCCTGGTTCAGTTTACCATCCATAGCACAGAGGTAATAACAAGAGTACAGATGTCATAGATGTGTTGTATAGATTTAAAAATCTGATGCAAATAACACAATGTCATAACACCTAAAAAAATTCAACGAATGTCAGCTATCATGATGATGATTAGATGTTTAAAACAAATCTGATGGCACGACCCAACAAAATTAACTTCCCAGGATATTGAAACAATTTGAAGATAAGATCCTGGAACCATTCTGGGTGAACAATAGTCAAAAAATAATGGAAAATATGAGAGTCTGGAAAAATACCATTTTTTTTTTAAGTGGAGGAGTAGATGGCAGTAGATTCTAGAAACAGCAGACAAGTGGATTTCACAGAGACCTCCGGGAAGAAAAATCTGCAGGAGATGAAGTTGATGGTTCATCAACACCCAGGAAGTCACCTGTGGTCACTTGAAACCACCTTGGGCTTGCTCACAGCAAGTCATGCTAACATCTCATTCAAGAAAAGAACTTAGTATCATTTCAGAATCTGTCTTTCCTTTGTGATGTTGTATTATTCACAAATTTGATAAACAGATCTTCCTCTGTCTCAATTCCAGAGTCTTAATTGAAAAGGTTTGTTTACTGAAATCTCAGTATGAGCTAACAGTGTGACATGGTTACACACAATGGACTCTTCTGCTGCCTCAGTAGAAAACGCTGTGTTCGTATTGGGGACAGTAGCACTGGGGACAGTAGCAGTACCACTCTCTGCTGATGTGACCACACGTGGGAGGTGTGTGCTCTGCCCTGAGGTCACATCTTAGCCCCTTACAAACAGGGGCATCCGAAAAAGGCTGTGAGGGCCAGGGTGGTGAAGAGCCTGGGGATGATGCCATCTATGGAAGGGTGGAGGAATTGTGTGTTATTGAGGCAAGAAGGGCAAGACTTCAGGGCTCTCCAGCTTTCTTGTGCATCCAAATGGCCTGGGGTACCTGTTTAAGTTGCAGATTCCAGCGACCCTTCCTTTACTGGGGGAAATTCATTATCCATGAGTCTTGGTGGGAAACAGAGGCTCCTCCCATCTCTAGGTAGAAGTTGCAAAAATGCAGATCCTGGTTTTCCCAGCCTCCCTTGCAGCTAGAGTGCAGGCCCAGGACCCAGTCACTGCTAATGTGACCCACTTCCCAGACTCAGTCTTGAGAGCTGGTTGTGTCGAGAAGAGGTTAAGCAGAGCATCCTTCTGACAGGGTTGGCAGCTGTGGCCAGATCAACGCAGGGTCAGTGTGTATTTTGACAGCAGCAGGAGTTCTGAGGATGGTTTGGGGTATTACGTAGACTACCTCAGGGCCTGGTCATCAGCTCTTCTGAAATTCTGTGCTCTGCCCAGTATTGTTTACTGTTTATACCAGCTAGATGGCTTGTGTTGCTTGCCACTGAGGCCCCTGATGGATACAGTACCCAGGAGTGCCTGCAGAGGTGCCACATGTGTACACACACCACACATGCACACCTTCTCTTTCTTCCCTAGCATTCTTCTCTTGCCTTGAAAAATGTTAGGTACAGCTAGCTGAAACAATTGCCGAGGGGTGGGGAAAGAAAATCCGTTTATTCATGTTCCCTATCATCCACATAAAAAGTGACAGAAAAAGGAGCAATATTTTGCTCTGATTGCATTGATAGCATTTAATCTACACTCTCTTTCACTCAAGCAGGATGCTGGCCAAAGTCAATGGGAATTAGATTTGTATAACAAAGGGCAGAGTTGAACCCATAGGGACTGGAGAACAATTTAGCACACAACTTATTTCACTGCCAACTCTAAGTTTTGAAAAAAAAAAGAGTCAGAAATTGAGTCCTGCGGCCAATCCGCATGAACATGTTAGTCACGGGCTTCTGAATCACAGGCCAAATGTCCCCTGGCATGAAAATCTGCTCATTTTTATGGTGGGGACGTCTTCTTAGGACCTCTGCATCAGACAACTTCTAGTCCCACCCACACTGCCAAGTTCAAACTGACCCACCCAATGTTGAGGTAACGTTGAGCGCCCCGGCTCAGTGGCAAAGAGAGAGCTGGCTAAGGCACATGTGCCCCATGTGAAGGCCAAGGGGCCTGCAGTGGTCAGCAGAAACAAGGCAGTGGTGGAGTGAGGTCAGCTGCTGCTGCGTGACAAAGAACCCTGGTGGCAGCTGAAACCAGTGTTCCAAGCTTCGGTCTGGACCCAGTTTTGTTAAAATCGATCAGGGCGATCCTGACTGAGACCTTGCCCCTCTCTGGATCTCAATACACTTGTCAAAAACTGAGTTATCTAGACTAGTACGGTGTAGTAGAAATGGCCTGAGTTTAGGAGGTACATAACTCAAACACAGGCTTTATGACCGTGGCAAGTGACTCAACAGTGTTTCCATTCTGACATCTGTAAAACAAGGATAATGCTTTTTACAGAGTTTGGAAAAATTAAGAGTAATGACTTATACAAAGTATGTAATACACTGTCCGGCAAAAAGGGATTCAATAAATGTTAGTTTCTATTGCTCATCGATTCATTCAACTAATATTTATTGGTGCTCCCAGTGTGCCAGGTACACGCTAAACTCTTGGGATGTGGTGGTTTATGTGACAGGTAATGTCCTTCCCTGCGGTGCTCACATGTTCTCGCCTCTGAGAAGAGGCAGATTCATGTTCTGTAATTCTGGGGGCAGAAGTAGGATTCATGATCTCTTCTGTTGTCCTGTGAGTTCCTGGAGGGCCGAGACCAGCTCTAACTCTGCTTCCTGTCTGTGTATAGTAGGTGCTCAATGAGGGTTTGGGGAGGAATTAAGTTACATACCAGGTAAAATGTTACAGGTGCCAATTCCACAATGAAGCCATTCAGTGCTTTATGCTTGTTCAGACTTGGTCAACTCTTCATATTTCCAATGCTGGGCAGCCGAAAGGAAGAACATATCCATCCCAGATACATCTGGTGTGTGGCTTTCCCTCTTAATTTGGGGACGGGAGACACAGCGTGGGAAGGAATATGTATGCATAATCCTGCTCTCTCTCTACCAGGCCTTTTCTGTACAATCACCAGGTCTAGGAAATGTGCACATAGTGACTATACCCTGTGATATTTTCCAGTGAAACAGGCGCTGAGGTGTCATCCTCTCTAACTCATCCAGAATTCTCAACTTTCCAAACAAGAGAAACCAGATGAGCTTCGGTGTCGCTGTGCAGCAGGGGGTTTCTAATCATAAATAGAAGGGGCCGTATAAATTCTCTACCATGAATCTGTCTCTCCTAGACTGAATATTCAGTTGCTGCTCTTACCTCGTCGGGTTCAGTTGCTGGTCATCCTGTCTGTACAATGGACTGAGCCCAAGTCACATAGAACCTGTGTATTTGGAAAACCACTGCAAGTGAATCATTAGAGTCTTTTGAAAGAAATAGCAAGATTCCCCTGCCTCTTTATCTGTAGGCCTTACAGGATAGACTGTAGGAAAGATGCAGAAGCACTGCCTCAGTGCTCTTCGCTAATTGGAGGTTGGAGACATTGATTTATGACAGGTGCCTCCCATGATAACACCTTAGGTTGATCTCAGAGCAGAGAATCAGAACGATTTTTTTTTCTCTTCCATGGTTCCTTTCAGAGCTCTTCCTGCAGTAACTCCCCCTCCTAGTATTGCTGAGTTAAGGTAATGTGATCGTATTTTTATGGGTGCAAAAAACAAAGAGGCTCAATGACATGCCAAAGGTCAGATGACAGGATGGGGAAGCAGCACCCAGAACAGGACATAAAAAGCCTGTCCAGCTTCCAGTGGCTTCTAACTCTCATTTTCACATCTAGCTGTTATCTCTTGAGAATTTCTAAGCAATTTGTAATGATTACGATCTTTTCGGTAGACATCATTATTCTCAGGTCAGAGCTGGGAAAACTGGGCACTCAAAGAGTTGCCTCTGCATCCCCTATTCTTTCAAGAATCAGAAACAGACCTTGATCATTGTTCACTAATGGTTTAATCTCCAAACCATTGCACTTTTCATGATGTTTATTCAGTTCTGTTTCTAGAATTTCTGTCACCAGAATTGTAGATAATACAGTCTGCTCATAAATACCCAAAACCCACCTAAATAAGGATGTGCTTCTTTGAGCGAGATGACAATAAAGAGATACCAAGGAAGGTGAAAGCCGTTGTGTTGGGGGGATAAACAATAGATTAAAGGAGAATTGAAAAGCAACATTTGTTTACTATTTCAGCTCTTAAAACTCCCTGAGCCCTTCAGAGCCACTGCAAGTGAGGGAGGTGTTAGAGGCTGGAATCTGAGATAGAGGCCACAGCACTGCCACAGTGCCAGTCTATCCCTCTGCTGCTGTGTGGACAGACGTCTACTAGATGCTCATCAGATACTAATGTGAAAGTGTTTCTTCGCTTCCTTAGGTATCACTTATTTGGAACTCAGCAAACATTGTTTTTGTGGAAGCAATGTTCTAAATTAGACCAGATTCCTTAGTCCATCCACAGAATTTTATTTAACTAGGAATGTGGTTGAAATACTCTGTGTTTACAATTTTATGTATAATAGAAAACACACCTGTCACCACATCAGTGAACTCATTAGCAATTCAATAATTGAATTTAAAAAAAGGTAAACTAAAAACTATTCAGTAGTTTGATATTTAATAAAAATCATATTTCTTTAGAGGACAGTATATTGATGCAAATCATGGCATTTCTGGACCCTGAAATGTTGTCAGGGCATTTGTCAGGGTTTAAAGTTTGATGGTACAGATTTCCTTTTTTTTTTGTTTTTATAAATTTATTTATTTATTTATTTATTTATGGCTGTGTTGGGTCTTCGTTTCTGTGCGAGGGCTTTCTTTAGTTGCGGCGAGTGGGGGCCACCCTTCATCGCGGTGCACGGGCCTCTCACTATCGCGGCCTCTCTTGTTGTGGAACACAGGCTCCAGACGCGCAGACTCAGTAGTTGTGGCTCACGGGCCCAGTTGCTCCGCGGCATGTGGGATCTTCCCAGACCAGGGCTCGAACCCGTGTCCCCTGCATTGGCAGGCAGATTCTCAACCACTGCACCACCAGGGAAGCCCCAGATTTCTTTACGTCTAATTTAGCTCTGAAGTTAAGGATTTCTCTTTCATTGATACAACTATATCACTTAGATTTACACTCACCTGTGGATGATATATGTGACCCTTGAACAATGCCGGGGCTAGGAACGCCAATCTCCATGCGATTGAAAATCCACCTATACCTCTTCAGGTGGCCTTCTGTATCCGCGGTTCCACATCTGCGGGTTCAGCCAGCCATGGATAGCGCAGTATTGTAGTACTATTTAATGAAAAAAAAAACATGTATAAGTGGACCTGCACAGTCCAAACCCATGTTGTTCAAGGGTCAACTGTAATAAGAACGCTGTTTAATAAGGAGAATGTGAGAGACTAGAAGAAAGGGAAGAAAAGAAGAAAGAGGAAGGAATTCCCTAGAAAACTCAAATTAAGAAAAAATTAAAAGGGAGACAAATAGAAATGTGTACAGATATGGAAAGCAACATGCCTGAAGTAGAATTAACCGAGCTGTGAAGAGTGAAAAACAGGAAGAAGGATTTTTCAAACGCATAATATCCCTGAGGGGAAGAGGATGGTGGTAGGGAAGGTTGCAATTCCCTAGTCAACCTCTAGGTGGCAGTGTCAACACCAGGCAGTTTGGCTGTTCTTTGACTTGGGTAAAAGAAGGCTAGTTTCAGCTAGGTTTTCTTTTGTACTGTGTTGTCTGAACTCAGGTCGAGTTTTGCATTAACTAAGCATATTAACACAAGACTTTGATTCCTCTCATGGGTTTCGCTGGAATGACATACCAACCCTTCAGTACCATTTTGTTTGCGCACTTGGACCCCAGCACTGTGCTGTTCCCAGGCAGTCAAGAGCAGGGAGAAGGTGGAAGATTAAAAAACATGGAAACGCCCCCCCGCTGCTGCCTCTTTCCTCGATCCAACAAGAGAATCCTGGAAGGAACCCATCTCCAACTTTGAACAGATCCACAAAGCCATATTCCAGGAGGGCACGTCATCACTAAGTTACTCACAGTAGCCTCGTGCCATCAATGGTATGAAGACCATCGAGGCCACCATCACAGTTTGCTGGAGGCTCTTTCACTGCTGCTGTTTCTTCCCTTTATTCACTTGGGTAGAATTTGTCTCTGAGGAGGACATGTCCTGTATCCTAATGTGGGATTGCTTGGAGGGCCTTGGACTCCCCAGGCTGCATCATCACCCTGCCCACAGCTCCACAACCCTGCCAGGAGGTCTGACTTCCTCTGCCCTGGTTCACACCCACTCATTCTTCTGGTCTTTGCTTGGATATCATCTCCTCAGTAGCTTTCTTTCACTCTTTCTGTGAATTCCCACAGCACCCATGCCTACTCTCAACCCCATCTTAGGACTTGCCAGACCACACTGAATTGCCCATATGTTTTCCCCTGTGGTAACCCCCTCTCCCTGGAAGACTGGTGATCCTCAAGATAGAAAACCTGTCTTATTTCTCCTTCCCCTGTGCCTATGGGAGACATTCAGCAAGTGTTTATTGATTAAGTGAATAAAGTGAAACCTCCTTGACCAGATGTCCACTACACCTTTTGCCCCCAACCTGGTTTTCACAGTTAAGTGGCTTCATTGGCCCTTGAGCGCCCTCTTCTGTCCCAGCAGAAGTATGCTGTGCTCGGAGCCTGGTCCTCTGATAGGTGGTCACAGAGCAGGTGCTCAGACATCTAGGTCCAAAGTGACTCCCTCCCATCAGAGACCTGTTCCAAGGATGTGGCAGAGTTTTTCTGTGTCCGATACGATGGTCGAAAACACATCTAATCACATCCTGTTAGAGCTGAAGGGACTTTAGTGATCATCCAGCTACACCCACTCTTTTTTTACAAATGAGGGAACTGAGTCCCAGAGAGGTGTGACCCCCTTCCTAGAGTCACACAGCAAGCCTGCTAGCAGACCTGCAACTGGAAATTTCATCTTATACCCCTGCCGTTTTTCTGTGGCAAGGGGCTATTGTGTACAATTCCTGATCTGTGGGCTCCTGAGAGCCTGCTTCTGGGATAAAGTGAACAAAAAGCCTTATAAATGGGCTAAATAAATAAATAAATAAATATGACAGCTTACCCATCTTAGAGCAGCCTTCTTCAGGAGGAGCTTAGCACATTTAATAGGGTGCTTGTAAACAGGAGCTATTTGAATAGTTTCTCCAGCACACTGTTAACATTTATACGTGCCCCGTTTCATCTGTAATCTGCTTTTACAAGGCACTGGTGAGCCTTTGATGGCAGCAATGAATGACCCAGACGGCTTCACCCCAAATGTTCAAACCAAGCTGAAAATTTGGGAGAATCTAAGGTATTCATCTCCATAAAAAAAATCCAAACACATTAACTAGAATTGCTCTTCTCCATCCAAATACATTAACTTTTTCTTCCTTTTCCCTTTCTTTCTTTTGCATTTTGACATTACCGTGTTCTGGTTATTGCCCACATCTGGAGCATGGCAGCTGTCCTGTAATGTGCAAGCTGCGGTGTGTAATTTGGAGAACTTGAATACAAATATCTGTTAATTAAAAAAAAAAGTACAGAAGCATGTTTGTCAGCTTGTAATTATGTAAAGAAGAACACCACCTCCCAAACTCATTTAAAAAGCAAACTGAAAATAACTTTACCAGCGGCTTTACAAAATCCAACAACTCTGCATTTAGCCATTAAGTTTCTTCTGATTATCCCAACTTCCTTGGCAAACATCCATGAAGTTTCTCTGGGGAAAGCAAGGGGGCCCGATACGGTAATCAGGAAAGTGGGCCTGGACTGACAGTCAGGTCACTGGATTCTGTTATTTGCCCCTTATGGAGGGCAGGGTTCTCAGCCTCGGCACTGTTGGTATCTGGGGCTGGATAATTCTTTGCTGTGAGGGGCTTCCCTGTGCACTGTAGGAAGTTTAGCAGCATCTTTGGCCTCTGCTCGCTAGATGCTCACTAGCACCCACCCAGTCCCCAGTGGTGATCCACACAATGGCCCCAGACTTTGCCAAATGTCCCTGGAGAAGGATTGGGGGAGATCGCCCCCAGTTGAGAACCAGTCATTTTTATTTGCTGTGTAATAGGAAGAGCACAGGGCTTGGCTTCAGAAGACGTGGGGTTAAGTGGCCATTCCGTTCTAATTATATGACCCTGGCCACATCAGCTGGCTTTTCTCGACACCAGCTTCCTCATCTCAGTGGTGGGTTGCTGTGAAGGTCAAGTGGAATGTGGAAGATTTTCACAGGTAGAAAAGGGCATTAGGAAAATAGGTTGTTATTATTATTATTGCAAAATGGCGCCTGAGGTGAAAGTTTAGAGGAGGGCCACAGGGCAGCTTTGTGAAGTGGGAAGCGATTCCGTTATGACTTTGGCCTGGTTAACACAGGGCACAAGCTTGTTGACTTGACCTGTTAGCACAGAGCTCTCCCACACTCTGAGACTGAAGGGGTAGGTGGGGTTTGCAGTGTTCTTCGGAGAATTGATGGACCTGGTGAAAGAGCACTGGGGCACAGAAAATCACTGAGGAGCAGCCGATGGAGATGGAATAATTTTATATACACAAGACGAAGGGCTGTACAAGGGGCTTCAGTCCCCGCCCTGTACCCTCTCTTCTCCCCGTAACAGGTCAAGAGGTGTTCGAACTACTCAGGCTCCTGTGAGGTTGTGTAAATGCCAGTCCCCAGGTCAGAGAACATTTCAGAACCTTTTCTAATGGTGTTTTAACAGTAAAGAGATTGCCCGCTTCTGGGCTGATGGGAAGACAGGTGGGTGGGTGGATGAGAAGACCTCAAGGGCCCTTCCAGCTCAAGAATTTTAGGATTCTGGGTTCAGGGCTGGGTATTCTCGAATCCAGACCGTCCCTTAATTCAACCACAGATTTCTGGGGAGACACTGATCTAGCAGGAGCTGCCACTCACTGAGGATGGCTCTGTGCTGGAAAGTGTGCTGAGCCTCTTAGGTGTATCATCTCCAGACAGTTCTGTAAGGTAGGTGTGTAATTCCTGTTTCCCAAATGGGAAAGCTGAGGTGTTTACAGGTGAAGTAACATAACACAGAGCAGGGACACATGGTTTGTAAGAGCAAGCTTGTCATCCTCTCATCCAAATCGATTAGGAGAAGGGTCTGTGGCAGGTGGCTGGACTCCAAGCTCACAGGTACCTGGGGAAGCAGAGCTATCGAGCTGCCACTCACAGACAGAACTGTCAGGTCCCAGCCTAGCCCACCTCCACGGCTGAGCACTTGATGGCCCTGTGGCTAAACTCTGAAGGCCAAACATTATGGGAGGGTTTAGGAGGATGCCATAATGTTGAAAATAAAAAATAAAATAAAGACAGGAGGAAGACGCTGACAGCTTGAGTAGAGCAAACGCAGTCAATACACCCGAGATAACAATTTCTGCAGAGCAGCGCCTCGCTTACCCAGACCCCCAGGAGACGCAGCCGCCCTGACAGCCCGCAGGAATTCTGACTTGCTGCACATCTTTTCATCTCCTGCCTGCTCCTGCCGACTTTTTCATTTTACGTTATTAAATATTAAACCCTGTAAACACTTTCATTTGTCTGCGCCAGATTGTCAGTCAAATTACCCTTTTGTAACAGTATCAAATCATATAGGTATCACTTACTTTCCGGAGCCATGCAAAAATCCCATGGCAGGATCAAACAAGGATGGACCCGAACTGCTGGTCAGTACTCCTAAATTCTTTTCTTCAGACCCTGGCATCAGCTAACCCCTTATATCTATTCAAGTCAGATTGTTTTCTTTCCAAACAAACAGGATTGGGCGTGCTACTAAGACACCCACCTTCTCTCTAGCAGATTTAAAGTCGATTGGAATGACTTTGAAAATTCAAAATTCTAGAAGTTGAGCCCCATCAACTCAAGAAGCTGTCTGTGGATTTAGACAGAGCACATCGTCAAGGTTACTGTCTTGATACCCAGAACACGTCACGTTCTGTCACTTCTCTGACTGTCATTTGCTGGTGCTCTGGAATTGGTCGTTATTTCCCAATGTTAAATACCCAAAGGAAGATATAATGAGGCCAACATGATACACAAGGAAATAATATATTCCAAAGTCAGAAAGAAATAAGGTTGTTAAATTGACCGATATTTTGGATTATCCATGTCTCCTCTCTCTCCCTTAACAAAGACAATCACAACTTTATAATATTTAAAATTCAATTTTGAGACAGCACAAAAGAAAGGATAATTGGTTCCATGAATTCAAATGCCAGTTACTTGTGTGTTAGTATTTTGTGATGTTACCAGCATTCCAGGACCCCACTGTGAAAGCCAAGGCATTCCTGAGAATTGGAATCTGATGGTAACTATTGTGCAAATAGAAGAATAGGCCATGACTCTCCCCTCCCAGTAACTACCAATGTAGTCTCCACTTCCTAAGTACAAGTTTTCAAAAGATAGAAAAGATAGAGCTTATGATGTGTAAACACCCAAAAGCCTCCTTGTAAATAAGCAATACCATTGACCAACTCAAGTAGATTTGTCAATAGTGGGAAATAAATCAACTAAATGTAAGGAATTAAATCAAGTGGACTTAAGATTTTACCAGGAACTTTAATTAAGGCACCATCCTGTAGCTCTTTGCTGGTCTCCCCAGAGCACACCTCCCACCCTTATCTCCAATCCATCTTCTCCTTCTTGTGCTGCTTTTTCTGTGCCCTAGGTAAAGCTATTTAACCTTTTCTTGGTGCTAATGACCCATCTGTTGATCTGGGAGAGCAGCAGTCTGAGGCATCTGGCAGAGGGTGGTCCTCTTTGATGAATGATCGAAAAGTACTGTGAACATGAAGTGCTCAGTATTAATATTGCTTTCCAGTGCCCTAGACAGTCTAATGAAATGATATCTTAATCTATGTCACAGCTAATTCATTTTGGAACCGAGACTACTGATTCAGTTTGGGGGTCACCAAGAAGATGTATTTTTCCTTGGGACAAATATTGACCTCCTGAGCCTCCATCAATATTTACCTTTTGGGTCAATAAATCTCAGTGTTGACTTTGATAAAAGTCAACAATCTCCACGGAACCTCAGGGTCTTTGTCTGTGCTGCCTTAGTTCCAAGGCTGTCACTTGATTCTGTTTTAATAAATCCTTATGTGCAGGAAGTTATAACACAAGCTGTTGGCATGCCCTCAGGGGTAAAGTAGCTGGGTGTATCCCCCAGGCATTGGCGTAGAAATGCTGAGGTGAAACTATCCCAGTGCTTCTTAGAAAATCCCTGATCTTATGTCCATACTTCTCTTCCTGCAGGGAGGGGCTTTCTAGGAGGGCCTACCCAACATGAAATAAGGTGCAGACTAGGTAGACTCCTAACAGAGTCTATCAAACAGGACGATTCCATTCACTGAGTGTTCGAAGGCTGTCTGTCTACTTGGAAGTAGGGGGCGCTGCCTACACGCAGCCCAGTGTCATGTTTGCAGACACAGGACATTAATCTGAGCACGCTGATGGTCACCAGTAATGCTCTTCATCACCAAAGAGATCATTGTCGCTTTCACTCCAAACCGTGAACATGCCTGGAGTAGTCTATCAGCTGGGCTGAGACCAATTGTTTTATATGTGCAGGTTTAGCCATTCAGTAATGGTGTCCACTGAATATTTTTTAGGAAACTGCTGTGCCAGGCTCTTTGCCAAGGTGAGGTTTTGCTCTCGAGCCCCACAGTTGCCCACTGCCTGGTAGGGACTGAGAATACAAAAATGCATGAGGCACGGAGGGAACTTTGTAGCATAGACGCAGTTGAATGCATTCCTCATTTTTCCTACTTCTCACCTCATTCAAACCCTCATACCCACACCTCTCCCATCATGAACGAGTTCAGACCAGGAGCTGGTGCTCGTGTAAATCTCTCATTGGAGTCACATGCCGACAGGACTAAGGTCATTCACTCCAGGGATAGCTCTTCCCACCACTTTCAGACACCTTGCCAGCATCGCATCATCTGTGGTCTTTGGGGAACAGTTGGGGGAAGGGGTTGCCTTGGTTAAAGACACGAGAAACATGTTTTGTAAGAGCAGGAAGGGTCTGCTTTTGAACCTATGGAGAAGACGTTATCCAGGAGGGAGGGCGGACAGTGACGAAGTGACAGATCAACAGGGTGGGTGCTATGTTCATCATGTTTTGTCTTTGCATCTAATTGCTTTCAATATAGATTTGAGGAGAGAGAATGGCTCATCACAAAGTATTCTGTTCAGAAATGTTGCACAAACAGATTTCTAGAATAAATGTATGTAAAACTCAAAACTCTGTCCAACACGTCTTATTATAAATGAGATTTTTTATGTTTCCCATTGATTTATCTGCTTTTAATGGGCCCATTTGCAAGCAGCCGTGCTTCCAAACTCTCAAGGATGGGGTGTGTGTGTGTGTGTGTGTGTGTGTGTGTGTGTGTGTGTGGTGAAGGATGGTAAAGGGAGAAAACTAGCAGTTCATTCATTTCAGAAAGCTAAATGTTGGAAGACTAGATCTCTCCTACAGCTCTTCCTCTCTTCTCCATCATTTGTCAGTCCTATTAGTAATTCAGGCTATAAAAGCCTATTTTTTATTTACCTAGATGTTTCCAAATAGTTGAGGAAAATACATTGATGAGAAGATGAAAGGGAAGGGGCCTTTCGAGTTATTCACAAGTAGGGTCTATGTTGTCTGAATTTTTAGCTTAATTGTCTGCTTTCCATCTGCATTTTTTCTGGGTATCCTGATCTCGATCCAGGAGCCAACTCAGCAGTCTGGTCTCTGGACCGTTAGCAGCTGCCTGGAACCACAATTCGAATCAAATCAATCTTGATGAGTTTGATTAACTGAGCTCCGGGAGTTTTGCTCGGTGCTGGTTCTTTGAATCAAAACCTTAAGATCTCAGGCAGTGTGTGCTGAGAGAGCTCTAAATGTACCCCAGGGCCTCTTTAGAAAGACCGGGTTTGTCTCAGTGTCCTAGGCTCCATTTCTGAAAATGGCAAAATAAAAACAAAAACAGACAAAGAAAACCTGTTATAGCAGAGCTTGTCCTGTCCCACAGGGGGTAGTTAGGCTATTAGCTGCCCTGCTCTTAAGATGACTGCTTGTTTCTGTTTTCCTCATTTCACATTTATTCATGGAGGATTTGCCTTTTATTTATTTCTGGCAAATAAATTAACTTCTTTTTCTCCTTTCATGTTTCCTGAGTCGTGTCAAGGTCTTATCAGGTACTCCGCCTTCTTCCCTACTCCCAGCAGACTTCCAAGGGAAATCACTCATTCATTCATTCAATCATTCATTCAGACAACAGCCATTTATTAAGTATCTGATATTTGCCAAGTACTTTGCTGGGAACTGCGGAATTTTAAAAAAATGGATCGATCAGGATTCCTGTCCAGAAGGAGAATAGAATGGAGCATAGAAAGACCTGCCTAAATAAACAAGTACAATAAACATTTGAAGGCATGATAAAGAATGAGCTAAAACAGTGCTAATGTGCATTAGAGGTGGGGGAGTTAGATATGAGGGGAATCAAGAGGTCAAGTCTACTGTCCTTGAGCACCAGGTGGATTCAGGGAGTGTCAGATGCATGGCCCCAAGGTTGGCTACCAGAGTGGAAGGTGGGGCATCCTTTGACATAGGGACCAGTGGAGGGGAGGCAGGTTTGTGTAGCAAGTGCTGTCATCTCCTTTGGACTCACTGAATGTGAGTGAACTTGATGTCTGGGAAGGGGTATCAAGTTGGCAGTTGAATATATGATATCGGAGCTTGAAGTTTGGAGGGAGGGATCTGGACTAAAGAGAACAATTTGGGCTATTTCCACATAAAGGTGGTGGTTGAAACAATGGGAGTGGGTGAGGTTATCTAAGTATAGCTTGTGGAGCAAGGAGAAAAAAGGCTAAGACAAAGACCCAGTAAAAAACAACATTAGGGGTGTATTAGTCAGAATTTTCCAGAAAAAAAAAACAAAACAAAACAATAAAAAAATGGAACCAGTAAGATGTATATAGAAAGAGAAAGAGATTACGTAAAAGAAATAAACTCATGTGGTTATGGAGGCTGGGAAGTCCCACGGTCTGCTGCCTATAAGATAGGGAACCAGGAGAGCCACTGATGTAGCAAGTTCTAGTCCAAAAGCCAGCAGGATGAAACCTAGGAAGAGCCAATGTTTTAGTTCAAGTCCAAAGGCAAGAAAAAGATGGATCTTTCATTCAAGCAGTCAGACAGGCAGAGTTCCCTCTTACTTATGAGAGGGTCAACCTTTTTGCTTTAGTCAGCCTTCAACTGATTGGACGGGGCCCACCCACATTAGGGAGGGCAGTCTGCTTTCCTCAGTCTACTGATTTAAATGTTAAGCTCATCCAGCAACACCCTCACGGGCATACCCAGAATACTCTTTGACCAAATATCTGGGCTCCCTGTGAACCAATGTAGTTGACACATAAAATTAACCATCACAAGGGGCAAATAGAGGAGAAGGAAGGGGCGCCAGAGACAGAGAAGGTAAAAGAGATAAAAGAGAAATGCTCTCGTTTGTAGGAATAATGCCTCAAATCACCTTAAACACCTTTTGCTAGGGAGGTTTTGTATGAGTATTTTGCATGATTGGGCAACAAAAACTATGTGTGAAAAACACTGTGCTAGGTATTGTAGGAGAATTCACAAGTGAAGGTGATTCCATACCATCAAATGTAGTGAGAGAGGTTAAATGTATCTATAGATAAAATGGAAGAGGAAGGATGGGGCTGAAAAAGTGCTAGCCAGTCTCAGGGTCTTGAATGTGGGTCCCTGTTATACATCATCACTTATTGTGGTCGGTTGGGCAGAGGTCCCCTCAGCCAGAGGATGGGAGTTGGGCTAAAATGGAAGAGCTTCTTACAGCTGCTTGCACAATGTCAGAAGGAGGATAGTTCCGTGGAACACCAGCCCACGTAAACTTTACTTAAGATATGGGCTCCTCTGGGGACATCCCACGTTCCACCATTCTGTCTTTGTGCTTGATGAATGGTCATGATCACACAATTATTCTTACATATTCACACTCCCAGATATCCTCTTATTTTTTTTTTTTCCTCAAAAATCCTAAACTGCAACTACTAGAAGGGGTGAGTTAACATTTCAGTGCCAGGCACTGTGCTCTACATACATTATCTCCTTTACCTCTTCCAACAATCCTTTGAGATTGTCCAACAAGACTAAAACTGCAATCCACTTAAGATTATAAGAAGCTGTGAGGATTAAGAGACCGTAGAGGACCCCTGTTCTCCATTGTGCTCTGTAAACTGTGAAGCAGCACACAATTGAACAATCTTATTGGGTCACGTGGCAGCCCTCAAGATAGATGGCACCCTGCCCATTTTACAGAGGAGGAAACAAAAGTTCCTTGAGACTGATTTGCTAGTGAGTAGTAAAGCTGGCAGCAAACCCAGGTCTTGTGATACCCAGATAACCTGGTCCTCCAGGTTACCCACAGCTACCTGTGCAGAAAGAGGTCAAGGCCTACCCTCAGATCTTGCTCTTGTCCAGGCAGAATTCAACCCTGACTCAACCCTACGACAGAGCCAACCTGCCTCCTACGCCTTAGAAACTTCTCTCATCCAAGAACTCACCAGGTTGCCACGGTCCAGCCTTTCTTTGCAGCCTGCGCTTTTTCTCAGACTCAGAAAGTGCTGAGCTGGCAGTGCTAGAGGCTCTGTTCTCGGGTACGCTGAGCATCAGGTAAGATACGTTTGAGCTCGCACCTTCCCCTGGCAACATTTGACAAGCATTTGCCATGGAAAATTCAAAATTAACACTTGACAATTAATCTCTGACTTGAGAGAGCCGTATATACCATAGGTGTAACCCCTGGACATTTCAGTTTCCAATCTGCACAAGTAAGATAACATTCTGAAAATGAAACGTAATCGTTAACGAGCGATGTTCCTTAGGATAGGTTGATCTGCAGTAGTGAGCAGTCTGCACGATCTGAGCAGTGGCTGATGGTAAGGAAGAAGCAGGAGAGTCGGAAGAAGGAGAGAGATGAGCGTCTGGGCCTTGAGATCAGTCCCAGAGGCTGGAAGGTGGAAGGCCGGCTGCCATGAAACACTGGCCAGCTCTGTCTTCCTGGGGCTTAGCTCTGTGAATTCATCAGTCAGCAGCAGCCATTGGCTGGGCCAGGATGAGGTTAATGGAGGCACAGTGGGGAGACACCAGAGAAGCGGAAAAGGTGGTCCCTGCTATGAAGACTTGGTAATTGCCTTGCAGAATCAGACGATATACACATGAAGTAGATTAAGCACACCACCCAAGAGGCACCCACATGAGTACAAATTAATATGGGGCCTGGTGGTTGTGGGCCTGTTTTCCTGCCTCTGTGTCACCAAGGATGACAACTAGAATTGCCTGGCAGCAATTGTAAAAAGTACTTGTAGATCCTTGGCGAGAAGTCATCAGGCCAAAAGAGTGCATTGTGATTTCTTATTATATTTAATGTAAAATTGAAGCATTTGGATATTTCCAAAGTGTAATTTGTTCTGATGGGTGGGCCGACAGTGAATTGGACTGCTTCACTAGGGAAGAGGCAAAAAATAAATTAAACAAATTAATGACTGTGACGCATTCCAGGGAGGAGAGAATGCGGTTGATAATCTACCCCCACCATCGCCCCTAACAAAAATCATCAATTTTATTGCAGCCACATCTCCTTGGGCTGCTGCTTCTTATGGCTATTCTTAAAGAAAACTTCCCCTCCAGTCGTTTTCTTTAGCCCAATAAGCACAGTCACTAATTTTCTCTCATTTGGAGATTCCTCCTGGAACTATATGCCATTAAAATGCTTGGACATGTGGAAATGGGCTGAGGGAGATATGAGGAGAAGGGGATTGTCAGATGTGGAGAGATTTTGTCAGACGGAATGACTCTAACATGGGATTCACTAACCAAAAGAGAAAGCTCCTGCCACGGGATGGTGAAGAGGAGAGCCGGGCCCCGTGCCTGGAAGCGTCCAGGAGGCATCGTGTGCCCAGAGCACAGCTCAATGCCCAGCCTCTGCCAACTGCTCATTGGACGAGTGAGCGAATGAGTGAATGGATGAATGAATGAATGAATGAAGTCACAAACAAATGGGCGAATGAGCAAGACAGATGAGCCACTGAAGCAGAGAGGCAGACTGGAGTCTGGGAAGCAGGGTGGGGCAGGGGTGGGGGCAGGATGCAGGACTTGCAAGCATCAGTGGAAACCATCAACTGATGGTTGAGGGCAGCACAGAGCACAGCATGGGGTGGGCGTGCGGGCTTGGCACGTGTCTCTTGGGGCAACATGGACCCATAGTTGCGTGTCCCCTTCTTCATAGAACTTTTTACATCTTGCATTTACTTGTATGATCATTCATTTCATGATCACAGGATAATATTCAAACTATCTAAGAACTGGGGTATCAGTGGCACCGATCAACCAGAACAGACACAACCCCAGGGGACACCAGCTAAAAACCCAGTGTGGCCATCCAGAATATCAACCCTGACCGCATCTCAAGACCTAGGTTTTCTGAGGATGAGTATCATGTTTGTTTTAATACCTGTTAAAGCCTCAGCACCTAGCTCAAGCCTTTGATACAAATATAGTTCCTCGTTTATAGACACTGTGTCTGCTCTGGGTGTAGCAGCTACTCAATAAATACCTGTGGAATGAGTGAATGCATTATGTAGGGAAGGCATGGTCTGCGTGAAGTGAGGGAGGTTTCCCTGGCCTACCCAAACAGCAGGACGGCCTGCCTTCCTTCCGGGGGCCACATAGGACCACCCTGGGGCCTTGACACACAGGGAAGGGAGGGCAGAGGCAGATCCAGCAACCCCGCCCCCGGCAGCCCGGGCATTTCCTCCAAAGTGCTTTCCTCGGCTTGGGTAAATAACTCTGTTAATACTCTCCAGACCTCTCCCCTTTGTTAGGGAGCGCAGTGTATTAATTAAAAACCACGGGCAGCTGTAAGTATCTCCAGAACAAGGATTAAGCCAGGCTTCTGTCAACTGCTTTCAAAGCAAGTGCTTTTGCTTAAGAAATGCTTTCTTTAGGCGTTAAAGCAATGCGCTTTCCACTGTTCCATCTCCTACGTTACCTCCCTACCCTTCTGGTGCCTTCCCCTAATTCATGCTTCAAACCAACTTCAGCGGGAAGACCACAGTGAAATACCATGTGCCTGAAGCAGTGCCCCCTTGGACAGACACGGCTCACTGGGTTCTAATGTGATCAGAGCAAGGCCAGCATAGTGAGCGGGTCAGTCCCCTGCCCCTGCCCACCTCTCAGCTTCAGCTGAGTTAAGGCACATATACCATAGTCATATTAAGCATGTTTAGATGTGCCGATGAGGGGGAAGCAAAAGACAGGGCTGGACAGGGCTGGTTCCTACGTGATGTGTCTCAGTTTACTCTTCTTTTTTGCGTCCGTTACATAGGTCGCTTACAGGATGACAGTGCACCCGGAGACCCGTTTTTGCCTTTTATGGGAAGGGACATTCTGATAGAGTGGTTCAGGGGTGAGCCAGGCCGTCCATCTACAGGGATGCAGCCCACCAGCGTAGGCTCTCAACATGACTGTTCAAATGAACCGCCCAGGGGATTGAACTACGTGGCCTTTGAGGGCCCTTCCTGGGTTGAAATGTAATGTTGTGAATCCAGCTGTCTTATGAGGTTTGAGCTGAGTTGAGAAGACTGTCTCCCCTCCTTCACGGACAGGCAAGGACCATCCTTTCTGGACCATCCACTCTACCCGGCCTGTATAGTGGTTCCCCCCTTATCCGCAGTTTCACTTTCTTCAGTTTCAATTACCACGGTCAACTGCAGTCTGAAAATATTAAACGGAAAATTCCAGAAATAAACAATTCATAAGTTTTAAACCGCATGCCGTTCTGAGCAGCATGATGAGATCTCATGCTGTCGTGCTCTGTCTCACCCTGAATGGGAATCATCCCTTTGTCCAGCACATGTGTTAGCTGCCTGGTAGCCGTCTCGGTTATCAGATGGACTGTCAAGGTATGACAGTGCTGGCATTCAAGTAACCTTTATTTTACTTAATAAAGGCCCCAAAGTGCCAGAGGAGTGATGCTGGCAATCCGGATACACCAAAGAAAAGCTGTAAAGTACTTCCTTTCAATGAAAAGGTAAAAGTTCTTGACGTAATAAGGAAAGAAAAACTCGAATGCTGAGATTACTAAGATCTATGGTAAGAATGAATCTTCTGTCCATGACATTATGAAGAAGGAAAAGAAACTCATGCTAGTTTTACTGTCACACCTCGAACTGCAAAATTTAGGACCACAGTGCATGATAAGTGCTTATTTAACATAGAAAAGGCTTAAATGTGTACAAGATATTTGAGAGAGAGTGACAACATTCACGTAACTTTTAATGCAGTATACTGCTTAATTGTTCTATTTTATTATTAGCTGTTGTTCATCTCTTACTGTGCCTAATTTATAAATTAAAATGTATCATAGGTATATATGTATGGGAAAAAACGTAGTCTATATAGGGTTTGGTACCATCTGAAGTCCCAGGCATCCACTGGGGGTCTTGGAATGCATCCCTCAGGATAAGGGGAGACTATTGTATAAAGGGCTGGAAGGGCACGTGGGGATGGGGGTGAGAGATAGATAGGAGACCACGAGAACGGCAAAGCAGAAAGAAGCAGTTCTGAGCCCCCAGACAATGTGTGATTTGCAGATCTTTACATTATAACAATGAATATTAAGTAAATCAGTATGTTCTCCATTGAAGTGATAAATAATCAATCAGCTATAATAGCACAAAATATCTCTGAATTCTAATGTGGCCATAAAATAAAATGTCAAATCTGAGGCAGACTTTTTTTTCGAGAGACCTGATATGAACTTCCTGAATTCCTCTCTCATCCTCACTCGAGTGCAGGCAATGGCTGTCTCCATCCTCTGGTACCTATGGGGATGATCTCAACACCTCTGTCCCCTCATTTGGAAACCTTGAGGAATGACTTAAGATACAAGAGATAGTCACAGCCCCTGGTGAGAATTTAGACTCTTCATACACATACACACACACACACACACGTACACACACACACACACACACACACACACACACGTATACGCCTGACAGACCTGCATCTTGTCGTACATCATTCAGCAGATTGTGCTGTGAAACCCAGCCTCAGCAAAGAAAGAAAGGGGGAAAGAAAAGGGGAAAGAAAAGATCTAAATCAGGATAACATAAATAAGCCTGTGGCAGGCAGAGAAAAACCCAACCAAACAAGTAATAACACCAGGGAAAAGTCACTGCTGAATTTATATGAAAACAGGATGTCACAAAAGCTGTTTGAGAGACCTCTGAGAGGCAGAAATCACAAAAATTCTTTCCTGCCAGCCTGTGGTTTGAAAGTGTAAGAATTACTCTTTTGTGAAACATTGGTGACGAATTTGATTATTTTCTGTCAGCAATCAGCCTTTTTGTCTTATCATACTTAGTAGATTTGTGACTATTTCTCGCTCTCTCTCTGAAGTGTATGTGTGTGTGTGTGTGTGTGTGTGTGTGTGTGTGTGTGTGTGTATTTAAGTCACATTTGCATCTTTGCTCTTTTCTACAGCCTCTTCTCTTTGAACTATCAACGTGTTCAAGTTATAAACAAATAAACAAAACTCTATTTGCTCTTAAACCCTCATTGTTCCTCTAGTCCCTATCTTTTTCCAACCTTTTCCAGGACAAATATATATAGGATAAAGGCATACATATTGGTCCAAGCTCATTTTGAGCCTCAAGCCCACAACTGGCCTTTTTTTAAAGCAGAGTTTCAGTTCTTCTTTCCTTTTTCCTTTTGTCAATGGCTTCTTTCCTCAAGGTGAGTTCACCGCTGTAGATTTCAGTGGAGTAGAAAGGATGGCCGGCAAGCGGTCAGACGATTCTGTCTCTCTGCGGGACTGATGGGACCAGTACATTTGCAGTTCCTTCCGTCACTCAGAGGTTTGATTTGCCTTCTGGTTGCTTTGTTTCCAATGTCTCATATGCCAACCTAATGATGGGGACAGCTGTCTTCACACCTCAGATGCTATCAGCCCTTCCATCATGAGGAAGAGGTAAGATGTGTTCCTCACTGAGAACTTGGCCTCAAATCCTAGTCCCCTGACACAACAAAATCTTCTTGTTCAGGATTGTCTACTACTCTCTGAGCCACTCCTAAGTAGAGCACACCCATCCACCAGTAGCAGACGCCTCATAACCTCCTCCTCGTGCCAACACTCATGCTGGGCAGTAAGGCATTATTGAGCATTTACTGTGTGTTCCGCAGTGAGCCAGATGCTATGGGCAATAAATTGGAAATTGTAAGACATGGTTTCTGCCCCTCTGAAGCTTATGTTCTAATTAGAGAGAAAATCCAAAAATATGAGTGTCCATTATCAAATGCTCAAAGCGTTTCTGTTGATGCCCGCGCCTCTCTTCTTAACCTCAGGTCTCTGGATTATTAGGCTTTTTCTGTTACTTCTATCTTGTCTTAAAGCAAAAGGTACGTGTGGTTCTTCTCTCCCATGGCTATTCTCAGAACCTGGGCTTTACTTACCTCTTATGGCAAATAGATGATGGCTCCCAAAGATGTCCATGCCTCATCCTGAAGGCTGTGAATATGTTACCTTTCATATCAAAAGCAGATGAGATTTGGTAAAGGATTTTAAAATGGGGAGATCATCCTGGATTATGTGGTTGGACCCAATGTAATCACAAGAGTCATTATATAGAGAGGCAAGAGGGACGGAGTCAGAGAAGGGGATGTGACAACAGAAGTGGAGGTAGGAGTGATGCAGGATCCGGAGCAAAGGATGGAGTCAGCCTCTAGAAGCTGGAAAAGTCAAGGAAGTAGATTCTCCCCCAGAGCTTCCAGAAGGAACCCGGCCCTGCCAACCCATCTTCGACTTCTGACCTCCAGAACTGTAAGACAGTAAAATTGGTGTTGTTTTCAGCTACTGAATGTGTGGTCCTTTGTTATAGCACCAATAGGAAACTAATACACAATCACACCATCCCTGGTTACCTGACCCGCATTTGCATCTTTGATCTCCTTTTCTACAGGTCACGTATTGTCAATGCATTTAGATCATAAACAAATAAACAAAACTCCATTTGTTTTTAAACCCTCAGTGCTCCTCTATCTCCTATATATTTTTCAACCTTTTATAGCCAAATTACTTCAAACATGGCCTAAGGCAGTGATTCTCAAATCTATCACCAAAATCACCCATGGAGTCTTTAAATAATACATCTTCCCAGGCTTCCCCACAGACCTGCCTAGCTGGGGCTCCCCATCCATCACTGATCTTTGGCACCTACCACACTAGAGAGAAGATTCTCAAGGACGTTTATGACATTGCTCCTCCTCCCTCATTTGCATAATCACTCAACCCACTGGCTTTTCCTTAGTCTGCTTGCTTTGAAGCTCTGCTGCATTTAACCATACTTCAGCTTCTTCCTGAAGATTCTTTCTTGGCTTCTAAGTCCCTTTACTGGTTCGGCTTTCCTAATTTCTCCTTAACTGCTCATTTGTTTCTTTCCTAACCTTAAAAATGAGTCATCAGATCTATCTGTTTATCTATCTATCTATCATCTATCTATCTATCTATCTATGTATCTATCAGTCTATATCTGTCAGTCTATCTATTTATCTATCCATCTGTCTATCTGTCGATCTATCTGTCGATCTACCTATCTATTGGTCTATCGATCTATCTCTCTATTATCTATCTGTCTGTCTATTATCTATCTCTCTAACTATTGGTCTGTCTTATCTATCTTTCTATCTATCTATCTATCTCTGGTATTTTCATTGTTCATCTCCTTCCTCTCTCGCACGGAGCTCAGCTATTCTCATGGCGCCACAGAGTCCCTCCATCTTCTGTGTGGACAACTAACTGCTAAACTTGTAGCTTCGGCTCTGACCACTCTTCTGACTCCAGCATCACTTTAACAACTGGATGCTAAACCCTTCTCTGTAAATAGCTACCCTTTGTTAAATGCTTTTAGTCTTCACCGCAACCCTACAGGATCTTAGCCCTGTTGTCACAGATAAAGACACTTAGGTTCCTTAGGAGGTTATGCAACCAGCCAGAGGTCATATCTCCCTGTGAACCAGATTCAGAATGTGCCCTCAACATTCTGTTGGTCACCAGAATTCTCGATTCTTCTTCTGACAAGTTTTCAGAATCAAACTATATAGGGAGCTGGCCTCCTTCTTTGGGGGGTTCTGAAGGCCTAAGTTCATGATCATGCCTATGTTTCTTACTAAAGCCAAGAGTGAATCTATCTGTGTGTACATCTCAAAGATGATCTGTCCAAGAAAAGACACCAGCTTTTCTCAAAGTGGGGAACTCCCTATTTTTCCATTTATTTAAAACTTATCCTTCAGTGCTCAACTGAATGTCTCTGTGCACGGAGCTCTTCCAGACCAAGCCCACAGGGAAGAAATCACCCCTTTACTGAACTAAGCATGTTCAGGATGTTCAGAATAGGAACGATATAGTAAACACTCCCGTCCACACCCATCCCAAACCCAAGTATCTGGGAACATGATTCTAGGGTGTTGCCAAAGGTGATTCAAATGATGACATATTGTATTAAACTTGGGAATACTTTTCTCTGCTAACTAGTAACTGGTTTTTCTGAACAGGACACCTAGTTTAGAACTGTTTCCTATCTCTGAGTAACTTCTCTGCTCTCATGGGACAGGAATCCTCTCTCTGAGCTGGTCTTGGAAACTCCCCTTTATTTGTGAAGGTCGATCTTTGTTCCCCAAGAGGTCATTCAGCCCAGATCTGCTTCATCACTTTTCTACCAAGGTGTTTAGGTGCTCTGTGCAAATGTAACCAGTCCTAGCTTCCCGGAATTCCTAAGATAAGTATGCAGATGGATGGTTCCCCACCCCTACCCTCAACTGTGCAATGGGAGATGGGAGAAGGGAGGGACCAGCCCTGATCGGCACCAGGCAAAGGCATTCATTACCAGCTTGACCTTAGAGAAGGATGTATATTCCTACATGGAGGAGGAAAGTGCGAGCTTCTTTTTAATGCACCAAGCTTAAGTAGAGACCTGAAGGTAGAAATAAGAATGAATGATGGACAAAGTTGGCCATAATGAGGAAACTAGTCTGGTTGAGCTGGAGCATTTATGAGACGTGAAATTAGTTAAGTGTGCAGGGTCAGATTCTGAAGGCTCTTAACCACCAGCCATTAGCCTTGGTGTTAGGGCATTGAGTATCCTTGTATATTTTAAAGCTGGAAAGTGATCTAATGCTTAGGTTTCCACAAATAACAAACCAAAAGGAAGAAGAAAAAAGTGGCCAAATATCTTAAATTCCTCTTGGGCCTATTGCCTGAATTATCTTGGACCCCAAACACACAGACTTGTGCAGATTTTCTTGGATTATTTATTTTGGTTTGAATGTACACAGTGGAGAACTCGATGTGAGCTTGGCTGGATGCTTCAGAGAAAAGGACTGTGTTGTGTATGCATCTGTTGATGCAACTGGTACCCAGACCATCTGTGGGTGGTTCCTGCCATTCTTAGCAGCCCTCCTCTCTTGCAGAAAGAAGGCTCCTACACTGAGTCATTTGGTGGCCACTGAATTTTATTTTAGAGATGCGTCCTAAATACTGAGAGCTTCCCACTCACTATGCAGAAGAGAATGCCCTTTGAGAAGAGGATTCCTATGTGTCTAACAACAGCACGCTGCCTGGGCAATCTCTCTCTTTTGTCACAGGCTGAATGAGGACACGTTCAGCCTTTGAGCTCCAAGGGTGAGTGCATCCAGGGAGGATGCTTAGCAGCCTGTTAGGGTTTGAGTCTGAACTATACCTTTATGTCCCTCTACATGTGAAGATGCGTGTATATCACCATTTCAGTGTTCCAGAAGAATCAGAATCATACAATTTAAGAACTAGAAGGGACGTGGGAGTCCAACTGCCTACAAATCACTAAACTCCCTTTATAGCAGATCCAATTAAGAGTCATTCTGGAATGAAATAATGCCGTTTGCAGCAACATGGACAGACCTAGAGATTATCATACTAAGTGAAGTAAGTCAGAAAGAGAAAGACCAATACCATATGATATGACTTATATGTGGAATCTAAAATAGGACACAAATGAACCTATCTATGAAACAGAAACAGACTCACAGACATAGAGAACAGACTTGTGGTTGCCAAGGGGGAGGGGTGGGGGTGGGTTGGATTGGGAGTTTGGGGTTAGCAGATGCAAACTATTATATATAGAATGGATAAACAACAAGGTCCTACTGTATAGCACAGGGAACTATATTCAATATCCTGTGATAAACCACAATGGAAAATAATATGAAAAAGAATGTGTGTGTGTGTATATATATACACACACACATTCTTTATATATATATATATATATATATATATATATATATATATATATATATATATAAACTGAATTACTTTGCCGTACAACAGAAATTAACACAACATTGTAAATCAACTATACTTCGACTTTTTTAAAAAAGAGTCATTCTGCTTCTTCTTGCTAGCTTCTTCTGACAGAATACTTACCACCTTACAAAGATATCTAATCCACAGTACCCATTAAGCTCATACACTGCTTCCATACAGCACTTCCAGAGAGACTGAGTTATATGTCTGAAGCTCACCAAAAATCATACCTGCAGAGCCAGCAAATTCATATCTAGGAATTTATCTAAGGAAAGAAATGAATCAAACAATCAATTAATCAAGGTATTATATTCCTCTCAATAGTAGTAAGGAAATTAAGTGAATTACAAATCTTGCTGTAGAATAATAAATATTAATGGAGAAAACCAGTAAGAGCTAATATTTTCGGCACTTGCGCTGTGCCTTTGCTGAGAGCTTTATATGTATTAGTTCATTCATTATTCACTCAGCTCTGCGATGTTTACGGAATGTGTGTCTATGAGAGTGGGTTTTGGAGGCTGGATGGGTTGGGGATTCTGTGAACACGTTAGGGTTTGTGAGGACCAGCTGGCAGTGTCTCCTTCCTCACATCCCCTACTCTCACTTCTGAGTTGCTGTCCCGCCCCCAGGCCTCTGCCTCCCTGGAGTTGAACAAAACATTTCCCCAGTTTGGTTACACCGTGAATGGGGCCAGTTACCTTTTCCTCCCATCCTGTCAAGGCGGGCACCCCCAGGAGGTAGGATTTCTAGGAGTGCTTTGAAGAAAGAGGAAACAGCATTGGGCAAAGTTCTGAAGAAGGAAAATTGAATCCCATAGGTCTTTTACATGCATGTTAATACTTAATTGTTTTCGTTGTTCTTTGGAAGCCAAAAATGCCTCCTAGCTTTCTGGACCTCACAACCCTGGGGAAGAACTGTGTTATCTGTCAGACACTGGACTGTAAACCCGGGTTTCTGCTAGCTGTGAGCGTAGCCTTTGTGAGACCTGGACCTTAGCTAACATCACAATGATCAGAACTGTATCCAGGTCCCCACGAGCTCTCAGTTGAACTGCAATCCTTCTATAAAGGGGGACGGGTTCATGTCAGAGAGTCTTTCTTATGCCGTTCTTAAAAACTTGACCATTTTTTTAATGATCAAGTATGATTTCAGTAATACAGAATTGGTTTCTTATTAAATCAAAGGAGAAAGATATCAAGCGTGGTAGGTATTATACTTTAAGTTGATTACAAAAAGCATTTATTGAGGGTTAACCACTAGGCACTGGATAGAAAATCAATTACACGGTAGTTAAACATCCAATAATATGTGTTTTAATGAACGATTCATATTTAACACCTCTTATGAAATCATGGGCTCTATTGGAGTTTGGGGGAGCTAAGCTGCAGTTGGGATGTCTGAGTTAACTCTTGAAGAGCCTGGCACCATTTAAAAAAAAATTGACATGTAGTTGATTTACAAATATATTAGTTGCAGAAATATCACTCATCGGTGGAATCTGATGCCATGTTTTGTCAAACAGCATTTCACAACCTCATGGGAACTGAGGGCTGGTTCACTTCGGTTCTAGCATCGTGCCTCCTGACCCACACAGCTTCTAAGAGTCACCATCTAGGCTAGGCTCAAAGACGACGCTGACATCACATTGGCCTGAAAGAGCAAGTCGTTATTTTGAAGAACTCACTAGGATGATGCTGTGCATTATGAAATGACATTTCCAGATTTCTTTAGGTAATTTGAAGAGCCACGGTGTCCCAGTCCATAGAGACCCATCTCTCCATCATCTGCCGTATCACCTCTTACGTGATATGTGATAACCTGACCCAGAGATCTTTATCTTGAAAAGGTGTTTGTATGTACTGTGTGCGTGTTTAAGTCAACTCAGTTGCTATTCATGCTTTTTCTTTTCACTACACTGTCCAGTCGAATGTGGTTTCAGGATAGAAAAAGGCCATCCGGTTTCGAAACATGCCAAGACACTCACACTCCCAGCTTCATTGAACGTTGCTCTGGAATTCCCTAGCTCTGCTGCTGCTCTGGGTTCTATAATGTGTGGCTACTCTTTTCAAAGGAGTTCATAGTCTGTGCCGCTAGAATCAGACCATGGGAGAGTCCTTCAGTTTAGCCAATTCACAGCTATTTTACAGAGTTATAGGAGAGGTGAAGGAAAGAGCAAAGAGTGGAAGACAAGAAGAAAATAGCAGTGCACATGTGGCAGTTGAAAATGAGAATCAGTGAAAGAGGGAGAATACAAAGTGGGTACTTCATAGGTAGAGGACGGCGGTGGGGAAGGTTAGCTCCCATGTGCGAGATGCTGAGTGGGCAAAGGACCATGGGAGTGAGTAAGTTGTTGACTCAGAAAACACCGGCTTTGGCTGACAGTATGGAGATCACCAAACAAAGCTGAGGAAGGTAGGATGGTTAGCACTTAGGAGCTTGGGCTGTGGACCCTGGCCGACTAGATTCTTTCTGCCACTTGCTAGCTTTGTGGTTGGGAAGTCAACCCCTCTACGCCTGGAGACATGATGCCAAGTACCTAGTACAAGGGCTACCACATCCTAATCACACAGTAAACCTTGGTTGAACAATGTGTGCACAGTGATATCTACCTTATATGGTTGTTTTGTCCAGATAAATTGCGAAACCCACATGGAACATTTAGTGTATTGCCTGATGGGTAATAACTGTAACATTAATAAAAACAATTCTTATTATTACACATATTAGTAGGATTCCAAGTGTTTGATTTTCTGTAGTCATTTAATCTTATTATCTAAGTGATGTCCTTCCTGTTATGATTACTGGGACATATTTTGTGAGCTCTTATGATTGTGAGTGACATAAAACATGTTTTCAAGGTACATTAAATAAATGAATCAATTAATATGTAGGACTTCAGAGTGGAAAGTCACCTTACTGAACATCTAGTCTAGCCTGTAGATTTTATAGGCATAGCCTATAGATCCTTTTCTGACAATATATAAATATTATAACTATAGCAGAATGGCATTTTATTAACGAGGGAGCTGAGGCCCAGAGAGGTTAGTTGGTTTGGGCTGGGTGACCCAGTACATGAGGACCAAATCAGAACTACAGCCCAGGTCTTGCAGCTCCCAACGTAGTAGCATGTCATGTCAACCAGATCTTCCCTTCTGGGGGACAAGGGTGGCTGGCCAGCTGCAGAGCCTGGAGGCTACTGCCTGAGATGTGACTTCATTTTGCAGTTTCAGGGTCTATACCATCATTTCAGGGGAAGAAATGCAGCTCGGGTCTATGCTCCAGGTTCCTGTCCTCACAGCGGGTGTTTGAGCCCCAGTTGGAGGGCTCTGGGTTCCTTTGTTCCGGTTCAGAATTCTTGGCGGTTCTGGTTAGGCTTCCTGACTTGATCTGAATTTCTAAAGCACCCAGCTCAGGATCTGAGATTTGGAGAGGCATCGCCTAGCAGCTGTCACCATAGGTTGTGGGATGGGCACATGAGGAGTGCCAGGAGTCAGATGAAAGAGGTCAGTGCCGCTTGGGGAGGGAAGTGGCAATTCTCCTTAGACGGCACATCCCTACTTTTTATGGCTGATGTGCTGGGTGGATCAAAGGGAATCTGCAGAGAAAAAGTAACCAGGAAAGAGAAGATATGGTGACTGTGGGGGGACAAGAAGTGAGAAGGGTGTGTGGGATACCTGCATCCAGGAAGCATGTGGTCTCACTTCCCTTCCAGCCTGGTTGACTCCAGCCCGTTCCCTCGGAACTTCAATCCGGGGAACCCTAGGCCAAAGGATACATGACAAGTACTCAATAGGTATTTGATGAATGAATGAATCAACCCATAAATGAATAGAACTTTAGGGAAGTTCTAATAGCTGAAAGCTATTAGAGGTCCTTAATGGACCTCAAGTGATGAATATAATCAACATGGTTGCAATGAGTAATTCCAATAAAGCAACTCTAAAATAAAGCACTAACAGAAGCTTGAAACTGCAGAATTTATAGTCATCAACATGCTTATTGTTGTCACCATCTTGATGGTGACCTGCCTGGAATTGTCCCCCCTCTTTCCAGCTGCCCTAATGAGGTGGGAAGGCTTAAGTCTAGGAACCCAGCAGAGGAGGGGTACATCTGTTGTGTGTCTAATGAGGCTCTCAGGGTGGAGGAAGGTGAGCAGCTTTCCCCAAAGGCACCAGTGTAATCCTGAGATCTGTTTCCGCACAGCTTGGGGGAATGTATCTGAAGATCTGCTCAACTGCAAGTACAGATGAAAATGATACTGAAAGGCCCCAGGCCACATTCTTCCAGGGACCTTGTGGAGACTGGGGAAAAATGACTTTTTTTCAACAGGACGGCAGTGCTGGCTGGGAGGAAGATGAGGAAAGAAGGTGTAGGACTCCTTCCTCGTTCCTTCCAGGAAATAAGCGGAGGTGTCCTCACGCCGCAGACACAGCCAGCCGTGTCAGATCCACACTTGTGGCTGAAGGTTGCTGACACGTCGCTGAAGAGCTCCAGAGGCTGGGATGCCCGAGAAGGATGGCAATGGCTCTGTCGTGACAAAAATCACGCTGGACAGCAGCCAGGCGGGGACGGGGGCTGCAGAGAGCTGGGCCCTGAGAATCTGAGCACGTGTCAAAGCAGTTTTATCATCGGGAAAGAAAACCGAAAGCGAAGCATAATGGAGGACTCGAGGCAGACAGGGTGTGTCAGTGAGATTTAACTTGTTTCAGAGCAGAGGGAATCACGAGGGCCCCCGTCCTTGATTGGAGTGGACCCGCGAGGTGGGCACAGCTGGAGGGCTGGAGCTCTTCATCCCAGACGGGATGTGGCTCCACCCGTCCCATGAATCTCTTCACCAGCATCTTGAATAAAAGGCAAGTAGAAAGAGGGCAGAACATAGCCTGCAGATTAAATCTGGTCAGAGCCAATATCTGACAATCCCCCATGCTGTTAGCCAAATGAAAGCTAACGCAACTATAAATTAGCAGCTCCGGGAGCCAGGGAGGAGGGAAGTGGGTTCTCCTCCAACTCAGCTCCAGCCCAGATGGAGACAGAGACAGGAGCCCCGGGAGGCCAGTGTGTGCCCCCCAAGCATGCAGGTGTTGGAGGGGGTGGCAGGTGTGGGCGCCCCCCTTGGGCTGCCCCGCTCTGGTCTCAGAGTCGTGCCTTGTCTCCCATGGAGCCCACATGAGCGCTGCCTCTTCTGGAAGGTTTCAATGGCAAAGGCGCCCTGTCCCCTCCGAGAAAAATTGGTTCACGCTCTCATCTTCCTCCTGCCCACCTGGAGCACGACTCTGTCCTCACAGTGAGCCCTGGACAAGGTTCCCTGGCCTGGCCCTCGATATCCAAATGAAGTCCCCACCAGGCTGAATCCAGTGACAATGTATACCCCAAACCCTGAGACTTGGCCATTTCCCCACTTGGTTTTCACTCACCGCAACAGGATGTTAATGAAACAGAGAGGACAAAGGGGAACGCGGACGCCTTCCTTTCACTTATGGAGATGGCTTTTTAATGCTCCCCTTAGAGGACATGCCTGCCCTTGACCCCTTACATCAGTCATTCTGGTCCCCCTGACCCTGCGGTCGTGCCCACCTCCCAGCCTTCCACTCCACATGGCACTCACGCTCAGAAATGTATTCAGTACTGATGCCTGTGGTTCATTTGGCTTTCGGTCCGTGATTTAATCTCGCCCTGGGCTCGTCCTCACCCGTACTCCGTGGCAGCGTCAATGTGCTCGCAAGCGCGTAAGAGGCAAAGTCGGCCATGTCTAGGCAATTCTGTGTGTACAGTGCAGTCTGTAAAGGGGCTTCTTTTGATGATGACGGTGATAATGATATCAGATCGTGCTGAGAGGGGCAGAGAAAAGCTGTGATTAGTTCCAGGAGTGAGGCTTTCTGTGGCAGAGATGGAATCTCCATCCCTCACTGAGACACAGCTTTCACTGGGAGTGAGAGGAGGGAAAGGAGGAAGGTGAATGTCTTACCATGAGGGCTGCTCAAGGCCCAAAGGCATCTCAACAGCCAACCCCCGAGACCCCCAAGAGAAAGGCCCAGTGGAGAAGCACCAGGGTCCATGACACTGATGGGAACATTTGTCAGAGATCTGCAAATGAGAGTGCCGGAGCAGAGGCTTGTCCCAAGAGACTTTGTCTGCAGTAGGTGGGAGGTTGGAGGGAATATCTTAGAATAAAATCTTTTAATGTTCCTCTCCACAGCATTAAAGCCTCCTTAATGTGACAAATCGGCGCCCCTGCCTACTTTACTGCCTGCATGTTAATGAGCAGAGCCCGGGTAACAGCGCCATTGGGTGGGGACAGTTCACAAACAGCTTGGCTTTGAGATGCTCAGGGACAGAGAAGGAAGATGAGGTTGCATGAGAGCAGCAAGCCCGGAGGAGGAGGCTGCCTCCCTGCAAGCCCTGGGGTCTCAAGGAGAGCCCCCAGGGAGTGTCCTTGCTCTAGGTGGGGCCACACAGAGAGAGCCAGGGGAGACCTGAGACTCCCTTCCGCTGAAGGACCCCATTCATTAAAACAATATACAAAACACCCTCCAGTGCAGGCCACACGGCTCCCAGGATGAATGCAGGTCACTGTCCCCGACTGACTGCCACTTCATGGTACTTGAGTGACCCTCTCTAGCTGGGAGAGCAGGGGAGGGAGTGGGGCCTGGGCTTTTGCAGAATGTGTAAGCCCTTGTTTTCTCAATCCAAGGTAACTGATTCTTTGTCACCAGGTTCTTGAGGTCACTTTGTTACCTTGACAGGGTGATACAGTGGCCAGTGTTAATCAGGCCCTTGGGAACACTGGAGATTGTGTGATGATGATGATGATGATGATGATGACATCATGTAACAGGTACCCAGTGCTCACCATGGGCCAGACATGGCAGTAGGTGTTCTAGATGCCGGTATTATTTAATCCTTACTCAACTATTTGCTTGATAATGCTGTGACTCCATTTTTATTAAGGAGTAAACTAAGTTTCAAAGAGATTAATAACTTGATTACAGTTATAAAGCTCTTAAGTTATAGAAAATGCAAAAGTATTCATCATTGGAGGAATGTATACAGAGCTCCCTTGGACTGTGTTATATTACAGAGTACTTGAACCAGAAAGGAACTTAGATATTATCTGGCCCAACACTTTTTTTTTTTTTTTTTGCGGTACACGGGCCTCTCACTGTTGTGGCCTCTCCCATTGCGGAGCACAGGCTCCGGATGCGCAGGCTCATCGGCCATGGCTCACGGGCCCAGCCGCTCTGCGGCATATGGGATCTTCCCGGACCGGGGCATGAACCCGTGTCCCCTGTATCGGCAGGTGGACTCTCAACCGCTGCGCCACCAGGGAAGCCCTGGCCCAACACTTTTTATTATTTGGGTGAAAATAACTGAAGCCAGGAAAGCTGAAGAGACTCCTGTAAGGCTACAGCCCTGGAAGTTGGCAAAGCTGGCGTGAAAGGCTAGTTTCTGTCGAATTCTAGCCCTTTGTTCTTTGCACTTTGGCAGACCCCTTGTCTCATTGTCTTCCCGTTTGGAGTGCTGCAGGATTTTCATTTTTAAGTAACTTGTTGGTGGCTTGTGGTGAATTAAGTGCATGATGGAACTAGAACGTCTACAAATTGGAAAATAACCAGGGGGAAGCTTGTGTCCATTGAGCAATTATAGGTGCGCTGAGACAGACAGACACCTGGGAAGCCCACCATCTTCCCCAGGGAGGCAGCCACCTCCATCCGGTCTGCCTGGGGAACACTGCAGAGTTGGAGGTGTCTGGTTCTGGTCCTGGTCCTGGGACACTTGTTCATCCAGGCTGGTACCCGAAGACTGAAAAAGGATGAAGAGGAGAGTGGGAAAATGAGCAGAGTTGAGGCCTTTCCTCTTATCTACCTGAGTGTGCCCAGCACATGCTCCAGACTGGAGGGATATAAATGTCAGTTTATGTACCACACTGGGCTGGCTGCCAGGAAACACCTGCAGAGTAAATTAAAGGCAGATTCCTAAGGCCTTCTTCCAGAACTTCTGATTCAGTAAGTCTAGGTTATGATTCATCTGTATTTTAAAAAATTGCTTCCCAGGTGATTCTGATTATCGGCCCAACTTGGAGGCACTACTGAAGGCTCTAATGTCACCAGGCAAAACACAGGGGAAGCTGGAGAGATAAGCGACAGTGTGGTCAGTTAAATAAAAGAAGATGGTATAGGGTTTGGAGGGATGTTTTTGGTTTTGTTTTAACTATAACTCCTGGGCTATTGCTAAGAGAGACACTGAGGATGATTCCAACATTGAGAAACAAGAAAAAAAGGTTTTATGGGTATGATCCACTATTTGAATGTAAATGAAATTTTCCATAATTACAACTTCTTGTCCAACATGAAGGCTCAATTGAAATAAAATCATGAATGGTGTCTGAATTATCTAGATCAGTTCTCCTGTATGCATTGTCCCTGGTAGTCAACAGATAAAGCTTCCATCACACTAGGTAATTATCTGGATAAGTGAGGCAACTAATAACTCCACAGTAAACCAGCCGTAAGTGAATTGTCTAAGTGACAACTTAGACTGATGGACCCAGAGGAGAGGAGGGAACCAGAGCGTGGTCCAAAGGGCTACATGGCAATCATGACCTCATCCGGTGCTGTCGTCATTTAAGGGCTGAATTACTGCCTATAGGAGCAAAGGTGGGGGACAAGGATAAATTAGAAGTCTAAGGTCGTCCCTCAGTTTCCCAGCAGGCAGGCTCCCAAAGTGAAGTATTATGAGCCATGTGACTGGAAGAATACAGCAGCTTCAGTACTGAGAACATGGTCTTGCACATAAGATGAATGTCTGGACACTCTGTGGTAGCAGAGGGGGGTGAACACACACACACACACACACACACACACACACACACACGCAGTATAGATATGGGAAAAAATTTACGTCTCTCCATTGTAAATTTAAATGAAGTCCGGAGTAGTGAAGGCCATTTGTAAGGTCTGCTGAGCTAATGGATTCATAATGACTCTTAAAGCTTCACTCGGGTAAGAAATACGGTTCATTTTTTAATTGCATATAATTATACTTTTTCATAATCTAGGGTGGCATAGCAAAAGTAAATCTACTGGCTTAGTTATCAATCTTTTTATTATCTGGAACCCTGCTGAAATAAAAAGGAAAAGAAACAACTATTGTTTTTCTAATCTAGGAAAAAGGATTTTTAAAAATACTCTCAATGTTAAATGAGTTATGATGCTTTTGATGGGAAAACACTGGTTAGCTGCAACGGTTGATACTCCTTTGGGGGAATGCTCATTGTAGAAGTGCCGGGGTGTTCTGATCTACCTGTGGTGCACACCGCTTCTTGTCCTGGAGGAGTGGCATTTGATGGTCTGTTCAATAAGCTAAGCAGAGTCCATTTTTATTCCTAGAGGTGGACTCTGTGAAAATCTTCAAGCTTGAAGCGGCAGGAGATTGGGGGAAGGGACAGTGAAGAGAGTGGTAGGAAGTCAAGGAGGTGAAGTTCCTGGGAACATAATCAGATTTATCTTTCTGCTGGGTTTCTCCTAATGATTTTCCCAAGGCCCTCGTAGGACCCTGTGGTTCACTCAGAGTGACCCTGGGGAAGAAGATGTATCTCTGAAGGACACGGGATGATAACTTGGCCAGGAAGATTCATTGCTTTCATGGAGATAAGATTTGCTGTATTCTCAGTTTCTTGCAAAGTGGAAATGCTGAATCAATCATATGTAGGGAAGCAGCCTCATCTGGGAGGAATGAGGGTGAGTTCTGGTCTACAGGACCATGCCAAGGGAAGGAGGGACGTTTTGCTCACGCAGGTACAGCGTAGTTCTCCACATCCAACTCTCCTTGTGTCTCATCTCACTAATCCGAGAGATACCCTCAGCCTGCGAGAGGCACCGTCTCTAGGAGACAGCAGTTGGGTGGCCAGTGGAGGCCTGTTAAATGAGGCAGCTCTCGACAGCACCGTCCCAGCCCTTGCTGAGCTGCCACGTGGGCCTGTCTTCTCCCTGGCCCAGCATCCCATGATCCCTCGAAAAGGCATCAATTCTGGTCACCCCGTGTTTGAGTGAATCAATTATTCAGTCATTGTTGGGGAGGCAGTAACCCAGAAAGAAAAACCAATTAAGCTCTTAAAGGTTGAGCAACCCATTTGGGTCTGATGGAGATGAATGATGTTGCAGTACATCTCAGAAGGGGGAGATGACTTCCTGTGAAGAGACAGCAGTTAGCAATGAACATCTCTGAATCCCTTCAAACTATTTTTTACCATCCTCCCCTAGTCCCAAACCAACATACACATCAAGCCCATTGACAGCTCAAGGATGCTACAGCTTATGCATCTTACACCTAGAATAGCAATAATGACCATCACGGTGGTGCCTGTGGTATGTGCCTGGAGCTGGCTAAGAGCTTCTCTCACTGAAGCCTTTGCCCAGGCAGGTGCTAGGTCTGGGCTTCACACTCCACAGGGACTCCTTTCTCCTTTTTGCCTATTCTAGGCTCCAGGAGCTGTGCTCATGCCTGGTGGTGCCAAAAAGCGGTGTTTTAATCTATACTCCTGTCTCTAGAAAGAAGCAGAACCTCACATCTCCTGTGGAGAACTCCTTTACTCTCCTTTACATCCTGTAATCAGTGTGGGTTTCCTGAAAAAGGTGGAGTTTAAGGTACAAAAGTGGTTGTAGACAGTGAAAAGACACTTGGGTCCAGAAAGTGTCTTTATTTTACAGTTTAAAGTATGAACATTGTGATACACATGGAAACCTTGTGAGTTTTGCTAGCTAGGGAATCCCACTAGGGATCATCCAGACCCATTTCCAAGTAGATGATGTTTTTAATCGGTGGTGACCTAGAACAGCTGGTCCCTTTATCCTAGGGCATGTGCTTTATTCCTTTAATTTCCCTCATAGCGGGCAAGACACATGACAGCTGAGGATCCTGGCACTGCCACTTGCCAGCTACTTGACCTTGAGCAATTTACTTAACCTTTCTTAGCCTCAATGTGCTCAACCACAAAATGGGTCTAATGATACCTAGTTTTCAGAGTTGGAAGAATTACAGAAAAGATAAAACTCAAGTACCTGGAGTCAGAGACCTGGTACCTAATCAGTGCACAGTAGGTGGGTTTTGTCCTTGTCACTGTTATTACTATTACATCACTAGATTCAGAAAACTGGGTACAATCACTCTTCTTCCACTTGCCGGCACTTTGACCTTGGATGACTTGTGTAGCTTTTCAAAACCTTAATTTTGGCATCTGTGAAGTGTGACTAGTAATTTCTACTTTACCAGATAGCAGTAGGTTTAGCAACAACAAACGGAAAAGCCAGCCACAATGGTTTAAACACGTAGGGAGCCATTGATCTCACTTAACAATTCTGCCAGGGACACGATGCTACAGTTGGTTCAGCAGCTTGACCTCAGCAGGACCAGCACCTGGGCGACTCTCCAGGGTTCTCTTGGCCTTTTCCACCGGCTCTGCCCTTCATGGTCCCAGTATGACTGCTGTCCGTTTAAGGCATCATCTTTGTCCTAGGCATGGAGAAGGGGGAAGAGGAAGCACAGAAGATAAACCTCTTTTTGTCAGAAAAGCAAAAGCTTTCCCTACAGCCCACCCAGCAAACTGATGCTCACATGTCACTGACCACAACGGGGATGAGGGTCAGACCAGCCAGCTAACAGAGTTTGCCATGTCTTGTAATAGGGTTGCTGAGAGAATAGATGAGCTGGTGTATGTTAAAGCATTTTGTAAGTGCTTTACCAAAGAAAGTGATTATTCTCACCCCAGCCCTTGCACAAAGCAGAGGCCAGTCAACTGGTTAAGTGATAACTTTATTGTTCAGGCCTTTTAACCCATACAGAGATAAATGGAAGGCGATGGTTGTTTTAGGACTAGCCGACAGGTCATACCCTCTTTCTGACCAAGCTGGGAGATATCCTGTTTGATTCTGTCAGCGAGATGATGTTCGAATTGGGCTTGGTGGCTTCAATTGTCTCTGCTTGATCTAACTATGAGGCCACAACCTAGATAAATATGGCAAATTTCTAGTACCGGCAGGAGGTATTCCTGAAAGACCCGTTCACCAGTAATGGGGTGATGTGAAATTAATCACAGGTAGTCTTCCTAATGTGTGCCCTCCCGTTCATGTGCCCTCATGACGTCCTTCATTAGCATCCGCTATTTTTTAACAGCTTTAGGGAGGTTTAATTTACATACAGTAAAATTCACTAAATATACAGTTGAATGATGTTTAGTAAATGTACACAGTTATGCAACTATTGATACCATCCATTTTAGAATAATTCCATCTCCCTGAAAAGGTCCCTCATGCCCATTTTCAGACAATCCCCAGAATTGTCCCCCACCCTATACTCACGCCCGCCTTGCTCTGGGCAATTGCTAAGCTACTTTCTGTCTCAAGGTTTGCCTTTTCTGGGCATTTCATGTCAACAGAATTTTAAAACATGTGGTCTTTTGCTTCTGGCTTCTTTCACTTTAGCATGTTGTTGAAGTTCATCCATGTTGTAGCATGTTATCAGAAGTTAGTTCATTTTGATTTTTAAATAGTATTTCATTGTATGGCTATACAGTTGATGATAAACATTTAAATGCCTTCCACTTTTTGCTTATTATGAATATACTGCTACGCACATTTATGTACATGTCTTTTGTGGCCATATATATTTATTTCTCTTCAACAGATATCTAGGACCGGATTTGTTGGGTCATGCAATAAATTTATGTTTAACATTCTAAGAAGCTGCCTAACTGTTTTCCGTGTTCTACCAGAGTGGAACATTTGTTACAATCCATGAACCTACATGGACCCATCATCACCAAAAGTCCATAGTTTAAATCAGGGCTCACTCTTGGCATTGTACATTGTATGGGTTTTGACAAATGTATAACGGCCTATGTCAACCATTACACTATCATACAGAGTAGTTTCCCTGCCCTAAACATCCTCTGGGCTCCACCTATTCACCCCCCCCTCCCAACCCTTGGCAACCACTGATCTCTTTACTGTCTTCATAGTTCTGCCTTTTCCAGATGTCATATGATTAATCATAAAGTTTGTAGCCTTTTCAGATTGGCTTCTTTTACTTAGTAATACACATTTAAGTTTGCTTCATGTCTTTTCATGGCTTGGTAGCTCATTTCTTTTTAGCCATTGTCTGGATGTACCACGCCTTCTTTACCCATTCATCTGCTGAAGGACATCTTGGTTGCTTCCAAGTATTGCCAGTTATGAATGAAGTTGCTCCTATAAATATATGTGTGCAGGGTTTTCTGTAGACATAAGTTTTCAACTCAGTTAAATACCAAGGAGTGTGATTGCTGGATTGTATTGTAAGAGTATGTTTACTTTGTAAGAAACTGACAAATTGTCTTCCAAAGTGGTTGTACCATTTCATATTCCCACCAGCAATGAATGAGAGTTTCTGTTGCTCTTCATCCTCACCATCATTCAGTGTTGTTAGTGTTTTGGATTTTGGCCATTTGGATAGGTGTGTGGTGGTATCTCATGTTGTTTTTATTTGAAATTTCTAATGACATATGACATTGAGCATCTTTTCACATGCTTGTTCTCTAGGTATGCATCCTCTTAGGTGAGGTGTCTGATCAGCTCTTTTGCCCATTTTTTTAAACCAGGTTATTCATTTTCTTATTGTTGAGTTTTAAAAATTCTGCTTATATTTTGGATATTAGTCCTGTATCAAATGTGTCTTTTGCAAATATTTTCTGCCAGTTTCTGACTTGTCTGCTTTTGCCCATTTTTAAATTGGGTTGTCTGCTTTCTTATTATTGAGTTTTCAAAAGAATTCTTAGTATGTTCTGGATATAAGTTTTTTATTATTCATCTGATTCAGAAAATGTTCTCCCAGTATGTGACTTACCTTTTAATTTTCTTAATGGTGTTTTTTAAAGTACAAAAGTTTTAAATTTTGATGCAATCCAATTTCTTAATGTCTTTCTTTATGGATCATTCTTTTGTTGTGTATTGAAGAACTCTGCCTAAACCAAGGTCATAATGGTTTTCAACTATGTTTCCTTCTAAAAGTTTTATAGATTTACCTCTTACATTTAAGTCTATATGAATTTGGGGTAAATTTGTGTGATGTGAGGCAAGGATCTCAATTCACATTTTTGCATGGGACTATCCAACTGTTCCAGCACCATTTGTTGAAAAGGTTATTCTCCCATTGAATTGCTTTGGCATCTTTTTAAAAAATCAATTGGCCATAAACCTAAGGCTTTAGTTCTGGACTCTCAATTCTATTCCATTGATCTATTTGCCTCACAGTATATCAGCACGACACTGTAGGGGTTACTGTAGCTTTAAATCATGTTTTAAAATCAGAAAATGTAAGTAATCCAACTTCGTTCCTTTTCAGAATTCTTTGGGCTATTCTGAGTTCTTCCATTTCTATGTAAATCTTGGCATTGTGTTGTCAATATTTTCAAAAAAAAAAAATCCTGCTGAGATTTTGATAGGAATTGTGTAAAATCTAAAGATAATTTGGGAAGAATTACCATCTAACATTTTTGAGTCTTTCTATCCATGAACATGGAATGTTACTCTATCTATCTGAAACTAATTTCTCTCAACAATGTTTTTTAGTTGGCCGTGTACAAATTTTTCACTTTTGTTAAATTTATTCCTAAGTGTTTAGTATTTTTAGGCTACTGTAAATGGTATTGTTTTCTTAGTTTTGTATTTGGATTATTGCCAGTATACAGAAAGAAAATTAATTTCTGTATGTTGATTTTATATCCTGTGACCTTGCTGAATTCTTTTATTAGTTCTAGTAATTTTTGTTATAGATTCCTTAGGATTTTTAATATGTAGGGTCTTCTACAAATAACAACAGCTTTCCTTCCATCTTCCTTCTAGTCTGGTTGCCAAGTATCTGTTATTGAATTTGAAATTTTACAGAACAGTCAAAAACAGTAAAGAGGAGGTGCGCAGGGAAGATAGTGTGATGACTTGGGGGAGGAAGAGCCTGCAAATTGGGGCTGGGGTGGCAGAAGGGACCAGGGAGTCCCTCATTAGCCTGTGATGAGTTTGGACTCACTTATTCACCTTGCAAAGCACTAGGATGAAGGAACTGGTATAAGAAAGGCATGTCCAGGTTTGATGGTGGAGACTTTGAGAGTGAGACAGAAGATGCGTTATTGTTGAGCCCCTTTCAGAGAAATTGAACTACATACTCCAGTATTTTTTATTTTGTTCCGTGAAGAAATGGTTTGTTCCCTTCCTATTATTTTGGATGTCCTTTTCTGCTCAGTAGGGAATGGCTGGTACACTGTCCCTTCCAAATGAAGGTGGGGAAACAGTGGCACGAAGGTAACCAGGTGAACAGTCAAGAGGCCTTGAGAACATGAGTTTATCTGCCATCATAGCAGTAATTCCAAACCATAACAACCATGCTTCCTCTTCTCCAGTGAAGAGCCTTTTAAATAATTCCTCATTATTTATTTTTTAAATAAATAAATAAATTTATTTATTTATTTATGACCATGTTGGGTCTTTGTTGCCATGCACGGGCTTTCTCTAGTTGCGGCGAGCGGGTACTACTCTTCATTGCAGTGCGCAGGCTTCTCATTGTGGTGGCTTCTCTTGTTGCAGAGCAAGGGCTCTAGGCATGTGGGCTTCAGTAGTTGTGGCACATGGGCTCAGTAGTTGTGGCTCACGGGCTCTAGAGCGCAGGCTCAGTAGTTGTGGTGCAGGAGCATGTGGGATCTTCCTGGACCAGGGCTCGAACCCACGTCCCCTGCATTGGCAGGCAGATTCTTAACCACTGCACCACCAGGGAAATCCTCCCTCATTATTTAATATGCAATGGCTATATGGTTATATGAGCTGTTATCTATTTATGTTGACTATTAATAAATGATTAGACCATATTGTGTGGGTTTTAATAACTCCATAGGGAGGGAAGTGTGGCCAGGAAGTGAAATCTCAAGCAATTGCACATTAGTAGGTTGAGTTATTTTTTTTCTAACACGCAGAAGCTGTTCACTTACAAGTAAATTGAACACATAGGCCTGCAGCCCTTACTTAGGATTCTGTCCATGCAAAAAGAAGGCACTCACAGCAGATGCATGGTTCCTGGTGGGAAGAACCTGCGGGGAGCAGGCGTGGCAGGGACTGCCCAAGGCAAGAGCTGATGCTTGTTAGGTTGGATGCATTGCACTGCGCCTTGGCTTTTCAGGTGGGCTGAAAACCTCCGTGGGGACAGGAATGTTGATGGTCATATCTGTGTGATGCCAACCAGGGCTTTTAAAATGTATTCCTCCAAATCAGATAGGTCCCCCCCACAACTTGGCCTGCTTGACTGCTTTCCAGATAAGACCCAGGAAGGCACACTGCACCCCTTACACACATGCCCTTCCCCATTCTAGACAAACAGGTGAGAGACTATTGGAAAATCAGGATTAGAGTGTCAGCCAGGGAGATTGGACAGAGGCAGAGAAAGCACCAGGCTTCAGCCACAAAATGGAAATGGACTCAAAACATCTTCTTGTCAGCAAGGATTTTCCAATCAATACCAAGCCTCCTTGCTACATACTTATTCTTTTTCTTCTTTTCTTGCTGTCTGCTGAGGGTGATGATGAATTTCTTTCTCCAGGTAGCTGTAGAAATAAGGTCCTTATACTCTCCTAGGTACCAGGTGAGGACACAGCACTCCTGGGTGTCGGCCTACCTCAGGGCTCTGCAGCATTTGTCACCATCTTTTCTCTTTGCTATAACGGGAATTGAATCCACTTTTCCAGCCTCACTGCTCCCATCTGGAAACTGGTGAATTTTCCTAGGATGCTCTAAGGAAGAATGAGTACAGGTACATGACTGTTCCCATTCCGCATTTGAATTGTTTAGACAGCCAGTCCTACTCAGGGTCCTCACTGTTACAGTTGCTACTAGAAAGCAGATTTGGACATAAAACAAATTCATTCTCTAGGATGGCCATCCTAGAGGGTTCACTAAGGACTCCCTTCAAAAGAAATGTATCGTAAGTTTGTCCCAAGCATGGATCCCACAGCACTTGGGCTCCTGGAAGACAGGGAGGTTCTCCTCTGTAAACGCCTTCTCTTTCCATAACCAACAGTGAATGCTTGTGGAGTGATTGAGAGCAAAGGACGGAGAGGGAAGGGAGGGAGGGGAGAGAGATACTGATTCCAGTGTGTCCATTTGTAAATAGGGAAGAACATTTTGTATCCTATTACAAGTTAATCACTAAAGGGATGTTGCCTATAAGCTAAAATTATACATAATGGTCCATCACTGGGGACCCTGCTTCCCAGGTGATGAGCAGTAAGCTAAAATACCTTTGTTTAGCTCACAGGAGATATCCTGACCAGGCCCACTTGTGAATGACTGCAGGGAGGAAGAAATTAACACATCCCCTCCGGAGGCTGATGGGGACCAGCAAGTGTTTGACTTTATTCCCTCGCCTTTTAGTATAAAAGGAGCCTGAATTCTAACTCAGGCAAGATGGTTCTTTGGGGGCGTGAGCCCACCATCTTCTCCGTTTGCCGGCTTCCAGAATAAAATTGTTATTCCTGGCCCCAGCAACTCATCTCTCCATTATTGGCCTGTCGTGCGGTGAGCAATAGGAGCTCTGACTCGGAAGCACGTTCATCCAATCTTGATTTCAGCACAGATGATGTGCCAAGCAGTGCAGTAGGTGCTGGAGATAGAGCAGTGCCCAAGAAACAGGCCCTTCCCTCAGGGAGCTTAGCGATGGGCTGGCAAGGCAGACACACGTGGATGATGCACGTAAGTTCTGTGCTGGGCTGAGCACAGAGGGCTGTGGGAGCTCAGAGGTAGGACGTTCAACTCCCCGAAGGTTTCTGAGAGAAGGTGAGTTGTACGCTTCTTCTACGTGGGAAGGAAGATGGCAGGGGGACATAGGGCAGAGCGAACAGAATGTAAAAGCCTGGAGACAAATGGCTTTTCCGAGTGTTCAGGGCAGCTGGGAAGAGTAGGTGTAGAAGAGGGTGGTCAGCTATGAAGCTAGTAGATGATGAAGGGCCTGAGAAGAGGCTGTGTGAAGGATTTGGGGCCTGATCCTGAGAGCAAGGAGGGCGGGGGGGAGCATGGGAGCAGTGTGACCCGATAGGCAGTTCAGTAAGCCCCCCGCATTGTGTTGCATATGGGATGGGCTGGCGGAGCAGAGCTGAATGCAGGGAGGTGATACAGGAAGATGGCAGACCCAGTGGTGGCATGGGAATGCAGAGCATCCTGTGCCCACCCCTCACCCTCAGCAGCCTTCCTCAGCATTGGTTCCAGGCAGTCACTGCAGGAAAGGGCAGAAGACTGAAAGCAAGAAAGTGGATGCATCACAGAGACAGCTTTTAAGCTTGGAGAAACTTTGAGGGACAAAGGGAAAACGCCTGCCGTGGAGCTCTAGAGCACTTAGGAAAAATAGCGAAAGGCCTGCCCCCATCAGTAGAGTAGGGTAGCAAGGCGATGGGCATCAAGCATGGGTTTGGAGGTACTGAGGAGTAACCCAGTTCCAGCGCATTGCACACAGGGCTCCAGAGGCACGGGTGAGATCCAAACGTTGCAAAGAATGGGGGAAGAAAAGGCTTTGGCGCGCACAATAGGGTTCATTCACGAACTTACTGAGTGGCTCCTGTTACCACAGTAACATGTCAAGGGTTTTGCAGATCTGGGAGGAAAAAAAAGAAAAAAACGAAACCCTAAGTTAACAGTAATCAAAGCAAATTAGGTCACTGTTACGAGTTATTAATTTTAATGCATTAAGAAAAGTGTGCAGGGGGGAGTGAAGGGTTTGTGTGTGTGTGTTTTTTAAACATGGCAAATGGGAAACAGCAAAAAGTACAACAATAATTATGCAGAAAGCAAAGTGAAGTGTTCCATAAAATGTAAGAAATGAACAAATTACATGCCCCTTCTTCCTCCTCCCTCCAGGGTAGTTAGGGGTGGGTGAGGTGAGGAAGGGGCCCGCAGCCTCTCGTGCAATAACGAGCTCTCAGTTCACATCTCCCTGCATGTTCACGGGCGTTAGTTAAGCCAAGCTGAAATTCAGCACTGAAAAGAAAGCACAGAGGGGCATTTTTCTGGGCTGAGTTATGTTTAGTGCGGAATCGCTCTTAGGCAAATGTGCCATATGATGAGGGGAAATTGGAAGCCGTGAATAGATTCTCCAGGAACGTTCGTACCCAAGGGGACTCCGGGCAGGCTGGCTTTTTTTGGATGCTGGGCCTGGCTGACTCACTCCACAGCCTACTTCCCTGATGGGGCTCTGGGTCCCCCAGCTGCAAATCTGGGTCATGTGCGGCTCCAGCCAGAACAGGCTTGGTATGCTTTTGTTCTGTCTTATTTGGCTTCCCTTTTGCTGTTGTATTTGTTTGCTTTTTATCATCTTCGGGTTTTCTCTGCATCTTTGAGGCAGGACAGAAAATTCTGCGTTCCAGATGATGTCACGTGTAAAACTGACCTCCTTTTTTCTATACACACAGTCTCCCCCTCCCCCCGACCCTCTGACCTCTTCCTGAACACACCCTCATTGCCCACATGCCCACACATTCCCCCTTTCGATCCCTGTCCAGATGGCATTTGGGTCATTAGCTGCTTTTCAGATTTGGGAGGAGAAGCTAGGACTCAACTCTGCGGCTGCATCACCTCCCTTGACTCTTAGGATCCGACCACACTGTCCTTCTGGAAACTCTCTTCTCCTTTGCCTGTAAGATCACTTCCTCTCATGTGCCTTTTCTCCTTCTGACCAACTCAGTCACAACTGGCTGTGCATCGTCCCCATTCTCTGAGCCCTGCTGGCTGCCCACATTCTTAAAAGCTCCTAAGGAATCTGTGCATCTGAACTTGATAACTCCCTCTCTCTCTCTCTCTTAGGGTGATTTCATCCTCCCTTTCTCATAGTTTTACCAATTGGGAATCAGCTCATAACTCCCAAGCCCAGAATCTGGCCTTCACCTTTCACCTAAGCTCAGAGGAACCCACTGGAGATCTCCATCCATGTAGCCCGTAAGCACCACAAAACCATTTTTTTTTAAATCGAAACTCAACTTCCCCCTCTCCTTGGTAACCTCTTCTACTTTTATCCTCCCCAAGCAAACAAAGAAAACAAAGCAATATCATATAAAACAACAGCAAAAACTCTACTTGTCTTTTATTTCTTGTTGACATTAAAACATAGCATCTGCCAGCCAGTCGTGCAGGTGAGAGGCACTTGAGTTGACCAGGATCTCACCCTCTCAGTCCCTGCACGTGGATAATACTTCTGCAGTAGCCCACAGTCCTCCCACTGTCACTGCTGTGGTTCCAACCATCACCCTCTCCAGCTCATGGACGGCTCTCTCAGAAGCAGTGTCAGTCTACAGGGTCTCCCTTCTCTAGTCTTCTCTACACTGATTTCAGAGCTGTCTTTCCAAGACCTGGACCTGATCAAGGCATGCCTACCTAAGGTCCTAGAATAAGCTTCTCATTGCGTAAAGGATGATGTAAGAAGCATTTCAAGGTCCAGTGAAATCTGGCCCCAGTCACCTTCGCCACCCTCAATTCTGGCCACTCTTCCCTACCCCGTGACTAGCCCCATATCTGATAGTTCCTAATGCCCCGTGCACATCCGTCTGTCTGAGCCTTTGCCCCTGATCTTCCCTCTGATGGCATCCACGCCATCTCTTCTCTACCTAGAAAACTCCTACACATCTTCAAGACCCCTGAGGCCCCCCTGAAGAGTGAATCTCCCTTCCCTGGACTCTTCGGAAAATTGCCTTTACCGTAGCACTTTTCACAATCTCCTGTGTTTAACTGTACACATTCCCGGTTCCCCCATCAGATTCTGAACCCCTTGAGAGACACCATCTTTGAATTCTCATCGAACATGGGGAAGTGTATGCTTTTTTTTTTATTCTTTATTCATGTTTTATTCTTTTCCTCAACGAGATTCTCACTTACAAATGGAAAAGTTCTGAGACGTCATCATAACCTATTCAAGACTGTAGATCCCAAGGTGGCAAAGCTTAAGTGAACTGAGAGGTAGAAGTACTAGAAATACTGATCAGACAGTCTCCTCTGGAGGATGGTCTCTCTCCAAGGTCACACATTCTAGGGATGGATACTCTGAGATCTGAGAACACATCAAGGCACCAGGTGGACGACACAGCAAGCTCCTGTACCTGGCTCTTATGTGAATGTTTCTGAAGGTTCGGGAGTCAGAGGGCAGTGGGTGGGAGGGTGGACAACACTTGAAATTCTGGGTTCTTTTCTACTCTATTGTTAGGTGATTTGAATAAAAGTCATCTCCACCTTTTCCAGTAAAATAGTCCAAAGGGAGAGTGGTCAAAGGAGAACTTTCATTTTTCATTTATTAAAATACTGTTTATTTTTATGATAAAGAGAGAAGGAAAAATGTAAGCCTGGTGGAATCCCACAGAAGTCTGACCAATCTTATGCCTAACATTGCTAAGAACAGGTATAGAATGTTGGGTATAACTGAATAGTACATATCAATATATAAGTGTGTATACACGTAGTCATAAATCCAACTAATATTTGTTGAGTAGGCACTGTGTCCCAAGTGAGCAGTGTGTGTGTGTGTGTGTATGTGTGTGTGTGTATGTGTGTGTGTGTTTGTGTGTGTTCCACATGCTAGGTTGGGAAGCTTTCCTTTCAGTAATTTGTATGACCCTCACCTCATCTGTCTTAAGTACTTTCTGGACACTGGGAGAGAAAGCACATTTTTTTTCCCCAGAAGCTAATTTACCTTGTGAGTGGAAAGCTCCATTTTAATTGATTCTATATTTCAAGATCCAAGTAACCTATAATCTCAGCTCAGTTGTCAGTATTTTGCCTGCCCGGTCCCTTAGCTTTGGACACGCAGATGGCGCAGGCAGAGAGCCACTGGCATGGCTCAGGAGGAGAAGGAACAGCAGCTCAGGGCGATAATCTCCTTTTGATTTCTTTCCCCTTCCTTTTCCTACACCCTCTCTCAAATCCACTAAAATGGGGGAAAATCCATAGCGATTAGAGAAGCTTCTGACCGAGACCTCTTTCTCCTTTGGCTTTCATTTTTTTCCCGCACCCTCTTTAGTATTCAGAAGGCACCCAAACATCAGAGGTTTCCATGATGCTTGGCTGTGCTCAGTATCCCAACCAGAGAGTGGGGAGGAATTCTTACTGGAGATTTCACCGTTCGTTCCTTTCAGGCCGAGGCCAGGTGGCTTCTGTCACACTCCCAGGCATAATTCTGCCAGCGAGCCACTGGAGCAGTGATGGCAACAGTTCTGCAGAGGCAAAGAGAGCATGTAGAGATGTGAGTTAAGTGGGGAGTAGCCTCTGACTGGACAAGGTACCCAGGGAGTCTCTCAGCTGTCCCGTAGAGCCGTGGGTCTACCTGGCAGAACCTGGGAAGGTGGACACACACAGGACTTCAGGTTGGCCCTACAGAGAGCTGCACGGGTCACCAAATGAGAAGAAAATACTCATATTAGCCCAGTTAGGTTCAATGATGATCCTGGGCTCTATGTTAGGAATATTGACTTTCATTGTACAACCCACTAGCTAGACACTTGTCTTCCCATCTTACAGAAGACAAAACCGAATTGCTTAGCTCAGGGGGCACAACTAGCAGGCAGTTGATCCATATTTCAACCCCAGGTGTGCCAGGATCCTGCCCTTTGTTACCGATGGGCAGGATGGACCTCCAACACTGTTTTCCGGTATCTCCTCCGCTCCTCTCCCCGGCCCTGACGAGATGTGTGGACAAGGCGTGGGAACACAGGGGAGTGCTGTGCAAGGTTGGGGTCATAGAAAGGACATCAGGAAAGAGAAGCAGAGTGCCTCAGCTCTCTGCCTGCCACGCACAGGACAGGTGACTCTTCTGGACATGGATGTCCCAGGTCCTGGTGTGTCTGATTCCTGGCGGCCTCAGCCTGCCAGAGAGCCCTGTTCTCTGTCTGCTGTAGGTACAAGGAGGGTAAGTGCCTGGGAACGTACAGGGCAGAAGGGGGAGGGGGAGGCAGGTGCCCGCACAGTGGGGAAGTGGCGGAGATGGGAGGGTGGGAAGGGCAGCCAGGCAGTTTTAATGCTGATTCCCCGGGGGTGACTCCGGGATGCCAGTGTTCTTGGGCCCTGCGGAGGGTGAAGCTGGGAACCTGGCGGTCACTGACAGCAGGAAGACATAATGCCAAGGAGGAGAGGGCAGGTGGGCAAGGTCACAGGCGCTGGCATCTGCTCTCCAGCTCAACCCTCATGCTGAGTTCAGCTCAGGCCTGACAGCCTCCTCCATCTAATCTGAAAATTCCCCCATCTGCCTCAGGCGGTTCTGTGACTCCATACCTGTGTCATGGGGCGGCTACTGACTTTTCTTGCTCTCCACTCCATCCCTTCCACGTTCCCAGGCTCCCCTCACTGGAAGGAAGCAGCGGCCTGCTGCTGCCTGGCAACCTCATCACAGGGGCTGGGCCCCCTCTCGATGGTCAGGACACACGCATGTGCGCGCAGGATCCCAGGGCGTTGACAGCCCAGGGAAAGGGCAGGAGAGCCTTCCAGTTACCAGTGGATTGTGATGGTGTGTGGCAGGTGGAGAGATGGCAGAGGGGCATCGGCCAAACCTTTGCAAGGGCTTCCACGATCCTGTAAACTCTCACCCTTTTCCCTCGTGGAAGGAGAGAGCTGGGAAAATGAGCAGAGATCTTTCTAGAATAGTCCCTTTTAAGTTCACACACACCTTTTCCCTTGCGCTAAGAGCACAGCTCCCAGGCATAGTTATTATTCTTTCCCTGTCTCCTCTGCCACACCACACACACACACACGCACGCACACACACACACACACACACACACACACACACACACACAGTCACGCTGAATATCCATGCCGTTGGGAAGTGAATCAGGCTACTAACAACTTCTATCCTCAACCTCCAGGGAACCTAACCAGGAGGGGTGGGGAAGCCAGGTGAGGTGTCAGTGGGCTGGGAGACAGTGCATCCAGTGTCACCACTGTAGTCAAACAGTGGCAGGGCTGCAGATGAGCACGGGCGCAGCCACGTTTGCTTGGAGAGGCAGGGGTTTTAATGGAGCCAAGCTGCTCCTTTTTCTTTTCCTTCTTCCAAATCCCCAAATGGCCCTACCTTTTAATAAATGCCGTGCTGGGGCCAGTGTCTGGGAGGAAGTGAACAGAAGAGACTGTTGAAGAGCAGTCTGCGGGTCTGGTGTGTGAAGCCACATATGTTCCTTATTGCAAATGGGCAAATATAAGAATGACATAAAATTAATGGGCATTAGATTTCCCGTGTGCCTGGAAATCCTCTCTATTTTAGATCCTGATCATTTTTTTCATTGAGCAAATATTTTGGAGTGCTTGATAAGTGCCTGGTACTCTAACAGGCGCTGGCAGAGAGCTCTCTGCAGGTTGTAAACAGGACAGTGAGACCGAATTTATGTTTTGAAAGATCACTGTCTCTGCAGTGAGGAGAAGGGATGAGCCACAAGAGGACACGAGGGTCAGGAAAACTAGTTGGGTGGGTTCATCCAGGTGAGGATGATGGTGGCCTCAGTTAGGAACATAGGGAAGGATCAGGGGGCATAGAGTCAAGAGATGTCTCCCAGATGTAAAGCCACTGTTTATTGAGTATCTACTATTGACAAGGCACTGTGACAAGTGCTGGGAGTAGAGGGATAAGCAATATTGAGGAGTAAGATGAAAAGAGCTTAGTGTTGCTTTGGTCCTGGGAGCTGAGGGTCAGGGAGAAGCTGTGATGACTGATGCTCTAGTTTTGTGTTTGAACAGATGGGTAGATGGGCAAGCCCTCACAGCATCTGGGACCATGTGAGGAGGAGAAGGTTTGGAGGCACAGCCAGTGACTTCCATTATGGACATATCAAGCTGAAATTGGTTCTGGAGCCTTTAAGTAGAGATGCCCAGTAAACAGTTGGTTATGTGGGGCTGGAGCTCAGGAGAGCTCCAGGATTATGAAAAGAATCTGGAAAGAACCCCCAAGAAATACTAACATTTAAGAAAGGAGCAAGATGTAGCTGTCCAGTTTTCCCAGCACCACTTATTGAAGAGGCTGCCTTTTCTCCATTGTATATTCTTGCCTCCTTTATCAAAAATAAGGTGACCATATGTGCTTGGGTTTATCTCTGGGCTTTCTATTCTGTTGCATTGATCTATATTTCTGTTTTTGTGCCAGTACCATACTGTCTTGATTACTGTATCTTTGTAGTATAGTCTGAAGTCCAGGAGGCTGATTCCTCCAGCTCTGTTTTTCTTTCTCAAGATTGCTTTGGCTATTCGGCATCTTTTGTGTTTCTATACAAATTGTGAAATTTTTTGTTCTAGTTCTGTGAAAAATGCCATTGGTAGTTTGATAGGGATTGCATTGAATCTGTAGATTGCTTTGGGTAGTATAGTCATTTTCACAATGTTGATTCTTCCAATACAAGAACATGGTATATCTGTCCATCTGTTTGTATCATCTTTAATTTCTTTCATCAAGTGTCTTACAGTTTGCTGCATATAGGTCTTTTGTCTCCTTAGGTAGATTTATTCCTAGGTATTTTATTCTTTTTGTTGCAATGGTAAATGGGAGTGTTTCCTTAATTTCTCTTGGAAGGTGTGGAAACCTGAATTGATATTATAAAATTTTATTTCCGGGCTTCCCTGGTGGTGCAGTGGTTGAGAATCTGCCTGCTAATGCAGGGGACATGGGTTCGAGCCCTGGTCTGGGAGGATCCCACATGCCGCGGAGCAACTAGGCCCGTGAACTACAACTACTGAGCCTGCACATATGGAGCCTGTGCTCCACAACAAGAGAAGCCGCGATAGTGAGAGACCCGCGCACTGCAATGAAGAGTGGCCCCCGCTTGCCACAACTAGAGAAAGCCCTCGCACAGAAATGAAGACCCAACACAGCAAAAATAAATTAATTAATTAATAAACTCCTACCCCCAACATCCTAAAAAAAAAAAAAATTATTTCCTTGGGTCTACAGCAATACACCCCTTCCCCCCATCTGGTGTCATAGGAATGTCTTACGTCCAACTGCCCACTCTCTCTAATATGCATCAATTAGAACACTCCCTAACACCATACACAAAAATAAACTCAAAATGGATTAAAGACCTAAATGTAAAGCCAGACACTATAAAACTCTTAGAGGAAAACATGGGCAGAGCACTCTATGACATAAATCACAGCAAGATCCTTTTTGACCCACCTCCTAGAGAAAGGGAAATAAAAAAAATAAATAAACAAATGGGACCTAATGAAACTTAAAAGCTTTTGCACAGCAAAGGAAATCATAAACAAGGCAAAAAGACAGCCCTTAGAATGGGAGAAAATATTTGCAAATGAAGCAAGTAACAAAGGTTTAATCTCCAAAATTTATAAGCAGTTCATGCAGCTCAATATCAAAAAAACAAACAACCCAATCCAAAAATGGGCAGAAGACCTAAATAGACATTTCTCCCAATAAGATATACAGATTGCCAACAAACACATGAAAGGATGCTCGACATCACTAATCATTAGAGAAACGCAAATCAAAACTACAATGAGGTATCACCTCACACCAGTCAGAATGGCCATCATCAAAAATCTACAAAAAATAAATGCTGGAGAGGATATGGACAAAAGAGAACCCTCTTGCACTGTTGGTGGGAATGTAAATTGATACAGCCACTATGGAGAACAGTATGGGGGTTCCTTAAAAAACTAAAACTAGAACTACCATACAACCCAGCAATCCCACTACCGGGAATATACCCTCAGAAAACCATAATTCAAAAAAAGTCATGTACCACAATGTTCATTGCAGCTCTATTTACAATAGCCAGGACATGGAAGCAACCTAGGTGTCCATCAACAGATGAATGGATAAAGAAGATGTGGCACATATATACAATGGAATATTACTCAGCCATAAAAAAAACGAAATTGAGTTATTTGTAGTGAGGTGGATGGACCTAGAGTCTGTCATACAGAGTGAAGTAAGTCAAAAAGAGAAAAACAAATACCATATGCTAACACATATATATGGAATCTAAAAAAAAAAAATGGTTCTGAAGAACCTAGGGGCAGGACAGGAATAAAGACGCAGATGTAGAAAATGGACTTGAGGACACAGGCAGTGGGAAGGGTAAGCTGGGATGAAGTGAGAGAGTGGCATGGACATATATACACTACCAAATGTAAAATAGATACCTAGTGGGAAGCAGCTGCATCACAACCAGGCAAGGGGGTAAGTACAATGGGTGACTTGGTGGTCCGTGGTGTCTCAGCTGGATAGGGAAGAGAGTGAAGATGCAGGGTCTGTAGGATAAGGAGAAAGAAAGAGGCCAAAGAGGGGTTTCAATAATATCCAAGAACCTATCTGTCTTAGAACACATCCTGAGCTATAGCCAAGAAAGATCAGGAAAATTAGGAAGCTGTGAATAGGAAATAAGGCGTCTAAATTTATTCTTTCAGAAAAAAGGACCATGGCACGGCCCCACAAGAATAAACTGAACGCCAGTAGAACCTCTTCACAGGAAGACTTCTTTAACTGGAAATCCCAAATCCAGATCGAATGGATTAAATTCCACAGTGAAGTGAGGATCTTTGCATTTAGAGAGATTTCACTCTACCTTTTGTTCCTCGGAACAGTGATTTGATAGCATTACTATAATGCTGTGTACTTGTCTATGTCTAATCAATAGGTCTCTTGAGATCTACTCATGCATCTTATAGTGGTAAAGAAAGACATTTTATAGGTAGAGTCAGCAGTGGGAGAGCATATCAGACTGTGTAAAGGCAATAAAGCATGAGTGTTAGGAGCATGAGTTTTGGGGGGCAAATCTCTAACCTCGCCAGTTATTGTCTGTTTGACTTTAGGAAAGTGATGTAACCTTTCAGAGCTTTCATCTATACGATAGAATGATGAGTGCTTCATGGAACTGATATGAAGACTAAATGATAGAATTAAATGATGAAATAAATGATAGAATTATAAACACAGCATTGTGCCAGGCGTGTAGTAATGGTTCAGTAAATGACAATTAGTGATAGTAGTAGTTCTGTTACTGATTAAGGCAGAAGAACAATCTAGACTCTACGGCTCATCCCTAGCTAGCAACACCTATGGCCCACATTTGCTGATGCCAACTGAGCTAGTCCCACACGTCACCCCAGCCTGTGCCGCTGCCTGTCCTCTTTGGAACCTTACAGCCTAAAACTTCTCCGCATCTACTCTGAACGTCATGTACTCTTATCTAGCCCCTCTCAGGAAGTGCTTCTCTTCCAGAGCACGGCTGACTGTGGGAGCTCAAAAGACTTCTGCACAACAGGCCTCACTAAACCGAAGCATGTCTCGGCCCCTGCGGCTCAAGCACCCAGAACAACCGGATCGCAGCTCTGGTATCTCCCCCAGCCAGAGGATCAGGCTCGCCACCCGCGTGTCGAGGCCCTGGGTGGTGGCTCAACATCAAGGACCTGGTTATCAATTATTCTAATTGTTATACCTTACCACGGCCAGAACTGCTGAGGTTTAAAGCAGTTTCCATCCTCCAGATCCATGAACTTGCCCTTGGCTTACTGAGCCCAACCACACTAGTTTAACAGAAGTGATTTTAATTACTCAACTGGAACTACAGAAGGAAGGAAGTGAGGAGGGTGTGGGGCTGTGATCAGTGTTTAAGCAAAGGGCTGGCGTTCTTCTATCTCAGGGGCAAAGTCACTCCTGATGGCTATACCTCCCACGAGCTCTCTCCCACCCACACCACAAGAGCATCCGCGCTGAGGGATCAGACATATTGAAACCCACAAAGTTTCTATGCCTTAATTCTAAAAATTACATGTTTATTTAGAACTTGGAAGGTATGGAAACCTAAGTTGATGTTATAAAATTTTATTTCCTTGGGTCTGTATCAATACACCCCTTCCCCACATCTGGTGTCATAGGAATGTCTTGCTGGTCCAGCTGCCACTCTCTCCAATATACATGGATCAGGATTGCACACACGTACTGCGATCCATTGGTAGTGGCTGCCCGGCCTTCAATGTAAGAAAAGACGCTGAAAAATAACACTATGCTTGACTAGTAATGTCTGCCATGGGCACAGGCATGAAGATTGGAACTACCCTTTCTATGTATTTGCAAACCCCATCTTAGATTACAAACTTCTGGGAGGCAGAGAATGTATCACTTTCGTTCTCTGTGTAAATGTACCTGACATATGTCATGAGTTGATGATGATGGCGACAAATATTTATGCCAAAATACAGTATTTTAACTAGTTGTAGCCAGCTAAAATCTGATGATTGTCCTTTACCCCTTAAGCTTGCTCATCACCTTGTCAGAGAACAAGCAACACAGATTACAAAGTCTTCACTCCTTATCCGAAAACTACTTGGCTCGTCTAAAGCACTGTCGTAAATATTAGACACCAAATTGTCAAAATAAATAAAGAGGGAAATTTTGTGGTGTGGCCAATTCTTCTCTTCTCCTACTAAATCACGTTTATTTGCTTATTTGAGATTCACTAGATGTCCCCGGCATCCAGCAATGATTTTGAGGCTCAGCTGGACACAGGCAGGGGAGAGGGAATAACCTTATGAGCAAATGAATGACCGACATTTTTTTTGCTTCAGCATCATTTATCTCACTCGAGTCTTGTGTCCTTCCACTGCTACGTCATGGGTCCCCGTCTTCCCTCTGAGAGGCATGTATATCATCATGTGCTAAGCTCATAACACACATGCCAGAGATCAGCGTGGGCTCCAGTGGAAGCCCAGCTTGAAGAGAAGAGTCACAAGTCCAAATTCTGCCTCACCCCTGTAAAATTCCCACTAACCTTCTTTCTAAGTTGGACTATTCCTAAGTTGGTATCCCCTACCCCATGGTCTATATCAGCAAGTTGGTTGTTTTGCTTTTTAATGAAGGAGGAAAAAGGCTTCTGCAATGAAGCCTCACGGGCTGGCTTTCTACACTGATCAGTTGAATTTGAGAATCTAGTCGTGGGCCCAGAGGGTGTTCAGAAGAGTCTGTCTCTCTCATGCGCCTTTGTCTTGCTCTTTATTAGCTATGATGTTAATGAATGGCTCTCAAAGTGTGGTCCCAGAACCAGCAGGAGCAACATCCCCTGGGAACTTACTGGAAATGCAGATCTGGGTGGTCCTCCGAGACCTACTGAATTGACGATGTGCGGGTGGGACTCAGAAATTTGTGTTTTAATAAATCCTCCAGGTGCTTTGAGGCATGCTAAACCTTCAGAAACACTGATCTCCCTGAAAAAATAGCGCATGCTGAGAATCAGGTGACCTGAAATAGACTTCGGTTTTCCCACTGACCAGCTGTAAGATCGTAAATTACTCACACACTCTCTGGACCTCAGCTGCTTTATAAGGAAACTAAGGATGACTTTACCTCTGTTACCCATTCGGAGTATCAGTAGGCTACAGTTCATCAGTAGGTGTGGAAATGCTGTGAGCAGTTTGAATATATTTTTCATATGACTAGACTTTTATTCATTCATCCGCTTAACAAATATTTTTCATCACCTATATGCTCTGGGTCTGGAGGATGCTACAGGAAGAAGACAGATGAGGCCTTTGCTGTCATGGAGTCTACACTCCACCCTGGATCGTTTGTGATACTGTTTAATATTTGCAAACAGTTACACAATCCATTTTGAGATTAGGTTCAGATCTCTCACAGGAATGGGAAAATGTGAATTGCTTTTACCAAAGAGTAAGGATCAGGTTATGTCAAGCATAACAAAGCAGTTGACTACAATGCAGCTAAAGCAATATGAGCTACCAGGAGAGAACATAGGAAGAGATTTAAAAACTGTCAAGCTGGACCTCGCCTCTCTACGATGGAGGCTTGGATGAATGGTACTCTAGGCCTCATCCAGCTTATGATATTCCAGTTCTGCTCTCTCCATTGGAGCCAACTATTGTGGCCTGGCTTGGACGAAACTGTACGCTATTCAGTACAAAGAGTAAAGCAAAGCATATATTTCCTGAGCTCTTTTCCAGAATCATAATTGGTCAAATCGCTACCATCTGAGATATGGGCCTGGTGAGAATAAACAAATGTTCATCAGATGGATGGACCCCAGGGCACATTTTTGGAAGTAGGATTTTAATCCTTAGCCACTATCATTGACAATCAGCTGCTTTTTCTTTTCTCTTCAATCCAGAGCTAAAATTCAATTTCCTAAATGTTATGAAAAGAAATGAAAAATATGCTGGGGGGAAAACAGTGGCTCAGGAGAGTTTTTGGACTTCAAAACCCTCAAAAATCTTTTAATGATTTAAGTGTAAAGGAATCAGAAACATACTGATGAAATTCCCCTTGATATCCACATGGTGCTTACAAACTCTGGAGGGAAGTTTCCAGCAATGAAATCTGCTATTTTTTATCAAACCCAAACCATTTGAGATGACTGGTGAACTCCAGTATGGTGCAGTCATATCTTTTTCCCAATAATCCCTTCTCCTCAAAGGCAGAAGGGGAAGGAAAGGCCTAATTAAGGAACATTGGTTTTGAAGGTCAGAGTCTTAGAGGGGGTATCAGGTTATATCGTATGCTGAGCTGTTTGTGATGTTTACACTGACCCACAGGTGTGCTGTGAATATACAAAGTTCAAGTGGCAATTGTCTAATCTTCTGCTACTTTCCAACATGCATTTGGCAAGACTTGTTGCATCTTAAGTTTAAAAACAGTAGATTTCCAAGCTGTCATAATATTGAGGTCTCACGTGTATTGCTTACTCTGCATAATTAATTGTAAAGTGATAATTGTACACTAAGATATTTTCATTCAAACATGGAAGTGCAAGTCTCAGCATCTTTGCCTCCAGCGGACAGAAGAAAAAGTGAAGCGGTGTGTGCTTTCCAAGCATTGACAATGCCTCTCCTTTCACTGAGGCCAGCTGATAAGGGGCTTGGAGGATCTTCAGCTGGTCAGGCTTTGGCACCTACCTGTTGTGAACCCTGTGCACTACTTTCTGTAGGTCTCATCCAGTCTTGAAGGTTGTCCCAACAAGCGTAGTCCAACTCTGGTTTCCTTCCCTCTGAATTCTGGTGGCCCGCACAATATCTGTGTATAATGTATCCCTGAATTTTGTACTCTCTGTAATTCTTTCTGGCCTTACTGTCTTTGTAAACCCTCTGAGAGCAGAAACCATGCCTCATAATTCTGTGTCTTCCAAATCACCCTGCAGAGTTCTAAGAATATAGTGGCACTTGATATATACTTTCATTAGCTTGAGTGCCATAACAAATAACTCCAGAATCTCATCGGCCTACAACGAGAAATGCTGACCTCTTATTAATGTCACAAGGGGGGCTGTGGGTCAGATGTGTCTCTGCTCCACGTGACTGCATTTAGGGCCCTGGATGAAGCAGTAACACCTCTCTGAGACATTCCTTTCTCATGACAGAAGGCAGAAATGGGTCAAGCCAGATCAGACACCTACGGTCAGAGCATCTACTCACATGAGGCATCCCTCATCTTTACTCATCTTCTATCAGCCAAAGCAAGTTGTGAAGCAAAGGCCAGTGCAAACCTGACTAAGGGGTGAGGAAGGAAACTCTGCCTACAGGGAACACTACAAGTCACATGGCAATGGGGGGAGGGAGTCGAATTGTGGGGAGCAAAATACAGCCTACCCTAATGCTGCTGATGGATTGTACTCGAGGTGGGGAGAGCTGACCTGCTCTTCCTGAGCGAGGATGGATGTGCTGCCTGGTAACAAGCCGCCTCTGAAGCAAGCATGTAGGCGTCAATCACAGGGACCCCTCCCTGGCTTTGCAGACCTTACGATCCATGTACCACTGCTCTGCCCAACCACTTCCTGTGTTCTTCCGTCAGCACTTAGGTGATGGTCTCTTCCCAAGCAGACTTGGAAGGAGGTATTTTTCAAGTATTCTTTGGGTTTCAAGTAACAGAAACTGACTCCACGTGCCTAAAGCCATAAAAAATTTTGCTAACATAAACAGAAATCCAGAGTTAGGTGCAATTGAATAAAGGCTCTGGGTCTATTTTTCCATCTTTGTCTTAACTCCTTCTTTCATGGATTGCCTTTTGCCCCCAAGCAAGCCTCCTTCCTGGCCATAAGATAGCTGCCAACAGCAATCTTGGCAACATGATTCTGGGTTTACATCCAGGGAGAGGGAGAGAGTGTGTGTGTGTGGCTTTCCATCACTCTCTTAAGAGGGGGATGAGTTTCCAAACACCCCTCAGCAATCCTCCCTTGCATCTCGTTGGTCTAGAGAGGGCCACTTCTGAACTGATGACTTGTCAGGGGATTGGATAGCCCTTAGACCCGTCAGGCTCCTCCAGGGAGCTGGTCATTTCCCTAAAGAGTATTGCTGCTATTCAACGGAGGGGAAATTGAACGGATCTTGGAGAGTGAACTGCATTCCCCAACTACATTTGGAAAATCTGGTATCCCAGATAGCTCATGGAGAAAGAATATCGGAAGATGGGCGAGATGAGCCCAGCCTCCCTGGGCCCTGCTCCTCGTGTTGGGTCCACATTCAAATCAAATTGGGTAGTTCAGGCCAGAGGTGCCTTCTAAATTTCACCTGCCCATCAGCCACTCCTGTTAACTGTGTTTGCTTGGCTGAGAGCCTTTCCAAGGGAGCCGGTGGCTCCCTAAGGATCGCCTCTCGTGCCTGCTTTGACTGACTGTCACACCTCAGATGTCAAGACTCAGCAGCCCCTAGCATGTCACCATGATGAAATGGCACTGGTAGTCATGATCACGAAAGAAGTCCATCACTAGTTTCCATTATCATGTCAAGCCCTTCTTGGCCACGCTTCACCTGCCACACCCGTGGGAACGAAGGGAGAGGCTGGTAGTTAGGCTGATAAAGCGGGATGCTCCGTGGTGCCTCAGATTCAAAACAGAGACCCTGGACACATAATGAATGGCAGGTGCAGAAGCCCCATAGCTACACAGCATGCCCTCCAGGAGGAAGGCGAAGTGCCTTGCCCTTCCTCTGCTTAACTAATAGACAGGCTGGGTTATTTCTGTCTAGCAGCTCATGGTGGGCTGACTGTTCTGTGTGTGTGTGAGAGGTCCTCCTGGCTGATGCGTAGTGGGGCAGGCGCTCAGGGCTGGGGCCAGTGAAAGTGCTGAAATCTTCACACACACTTGCTGGAGGAGTATGAGATGGGCAGGGGTGATGGGTGTGGACAGAAGTGAAGAAATATCTCAGACGGTGGCACACAGGGTCCAGAGAGGCAAGGAGAGGGAAGACCGGCTCGAGGTACCCGTGGGCTTCACCTGTACGTCCTGAATGCCACGTAGCTTGCTTGAGGTGTGGATTGCCCACATATCTCTGGGGAAAGTGGCTGTGCTACTGATGGCTGTGCTTGGGTACTATCTTGTCTTTCTGAAGGGAGAGCTGGTCTCCAGACAGGCTTTCTGGAGGCCTGACTCACTTCATCTGGGCTTCTGAACCCCACCCCAATCCTGCTGGGACTCTGAATGGTTTGGGCTCCTCCATGGGTGCCTGGGCCTGGAAGCAGCCCTCCAGGGCTTCTTTCCTGGTCTCTACTGAGTCCTCCCACTACCCACCGGGGCAAGAAGAGGAGATTGCTTCATAAAAATCCCTCTGCCGCCACCCCCATCTCCCACCCCTACCACTTCCTGGGGGTGTGTCCACATGTAAAGTCATTCCTCTTGGAGCGGGGAAGAGCGAGGCCAACAGAAATCTGGGCTGAGCCTTCCCTTCTCTGGCCGTCAGTGGCCAGCAGGGCACAGAGGTAATTTAATGGTTGGGCAGCCTTAATGCTAGAATGCCCTGCTCAGTGTCTGCAACAGAATCCACGTCGGATTGGGCCATATGGAGACTTCACCAGCAGAGGCACTGGCTGCGTCCCTCTGTTGCAAAATCTCCGTTAGGTTTTTTTAATTAGACAAATATCAGTGTTTCATTCGGGATGAGGAACTGTTTTCTGATGGCAACAACAATGCCTCTTTCAAAAAGGCAGCTCAGCATAGGGACTGCCTTTCCTCTGGGTGCCTCCTTCCCCCTCTGTAGCTCCTACTCGGAGAGGAAGGGTAGACCTGGGAGTACGTGATCATCGTTGTCATCGGCAGTATCCCGAGCTCTGCCATACCTTGGAGCTTCCTGCTTCTCATCGCTTCCCCTGCCTCCCCTCCCCTCCACCCCACCCCCTTCTGATCACAGTGACTCCCCCACCCCGCAACAGAGGGTAAAATACAGGAGGAGTGAGAGTGGCCCAGGGCAGTTGCAGAGGGGATTGTAAAGCCCAGCCTTCCTTCTTCTTGGCTGTTGGAACATATATCTTTCTGTCTTGCTCACTGCTAAGCCCAAGGGTCCGGGGCAGAGCCACTGCTGGGCTCCTTCTGCTTCTGATATCATCTGATAGCAAGGACACTCCACCAGAGGTGTTCCCTCGACCAGCTAAGCGGAGCCAGAAGTGTCGAACACTTACTGAATTCCATCAGAGTACATATACTGTTTCCTGGGAAGCGGGGCAGGAAACAGTGGCTGACGTGTTAACATAGATTGGTTCTTTGGGGCTTGGGACCCAACCCACCTGCCTTAGTAACCATGTGACTGTGAGGATTGTGAGTCTTGGAGAGATTGACAAACTTGCCCAATGTCACCATCCACAAAATGGGGATACCATTATTTACCCCGTGAGCTTGTGCTAAGAATTGGATGGGTTAGTTTATGAAAATCCCTCAACAGGGGTCTGGGCCTTCGTAAGCTCTCCGTAAGCAGTAGCAAGGTGTATCATGAAAACGCCCTACTGACCACAAGTCTGCCCATAGGCGCCTCAAAACCTTGTTATGCCCCTTGTCATCCAGATGGGCAACTACAAAGTCCCGATCAAGGATTTCAAGACTTTTCTACTTGTTAGCCACCAACTCCAAAAAGGCCTTAAAATCCCCCCCAGATGATCCCTTCTTTGCAAAGTACTCCTTGGTTGACCGCTTCCTCTTCTTTTAAATGAGGGCCTTTATACCAAGGGCTGCGCCTCCATCAGATAGCTGCCCCCTTTCCCTTCCTGAGCATGAAAAGCCCACCTCCATGGAGGTCTTTTCAAAGTCTGGATGCTTCTGGGAGTGGAAGATGAACTCGTATATCAGTTGCAAGGCACAGACACATGGTAAAGGAAAGGATATCTGGTGGTAGACTCTGGGCTGAGTTGGTTTGTTGCTTTGAGTTCAGGTAGACAATTTAGGGTGATTTTAATGACTCTGAAATGTTTTATCTTTTACAATCCCCACAACTGCTGCTCCGCCACCTTAACAGATTGCTGGCTTTCCATCCCTTGCTCCCTGCCATCTTCAGTTAACGCAGGGTCCATTAGGACTTGAGAAACTTATTATTGCAATAAAAAAATATATCCTATCCATATCACAGACCATATATCTGAATCTTGCCTAACACCCTCCGGGGATTAATACATATTTTAACCCAGTGTTTTACAATGCCGATGCTTCGACCCCCTACACAGCCCTTCCCACCGATGCTGAGACAATAGAAGCAAAAGGTCATCTCTGAGGTTAGGATGCCGCTTCTCCTGGGTTTATGGAGAACAAAGCGCATCTCCCCTCCTCTGGCAGGCCTCCCAGGAGACACTGAACCTCCCAAAAGAGTGGAAGACACCACGGAGAAGGGGACCATCGTGACCCCAGTCAACAGAGCCTGTTCTCAGTTGTAAATTACCCGTGGGGGGTGCATGTGCGTGGGGTGTGTGTCTAAACTGAGATCACCATCTCGTCACCAGAGCCACCCCTCGGGACCTGGTGCTCAGCTGGTGTTGCGGGCACCTTGGGTGCGCTACGCAGCGTGCCTGGTGTTTTCTCCAGCTACAAAGAGTGCTTGCTCTTTTGCTTTGAGGAAGTATCAGGCTAGCAAAGAAGTCCTCACTCAAGCCCATGGCCATTTATCCGTGATCAAAAAAGCCCGCAGCTGGGACCTAGGCTTTAGTTCCACAACCCCCTCTAACCCCTTCCTCTCCATCCCCACCCCCTCCCTGCCCCACTGTGGCTAATTCACATGCCGGCCATTTCTCTAAGGATGCCCCCCATTCCCCCTCAGCCCCTGAAGGATGCAGATTACATCTCCTACCCTTCAGGGTCCTGGTTCCCTGTACCTTCATAGTGCTCATCTAACTTGTAATTACATGTTTATGTGACTTTTCCAACATTCATCTCTCTACTTAGATTACAGTTTCCATAAAAGAAGGAACTATTCTAGTTGATCTGTTGCAAAATCCCCAATTTCTAGTAATCGGACACACTTAACTGTGTTGAATGAATGAATGATTTTGAGCAAATTACTTAACTCTCTTAGCCTTCATTTTTCTTAATAATAGTAACAATAGCCAATGCTTCTAAAGTGCTTACCTTATGCCATGCCTATTCTAAGTATTTTATATAATAATTAATCTTCCTAACAACCCCATGAAAGGGTCACTGTTATTTCCCCCATATTACATATGAAAAAACTGAGGCACAGAGGGGTTACATGACTTGCCCAAGGTCACACAGCTAGTAAGTGATGGAGCTCCAGTTTGAACCCAGGGAGTCTGACTCCAGAGCCCCTGCCTTGGTTGGACAAAGTGATCACAAAAATCTCTTTAGCTCTTGGTATCTATGAATTTAGAAGCTACCCATTGGCATATCCACCTAGATTCATTTATTTAATAACTATTTATCAAATGCATGTTATGTGTCTGGGTACTGGAGCTACCACTGTAAACAAAACAAAGATTCCTGGAACGTACGTTCTGATGAGGAGATCAGCATAGTTAACAAACTACACAGCAGATTTGGCCAGTTAGATAAGAAGTGCTACAGAGGAAGATAACACAGGGGAGAGGTTTGGGGGTCTTGTGGGTGGTGGTGTAATTTCATGTCAGGAGGTCGAGGTAGGTTCTGTTGAAAAGGCAACACACGAGTAGCGACCTGAAGACAGTGGGGGTGGGGGGTGGGGGGCGAGTCATACAGAGACCCCCGCAAGGGAAGGGCCTGGATGGAATGGAGAACGTGTAGAAAATGAGTGGGAGAGAGAGTGGGAGAGGCGAGGCTGGAAGGTAGCAGAAGCCAAGTCCTGCTGGCTCTGTGTTCATCTCCGTCACTTTACACTCATTTTCTGTTTACAAGTTTGGTCCACCATTCCATTAGACTAAGGGAAAGGCAAATTCATCTTTTTAGCTCCCAAAGTCAGCTCTGAGCCTTGCCACAGCTGGTACTCAGAACAGTTTTTGAATTAATGCTAGAAGTGCTAGAAGAGCTCCAATCCTAGACTTCTTTTCTTTTCTTAATTTTGTTGCTGAAGTTCTTTTAAGATTTATAACCTGTCCTTTCAACCTTTCAACCTTTCAGCGAAAGGTTCCTTGCCTGGCCTGGAATGTGCAAGATTTCAGATGTCTTTTTCTGCTGTTTCACTGTGTTATGTGCCATTGGCAGTGACCTTCCATTTCAACTTCCTCTGTATTGCAGCCATCCCAAAGTGTGGAGAAGACTATGATAGTCTTTGGTGAATACAGTCATAGCTATATTTGTCACAGATAATGATTTGATCAAATGCAGACCCCTCCCTCTCAGGAGAAGGCACGTCTTCAGTGCAGATGTGGGAGTACGTGGAGCTTAAGATCAGTCACTGTGTCCAAATAATGGAGGGTCTGGGGATAGAGTTCAAGGGCATTTCCAACTGGAAGAGATATAACTTTGCACTTTGACCAAATCTCAAGTCGAAATTCAAGTCCAACAGCAACTGTAATAGTGACACCCTCTACTGTTAGGTTCATTGACTGTGTGCCAGGCCCCATGTGGGTGATTGGACACACATCAGAGAGGTGCTCTCATTTGAAAAAATAAGGACGCTGTGGGTTCCTTCGTAGACTTGCCTCCCTCTTCTGAACCTTTCATCATGCTTTTCCTATGTGGAATAGAATAACTCAGAAGCAGAAAACGGGGGTTCAGCCAGACCACTCTGATTTCCCTCCATGGTCTCCAGAAAGGCAGAATAAGTCATGACAAGGCAGATGGCCCAGAAGATTTCCATCATGTCCCTGAGGCCAGATGCAGCCTCATACGTACGTGGGGCTACAGAGGAGAGCTCTAGGGTCTAAAGGGAGGGTAAACTTTCAGGATTTAATTTGTTTTATAATGTGTACAATTCACATCGTCTGCTTTTAATACTATTCCTGATTATTAGTGAATATAATGTTCCCATACATGCTAAAAACAATGAAAGGAAATGAGATCTGAAGCAAAAACACTGTTTCCTGCAGCAGGAGAATCCCCGTCTGCTTATCTGCTGGAAGGAGAGTCAAGTTATGGACAGAGGCAGCGAGGAGATCTTTGTAAGGTCCTCACCATCTGGGAGGCTCTGTGACTTGTCTCTTTGGTAGTCATCTTGCTGTTAATACCTCCCTTTTCTGAGCCTCAGTTTCCCTCTGTTGATAAAAGACTAAGGATCCCAGTTCTTTCCCAGCCTCCCTACCTTTGAATGCTTCCCTTTAGCAAAATCCACGCCACCAACAAAAAGACCTTGGCAGCTACACAAAGCAGAATAACTTTGATTTCAGAGACTAGGAGCCACGTCTTTGAACCTCCTGCCTCTTGAGTGGTCATCTGGCAGAAAGAGGCCCAACAAAAAAATCTTTAAAGGAAATGAAGGGCATGGGGAGAAGGAGGACCGGTGTCTGCAGTGAGAGGACCTGGAGAGGGGCAGATCGGAGCTGGGACCCACCGCAGTGTGATTGCAGCCTAGGGCTCTGCACACCGCCCAGCCGTGAAGCCCGCCTGGCACTTTGTTCTACAAAGCTCCTGGTTTAGCAGATAAAACGATTTTTGACCCGGAGACCTGAACTGACAACTTTGTGTACAAACCCCAAACAGAATCGCCCTGTCAGCTCTTTCATCCCCACCACGCTTCCCCACGCTGCTGCACCAGGGTTTTTGCACTGCTGGGTGTGGACGAGGGAACCCTGGGGTCCTTCGGGGAATTACATCCCCCCTGAAGCCGCTCCCCAGCCTCCCAGCGTGGAGTGACAGCCGGTTTATAGGCTCCGTGTTGTCAGGCCGTGGAGATGCGCGATAGCTCCATTTCACACGTCTCCAGTGTTTTGTAAAGGTTCACAGTCAGACAGGTTAGACAATGGTGGTGCCTTTCAGCAACCGAATCTCAAACCCATCCAGCGTGTAGGCTGAGGCTGGTGATGTGACTGCAGGTCACAAGCGCGACGGTCCAATAAGGCCTGAAAAGAAAGACCCTCCCTCCCCACTCTCTGACCCCTGGGCAGGGAACGGTAAATGCCACACATGGGCTCCTCAGCTTGGAATCCCAATGAGAAAGGGCATACAGGGCATATAGGAAGTGCCTATCTAGTGTGTTGATGAATTACAATTCTTTAGGGCTGTTTACGTCTTTGATACCATTTTGCAAATGAGAAAATAAGGCAGGTGAAGCTTAGAGGATTTCCATTCATCTCACAGGAAGTCTGTGTACCTGGTTGAGACCCGCAGCTAGCAGCCCCCTCTATGAGCCCCTCCTTCATTAAAAAACATTAACCGTCCTCACCCCACTCCCCAGCTGTGCATGGCAAGTCCTGCCCTCCAGGATGGAACCCTCTGAATCAAACCTAGCTCAGCCTCTACAAATTGAGCTGTGTGGCCCTAGAGCCATCCATCCAGCAGTGATACAGAGTGGATACTAGGCGTAACACTGCCCTTTTTGCCCACCCAGGGAATGACCCAGACGCCCCCAGCTTCTCCTTGGAAACATTGCCACAAATACCTATCTGAAGATGGGTTTGTACATTACCTCCTATATCTGCATCATCATCTTCATCATCATCATCAACATCATCATCATGATGTCAATTATTTTTTATCTACTTGACAATAATACTTGTAGCTGTCCTAGATACCTTCAAAGAACATTTTCACAGTTTCTATTCTCTGGGTGGGGTCTTAATGTCTCAGAGGGATAGCATCCATGCTTACAGATGCAAAGAGAATGTTACAAACATGGAGTGAACGTGGACTAAAAATAGATAAGGAAAGATTAAATATGTACATTATGCAAACCTCCCCCTCTTGACCACCTCCCCCCCCCAAGCTATAGATGTGCTAAATGATAGCAGAGGGCAGATTTTCTTGGCCCAAGTAAGAACAGTCTTATAAAACAGATGATTTTTTTTCCCTGCTTGTCAAAAACATATATAGAGAGTCATCAGTGGAAAGCCATCAGCAGCTGAGCTAAGAAGCGTGGCTGAGAAATTTTAAGGAAATATTATTAGGAATGACCTCTTATTCACAAAAGATTTTGTGACTGAAAGTCTGTTCTGTTGATGTTGCTTCAGACCAGGTCTCTTTTATCAACTGTAATATCCCTAAGAGTAATCAGTCTGATTGGCGTCAGAGACGCAGTAAATATCAAGGCACAATTTAACCGGCAACAGCAAAATAGCAAGTAATCATAAATGTGTGGGCCTTTGGCCATAAAAATGCAGATGTTTACCTTGAATTTTGATTTAAACCACCTAGATTTTGCGCCAAATGAAGCTTGAAATGTATCATCTGAAGTACAGTGTCCAACAGATAAAAATAGTCCTAAAAGCTTTGCCTTTGTATGAAAAAGACGTTTCCAAGGGGATGGTCCTCTTAGAGCCAGGCAATTTGCTCTATGCCATTTTCATAAAATCATAGTATTTTCAAGTTGCAAAGGACCGTCGGGGTCTTATAATCCAGCCGCCTCCTAATGCAGAAATCCCTGCTCAAGAATTACCTCCAGGCCGGGCTTGAAATATGCTGTATACCCAGGGCAGGTCTATTATAGGGTCACCTTGGGAAGGGTCAATTCTGTTCCAGGGTGAACCAAGGGACTACGTTCATTGTTGGGCACCTGAAGCTGATGTGAGCCTCCAAATCAAGGTGCCCAAATAACCCAGTCTCCCTAGAGGAAGTGGCAGGAGGACTGGTGATAATTTGGAAATTTCTTTGGTAAGACCATCTTCTTATTTTTCCAGCTGGCAGCATCCATTGTCATGCTGACCTATTAAGGTGATTACAGAAAGTGTTGGTGGCCCAATATATCTCATTTCCATCATTGCCAGCCTCCTGCAATCACAACCTCTGGACATGTCATAAATCCAATAGACTGAATGGCTCCAGGAGCTCAGCACAGAGGCTGCAGCTTTTTTGTTTCCACTTAGGCCAGGGTTATGAGTAGTAATAAACTCAGCAGTCAGGTCCAGAAGTGTGATAATAGGGGGAAATGAAAAAGGGTTCGAGAAAGAAAAGCAAAGCCAGAAAAATGCTCAGCGTTCCTTGCTTTGCTGAGTTCTCAAATTCATTAGCAACCCCAATTATTCAATTCCTCAATTTTAATCTCTAATTAAACACAGACACTATATCTACGGTGGGTGGAACTTAAGTGGCCTCTTCTTAATAATTGTGCAACTATGATCCCTGCATTGTTAAGCCAGAAAAAAGAGGGAAAAAAACTTTATTAAATAAAAAGAAAGAAAAGAAAACCATGAATGCCTAAAGCTCATACCAAATGGTAATTACAGAGAGACATTATTTCCCTCTAAATATAGCAAAGATGACTACGAGGCTTCCAGCATTTTCCTATAATAATTTCTTAAATCAAAAGCATATTTGCCGATTTGAGGATGTATCCCATAGCTATTCTTTCTGGAATAATTAGACAAGCTAGAAAACAACAGGCAGAGGTACAATATGTTGCTGGCTGAATGATGAGACTATTTTTTGCTTATTTCACAAGGTTGAAGAATCCTGGGCTTCCTTTAAAAAATGATTATTCGGATGAAGTAATGAAATAAATATAGACAGAGATGTTGGATGAAGTATTTTGGTAACGAGATTTCTGTTTATTTAAAGAAAAACTCCCTGAGAGAGGGAAGGCACATCTACATAGCCTCAGAAGGAAATGTGATTAAAACACAGGTAGGAGGAAAATAGAACACAAAAGTGCATCTCTTCCACAACGATAGGCATGTACGAACTAGATTGTTCCATACAGGACATCGGAAGGGAGCCACGTCCTAGTGTTTGCCCAGCATCTGTCCACTTCCTAACACGCCGCATAGTAGTTGTTGGTTTTCTCACTCATCTGCCCCATTGATTGTGGACTCTTGAGGGAAAGGAGTGTACCTTTCACTTTTGTACCCACAGGAATTAACACCTTGCCTGACAAACAGCAAGTACCAAGTACGTTAAACAAATCTGCTGCATTAAGGCAGTTATAGTTAGGAGTACATTCTTTTGAATTCCCTTTTGTAAAGTCTTAAACTAATTTTATGAAATACACACTTCAAAGTCATGAGAGAATGTATATTACATACATACAGGTACATGTGTGTATATACATATTTCAAATAGGTTAACTTGACCCAAAGAATCAAGCTAAGAGTAAGCCAGGAACTTTAAGCAATGGGAAGGAAACTCTTCCTCTATAGGAGAGACACAAAAGTATGCTCCTTCTGGCCGGAACTGGGTCTCTTTTGTCAGTTATGTAGACCCTTCCACCAAGTGGGTGTTTCCTTGCCAGGGTCAACCATAGCGTCTTTAGGTGGCCCCAGAGCTCTGTGCACACTCCATGAAGGTAACACCATTGGACCAAGGCTCTGTGGGTGTTTCTGACTGGAGGGTGACACCCAGGGGCCAAGATGTGCTTTGTGGACCCCAGAGTGCTGGGCATTGGAGGTGTTACTCATCGTCCTGTGGGGGAAAAGAATGGGGCTGCAGAGGTTCTGCTCCAAGGCTCTTAAAATGTTTCCCACTGCAGTAGGGGTGTCCCAAGAGCCACCTGGCAACCAGCTGGGGTCACAGCTGTGAATTATAAGATGGCATCAGTGCCAGGCAAACTCATTGGTTGTTTCTTTGCTTCGAGGAGGACAACCAATTATTGAAAGAGTTTGCACTGGGCACCCTCAAGATGCATGTATTTTATTGAGACCGTCAAGTGAGAAAAGGACTTTTTTAGTCTCTACCCTCAAAAAGTTTATAGTTATGTAGGGGAGATGAGTTCGAATTACAAATCCATGCTTGTCAGCATCATATGATGGCATTAGACACCCAGTAAGGTCATAATTCAGATGACTTTATGGGGTATCAAGGGCTTTTAGCCCCAAAAGAGGTTCCCTGCAAGTTTATGACTGACCCAAGCCATCACCCATTCTTTCTCCAGTCAACATCCTGTTTCTTTGCTGATCGAATTGACCCTGAGTGCCCTCTGACTCTCCACATATCCTTCCCGAGAAAATGGGGCTTGATTTGCTGTGACTGTGCAGATTTTTCAGACTAGCAACTAGCTGTCTCCTCTTCGAGAAGCCCCCTGCTCCCCAAGGGAAAGTGGACGGCTTCTTGCCACAAGGGTGAAGATGAATCCTTTGTCAGCTTTTCCCACAGAAAAGAAAAATGATGAGAACTGAACACTAAAAAGAATCTGTAACTTGAAGCAGGTACCGTGTACTGGTTTGAGCCAATATCCCAGCAACCCTCTGTTGGTTCCATATTTTGGTCTTTGCCATTGATTTCTACCTTGAGTCTCCTCCAGGTCCCTTTCTTCTCTCCCCTCCTCTCCTAACTTGCCCTCTTTTCCTATAGTTTCCAAAAAAAATCAGCTACTTGACTTAACTTGCAGTTATTTTGAAAGTGTCTTTAAATAAGCGCAATGCATTCCTTCCAACGAAATACTCTGGAAGAGCTCAACAGCCCTGAAGATACACAATCAATACTTTGCCTGAACCATTGATACCCTTGCCCATCACTTAAATATTATTACAGGAAAGATTTCAACAAGATCACGGCACATTATACTTTAAAGTTTGACTTTAAAGGATGTCTGGGCCTTGCTGAAAGGCATTGGTAATGGAATTCTTTATCTCTGAGCCTAATTTATTCTGAGGAGAATAGGGCCATTATCTTAAATCTATTTTTTTTTCCAACAGAGAAAACAGGCCTCAGAAGTCCAGCACTTATAAAGAAATTATTGTTTAATTACTTTTTTGTTTAACCCTTTGCAGAAGGAAAGGGAGTGGGAATGCATTATTGGCAAATGAATATGCATTCCTATTGGGTTGCCATCAATAGACTTCTAGTATTTCTTTTCTTGTCATTTCTATTCCTATGCTTCTCGGCCTTTCTCACATACAAGAACTCTGCAGTCAAGGAAACCTGAGTTGTACTGAATCCACTTTCTTTTTGAGCATGGGTGATGAAGTGGTCTTTGGTTTGAAGAATGTAAGCGATTGGTAACTGAGGGATTAGTGTTCTGGTGTTAGGCTCCATACTTGGTGTAAATTAGACACGCGAGAGCTGTGTGTTGACACACCTGGGAACAGACACACTTGCCTGTAGCTCCTTGACTCTGGCAGGGTATCTCCACTGTGCAAAACACCTGGTTTGAAGAGTAGAGAAAATGATCTATCAACGGACTCCTCCTTTTACAAAACAACAACCACCAAGCAGTTAATAGGCACACTGTTGCTTCCCTCCCTCCCAGCAAATTTGCTTAACTGAAGGGCAGTTTGGGATTTGTAGAAGGAGACTTGAGCTCCAGAAAAGACTCTAAGAAGATGCCATATGTCTAGGACCTCTTCCAGGGTCTCTACCTGCTTCTTTTTTTTTCATTCTATTATGTAAAACTCAACCACTAGGCCCCCATGACACATTTTGGGCCAGGTTTGGTGATCACTTGTGAACTAAATAGAACCAAATATTATAGAACTTCAGGAATAGCTGCTTTGCTAGCCTTAGGCTTCATCAGCCTCCCTAATCAGCCCTTTTGCTTGATGGCATCTTTCCCTCATCCCTAGGATTCATCTGGTGACACGCCAATTGGTGAGAATGGCATGGCTTTCCAGAGGTTGAGGGGTGCTCCAACTTTGAGGAAGGTTTGTCTTCCACTACATTCTTGCAGATTGATTAGATGGAAGGAGAAAAGTAGGCACCATTATAATTCCAGGATCAGAGAGTTTATCAGCATTTCACATCTAACTTTCAGCTCCGCTCCTTCCCTTTCCTTTCCTTCCCTTTCTTTCCCTTCCCTTTCCTTCCCTTTCCTTTCCTTTCCTTTCCTTCCCTTCCCTTCCCTTTCCTTCCCTTTCCTTTCCTTCCCTTTCCTTTCCTTTCTTTTCCTTTCCTTTTCCTTTCCCTTCCTTTCCTTCCCTTTCCTTTCCTTCCCTTTCCTTTCCTTCCCTTCCCTTCCCTTTCCTTCCCTTTCCTTTCCTTCCCTTTCCGTCCCTTCCCTTTCCTTCCCTTTCCTTTCCTTTCCTTCCTTTCCTTTCCTTTCCTTTTCCTTTCCTTTCCTTCCCTTCCCTTTCCTTTCCTTTCCTTTCCTTTTGTTTCATTTCCTTCCCTTCCCTTTCCTTCCCTTCCCTTCCCTTCCCTTCCCTTTCCTTTCCTTCTCTTCCCTTTCCTTTCCTTTCCTTTTGTTTCATTTCCTTCCCTTCCCTTCCCTTTCCTTCCCTTTCCTTTCCTTTCCTTTCCTTTCCCTTCCTTTCCTTTCCTTTCCTTTTCCATTCCTTTCTTTCATTTCCTTTCCTTTCCTTTCCTTTCCTTTCCTTTCCTTCCCTTCCCTTCCCTTCCCTTCCCTTCCCTTTCCTTTCCTTTCCTTTTGTTTCATTTCCTTTCCTTCCCTTCCCTTTCCTTTCCTTTCCTTTCCTTCCCTTCCTTTCCGTTCCTTTCCTTTTCCATTCCTTTCTTTCATTTCCTTTCCTTCCCTTCCCTTTCCTTTCCTTTCCTTTCCTTCCCTTCTTTTCCTTTCCTTTCCTTTTCCATTCCTTTCTTTCCTTTCCTTTCCTTCCCTTCCCTTTCCTTTCCTTCCCTTCCCTTCCCTTTCCTTCCCTTTCCTTTCCTTTCCTTCCCTTCCCTTCCCTTTCCTTCCCTTCCCTTCCCTTCCCTTCCCTTTCCTTTCCTTTCCTTTCCTTTCCTTTCCTTTCCTTTCATTTCATTTCATTTCCTTCCCTTCCTTTTCCTTTCCTTTCCTTTCCTTTCCTTTCCTTTCCTTTCCTTTCCTGTCAATTAGGGTACGTGACACTTTTTTTCTTTTTTTATTGCTATTATCAGAGATTTTGTGTTTGCTGGTTGCTGGGTCACATTTTACAAGTGCACATGGCTTGGATGACCTCCATCCACTTCTTAGCTATCTTCACATCTGCAGAGTGAAAGGCTGTAAAGAATCCAGACCAGCTCTTTTTCCATCAGCCTCTCTGGATGATCATTATCTGCAAGTCAGAAAGTCAATGCACTTCCCGAATTGGAGTCATATATGTAAGAAATCTCCATTTCACAAGAATGTAGAACATCTCTTGGGTTTCTTTCCATCCAGGTGGGTCAGTTAGTTTGTAATTGAGTCTAACTGACCATCTACCTTCTATTAGCCTTTACTACCTAGAGTCACAGGGAACTGAGAAGTGGGAGAGATTTTCCACCTGCTTTTGAATCCCTGCCCCATGACCCATCTTACAGCATCCCTACTGATTGTACAAGATATGTAGGTTCAGAGGACCATTGGAAAAGGGAGCCTGGATTGTAATCATCAGAATCACCATTTATGTTGGAATTTACATACTCCATGTTCTAAGTTAATGTGCTATCTTTTTAATTGAATATAAGCTATGAAGACTTTGGCTAATCATATTTCTCACCTAATGGACATTGTCACCCATTTAAAAAGAACTCTCTTTTCTATATTTTTTTACCTTTATTTCTGGTCCTCACTCCTATTTCCCTATCTCTACCCCTAGGTAACTATTCTATGTTTAATATATGTCTTTGAATATATATGTAAATATGTAGCATTTCCTATGTGAATGACTTTAATTTACCTAAATGACATTGTACCACATATATAATTCTGTTTTCTTCTTCCACCCAACTCTATGTTTAAAAATTGCTATTGTTCATGTTTACCCAGTTATTCTCTCTAATTGATGCAATTATGAAGCTGTATTTAGCCATTCCTTTTTTTTTAGCCATTCCCTTTTGTTGGATCTTTAGGTTGCTTCGGTTTCCACTCCCCACTACCATGAACCTGTTTGAGAATTCTGGCATTCATACACCCAGACAAGATTTCTGGGTCTTAGGATAAGTAATTTTATTAAGTACTGCCAGGTGTATTCTAAAATAATTGACCAGTTTACATTCTCACCACTAGTTCACAGGGGTTCCGTTTCCCCTCCATGTTCACTAACTTTCGGTATTCTCCACTTTTCTAGTTCTTGCTAACCTAATTGGTACAAGTAGCATTTCATTGTTACTTTCACTTATTCTCATTACTGATAACTTTGATGTTAAATCTTTACTCTCAACTGTCCACAAGATAGGAAGGAGTAGCACCAAAGAACAGAACCAGGGTCAACAACCTGAGGTTGCCCGAAATGGAACACTTGGGCCTACGGGGCAGCTGTTCAAACTCCCCAACTTTTCTGAGCTGCAGGCCTCATAATGACTGCTCTACTGCTGCAGGAATTCAGTGACTCGATAGTGCTTGATGGGCTTGGACAACCCAGGCATCTACTCCCCCTTCCTCAGGAGAGGCAAAGTTACGTGCCCTCCCTGGACCCAGCTGCAACTGGAGGTGTCATACATCAGTGGATATGTGCAGACTCACTTAGTTTAATGTTTCTGTCAAAGTAGCCCACAAGTGCCATCTTATCAGAGGATCAATTTCATATCAGAGGATCATTAAATTCTTTTTTCATGAGAATAAAATGGGCTTTTGCTGCTGCCTGTTGTACTGCTGCTCTTCTGAAACTGGAGATGAAATCAAAGTGGAAGAGATTTAACCAAATTTTCCATCTTCAGAAAATAAGCTCCACTGTAAATGTATCTTTGATGTGGCATTGTGCAACACGGAGAGAGGAGAAATAAAAATATCCTAATGATTCTGTTATACACAAACAGGGGGAGGCTGTAAATTTAACCCTCTGTGGAAGCAGCATTTCACTCTCCTTCCCACTGTCAGTGAGGTAGGGAGTGGGGTTGGTTAGGAGTTCGATAGGTGAGTGACAGAAGTCTAACCCATGATAGGCCGCGCTGGGGTCCAGTTGAATTGCACATTCATTTGTTATTTTTTCCCAAGTAAGAGAACACTTGGGGAAGGCTTCCGATTTTCTATGAGGGTTTGAGCACCTTCAAGGGAAGCCTTCCTAAGCTGTGTGATCCAGGGCTGGCCTCATTCCAAGACTGACCTCTTCATCTTGGAGTTTCCCATCAGCCTGGGAGGAAGGCTCCACCCCCAACCTGGTAGGCCTGGGGCCAAATTTCTGCTCTTCCCAGCAGGGGCACCTGTGCTCCTCTGGTCCAGTGGCCAGAAGGGATTGTTTTAGTTATGAAGTTGCTTGCGGTCCATATTTGTGAAGCACTTTTCTTAGGCTGATAACTTGGATTGTTGCAAAAACAGGAAATAAAGAGGTCAAGGCGCAGCATGCTGGGAGGAGATCAGCACAAGAAAGGCACTTGGGGCCCATTACTCGCTGCAGCTCCTTCCCTGACCTTTTCCTAGGGTCCTGCGATTGCAAAGTCCTAGAAGAACAAATGAACAGAGCCAGAAGCATCAAACAGAAGCCATGGTGATGCTTATGAAAGTAGCCCTGGGAGGAGCGCAGTACTAAATGCGATTGGGGGTAAGGTGTGTAAACAACAGCAAAGGAGAAAATGTGCTTGGATAAGAAATCAGGAGGAAAACAGACACAGAGATGAAACCTATGGTAAGAGTGAATTCTCAAGTGCTAGAGATTACTGACTGCACCACCCCTCCCCCAGGGGTCTGAGCAGAGTCAGAACTCCGGGTGGCATTACAGTCCTGGCCAGTTCACACAGTCTCCCATACCCTGGATGGAGGGCACTGAAGCCGCCGATGGGACCCACATATTTTTGTAGGGCATCTGTGCCATTATTCCATCCACTGGGAATGCCCCTCGCTCTGCCTGCTTCTTAGATTTTGATGTGTTCTCCATTCCGAGTAAAGAGCAGAAGTCTTTAGAAAGCATGCCTGTCCGTGGTTCTGCAAGGACCACGGTTACCTGGAGGGGGTGTAGAGGAGAGCCCGTGAAGCCCGCTCAAAAGCCCAAAGCCCAGTATTGGGAGAACTCAGCGAAGCCTTCTTACTGGCTCAGCTTTGCTCTGAGATGCTGCCCTTTCTCAGGGCTCATTTTCCCCTTCGCAGACTAGCGAAGAGGCAGGTCTGCTTTGGATGCTGTGGGGTTAGTTGCTTAGCTATCCAAGCACCTGGCAGTGGATTAGAGCAGTCACGGTATCCTGGAGAATCACGTCTCTGTGATTAATGGAGGCCTTGTCTTTTAAAAGGCCCAGCTACATTTTATATTTGCCATAAGCCATGCGTGTGCTCTTCAGAGAAAACAAGAATAAAAAAAGCCATTTGCAAGATAAGTAAAGAGAAATGTAATCCCTTAGTGGAATGAAGGGTGCTTTGAAATGAATGGGGGATAATCCTTTCGTTGTCTGTTACAAATGCACTGTGCTTCTGCATTATCTGGCTATGAGAATGTGCCATTCGCTCTGGTGACAAAGTCACTGCAGTTTCTCCTCTTGATGTCATTTTAAGCGTGTGCTACAAAGTAGTGTTTATCGTCTGGGGTCTGAGGCGTCTGCCCGATGGGGGCAGCTGGGTCGTGTGGCCACTGAGGGCTCCTGACAGGATGAGTTCTGTTTCAGGCTGTAAAAGGGAGGCTTAAGGCAGGGATGGAACGAATGTCCATCCCCCACCTGCTCCAGAGGTGGAAGGACCTGGCGCTCTATTCACAGGGTCTTTCAGTAACCAGAAGAGTCATAACTCAGACCCTCGCTCCATCTAAGACCTGGGACTCATCTCCCGCTTCCAGGATCTGGCATGTAATTCTCTTAAAGGGAGAGCAGGAAAATTCCAAGGCCTTCTCAGAAGTTTTGCTTTGAATGTTTCTTCCTTCCTCCCACCTCTTCTCTCAAGCCCGCTCTGCTTTTCTTTCCCTTCCTCCCACAAGAAAGATGCTCCTTGTTGGGAGGAAGCTATCATGGAAGCACTAGGAATGATGGCAAGCTACAATATCTGAGAATCTCTGTTCCTGGGAGTTACTTCCTCTGAAGCTCAAATTTTCCCATGCTGATCTGTTGATTCTCACAGAGAGCTCTGGAGCCCTACACCTGTAGATTCCCAGAGAAGATGGAGTGTGATATGAAAGATTTTATATCTCCCACTCTCAGTGCCTAGACAGCTCAAGAACTCATCTGATCATTGGTCAAGAAAATATTGGAGGGACGGGGGTGGTGAAGGATCACGTCACTTCCTGCTTTAAAGGCTCCAGTGGCCTCCAATGGCCAAGGACAAAAATGAAGTTCTGTGGCAGGGTCTGCAGAGAGCTCCCTGCTGCAACCCCAGCCTGACCAGACAGCCTCAGCTGGTACCACCCTCCTCTTGTTCTTTTAGCTCTTGGCTACTTTTTCTCCTGGGACCCTCATGCATGCTACTCTCTCTCCATTTCCTGTTTGTCTAACAACTTCTACCCATCCCTCACAGCCCAGCTGAAGCATCACTTCCTCAAGGAACCCCCCTTGGACCCAATGAGTAGATCGGGCCATCTCTTCTTTCATGGCACCCCATAGCTCTTTATTTTACTTAGTGTGATTAAAAATGAAGAATCAGTTAGGGAATTTGCTGCTTGCTGTGGTCTCCTCACACTGGAATACAGGCTCAAGAGGCAGGAGGCATGCCTGTCTTGTTCACCACTATATCCCTACACTGGGATAAATACTTACTGTACTGAGCGAAGACATAAATTAAAACAACCCTAGCTTTCTCTAGTTTGCATATATAAACCTCAATTCATCACTTCCTTTCACTCCCTTAGAAGGAAGACAGGAAGCTTGATTCCCAATAAAATCACATCATCCTCCGAGGTCGCCCCAGACGTGATGATTTAGGCATGTCAGGCCTGGAAATAGATTTTGTCATGACTTCCTGCAGCTGCACCCTGGGGAGAATTCTGCTGAGGCTCCTTGAAGTTCATCATTGGCGTTCCTACCACCTCATTCAGCATCCAAAAGCCCACACAGAGCACTGAGTCACGTGTGGCTCTGGGCTAGGCATGTACAGAGACCGTCTCATGGGTTTGCATTCTACCTCCTGAGAGCTTACAGTCTAAGAAATAGAAACTGATTCTAGAAATAGTAACTGTATCTAGAATATCCTGGCAACATGATCAAAACCTGAAACTATGAATGTTAAGGCATTTATAACATACATGTTTAATAATATAATATTTTTCTTAGCAGGAAGGAGCCAGTTTAAGTGCATTTGGAGGTAGGAAATGGTTAGCTGGTTGAGACAATTAGACAAAGAGGATGTGGGGCTTGGAAGTCCAGGCCAAAACAAATGATTTTCTCATAATAACCCAGATAGCCAGGGCTTCAAGAGGGTCAATTCCTCCAGACTCTAAAACTTCTAGCCTTTCAGGTGGCTGGTTCACTGGTTCTGTTTAGGGCATGAGCTCAGCAACAAATTAAGTAAAGTGTCCCCAGTAAATGCTAATAAGTCCCAAGAGGAAACAGGGGCATCCCCATGCATACCAAATGCACTCATTAGCATCCCTGCTATTATGAAGGATAGCAGAGTGACCTTGCAATCATTAGAAGCTTAAAATGCTATGACTTAAGTTTAGGGGGATACATATTACATTGTAAAACCTAATTAGTGTTACCTTTGCTAATTGCTGCCTAGCACTGAGCTGGATAAAATAAATGCATGATGGACGTTCCAGGGAGACAGACATAACCCCATCACTGTTTTTAAAGGAAGTGAAATTATAGGAGAAGCGCCGTTTGAAAAAGTGTTTATCTGAATTGTTCTGAGTGGTTTGAAGGAAGCGGGGAAGCGTGGTCAGTGAGTGGATTTATCTGCATGAACCCTAAATGCTGACGTCTTCTCTGGAGAACATGGTTCTTCTCCTGGGCTTCTCTAATGTGAACTCAGGGATGCCAAACAAGAGGGGAAAATTACTATGGTATCAAAATCCCTCCCCGGCATGCAAACAGCTGTGCAGGGAGATAGTGAAAGCGTGTCTAAACAGGCAGTTGGAATACTCAGCACTGGCCCAGCCCAGACCCGCAGCTGGGATGTCAGGCAGTATGCTGTGTCCAGGGCTGGTTTTTGTCCGCTAGACCAGCTAGGCCTGAGTCTCATTAACACGGGAGACCCAGTGGGCTCCCTGCACTCACATGGGGTGTGAGGAGATTCACAGCCCCTTTACCATGCCGGGGCTGACGTGCGCGCCGTGCCAGGGGCACAAAACTCAGATCTGACCGCAGTCTCTACCCTGTTACTGCAGATGACACCAAAATAGCAAAAAAGGATTGGCCCTCCACCCACACCAAAATAGCAAAAAAGGATTGGCCCTCCACCCACACCCACCCAAACCACACGCACACACACACTCACTCACACACACACACACTCACACATTCACACATACATACATTCACATACACACTCACACACACACGCAGCCTTGCTTTGCTTCTAGCTGTGCTCAGCATTCATAATAAAGCTGTGAAAGGGAAATCATTTTCTCAGGATTGTCATTTCTTTTTCCTCCTTAAAGATAAGTGATAGCTGATTTTTCCAAGAAAAAAGTCTGTCACTGTGCCTCTCTCAGAGCCCCTCCTGCGTGTATCCTAAATGGCACAGATTAAAATCAAATCCTAGATATTACAGCCAGAAGCCGTTGTAAAGATAGTTTAGAGCTTTGTTTTCATGGTGGGTTCTGAAGAGGGCTGGGGTGCTCCGAGGTCCCCCAGCCTCTGCTGGGGCAGCAGGGTAGGAGGGGGACCAAGAAAAGCAGAGCATGCTGGGACCTCCTGCCACCAGACCAGCCCCTCTTAGCTATTTTATATAATGAGTTTGCACTTAAAATTTCATTTGGAGAAGAAAACACTTCCACTGCTAAAAAATGGCTGGAAATCACCAAGGCCATTGAAGACCTGGGAGGCTCTGTGACTTCCCTCAGGCTGCACCCCAACGCTGGTAGGGCCGGGACTGGCATCCTGGCCTCACGGTTCAATGATCTGTCTCCAGGTCGGAGTGGAAGGAAAGTGAAGAGTGCCAACTGCTCCCAAATCCGTAACAGGTGACTCCCTAAATAACGTCAAACCCAGCCTTACTTTTGCAGACATTCTTAGGTGGTCTTAGATAAGATGCCTTCCCCTGAGCTAGACTTCCCAAGGATCGTGCTCCTCTTTCAGGGATAACAGGGACCTCAATGAAGGGGGGAAGGGGGTTAGCTTTTGCCCACTAGCGCTGCTCCAGCATCACCTCCACCACTGCTATAGCTCTAGGCTCAGCAGGTCCTGGTGGCCGTTCTTCTCTGACTCAGCTGGTCGAGGCTGGATTTCAAAGCTAAATTGCTTCCCTGTGGTTTCCGGCATCTGTTCATTTGCCTTGATTGTTAGCCCACGTGGCTTCTCTGGGGTCGCCTCCTGCCATTTGCTGCCTGACAGTGTTAGTGCAGCAAGACAGACTAGCGTCAGAGAACCTTCTGCATCTGCAGCCCAGGAGTCCCTCCATCCAGCGATGGTGGGACCTGTCAAAAGCAGCAGGATTTCATAGCGCTGCTATTTCACCTGCTTCCTCCCCCTCACTGTGCTTCCTCCCAGCTCCCCCGTCCTTTAAAAGTACTGAAGATAAAGCAAACAAACAAACAACAAAAAAAAAACAGAGCTGCTGATAATTAAAATTAAATCTTTGTTCCACCAATGTCTGAAACTCTGGGAAGTCATTATCAGAGTCAGACAGTGATATTTTGATATTCCAGAATCTTTTTGATATGAGGAATAAAGTTCTAAGGCAGGAGAAGATAGAGCACCATGCTATTTCCTAATCAGCCTTTATAATTTGCAGTATCTTGGGACTCTTCTCAGATGTTTCCACTGTGGCTTATGTATGCTTCAAATCCATGCGCCATTAAATGCAGAAGCTGGGCACTGAATTAATGAAGGGAGCTTCAAAAGCGTACCTCTTTGGCAGACTGAAGATCTGAGGGCAGACTCAAAGCGGGTGATGGGGCTTTGAAAATCCCTAAGCACAAACAATAAACCTCATTAAGTAAAGTCAGTGGAGTGGGCTCAGGAACGGAATAAGGCAAGTGGGGGACAGAAGAGGCAAGACAGACTGAGGACTGGCTCAGTCGAGGGGGCTGGGTTTGGAGTGGAAAGCATTGTGTTTGGGGAAATCACATGACCCCAGAAGAAGCCGTGTTAAGGAAAGTAGTCAGGAGGATGCTGGAAGAACCCAGGGTACAGGCAGCCACCACGAGGACGGTGATGGTGATGGCCTTCCGGCACGAGCATGCTGTGAACTAGAGGCGCTCTGAGTTTAAGAGTGGGGCTGCCGGCTCCTGTCTTACTCACCCCAGCAGCTTGAGGAACGTCTAAAGAAGGCAGGGCTTTTGAGCAGAGTCTGTAAAGGAAGAGAGGAGCTGAGGGCAACTGCTCGGCCATCCAAATGAAGTCCCCAAAGGTTGGTGAGGTTGTGAGTCACCCTGTCACACAGAAGCTGAGCTGGGACTTCCGAAACCCTCAAGGCACCTCTGTGTGCAGTCAGGGAGTAGGAACCTTAGGGAGTTGATCGCTGTTCAATGGGAGAGTTCTTCATGAGATTCCACCGAAAACTGGCCAGCACTTTGGACGATCAGAGTGCCAGACCAGTGGGTAGAGTTTTCAGAAGTATCTTAGTGCCACCGGGTAATACGTGGAGACATTTCATTAGGACACAGCAGGAACGTGAAGAAGTGCTCGGTGCTGGAGCCCATGCTTCTCCCTCTAGACCCTCCTGCGGGAAAGCCGAGACCACTGGGCCAATGCAAACCCTTCCTGGACCATCATTGCTAGTCAGGGCCATCTCTCGTAGGTACCAGGCACTCCCTGGGTCCAGGTGGGAGGCCAGTTCTCTCGTGAAGCTGCTGAGCACCACAGAGCATCCCCCTCCACTCCCAGCCCTCTGCCTCTAATAATTATATCTTCATTTTAATTCAAGAATTTAACTACAGAGATAAATTTAAATATACTGACCCTTTCCCCTAGAATGAAAGGACGGAGGATCCTCCACCAGATAGTTACATGTGGTTGCAGCTGGGGGTTTATTTAAACTAATTTTATTATTCATGACACTGACAATTTATGCAGTGAATGCAATTATAGGCTATGATTGGCTGCCACCGCTAAGGGCAAAAAGTGTCACTTCCCTGGATATGCAAGAAAGAAAGGCAGAGGATATTAGAAAAATAATCAGTCACAGGGATATTTTTTATGAAGTGTTCCCCCCAAAACCTTCACTGAAAAAAAAAGGCTAATTTAATTTCCCAAACACCCTGCAAAAGATATCTAATTATCCACTCCTAAATTGCTCTCATAATTTCTCCAAAGTTCTCTATTGTTTATGCCTCTGTGCGTTCTCCTCTGCAAGCAAAGAAGCTGTCGTCTCGATGTGCAAGTCCCAGTAAAACCTACACACGGTGATGCTCTCGCTGCTGGGTTCTGAAGGCGTGTGCAGCCTCCGATACGTTTGTCCGTTTAATTAGGAAGTATTTGAGGAGCAGACTTGAATTGTTATTATCTACAGTTGGAGGAGGAGTAGAGGGAATTGACTTTTTCTTCCCCTTTTTCCTAAGAGGAGCAGTTAAAAAATATCATTGAACATCAAATCAAGACTACCTGTGGTGCATCTATACAGTGGATACACCTTGGCAGTAAAAAGCTGTGCATTACTGATACACCCAACAATGTTAGATGAATCTCAAAATAGTTATGCTAAGTGAAAGGAGCCCTGCAAAAAGGAGCTCCTAGCATGTGATTCCATTTACATAAAGTACTAGAAAAAGCAAACTCATTTTTAGAAGCAGCAGATCACATAGTTGTTTGAATGGGAGGGAGAGAGAGAAAACTTTGGAGGGAGTGATGGAAACGTTCGTTATCTTGATTGTAGAGATGACTTCACAGGTGAATACATGTCAAAACTGATCAAATGGACACTTTAAATACGGGCACGTTATTGTATGCTGATTAGACCTCAATAAACCTCTTACAACAAACACACACCCCTAGTTAGACCTTGGCTCCAGCATTTACTAGGTATGTCAACTTAACCTCTCTGGCTGGTGGTGTACTCATCTGTAAAGTGGGGATGATAAGATCTTCTCCGCCTACCCCGCAGGGTGTCATGAATATCAACATGAGAAAACAACAGCCCAGGTATATACGTACTGATAACTTCACAAATGGACTTCCTCAACCTCAATCCCTGGAGAGGTAACAGGGGTCAGTGCTACTGTCCCAGCCTAGCAAACAGTCAGCACTCAGTCTTTGTTTAATTGAAATGATGGACGTCTGATGTCTAATGCTTAGTAAACCTCCATTGGCACCACAGAGTCTAATTATTATCTATTGATTGAATTTCTGATAGGGACTCATAGAATCCTGAAATAGCACATCTTAGGATGGAAGGACATCAGGAGAGCCTCGGCACTGCATCCTAGTCTCAAACAGATGAGACGTAAAGACGTCTAGTACCTGATTTGGGGCCCAGCCTTTAAAAAGGATGCTTAAGCATCCTTTTTTTTTTCCCCGGTACGCGGGCCTCTCACTGTTGTGGCCTCTTCCGTTGCAGAGCGCAGGCTCAGCGGCCCTGGCTCATGTGTGGCATGTGGGATCTTCCCAGACTGGGGCAAGAACCCGTGTCCCCTGCATCGGCAGGCGGACTCTCAACCACTGCGCCACCAGGGAAGCCCTTAAGCATCCTTTTCAATGGAGGAGAAAGTGGTGATCAAGACGAAATTCCTAGAACTTTCTATGTGCTCTCCTACGTTATTCCCTACTATAGGAATTGATCAGTTGAGAGCCTGGTGTGAATCTGGTAAGAGCCCTTTAAACTCACAGCACAGCCAAGTGGAACTGCAGTGGGGGAGCTCCTGCACTTCAAAGCCTCTTGCAGACCTCAGAGAGCTCCAAATTGTAAATTGTCTGATGCCAGCCTCGTGGCTGCTGTCTACATTAGCATCCCAAACTCTCAAAATTTTCTCCCTAGCTTCCTGGCAATCAGTTCAGCCCACTTGATCACACATCTGCCTCACTCCAACCAGTACTAAACATTTGTTTATGTCGCCCTTTGCAGATCTCAAAGTACTTCCGTGTAATTATCACATTTAGTCCTCACCTTGGTTCTGTGGGATATTTAGGATAGATCCTTCTAGGATTCCTGTTTGTGGTTAGAGGAATTGATGCCCATGTCAATGAAAGATTTGCCTAAGATCCCTCACTGAACAGAGTAGAGAGAAGAACCAATTCTCTACCTTCTAACGTTGTTTCCCATGCTCTCTCTACTCACGCCATCCCTAGGGAGATGGGTGACCTCACCTCCACTGAAGGCAATGTTATGCCTATTCCCACTTTTCAGATGTGATGGGGAGAAGTAATGTGACCTACGTAATAAGGTCACCCGGTGGCTGAGTGGGGATTAGGTCCTGGCAAATGCAGCCTCCTTTCCACTCTACCAATTGCATCTCCAACACAGGCAAACCTTGTTTTATTGCACTTTGCAGATATTGCATATTTTACAAATTGAAGGTTTGTGGCTATCCTGTGTTGAGCAACTCTATCAGAGACATTTTTCCACCAGGACTTGCTCACTTTGTGTCTCTGTGTCACATTTTGCTAATTCTCACAGTAATTCAAATCCTCCACCAGCAAAAAGATTACGACTCACTGAAGACTCAGCTGATAGTTAGCATTTTTTAGCAATAAAGTATTTTTAAATTAAGGTATGTACATTTTTTAGGCATATGCTATTGCACATTCAATAGACAACAGTGTAGTGTAAACATAACTTTTACACGCACTGGGAAACCAAAAAATTGGTGTGACTGGTTTTATTGCGGCATTCGCTTTATTGCAGGGGTCTAGAGCCGAACCCGCAGTATCTCCGAGGTATGAAGTTCATTTCAAACTCTTGAAATGTGTGTGTCATTCTGCTGCCTTTACATTCCTGGCCAGGTTTGGGGAACCCTAGGGGTGTCAAGGGATGGCGGGGAAGAGAGGTTGAGAAATGAAAACCAACTCATTGGACCAGCGTAGATCCCTGCCTCTCCCATCCCCTCCCTGTGGTGATGGATGGGTTGCAGAAAAGCATACCTCACTCCTTGCTGAGGAAAGAGCGGTGACCCTTTTGTCTTCAAGAATTTGGAAAAATAACAGCATGGAAGCTAAATTTGGGCAGATAGGAGAGTCCTCCCTAGAAAGCACACTGACCGTGACCATAATCAGTAATGCTCCTTTCTTCTTAGCCTCCAATCCCCAAAGCATCACCTGCCGTTCCACCAACAAAAATATGCTTGTCTTTTTGTCTTAGAGTGATGAGTGCATGCTTGTTCTAATATTCATGGGCTACATTCAAAACTGAACCAGGGCAATTATCAAGAGTTTTGGGAAGTCAGACTCAGTTGTTTCAGATGACACGATACCTCAATTATTCAGAGGCCACCTTTTCCAAACTGCCTTCTATAATTTTGTGTCCTGTTCACCTTGCATGGGTCCCTACACATCCCCCCCTCCACCATCACTCTGCCTTTCCCAAGGTCTTCTGGGAGGCTAGTCAAGGTGAAGCAGTGCAGGGCAGGAAGAATGATCTCTAACTCATGTGTTAACCTTAGATTTTGACTTTCCTGAGCCCACTTGGAACCATTATCCTCTTTTCTGAATGTTGAAGGTTTCTTTTTTCCCCCAAGGAGACATTTATGAAACGGATCACCATTGGACTGTGAATTTTCCTGTCAAGAGGTGGGACAGAATAAAGAATGTGACCGTTATTCTCTGCTCATAAAAGCGGCCTCCCTCCAGCCCCTTTGTCAGTTATTCAAGACAATCTAAGCCCTCCTGGCACTGGGTCACCCTGCAGACGGGTGCTCCCCAGTCGAGGCCCAGCCCAGCATTTGGTGCATGGGACCAAGCTGTCCACTGATGGCAGCGCTCAGCTCTCCAGCCCAACTGTTCCATAATGCTCTAATTAACTACTGCAGACTTCAGAGGACCCACTAACTGTAATGGAGAGATCAACAGAGGCTGCACAGATTTAGATGTGCATACTAATTACTGAATTAGCCATCGCCTGTTTTGGAATGTAATGCTGAAACATGGCTGCATTTTCAGGCAGAAGACCTTCAGTTTAAGAAAAAAGTTCATCTTTCGGGAAAAAAGTGAGCCCCACTTCTTCTCTGATGAACAAGACCCTTTTGTTGGCACCGGTAGGTGATAAAGCGAGGGCTGAGGCAATGCAAATGAAGCGGGTACATGAAGTACCCGTGCACCTAGACCTCAGGGGAGACTGAAGGGGAAGACAGGGGTTGCTTAGAATGGATATTAATGAGGACTTTGATATCAGGGAGGGAGCCATGCTTGGCATCTGTGTGTTTCACAGCTGTACCCAGACCACGTTTCTGCGTCTTCTACATCTAGCGTGCACCACCATCTTGATGCTAGTAATGGGTCAAAACCACTTAACATCTTCGTTAGGACTAGAAGGAACAGCATGGGGACAAGCTATGTCAAAGGACAGTGAAGAGGAAAGGGTGTAAGAATCAGGAAGAGAGGAGAGCAAGGGCTGAGAGAGAAGACAGAACTCAGGTGAGAAACAGATTTGGACAGGTGAAGAAAAGTAACTATTTCTTAGTCCCATTCCTTATTTTTACTGATTAGCTTCAATACCCCGTAATCAGTGGATTCAGACAGTGGCGAAATCATGCTTACCCTGTGAGCCTCATAATTTTTTAGATAAAGTATTTGTTGCCCAATAGAAAAGTGAGACCTATTTTTCAAAGCCCCAAATACCCTAGAATGAATGAGCACAATGGAGCAGCCCGAGGCATCCAACGTGAGAAAGCTCCGGAGCCAGCTGGCTGCCCTCTGCTCTGGGCTCCACCTAACTGATACGGTCTTATTCAGAAAAGAAAGGACTCTCAGTTACCATGAAAGAATTGCCTGCAAGACAATAATAAGGCAGATTCAGTATTTCTGGTTTTTTCTCCGTTGGGAGATGATGATGCTAACGATGATGGTGGTGTTGGCAATGATGGTGCTAATGACTGATGCGTTCACACACAATGCAAACAAAACTTAACAAGATCTAAGGGACGCTGGGATTCTAGGATGATCTGTCCTTAAGCTGTCTTTTCTAAGAAATGCAATACATTTGATAAGAACGTGCCTGAAAAGTTCTCAGAATATCCATTTGGGGAATAGGCTGCATTTTCATGCCTCCATCCTTTCTCTGGAGAGGCTGTGCTATGAATGAGACCGACATGGGCGTTGCCGAAGATGTCACCACACTGAGATTCTTTATGTTTCCCACTGTCTTCCTACTTGAACGTGAATCTTCTCAGACTTGACACACCTCTGCCTTTGAGATCATTCTCACTGCTGAAATGTAAAAATGGCGGGACTGTTGTCCAGGACGGAAGAATGCAGTACCCATGGTCATCTCTTGGCGTCAGATTCCTCTCCCCTACTCAAAGCTTTAACAGCCTTTGAAAGAACCCTATACCCTACCACTGCCCAGTCTGAAGGGGTGGGGGTGGGGGCTTCTACATTAACACTAAATCCACGGAAGGGCTTTCTATTTAAAAACAATATCCTAGCCTCTTAACCTTTTGCCCCTTTCACCCAACATCTATTCACAAAAGGTTGGGTTAAATTATGAACCCCGGATGCTGTTAAACTTTGCACATGTTGTGTCAATTGTCTTAATTTGGAGAAACCCCATTGCCGAGCAACCCCCGGTTGTCTTTCTCATATTGACTGACTGCTGCACCTTTGTGCTAAAATATTGTTGTGCTTGTTGTGCTTTTCTAGATGAACTTTTCCACTTCATTAGCCTCTGCGGAGAGGTGACATCGTTGCTTTTGAGCTCTCCCACAACCTTTGCAAATCTCCTTGTCTTATTTCTCTAGGAATAGGCCTCAAAATCTGTCATCTAGCTGGTCAACTAATTAGTTTCCTGGGTCATGACCCTTGCTTGCTCGATCGTTTGTTACACTCCCCCATAGAGCACTGAGCTGTCCTGGGCTGCAGAGATGCGCGACCTGTATCAGTTTTGTACATGTGCCTGTTACCGACCTGCCCAGCCTTCCTCAAGACTCTCCAAACACATCCTCCCTACATCCTGACAGCCTGGCTTTGTAGACCTACACATCTCTCTGTGCTTGGACTTGGAGCCCAAACTGTAAACTTTTCACACTCATGTCTTGGGAGATACCTGAAGCTTGGGTCGACTTCGTGTCAGTATAAAGAGAGATTTGTCGAATAAAGTGGTCTAGGGTCTGTTCATTGGCACCTTCTAAAACAGTGTTTCTCCAATGATAGTCCGGAGCTACTTCCAACAACATCATCTGTAGTGACTGTTTAAAATGCAAATTCCCAGTGGCCGCCTCCACATTACTGAACAGGGTTTCTGGTAGTGGAGCCCAGGATTTTAACAAGCTTTACAAGTGAGTCTTAGAACGCTGAGAACCACGCAGTATTAGAGAACTTTTTTTTTTTTTTACTTTGGAAAAATATTTATTCTATTCACTGAAAGGTAAATCAGTTTGTAATAAATCCCTCTAAGTTTGAGGGAAAAAACTGATGAAGAAATGCATCACGAGGTCGTTCCAATCTGCCCTGCTTTTTGTCCAGTTCTAAGGGGCAGCAGTCATTCTAGGGCTTCTCTCCACTGCAGTTAGAGAACGTTTTTAAACTGGTAGACACGAACACTTGTTTGTTCATCTATACAGGCCTAATGCTTCATAGAATCTTAAGGTTGACATGTGTCATAAGCATCACTGAAGTCATTTGTGCCATCTCCCAGGGAGCGCACACTTCCTCCAGTTTTATATTTGCAGAGATAAGGAGCTTATGACTTCAAGAGACCTCCACTGAAGCTGCTCTAATGATCAGAAAGGTCTTTGTACCGATTCAAAGCGTCCATCTTCCCCTCTCAGTTCCAGTTCTGACTCTGAATAAATATGTAATGGCCCTTCTTCTACACAACACGCTTTCTAATACTGGACCATAAATTCAAACCAACAAGCATTTTGGAACATCCTTCATGAATCCATAAGCCAACCTGTGTTCAGCTTTGGAATTCCAAACCTAAGTTTGGTGCCTAATGCTTACCCGTGAGATTTTTATATTGTGATGTGGGGAAAAAGAAAACTCTATGTAAGGATGTGAATGCTAAAATAGAGGTGTATGAGCATGCTAAGGAGAGAGCAATGAATTCTTCACTGCAGAAAAAGTACACATCATGTAACTTGAAGAGAGTGTTGGATATTTTCCAGGTGGAAAAACGAGTGAAGGGCATTCCATGGTGCCAGCATGAGTAGCGTTATGGAAATTGTGATGGTGACCGTGCACTTATGAACCAGTCCAAAGTTGTGTGTGCATAGAAAGTAGGTGGACAGGATGCAGGGAGGAAGGTGACAGGAAGCAAGAGTAGAAGCAATGTGTGGGAACGGGTTGTGAAGGGCTGTAAATGCTGTGTTGTTTGGAGATGTCTCTCACCACCCTGGTAACCTGCTTTGCCGTCGCACATTGCCTTGCTTTCCTCCTAATGATTACTGGCTTCTCCATGACTCTCTACAACACGTGATGATTCTCCTATCTCCTCAACTGCCAAGATGTTAGGCTCCTGATTCAGTATCTGATTCAGTCCCTGTTTGGAAGAGAAAAAAGTAAAGTAACAAACCCTGAGGACTTTCACTTAAACAGGAGAAGGTTTTTTATTTATAAGGGTATTTGCTCTAATGGGGAGCATGCATATATGCTGAGTTGGGGTGTTAGCAGCTGGGCTCAGCGGGCAGACCTTTGAGGTCTATCTAAACTCTCACCTCTTGTCTCTCCTGCATAGTTATCAAATGTCCAACAGATCATATCCAGGGAGGTGAGGGGCTTTGCATCCATGGACCCTGAACCTAGGAACTCCAAAAGTTTCTTTGTTTGGGTGACTTTTAAAGTTTCTGTAGAACTGGAACGCTGCCACTCAAAATGCATCCATTAGTCAGTCCAAGCATGTGATAGCAAATTTTCCACCAGTCAGGGAGTCACAGAAGGGGAGCAAAATCAGCTCTTCACTGCACTTCAGACAGCCAAGAACGTCCAGGATGGCTCTTGCCATTGCATCATTTGTTGGCATCACCACAAAGCATGAAAAATATGGAAATAAGATTGCCGACAAGCAGAGGGTTTAGGGACATAGTTTCTGCCTGCATTCTGCTTTCTGCTGGGATGCCTCCCTTCCCAGTTTCTCTTTGTGCTGAGAACCAGAGCACTTCCGCTGGTTACAATCTCACACACACAAAGGGCAGGGTGGACAACCCAGCCAAGTGTTTTATAACAGCAAAATGCAAATACACAGGTATGATTTGTGCTCTGAGTTCAGTCAACCAGGGAAGTGAACGCTGTAACTATGGGGTTAGATTTACGCCCACCAGCCCACCCTACGGTGCCTTAGCAGGATGAAATTCTAAAATGCCCTGTACTGAACAGGAGGTCTGCAGTTCCTGATCTCAGGAAGAAGGTGAGCTATGCACCTGCTCCTACTTTAACAAGTGGCTGGCAATTTTTAGATACATTTGAAAGGATCCTTCAGCGAAAAGTGTTCTCAGAGAATGTCAAGAGGCCATGAGTCAGGGTGAGCAGAAAGTTTCCAGAACTAAAGTGCTCATTCCCCAGATGTTCCAGAGTACAAAGAAATGATACGGAAAATGACCTAATCAGGGGCCGATTTAGGACTGGACCCCGCCCACTCTCGCACCCCAGGAAAGCTCCAGAGTGGATCTTCTATTCTCCAAGCGCTGCTTAGCTCATCCTACTTTTAGTTCAAAGCAATAAATACATTTTTCCCCAGACGTTTTGACACTCGTTTTTTGAAAACCAGGCACCCCTTTTTTTTAAAGTTGCATTAAGAGCTTTAAGCAAAAACAGCTCAGCCAATTGCCGAGACAGGTCTTAGCCTAGGACCTTCTGTCTCAGTGACCGTGACCGAGGGAAGCATAGTAGGGTTTGTTCTGAACCAGGCTCCTTGGCCCAGTCTGAACTGAGTGTTTGTCGTGCCAACCTGTTCATGGGCTCTGCAATCTTTGACAAGGGCACGGCTCTGGAGGAGCTCGGAGAAGGGAAATGGGATCAGCTGGCACCTGAGAGAGGCCCCATTAGCAGAGCACGAGGAGAAGGGAGAGGCGGCCGCACACAAAGTTCAGCCCATTTATGCCACTTGGTCCCATTCCGCTAATCAAAGATACACTCCCATTAAGTACATTACACTGACACTGTGATTGGTGGAGGGAGCAAAGTACTTGTCAGCTGAGCGAGTATTGGCTGTCACTTCTGTTATCCAGCTGCCTGCTTATTTGCGATTTTATTTTCAGATGTGATTGACAGTTGGATGGCTCTGACATTCTCGGCGCAAACATACAGCCTGTTATTATGCTTGCATTAACATTTTTATAAACACACGGTGCACATTGGAAAAGTAATTATGTGTCATCACTTCAGTGCTTCATCAAAGAAAAGTTTACTGTGTAATTGCTCTGCGATTTACCTAGGTAGAATGTGTTACATTCCACAAAGTCTCTCTCTATTTAATAGTTTACATTTACTCTTTAAAATACACAAGATCCCTTCCCAGGGGCTTCCTTGGTCTAAAATAAACTTGGCAATATAATTTAGCTTTCCATAAATATACTTAGATATTACTGTGGAGTACTTTTGCATAATAGTTATTTAATGCCAAGTGTAAATATGCAGTGCATTATGCTGGCTGGGCTATCAAAAAAAAAAAAAAAAGAACTTTCTGACGACAAGGAAAAATAAGGATATTGTTACCTTGGTTTCCACGTTAAGAAAACGGCCTTTTGCTCTTATATTTATATCCATGCTTTTCACAATGACATCTAATTTTACAATAAAGTAACTTGAGCTGAAGCGTCAAGCAGTAGAATCTAAAATGTTGGTTCTTGTTAGCTTTTCAAGAGCTCTTCTGATGTAGCGCTGAAAGAGGTATATTCTGGAGGAAAGCACAAATGGTTGCAGGGTACTTGGGAACCGAGACAAAGGGACTGTTTGACTGATGTTCCCTCAGTGGGATCTCTTGGAACAGCTGGATATCTAGGGAGCAAAAGGTAGGGGTGGATGGGTTGAAACAAATAGTTGTTGAAAGCCCCCACCAACAGAATCTCAAAACATAAATTGCTTTTATGGCTGATATCGGTCAGGCACTTTGATTGTCATGTGCTTTGTAATTACTGAGGAGCAATTCCTTACAGCTACAGCCAAGATCAGAGAGGTAAAGCTTTCCTAGGATGCTTTGCACATCTGGATCAACCTCCATCTGAGAAAGGGTAGGCACGGAGAAGGGACAGAGAGGAGAGGGTGGGCCAGATGACTTTCCTACTCAAGGGGTCTCCTTGGGCACAGCGCTTCCCAGTAAATACCACAGCTTCCTCCTTGAACAGCTGAGATGGAGCGTGGGGCAGTGGTCTATCCTGAGATGGGCCAGTCACTCAGTAAGAGATGTGGTGGTGTAGGTCTCTGGAGATACAAACTTCTGGGTCATGAGACCAACTGTGGCCTTGAAATGGTCTTTACCATGAATCCAAGTGGTCTCTTTGCCAAAGTATTATTCTGTTGGATGACCCACTCGGTACTGTACCGACGTTAAATGAATGAACCATAAAAATCTAAGTGAAATCCAAAGGCTTTTGATTCTCTGGCTATTTCTCCACTCTTTTGGGATAACTTATGCCTGCATGGAAAGTGGTTTAGCAGTGAGAGAAGCGGGGAGACATGGTAGAGGTTGCAGGCTGATTTTGAAAACGAAGGTGGGAAGCTGACATTTGGACACAGATAAAGAGGAGCAATGAAAGGGTCAGAAGTGGGTGAGGGCCATGGTCTTGACCAGAAGGGCCTATAGTTATCCCAGTAGCATGACATCGATTCATCTGGGCCTAAAAAGCAATGGCAACTTTATCAGCTGCTTCCCCAGTGCAGCTGGCAGCCACAAAAAAGAAACAGTTAAAACACGCGTTTCCAGATGTGTATAATGGTTCAATAATTCCACATCAGTGTATATTAATCCTCTCTGGAAATTGGCATTAACTCGGCTTTAGCACCAATCTAAATAAACACGTCAGCTCTTAGAGCAGGGGTTTCTTTGCATAACAGCTGCATAGAGCATCTGCATCCTGGTTATAGGTTCCCTCTACGTTACCTCTGAAATGAGCTCCACTCTCCCACTTTACATTTAGCCAGACGCAGGATATTTCCTCCTTTTGCTGTCACTGATGAGAAGAAAGATGCCATTGTAATTGCCAGTTGGCCTGTGGAGTAATGCCCTGTAATTGACAAAGATTGCTTAGCTGCAAGAAAGAAAGATACACTGTTTAGGAGAGATCATCTTCAATATTGTATTTAACCCGCACTCTTTTTCCACTTTACTTTTCACCTGAGCCCTGTAAAAGATGTCTTCATTCTTTGCTGTGCTATTTTACTCTTTGCGGGAGAAAAAAGAAGTGCAGTGAGGTCCACGAGGGAACACTTCGTCCCTTGGGAGTAATTTCACTGAGTTGGGAGACTTAAAAGCTTTAATATGGTTATATGCTGAACAATCCAAAAGCAGAATTTGTTCCCCATCACATTTAACACACCCTTTGACCTGCCAGTCCCGAGGGTGGCCAAGGCTTATGCCGTTTTTTAACCATGCCTCAAATTACTAGGTCAGGTCTTCACATCTTCATTATTCTCAGAGGGTTTTTTTTTTTTTTTCCTTTGCTCCTGAATTCAGGGTTGTGTTATATTTTTCCTTGAGAATCACATTGACTTTTTTTTTTTTTCAGAGAGCTTTAAAAAATTGCACTGTTAGAAAAATATATATACAGGTTAAAATGCATTTTTCATGTCCTTTCATACTTTATTGATATTTTTTCCCTCGTTTTTCTTACAAAAGAAAGTTTTAATGCAGTTTTGGGGAAAAAAAAAAAAGCAGTCAGCAGTTGCTCCCTCCCCCAGGAGTAAAAATACTGGACACCTTGCTTAAGAAATGCAACAGCAGCTGTATATAATGGGAGTGGGAGGTGGTGAAACCCTATTAGTCACCTGTAACTCAACTCTTCCTGTTACACACTATTTTAATAGCTACAGGGGACTTTTAACTCCCCACCGTTTCTAACTGTGCAGTAAAGTTTAAATGTCCTTAGGGGAGTTTTTGATGTACCTACGGGATGTTCAATCTGAAGATGGAATAATTGTGTCTAAAAGCTAACACTACCTAGAGAATATGTATCTATCCATCTATCTCTCATCCACATACATACCTGTCTCTCTCCCTGTGAATGAAAGGTCGTGTGTGGAGTGGAAAAAACACTGAGTTAGAAATCAAGGGTACCCAGGTTTTAATCTCAGCTCTAAGTCTCTGGGCAAGTTATCTCACCTCTTTGAGTCATCTGTGAAATGAGAAGCTTGGATTATATCTCTAAGGAGAAATCCAGCCTTGACCTTGCAACTGTTTAGCACCTATTACATTAATATTCTGCCTTCCCATGCATTAAAAAAATGTAAATGGTGAGCTCAAGATTGCCGTTATCACATACTGCTGTATGCCACTTCCTTTATGTTATGTAGTTTCTGTCGCTCCTGTGTTTTTGTACGCCATCTTGAGCCCAGAGATATTGTAGCAACAATTCAACCACTCTCTCCCTGTTCAAACTTATTCTGGCACATTCACAAGTTATGCTAGACAAATAAAGTTGATAAATTGGAATGATTTTCTAAATAACCCAAGTCAAAAATGCTTTCATCTAAATCAATTGATGCTGAAATTATTTTAGCTCCCAATGTAATTTACTTCACTTTTCTGGGGTAGACCCGTGTGCATTAAGTGTGTCTGGGAAATTGAGGAGAGAGATGAGTAAAGGAACAGATACTTTCCACTGCAGGATCACAGATCTTCACTGTAAACTGCTTGGGTGTTATAGGTCAAATAATTTACTTCCCCTGCCCCCTTACCAGCCAAACCCTTTCCATTCAGACTTGCATTTGGTTTGGATGTACAGAATCCGCAGGAAGATTTGGAAAATACAGTCGTGCATTGGTGTCCACAGGGCATTGGTTCCAGAAACCGCCCCCCACAGATACCAAACTTCACAGATGCTCCAGTCCCTTACATAAAATGCTATAGTATTTGCATATAATCTACACACATCCTCCCATACACTTTAAATCATCTTCAGATTACTTGTAACGTCAAATTCAATTTTTGCTTTATGGGACTTTCTAGACATGATTTTTAGCATTTTCCATCCGTATTTGTTGAATCTATGGATGCAGAACCCGCAGATACGGAGGACTGACTGTACTTGTATACACGCAACCCAGTTTTCATATACGAGTCCGGTTCCAGGTGTAGCTCAGCTCTTGGCTGTGGCCATTCCAGAGAACACTCTTGCCCCCAGTGGGTCCACACTGCTTGCTATCAGCTAAGAAGCATACAGTGCTATTTCTCAATCCGTGGTCTCTTAACAGAGCTGGAAATCCGCTTGGTCTCCCCCTTCCCGTTCAGACATCTGCCAAGTCTCCTATCCGCCCAGGAAGGGGTCCCCAGCCTTGCCTTGGCCAAGTGCCACAAGCAACGTCGATATTTATGCAGACTCAAGCAGCCTCCCGCCCCTCCCTTGTCCGTTCTCCCTTTTCCTTGGTCCTCATTAATACAACTCTTTTCATCATTTCAGGGTTAGTCTGTCTTAAAGCTTTCTGTCATCTCCTGTAGGCGCTATCAATTATGAAATAGTCCAGCTTAATGATAAAGTCATTCTTTTTTTTTTCATTCATTAAAAACTATTTACTGAGTGTATACTGTGAGCCAAACCCTATGATAGATGCCGTGGGTGCAATAATGAACAGCACAACGTCATCTGTACAAGCTGACCAGCTATGTGCTTATTTTTCCCTGAGTGTGATAGGAGATTCAACTCTCCAGATGGTCACCAAGCTGCTTTATACCACAGTGACGCCCCTTCTCCACATTTCTCTTTTCTCTCATCAATGCCTTTAGTCTGGGAAACTGATTCTAGTGAGCCTGCACCCAGCAGGTGCGTTTCTGCAGGCCAGCTGTAGCAAATCTTGGTCAGTAGAGAGAACTAATGCTGATTCTGGAGAGAAAAGACCCAGGCCTGGTGTCAGTGGTCTATTGAGCCAGTGTGGTATTTACGCCCAGAAAGTTCTGAAGGGTAGATAGAAAGATGTACTTTGAAATGACTATTTCCAACACGAGGTCGCCTGGCACACCCTGCCCCCCATCACCAAAGTCAAGCATGGCTGTGCTGTGCTCACCACTTGCAGGGAATCAGAGATTTAATTTCAGTTTCACCTCCAAGCCTTTGCCTGTTTCTAATGTCTTATGATATAGGGACAAGTCCTCCCGTGAAATGCCATGTTTTCTCTCCAAGTATTCATCTCATTAATGATCGTGCTGCGTTACTCTGTTTTCCCTGTACTATTCTGTAGATCATTTTTGCTATGTAGATACAAACTCTTTGATATTATAATTGTGAAGTACATATGAAGACAAATGCATAGGGCATAATAAGAATGGATTGCCAATAAAAGCTGAAAAACAATGAACCAGTTTTAAAAGTGACCCCTTATCCAGAGCACTGTCACTTTGAATGCTCTGTGGAGGCCCTTGGATGGAAGAAGCTTACTTTTAGTCTAATGTTGATAGAGGTTTGACTTTGGTAGCATCTTAATTATCTGATAAAAGCCAGAACCCTGTGCCTTGCTTACCTCTAATGTCTAATGCCTTCTACTGCCATTAAAATTATTGCCACGGCTCCAGAGAGAGAAACAAGAGATAGCGGCATGGATTTCCAAGATGTGAATTAGAATTTAAAGAGTCACTTGGTTTTGTTTAAACAAATTACAAAAATAATGGGTTGCCCTTAAAAGGTCTGTTTCATGTATTGCTATCCTTCACTTGTGACACCCCTGACAGTGCTATTCCCAATATTGTATCTCCCGTTAGTTGCTAGGGAGAATAGTGATTTCTGGGGGTCTCATCTGCGTTTTTGTCACTTTGCCTCTGATTCTGAGGAGCCGAGAGAGGATGTTCAGCGTCACACCTGGAGGTGCGCAGAAGAATAGAGTGGTTGACTGGTTGACGTAAATTCAAAAACTCTGAATTCACAGAGGGCTGGGAAAATATAGAATGGGGCCAGAAATTGAGATGGGGTCCCTTAGAGGCCAATGAGTATTCCTAGAATATGCAGGAAGCAAGAGGAGCAGACACAGACCTCTGCCAGGTCAGGGTCAATCACATAACAGGAGAGCATGATGTAGACTGGCCCATTAGCTGTGTGACCTTCCCAGGTCACTTGACCTCTCTGGACATTCATGTCTCTGCTACAAAATGAGGAGGCTGGACTGGGTGTTCTCTGAGGTTGCTGAGCCTTTAATATTTCATGAGGCTCTGGGGGCTGGAAGTTCACAGCCATGCGTCCAAGCAGAGCCAAGCGGGAGGCTGAATTCTGAAAACGTCCCTTCTCAAAGAGAGAACGTGCCTGTGGAAAGGTATTTCAGCTGACCCAATTCCCACACTAAGGCAATAAGGCCCGGTCCCATATGGCTAATTCCTCCCCAAACTGTGTGTTTGCCATCACCCAGACCTACCCTGAAAATAAAGTGTCTAGGCGAGTTTCAGAACCCAAATGGAGCAGAATGCAAATGAGCAAGATAATGGTGAAAAGTACATTTACTTTGAAAATTCTTTCAGATGCAGTCTTCAGCGGCAGAAGCACCGCGAGTGTTGATTTTTAAACTGCGCCACTTCGCGATTCAAGCATGTAATTTTTACCTTGGATAAGAGATGCCGTTTATTGAACGCCTTCCTCCACTCCTTTTTTTTAACTTTTTTTTTTGCTTTGGCAAGTACCTAGTCTTGTTTGCAAGCACGGTTGGAGCTCTGAGATACAGGATTTTCTGTTGGGTTGCAAAGGAAAGGACTTTGACCCCACTGTAAACCATGACCTAGGTCCCCGGAGGTTAGGAGAGTTCCTGAAGACCCTGTAGCTACTTCATCTCTGACTCCTATCTGTTTTATGCCAGCTGGGAATAAGAAAGCGAGAATGAAACCAAGGCCAGAGGGTTGCATTTGAGTAACAGTTGGGCGGGTACCTTGTATTACCTTGGTACCTGAAGTATACACAGCACAGCGAGATGCGAAGCTGTGGACATTATTGGGTTAATCTTGATGGTGCAGACCCCCAGGCTGGAGAGATGGGATTCCTTAGGGGAATTTTTTGGGAGCAGAGAGAATGAGAGGTGATCTTGGTGTCCTAATCTATGGCCTTGCTGATTGGATTAACCTTCTAATTTCCAATCTTGGCATCCTTTAATACTAGGTAAAGAGTTACTGTTTCTTTGCATGAAAAAGCATCTGTCCAGCACACAGGTAGTGGAGTCAGGCCAGACAGATGCCTGGATTCCTCCTGTCCGGGAGGTCGCTGGTCCCTGAGTACTTGGAGGTGTCCCAAAGGCCTTTGTGCCAGCTGTGAGTCACTCCTCTCCTTAGCTTTTTTTTTTTTTTTTTTTTTTTGCGGTACGCGGGCCTCTCACCGCTGTGGCCTCTCCCGTTGCGGAGCACAGGCTCCGGACGCGCAGGCTCAGCAGCCATGGCTCACGGGCCCAGCCGCTCCACGGCATGTGGGATCTTCCCGGACCGGGGCACGAACCCACGTCCCCTGCATCGGCAGGTGGACTCTCAACCACTGCACCACCAGGGAAGCCCATCTCTTAGCTTTTAATGCGTTGAAAAATAATTTTCCACGGGCCAGTAATTGTATAAAAATTGCTTTTTCTTTAAACAAGGATCATGCTTGAACGTTTTGAGCCAGAAGAAAAATGTACAGAGGGAATCATTAATTTTGAATAAAAACACTTACTTTCCCATAGCCAGCAAGGGAGTGAGATGTGAAATTGGTGTTTTCTCCAAACAGCCCAGCACTGCTCCCCAGTCTGTTTGCTTGATCTATTATCCAGTCACCTGCAAAGTTGAATGTCTTGTTTGGCCTGAATCTGACTTTTATTCTTTTCCCTCTACCTATTTTTTAAGGACTGTGTTATATGCATACCTCAGACTTCATTTGCATCCCATTAAAGTAAAACATTTTAAAGTTCTTCACAGCAGAAGTAAATCTGACAGACTTTATGACGCTATTATACCTGCAGGTATTTTATACTTTTAAAACACATTCTTGTCAAGCTATCTTAATTATATTATTATATGTACTTTTGAACTTGTATCCGCTCTTCCATGATATATTACACTTTTGACAGAGCCCTCCAGAAAAGCTACAATTTCTATCAAAGTTCTTTGGCTGCACAAAGGTGTATCTGTTGTGGACTCTGGAGGTATTTGTTCATTTACACACTGGGATGTGTAACCATTGACGGAGCAGGCTGCTTTAATTTTCCATCCTGGTGATGACACATGGCCAGTGGCTTTCAGGCCCGGTGGCCAGAAAAGTAGGTGATCTACAGCCGCCTAATAACTCAGCTTCAGAAGTGAACACTGGCCATGCCCTGGATGCCTTCCAGGCCTGCTCTTGGAGTTGGGCTGCCTTTCAAAAGACCACAGCTATCGTCGGGGCGCTCTATGGCACACCAAGAACGCCGAGGGTTGATCAGTATCTTGTTCCTTTCTCATGTCTATACAACACCGTGTGGCCACACGGAGCAGGAAAGTGCCCCACTCACAGAGAAGATGAAAGCAGGGCTGGGCTGGGCTGGAGACAGAGAAAGCAAAGCTCGAGGCTCCGTAGAACTGTTTCAAAGGTAACACAGCCCGTGGTCCCTTCGAAGGGCCGCTGCGTCTCGGAGGTAGCCACTCTCTGCTTTCAGTGCAAAGTGGGGGGCACTGTGGTCTGTCCCGGGCAGCCTGACCAGGTTGGGGGTTATCCTGAATTGGATGGACCATGCCTTCTCTTCTGCTTCTGATGGCAGGGCGTCCTCGTGGTGCGAGCTCTGTGAGAGCAGGCACAGGGATGGATGTTCTGTTGACCTGTGTCCCCAGCATCCTGCACGGGCCCTTGATGAAACGTGCTGAATGAGGGCTGAGATGGTTTCGGGTCCATGTGCACCAGGCTGTCTGCCTCTGCTGGGCTTGGGTTTTCCTTCCTTTTTACATTGACCTGCTTTCCGTATCCTCTGAGAGCTCCCCACACACACTGCTGATCTGAGGGACACAAACTCGTTGTCATGGACGTGCTCAAGCAAATCCTGCAGAAGCGATTTCTGCTTCCAGGAAGAGGCTGGTGCAAATGACAAAAAGGCCCTTTTCCCCTATGTCTAGATTCTCTCATAGCGGGTCTACAGGGTAACTCAGCTCTCCTGACGAGAGGCCAGGAGAATGACAACAGCTTTATTCAGACGCCTCATCATTCTCTTGCATAAAAGGTTTTATCCCCTTCTTTTTCATGGTCTGCTGATCCCTGTGAGGTGTATCTGTATCCGGCATTGTTGAAAGTGCAGAGAGGGTAGGTGACTTACCCGAAGTCACACAACATAATGTAGCATGGAATGCTCTATACAGACCAGCTTGCCTATCATTCATGCCATGAGTCTCCCCCTGATTGCCTTTGAGCTCAAAGGTGGCTCTGCATGTTCCCCTCCCACTCAGACCTAGAGGTCCTTTATCAACGGTGGAGGGAATCACTTGTTTGTGCTTCCTCTTCCTTCCCAAGAACACACAACCATAGTCTGGGCGTCAGAGCAGAAGGCCGTGTGCTCAGCAGACCCTGGCCGGCAGGGCACAGCTGTTTGAGGGATGGAGATTTCCCCTGAAGAGTCTATTTGGACTGTTTTAGGCATCATCTCTTGGCTTTACCAAAGGAGGCTCCACATATGCTCTTGATGTCTGCTCCTAGCTCCAGACCCCAGGCCAGGCCAGCTTCCAGGTTGATGGCAGACCTGCTTGTCTGCAGAAATGTGCTCCGTGCCTCTGTGCTCAAGTAGAATAGTTTGGGTCCAATCTTTCTGTGAGGCAAGAAAAAAATCCCATTGCCCAGTGCAGAAAACACACATCCCAGCTATCACTGTATATATCCTGTGGCCCGTGCAACACCCTGCTCCAAGCCCTCCTTTGTTCTCTGTACAGAGTCCCAAGGCCTCCACTGAGCACAGACCATGCACGGTGCACCCCTTCTCCCGTGCTCTCCGCTCTCCTTCCTGGCAGATGCAGGAGGTGGGCGCGCCCCAGGCCTCCTGGAGTTCATGCTCGCATTATCACTGCTGCCTTTGCAATGAGTGGAATTGGAAGAGAGGTTGAGGGAGCAACTGTTTGTCCAGTTAGGGGCCTGCCAAGCCTGGCGTGATGAGGGTGTGGTGAAGCCAGGAGGACCTACAGTTGGAGGGGTTGGCATGGGCCAGACCAGGAAGCTGCGTTCTAGTGAGATGTTTGCCTCTCACAAGGTGGTACTGGATTTTTGGTGACGGACCCGCCTTCTGGGGGACTTGCATCTTTAGGGGCAGGGACGGAAGCCTCAGGAGGAGGGCTCCAGTTCTGCTTTAGCGCTTTAGCTCTGACCCAGCAGTGGTGAGCCATGTCTGAGCGATGATCCACTTGGCTGGATGGGACCTCCAGCCGGCCTCGGCCCCCGGAAGCCAGGCTGGTTCCATTGTCACCTTTGATGATTATATCCTAAGCAGTAGTCAGCCATCTAATGGATCAACTGTAGAGTATATGGCACAGGCAGTCCTGGCATCTCAAGGAGGGTGTGCGGAGTGGGCCATGCTGCTGAGGAAAGGAGGAAGATGCACTCTGCTGCCCTGGCAGAGTATGAGGCTGGGCCAGAGAGGGTGCGGCCTTGGCCTTGGACTGAGAAGAGCCCCACCCCAGGACAGGGATCGCCTGGGCCACACACTCGCCAGCACTCACCCCTGCTCATTAATCACGGTGTTCTCAGGCCCCAGTTTCAGAGGAGGTGTTCATCTACACGTGGACCAGGTGAGCTTTACTGAAGGTAGCACTGTTTAGGGACATTTGAGGCTGATTGAGGAAAGGGTCCTGGTGATGCCATTTGAAAGGCCACTCAGGGTTGGTACAACAGGATAAATAAAATAATGGACTGATTACAAGGCACTTGTGAACACTGTGGCTTCGGGAACGGAACTTTTATCACTTTAGAAGCCAGAGAAAGGCATAGGGATTAGGTTGCTTTTGGACAGAGGGGTATTTTTTTCTGTTAACACAATCCAATTTAAAGACCATTCATGGGGCACCCACTCTATGAGCGGGATTTACAGTAAGGACTCAATGTGGCACAGCCCGTGCTTTAAGGACTTTACAATCCTAGTTTGGCGTGGGGTAAGGTCGGGGGCTGATAAATCAAACACCCGATGAGCACACCACGAGCGCGATGCTGTCAGCCTCCTGTGAACATGTACGACACTCAGAGCTGAAGGTTGACCTGATTTATGACACTTGAGCAGAACCCGTCTGGACAACTCGGGGAATTGATCTATTAGCAAATGTGCCTATCTCTACAACTAATAAAGACCCCACTGCCCTCCTTTGGGTTCTCCCAGAAGTAGACGCTCCAATTCAAGAGCAAGCAGTTCATTTGGGACGTGATCCCTAGAAACACTGTAGGAGAAGGGGAGGAAGCCAGAGAAGGGAAGGCAGCCAACAAACAGTTCATTATGCAGAAGTCACTGTGGGGCAGCCAGAGCTCAGGCTGCCCAGACCAGGCCTCCGAACCAGCAGAGCCAAGGAGCAAGGAAGCAGGGCATTTGACCCCCTGCTCCCATCTGCCATTGCTTGAGAACTGCTTCTGCCTGAAAAAACTCCCTCAGGCCGAGGGTTCCACCACAGACAGCCTCTGCATGTAGAGTTCAATGCTGCTGAGAAGATAGAGCAGGGCACCAGCCTCGTCAAAGACGATAATAAATAACGACCAGATGCTACATGTATATAGGACCTCCACTTCTGCACTACACTCCCAGACTTGGTCACATTTTACCCCATGACCAGCCCGTAAGCAAGGCTGAGCAAGCGCCCTAGCTTAGCAGGCATCATGAAAAAGTCTAAGCAAACCCCAACCCGACGCTCTAGAGATCACTAAAGAGGGAAGGCGAGGAATCAGGGGCCATCTTTCTCACAAATGTGCCTCTCCCCCCTCGCTCCACCTAGGGGCACATTGCCCATCCTCAAACCCCACTGGCCCCCTTTCTCCTGAAGCTCCCTCCAGCCACAGTGAGGACCTACATTGATCCTTTAATCCCCCTTTCCCACCGTGTACCACGCAACCAAGCAAGAACAAAAGGCTGCCTTGCTTAGCTCTCTGGTTGCCTCTTTTCAGGCTCAGCTTTGCCTCCTTTGTGGCAGGAAGGTTTCTGATTCCCTCCTGTCCCCCACATGCCTAGCATGTCATAGTGTGTGTTTAATAGACATCTGCTTGATGACCTTGAACTGGTCCAACATCAAACTTCCCTAAGGAGAACTGGCTATGCCATCCTACCTGTGCCCCACGGTCTGCCTTGAGCACTTTTCCATCATGAGAAAAGAGAGAAGTTTCCAAATCTGGAAGCTCTCTGGCCAATCAATAAAGGATCAAATTTATATTGAATGCCTCTTGCTTATCTGGCTCTGAGGTTAGGTACCGTAGGGGATACAGGTATATCAGGCCTGAGAGGCCTCCTTAGGGAATCCACAGTTTTATTGCGGAACTAAACTAAAACCCAAAAATCAATCACCTCAGAAGTAATACTGGACTGAGAGTCAGTAAAGGGAGTGATTAAAGGCTCATCAAAAAAAAAAAAAAAGGCAGAAAGTCTGGGTTTAGATTCTGGCCAACTTACTTACCTCCTAATGGAATGTAAATTTAAATAATTACCTCACAGGGGCTAAGCCTCCATTTTTGTCACCTGCAAATATTAACAGCATATCCCGTTGAGGTTTGTGAGAGTGGAAAGAGGTATTGCGTGGAAACCATATGGTGCCCAAAAATCACTCAGTGAAATGTATTAGTATTATTATCGAACACCGGTATTATCTATTCTCTAATTCGAGTCACTGCTGACTCAAAGCGCTATGGAAGTTTGGGGAATTGAATAAGCAGAAAGGCTTAGTCATGGAAAGAGGGATGGATGAAGTGGGTGTTAGATTGGCCCTTGAGAGAGTTTAGAAATGGGAGGGAAGGGAGAGAGTCTTCCAGGCCAGGAGAACAGCTGAACGGGAAGTTGATGGCAAAGGTGTGCAGTGTGCAGGCATCTCGGGGCACCTGGCCCCAAGGGGGTAAATGGGAAGGCAGTCAGGCGTGCAGGTGCTGAAAGCTGGCATGCCTAGAGAGGAGTGATTCGATTTGCTTGGGGGAATGGCGTGATCGTGGTGGAGTTTCAAGACAGTGATTCCTATGGAGGTCGAGGATGGTCCTAAGTGCAAGAACCTGGGAACGAGGAGAACACAGGTTGTGGGGAGGGAGGCCCACCCTGCCTAGCCAGGTCAGGTAGAAAGGGAAGCAGAGTCTCCCTGCAAGACACAAACTACTTCCCTCTCATTCTGTTTCTTCCTAAATGCTGGGCAATCTTTGGCTTCTCCATAGTGTTTAGACAAGAGTCTACCACCCTCCCCCAATCGCTCTCCTAGGAGCCCAATCAGATACACAAGCGAAGCACGCATATTTCTCTTTCTTCTATTTTTGTGCTCCAAAGATGGCCTGACATTGGTAAATCACTGCAGCAGGCTTTAAATGATGTATGAAATGAAAAATTCCTTCCCTGTGTATTGGGAGGCTCCTGCCCAGCAATGGGTTGGCTCTGCTGGGCTGGCTACTGTATTATTCAGCTCAGAGGCAGCCAGAAACTCAGTGGAGGTGAGAAACTCAGGATCACAAAGGAAAACAAAGTTAAAAAAAATTATTCTAAGGTAATAAAAATATCTACTGAAACATTTACATGCCTTTCTCCCTGTCTCTCGCCTTTTTTTTTTTTTTTAATTTCTGCTAAAGCTTTTTGGATAGGAATACTTTTTCTCTGCTTCTTTATGCATTTTTCTCCCACCCAAGTGTCTGCTCTCGTTCCTTAACTTCCCCAAAGACAGAAAAAAAACTTTGTTTCAGAGGCCTGCACAGTTGATGGCATTTCTGGTCCTTTTCTCAGGGACCATTTTTAGTTTGACTTTGCTCCTGTGAGTAGTTCAGGACGGCCAAGTTGAGAGGGACTTCCTCATGGCCCAGGTAGACTCCCACCCCATGCAGTGTGGCCCTGCAGGGCGTACAGGATGGTCGTTGCTGCAGCAGCCTGGGTCTGCTTTAAAAAGCCTCGGAGGAAACTGTCCACCTGACCTCTACCCCAGGATCTGCTGAGCCCAGGCTAAACGCATCCGTGATCCACTCTGTGAACTCCATCAGTGCAGAGAGCACCAGGCAGCCTCGACTCAGAGCAGCCGCCTCGTGCCTTTCAGACAGAGCTACAAATAGACTGAGGGCCTCCTCAGTCTGCAGGGAGAGCGGGCTTGATCAATTGGCTTTTAGCCGATGAAATACTTATTGACGGACTTCTAATCTTGGCGCAGAACAGTCAAGAGGCATTTTAGCTATAGAGGGTAAATGGGATCATCTCAGGATAAATTTATCAACGTGGCCTGGGGGCAGAAGAGAAAGAGGCTTTGGGATCCAGGAAACACGCGGTTAGAGCCTCTCTGCGCCTGGAGGCAAGTCGGGTGAGTCCGTCTGCCTTGTCGGAGGGGCCCTAGGTGTGTGTGCTGGGGTGTGCACAGGTGCTTGCAAGGAGGGGCGAGGAGGAGCTCCATGCTGGGCGCTGGGCGTGGAAACACGAACGTGACACGCACACTGTCTGTGCCTACGTGCAGGAAAACACATAAAGGAGTAGAAGACTGTGGAAGAGCAGCGAACGTGCGCATGCGCGGGACAGAGGCGGGGCCTGGAGGGCTCGAAGCATGCGCCCTGCAGCCGCGCAGCCCGGACTGGCATCCTGGCTCCACCAGCTTCAGGTGCACGCAGTGGGGCAACACATCTCCCCACTGTCCCTGGGTCTCCTCAACCGTAAAAGGAGGATAAATCTACACCAACTCAAGGCTTATGGTGAGGGACAAATACATGTAAGGCACGTACTTCAACGAAGTGTATGTCACTATTTCTTATGGGGAGAAGAGCAAACCAGGGACACCCGATCTGGGGAGGACCCGGAGTCTAAGACCAGTTCACACAAAGTCAGCTCGAGTCTTATGTTTGCTTCTGAAAGGAGAGGGGCCACGGACGGTCATCCCTTGGTATCCGTGGGGAATCGGTCCCAAGACCCTCAGATCCACTGATGCTCAAGTCCCTTATATGAAATGGGTTCTGCATCTGCGGATACAGAGGGACCACTGTGCTTTCCCAAGTAATAAGAATTGTAGAACTCTGCCGCTGCTCTCACCTCCACCATGTGGCCATCACGTGTCACCATGTCAAGGCAGATGTCCTACAAGGCACATGACCCTCCTACTCCCACTCCCGTTTTTCTCCAGATTTCACAGGGGGGAAGGGGAGGGGTGATGCTCCAATATCAGCATCCTTAGGCTCATTCTGGAAGCCATTGTCCTGTCTTGCAGGAGACAGATTCTGGGGTGGAGTGGAAGACTGAGTTTGAACTGGGTGTTACTAGTTTCTTAGTGGGCCTGGGTTTCCTCATCCATAAAATGGAAATAATCACTCCATCTTCTTGACTTCACAAGAGACATAGAGAAGGAAAAGGCTTTTAAAAGCTGTAGTGTGTTCTGTAGTTTGCAATACACATTATCTGTCCAGACCCTCTCTTCAGCCAAGTGTTCAGCCTCCGGCAGGATGCACAGGGAGGAAGGAGGGGGAAGAAAGTTAATACCCGCTTCACCACCTATGTCATGCGAGCCAACCCGGCCGTCAGTGGGTTAACACATGGTGCAGCCAGGTAGCAGCAGTCCCCGCAGAACTTGTTCCTGGCCACCTGGCTCCAGGAGAGCTTTGGCAACCAGTTGAGACCTGCAACCCCCTTTACTATGTGAGCTTTGGCATAGGAGGGAGGCAGGGTGGAGGAATAGCAGCTACTGGGGGTTCTGAAAAGCCCAGAAAACCTCCCCTGCAAATCCAGCTTCATGTGACTTCGAAGACCTCAGCTTCACTGACTCAGTTCCTCTTCTCCCCGCAACTGTGTGCGCATGCAAGCACGCACGCACAAAAGCACACGCATTCCCCCTTCCATTCAAATATCCGGAACCCTGATTGGGCTGAGCTGTCTTCCTGGGCAGCTGAGAAGAGAAGGCTGGACCCCAGCGCAGAACAGCAGCTGAGCAGTCCTTGGTCGTTTCCCCCAGGTAGCACATTCCAAACCAGCAGCCCAGATGCTGCAGAAACACCTCCGTACTTTCTTCCACACCTCCGTGTAGGGGAAGAAGGCATCGAGGCCATGGCAGTCAGGCAACAGCAGGAGCTGCTGACAGCCTTTCAGACAGAAGGGAGCGTACAGGAAAGGAGGAGGCCAGTCCCTAACCATCACACTTCCTACTCCTGGAATTAACGCCTTGTCACTCACAGCTCTGGTCTCCCAATGCTGGCTGTCATGGCCGTGGAGCAGGTGTGATGTCCAGGACCTCCGTGGTCAGGGAGACACAGCAAGAAACTGCCAGAGACGTCCCACTCTGTCTGCTTCTTGAGTGCCTGGCAGTGTAGGTTCAGCCTCAAGGGTCTGCACCGTCAGAGGCATCACTCTCTGGCAGGTTGATTTCTCTGTGCCTTCTCCATTTCTCAGAATTACAGAACACAGAACTGGAAAGGACCTTGGTGTTACCGATAAAATAACATCCAGTGGGGTTAGAGTAGATGGTAGGAGTAGAGGCTAGTAACTGGAGACCAGAAGCCAGTGCCTGCCTCCTGGTGCAATGCTCTTTCTGTTGCCTCAGCATCGAGAGACAGAGTCTCTTCATTCATCAGGGCTGCTCGCTGCCAACAAGGGACAGGGGCTTGAGGCCCCCTTCCAAGCCCACTGCCCATGTGTCCATGTCCATAAGCCATCACACCTGGTGTCTGCTCAGATAGGTTCAGGTTTTCCCAGATCCCAGGAGGAATGGAGATTTTGTCAATACCCACAGCAGAGGCGCTGGCTTGGTTTCCAGTAAGAGTCAGTGAAGCTGGGAAAATTACTCATTACAGTTTTATTGATATTCACTTCACTCTGCAAATGACGTGGGATGGTTCTGACAGGATGTCTTAATGGGATTGGCTGAACATCCATTTGGGTGGATGTGGGTTAATGGGGCTGAATAGACTAAAGGGTTCCATTGCATCGGCCCTATTCCCCAGGCATCTCCTCCACCATCAGGAGCAAAACGACAGGACAGTGCCCAGCGTGATGCTTGGGGGAAGCACTGCTGCTCAGGAAATTCTCGGATGTCTTTTCCTCTCTCTTCTTCCATCACCTGAGTAGCATCCAACCTCTTTACTTGGTTGTGGCTTTGTTCACCAGGGCTGCTCACGGCCAAGAAGGGCAGGGACTGGAGAGGCCCCTCTCCAAGGCTGATGCCCGCCTGCCCAGGTGGCCACCTGCATATTAAACTGTTTCTGATACTAACGGCTTAAAAGCAGGTGACTGGAGCTTCATCTTCTGCAGAAAGATTTCTTATCACCTGGTACAATCCAGTGCACCCAGACATCTGTGACAGCCTACTGGATGAACGTGTCCCATGGACTAACCCCAGGGAAACACCATCAGCCCATCCCTACTCCAAAGCTAGGAGGCAGAGAAGTAATGACTAAACAGTTAAATATGGATTCTCTTTGACTGCCAGACAAAACTCTAATACACTAACGTAATTAAGTTCGGAGCTGCATTTGGGTAGCCTTCCGTAATTTCTGTGTATGTAATTTCCAGGTATCATTCCATTGGATTCTCACCAATATCCTGTGAAATAAGTGGGGTTAGAGACATCTTGTGAATTTCCTATGTTGGTTGTTTGCCTGTTTACAGGCGCAGATACATTCCCCATCCTTCTGCAAAATATACCTCCCAGACTTCCTTCCAACTGGCATCTGTGTAGGTTCAGTCGACGGAGCCTCTGTCAAGGGATTAGCGGGTAGAGAAGAGGTGAAGCCAGTATATTTCACTCCTTCCATCCTGGTTTGGGTGGCCTGTAGTTTTGTCTCTTTGATGGTCTAGTTCCCACAGGGTGGCCCTATGCCTCCAGCTTTGGCCTGGCTGCCACCTGCTGCTAGCCTTTGGGCGTCCTCACCCTCCCCTTTTAGACTACCTGGTATGGGCTCTGTCTACCTGGCTGCAGCCTGACCAGTACATTACCAGAAATGATGAAACCAAGCCCAGGGCAACATAGCTACCATGTACCGTGTCGTTATTGCAAAACAAGTCCTCATAATTCCAGAACACACCCTTTCCCAACCCATGTGAGGACAAAGAAAAGGGGTATTTAATAGCAGTTAATACAACTCAAAGTAATACAACTCTAGGGAACCCAGAGGGGAAAGCACAGACGTAAGCAGGGGAGCACAGAGGAGAGGGAGTTTGTTTGCAGGTGGGGCATCAGTAAAGACTTTGTGGACGAAGTGACATTTGATTTGTGTGGGATATGATTGTGCTGAAATTTGGTGTGAAAGAAGGAGATACTGTTTCCCACACTGCAGAGAAGGGTCAAGTGTGGGACACCCCACTTTCAAAGTGCCCACGGCTGCTGCCCTGCATTTGTCCCTGTGCCCCCCTCCCCATGACTACCAAGATTGTCAACCTCCTCTCGCTGGTCTGCCTGTCCATTCTCCACCCTCTGTTAGGAAGTGTCTCTCTAAAAAACACACATCCCACCGAGTCAGTCTTCTGTCTAGACACCTTTGATGACTCCCTGTTGCTTATGGGACTGGCCCAAGCCCGAAATCCAAGGCCACGTGGGGACCAATCACCAAGTCTCCAGTAGCCCATGTGCTTCTCTTGCTTTGCTCAAACTCTCCCCTCTGCCTGGAATGCCCTCCTTTTTGTTTTCATCCAGTAAATTCCTTCCCATCACGTAATGCTGTTAAAGGATATGACTTCTGTAACTCTCCCTAGCACTTCTACCTGAAACACAAACACAGACAACCTTTTTGGTGCTCCCAGAACCCATTGCCCACACTTGTATTGAATTGTATCAAACTGTCATATCCTTATGCATTTACCAGTCAGTTCCCACACTAGGAGCTCACAGCTCGTCTTCTATGTCCCAGCACCACACACCCAGTAACTGGCACATAATAAATGCTCATTAAACATCTGTTGCACTGAAATGAATTCCATTGTTGTCCCTCCTCCTCATTTCCTTGTACTCCCTACTCCCCTCCTGAATTCCTCTACTTAGACTAGAGGTCAGAAGCGTCTGTCCCCTTCCACACTGCAGTGGGCTCTCAGAGGCGTCTGTGGGGCTGGGAGAGGAGAATGCTGAGTATCCCCTGACACTGACACAACTTCATTTGGGGTGTGCTTTTCACACAACAGTATGTTGATAGAGTTGAATACAGTTAGCAAGGTAAATAATAGAAGGGAAGAAGGAACTTAAGAAGAACATTAGAAAAAGAAAGATTTGTTCTCAACTGAGATACAGAGAGATAAAAATGGAGTAAGGCAGGTATGCTGGGAAGAAGTGCTATGTTGAGGGAGAGAAATAGCCAGACTCAGGCTGAGGCAGGTGCTGTGACAAGCAGTCTCCCCCACCCCATGGCCTCTTGGTCTACCAGCCATCTTCTCCTCACCCTGGTTCACTCGCAATTTGCCCTCTCTTCCAGGCAGCTGGGCTGACTACACCTTGGGAAGAAAGTTCTTTCCACAACTGTGCTCTTTCTCAGGGTTGGGTAGTACTTTATCTCTAATGGCAATTAAATTCATGTATGGTTAGGCCAATGTTTTCAGTCATTTCCCTGTGCGTGTATATGTGTGTGTGTGGTTCTCCCATTAGATTATTAACAAACTCCCCAGCTGGAAGACCATTTCGAGACAGTCCCTTCCTTGTCCCTCTTGGCGTAGCTCCCTGCCTGTCCCTTGGACACTGCCCACTGTCGTCCAGTCCAACTTTCCCTCTGTGTACAGAGAAGTTATATATAGCACCACGGTTAGAAGCATAGACTCCGAAACCAGAGAGCCTGGCTCCCAATCCCAGCTCTGCTAAATGTGGCTCTGCAGCCTTTCGTGAATTTACGTCTGCTTCCTCATGAGTAAAACAGGGATAAAGATAGGAGGTCCCTTCCTTCCCATCACATAATGCTGTTAAAGGATATGACTTCTGCAAAACTCAACACTTGTCCTTGCAGAACTTCCTTAAAATGTGTTTGTGCCCCAGCAGCTCATCATGTAAATTTGAGGGAAAGCAGAATCCTTGTCCACAGCTTGAGTCCTCAGCGCCTGAGACCTCTGTTCTGAGATCTCAGGAGCCCCAGCCAGGAGCAGTGCAGCAGCCTTGTTTAAACCACACTTCCCTCCTAAATTCTTATCCCCAGCAAAAACCACAATCTCCTCTAGCAGCCCGGCATCCTACCTCTCCAGCTGTGCACCGGCTAGTGTGCAAGTCCTTCAACACAGCCAGCCCTGCCCCTCCTCCTTCTCCGACCCGAAATTGAAAGACACACACACACACACACACACACACACACACACACACACACACACACACACACACACCCCCCACACAGCTGACCAACCTCCTAAGAGATCAAAGCCAAAATATGAGTCTGCCTTGTGGATGACAGACGAAGACTCACATTGGCTGTGTGTGTGTGTGTGTGTGTGTGTGTGTGTGTGTGTGTGTGTGTGTGAGAGAGAGAGAGAGAGAGAGAGAGAGAGAGAGAGAGAGAGGGAGGGAGAGAGAAGGAGAGAGAAGGAGAGAGAGAGAGGGAGAGAACATGCTAGCATGCTCTCAGGGGTCAGAATCTGGAGTTTAAACCCTTTTGCTGATGACAAACATGCCCAGTGGCAAGCAGTGTGCCCCCGCCCCCCCCCACACCCCGTTCTCGGCATTTATGGTGGGTCTCTAGTGTATTAAGAGAGAAATGCATCTGGCAGTCTAACATCCGCTGTTTAAGCCCTCTTGCTTTGTGGAATCAGGCCCAGCAGCCCCTCATAGTGGCCGACTCTAGAGCATCCTTTGACAGGATATGGGGCATCCTTCAAGGTTAATGAGATAAAAGCTCCTTTGGTCTATATCTGTGTATTTTGCTGCCATGACATGAGAGCTGAGATGGACCAAATTGCTTCCCAGCGTGAGCCCACAGTAATATTTCTCCAGCTTCTGTACATGAGCCTCTTGGCCTGGTTGGCTGTGGTGGTTGGCAGGTAAGTGGTGCCCTGGCCAGGTGCCAGCATGTTAGAGCTGTGTGTCTGTTGCTAGTTCATCTTCAGCACCAGCTCTGTACGCTTTGGCTGTCTGGAGCAGGGCTGGGGCACCCACACCGGCTAATTTCCCCGAGGTATATTGTGGGGGGCTTCTCTGCCTCCCTCTGAGAGCCTTCCACTGCCCCCAGCCCCTGCCACCCTTCCAGGCACATCCCCTGCAGCGCTGGAGGACCAGGCTCACCCCTGCACCCCGGATGAGCAGGTCTGCCCAGAGACCGTCCTCCCAACACGTCTGCTGCCTCCTTGGGAATCAGGAGAGGAGTGTCCGCTCTGGGTTCTGGATATGCTGCTTATGAAAGGTGTGACCATAGCGGAAATACCTGTGTCAGATCAGAGTCCCAGATGCAGTCTCTAAGTAAAGATTCCTGAACAAGTGCTCCCAGGAGAAACAGGCAGGAGAAAGGGCTGCAGATAGAGATGGAGAAGAAGCCAAGCAGGAGTGTGATTTTAGGCAGAGCCCCAGTCCCGCTAACCCTACAGAAAAGCTCTGGAATGTAACTTACACCTTAGGGCGTACCTGACTCTCAGCAGGTTTGGGTGAACAGTGAGGCCAAGTGTCTCCACCGCCCAAGGGCAGCGGTGTCCAGAGACCTGCGGGTGTGGGCCAGTAGGAGCAAAGCACGCAGGTGGGTAGGGACAGTATGTGGGACCAGCAGGAGGATGCAGGGGTCTGCGTGGACCACCAGTCGTACCCGTTGCAACCGCAAACCCACTGAGTTTCATGGCCCTCGGTGTAAATGGAGGATACAGATAGGTATGCCATAAAGTTGATGTGCGATCCAAAGGCCGTCACACATGCATAAATGTCAGCACCCTTTTTTCCCCTTCACCTGTCAGGTTTCCCGCCTCCTGTTGACAGTTGCACTCACTTAAGAAGCTGAATGCTCATGATATAATGTTAAGTGGGAAAAAATTCAGGCTGTAGAGCTGTGTCCGTGGCATACTCGCCATCGTATGAAATTCTTAAATATATATATATATATATATATATATGAACACATATAAAATTTTATTGGAAAATACTCAACATGCTAATGGTGATTATCACTGGGTATTGAAACTATGAGTTATTTGTTATTTTGTCTTTATACTTTCCAGATTTTTCTACCGTAAGCAAATGTTATTTTTATTTTAAAAGATCACTTTAAAACACCAAGGCTTAGAAAGATCAAGCAGTTTAAATACTGTGAGAAAAACTTAAAGACCATCTTGTCTTCACCTGTTCCCACCTCCTACGTTTAGATGCAGAGGCAAAGTCCTGTGGTTGGGAGATTTTATCTTTGGTTCTTAATCCCCATCCTAGCTATGCATTTGCATTTCAAGGGAGATCTTGGTGGATACTGCGGCTTAAATAAGATTAAACGGGCTTCTTTACTGTGGAATTTTCCAGAGCCTTCAATGTATTAAGGTGCATCCTGACTCTGGAGATAAGTAGCCTACGAAGTGTTCTCGCACATTACCCAGCGCTAGGACCCTTTCCTCAAGGATCATTTGAGGCACTTTCAGCCCAGGACCAACTTTGGGAAACACCAGGCTTCAGGCAAAGAGAAGGAGAGCTCTCGGGGCAGATGTTTTAGGGGGGGGCACATCTCCCCAAATCTCCTGCTGGCTCCACAGCTCCTGCCTCCACCCACAGCCTGGACCGGGTTCGGGAGAGTCTAGATCCTGAGAAGACCTGATGGGTGCCAGCAAAGGTGGTGAGAGGGAGGAGGAAAACGTGGTCCATCGCCCCCAGTTGTGTCTGGTCGTGTCATGTCTGGCTAGACCTTACCCAGAGGTGGCCAGAGGAACCTTGGGGGTTGAGCCCCCCAGAACGGGAAAGGCTGGTGACTGGACCAGTGGGAGAGCATGACCCACTGGGCGGCCAGAGCCTCGGCTTTCACAAACTGTGGACATCACGCTGCTTGCTAGAAAGCAGGTCTGGGTGGCGAAATGGCAAATTTGTAAAATAAGGTCAGGGGGCCGCCCCAAGATCAATGTCTCTGAAAGCCAATATAACACGGCGATGATGCGCCCAAGCTCCTTAGCCCAACTCCCCTGCGATGAGTCCTCTTCCATCGTGCTCTGGACCCTCAGGCTGGGGCTGAACTTCTCTGCCTCTGATCCCTCCTCTGTAACATGGGCATTACATGAAGACAAGGATGACTCTACATCTGTAAAAGATTATTTTAATGAGGACTGTGGCTAGTTATTCCATGCGGACAGAAAGAGAGGTTGAAGTGACTGCAGGAAAAAAATTGGAACCTTGTGCGTTGCTGGTGGGAATGAAAAATGGTCCAGCCACTGTGTAGAACAGTATGGTGGTTCCTCAGAAAATGAAACAGAATTGCCGTATGATCCAACAATCCTGCTTCTGGGTATACACACAAAAGAACTGAAAGCAGGGACTCAAACAGCTGTTTGCACATTAGTTACAAGAAGCAAGAGGTGGAAGCACCCAAGTGTTCATCGGTGGATGAATGGATAAACAAAATGTAATATATCCATACAATGCAATATTATTCAGCCTTAAAAAGAGAGAAAATTCTGATACATGCTGTAACATGGATAAACGTTGAAGAGATTACGTTAAGTGAAATAAGCCAGACACAAAAGGACAAACACTGTATGATTCCACTTATCCTTTATAGAGACAGGAAGATTGGTGGTTGCCAGTGGAGGGAGGTGGGGGAACGGATAATGGGGAGTTAGTATTTAACGGGTATAGAATTTCAGTTTGGGATGATGAAAAAGTTCTGGTTACAGATGGTGATTACGTTTGCATATCAGTGACTGTACTTAAGGCCACTCAACTATACACTTAAAAATAGTAAAATTTTATGTTATATATATTTACAAAATAAAAAAAGAAGTCTCAACATTAAAGAGAAAAATAGAATCTAAAAAATAATGTCAACCCCATGGGGAGTTGGGGCCATAGGTCAGAAGGAGTTTTTCCTGAAACTGGAGGCCCCCTGTCCTTCAGGGCTTTCCAAGTGGACTTGGGTGAGATAATTCCTGTACCTTGGTTGTTGATCCAAGTGTTGAACTAATTGACCTTGGCGATCAAGCACCATGAATTTTCCACCCCACCATGAATATCATTAAGACTGAGAAATATATTGTTAAATCTCTGACATTTAAAGTCCCTGTCATATATCTAGAATGAAACATAGAATCAAGTGTTCTGCAAAATAGGTCCAGAGATCTTGAAAGGAGGTCAAGAGAGTGTTTTTCTAAGTGTGTGTAAAAAATAATTTTGACAATTTTTACAGGATTGGTACAATGCCATGAGAAGCATATGCATGGTGGCAAAAACTTGGAGGGAGTCTGCTTAAATGTGAAGCACTCTCTGAGGCCGGCAGAACTAGGGGGTGGATTTTTTCATGTTTTAATTTCTTTTGTGTTATCAAATATTGTTTTAATAATTAATAAAATGGACAAAATGATAAAAGTAACATTTGAGAAACTAAATGCATGAAAAGCATATGAAGACTGACATCCCTTCTTTTACTCATTTAAAAACCCAGGGCTTCCCTGGTAGCACAGTGGTTGAAAGTCCGCCTGCCGATGCAGGGGACACGGGTTCGTGCCCCGGTCAGGGAGGATCCCACATGCCGCGGAGCGGCTGGGCCCGTGAGCCATGGCTGCTGAGCCTGCGCATCCGGAGCCTGTGCTCCGCAACGGGAGAGGCCACAACGGTGAGAGGCCCGCGTACTGAAAAAAAAAAAAAAAAAAAAAAACCAGATATGGGAAGTGGGATGAGCAGAATATCCTGCTTAATATAGATGAAAACAGCTCCTCATATTAAAAACTCAAACTACAGCCACAGGATAACTCCACGGGATGGCGTTCACAGAATCGATAAAACTCCAGTTTGTTTGGAAAGTCAGGTTGCCTATATGCCAAAATACATATTTTGCAAATTGCTTAATTTACATTTGAAAAGACCCAACCTTAATTCTTCAAGAAACTGAATAGAAGGACTGAGAGAAAGGAAAGGAAAAAAAACCCCACAACACAGCCATTTAAGCATCTTTTTTGTCTCTGCAATATACATAACTTGATTGAAATTGATAGCATTTGGAAAAAGGAAAGATTTTTTTCCATTAAGAAAAAAAACAACACAAAAAACTTGCCAGAGTTACATGAAACCTTTGCTGTCAGTGAGGTTTTACTGACTCCAGAATAGTGGTGACACACATTCTGACAGGGGTGCACAGCCTGCCATTGCTTTGCTGTGGTGGGACCTTAACCCTCATGCTTCCGTTTCCTTGAAAACTAATATTATAAAAGCACAGCAGATATTTTGAGCTCAGATACGGTACCTTGAATTTGAATTCACAAGGTGCTTTCTCTGCTGTCATCACATCACTGTGTCAGTGGTGCTCTCAACTCATCATATCGGAGCAGAGAAGGCATAGGCTTTCGAGTCCCAAAGCTGGGTGACCTTGCACAGACGACCTCTTATCTCAAGACTAGGTTTCCTGGTTGCAGTGAGAAGTGAGGAAATGTATACATGTGGTGTTTGGCACAGAGTAGGTGCTCAGGAGTTCACCCCTTTCCTGCCATGCACGTAGAAGACAGATGGGCTTCAGGGAGAATAGATGATTAGTCTCAGGCTAGACAGCTAATAAATGGCAGAGTTGAGCCTGGAACCATGATCTTCTAAGTTCCATCAGGCCCAGTGGCGTTCCACTGAGTTCCTCCCCTCCTTCTTGTCCAGAATTCCTGAAAGCTGTGCTTTATAAAAGAATGGCCGATGGAAAGTAGCTGGGTCGGGTGGGGTGGTGGAGAGGCCATGGCCCGCTTTATAGCTGCTCCTGTGTCCTCCGCCTAGTTGCTGGAACCACCTGCACGTGGGCACCTTCATGGCCCCAAGGGAGCTCAGAGGAACCATCCAGCTTTGCACTGTCCCATCAAAAATCAGCAAATAAAGAGCTCGCCTCCCTGCCAGGATGTCTTAATCGCTCTCACTGGGGGCCTGAGTCCACCATTCACAGCCCGCAGGCCAGAAAAGAGAGAGAACCACAGCGGGGAGACAGGGTGGGTGCCCCGGAAAAAGGCACCTTGGGCTTGAGGGGGTTGAGTAGGCGGCTCCCCAGCCAGCAGGAAAGGACGATGGGTATGCTCTCTCCGTCTGAAACGAATGGTGTGGCTTGAGAACGGGGGGAAGGGAGCAGATATTACCCAGGGTGACTCCCAGGGCATCCCCCTTGGTAGTCCCAACAGCTTATCAACCACACATACGTGTTTGTTTAGCACCAAAGCGATGTCACTGAGGAAGCTTCCACGCAGCCAGGTAGAGAGGTGCCTCCCCCCGTGGATGCGTCACATGTGTCCCCCAAATGCCTGCCAGAGCCTACTGGTGTCCGTCAGTTTATAAGTCACGTTCTGCCCCCGGTCCAGGACTTTTCCCACTGTACCATCAGGATGTCACCTAGGGCAGCACAGCCCAATGACCCACACACTCAGGTTTCCAAAACACAGCCCTTTCATTCAGTACACACGCACTGGCTATCTGGTCCATGTGTAACTGGACACAGACAAAATGATTTGAGATCAAAGCCTTCTCTGTACAGAATCCTTCTCCTTCCTGACCCTCAGAGCTCCTACCAGAGAACCTAACGCCCTGGCACCTTCCACGTGGGCTGGAAGTCATCTGAACTCCAGCAGGTGGCGCTGCTCTGCGTTTGACTTGGTGTGCAGTGTCGATGAGGCTCAGGGCCTGTTCTACCCCCTTGTCTTGTGGTCTGACTGCCTCTGCGGCCTGGCTTTGGGTGTGGGGTCTCCTGGTGGACCAGGTGCAGTTTTCTCCCAATCACAACCCTCCGGGGTCCTGGTCTTTTAGCCTCACTCCCCTGCACAGTTGGGGCCCCTCACAGATTCCCAGACCCAACATGTCAATCGCTTGAGTCTGTCTTTTGAATTTGGTAATAAACCTTTGCCAAAGTACTGTTCTCTGGAGTCCTGGCGAAAATGTCCCTCTGTTGGCAGCAGAGGTGGTGACAGGGACCGTCCGCTCACTCCCACCCACAGACCCTTATTAGTTTGTGAGGTTGGCTCATGGTCACCACGGAAGGGGCAGGGAGCCTGAGCCCAGAGCCATGAGGTCCAAGAGGAGGAGGGGTCCGGAGCCTCCGTGGGGATGGGCCTGGGTTAGCTTTGCCTCCATCTTCCATCCTAAGGAGGCCGCCCCGTGGTCCTTTCCCCTCCAGAGGACAGGAGCAGAGCTGCAGAACCCCAGTGGTTTCCTCTCTATCTCTACTTCCTCCTCTGAAAAGTGGGAATAATAAAGTCCACCTGCCAGGGTGCTTGTGCCGCTCAATGAGATAACGCAGGGGAAATCTCTGTAGAAAGTCCGAAGTGCCTGGCAGGCGGTGGCTGTTGGCGCTGGGCCTTCACTGTTTAACTCTGCCTCCTCTGCCCCAAGCCCAGGCCAGACAGACCTCAGGGGCCTCACCTTCCACTGGTGGCCCAGGAAAGAGGCCCTGCTGCGACCTGACAAAAACAGATAGTTTGTGATTACTATTCACCTCTTCTTTTAGAAAGCGCAATGAATAAAACATATGCAGTTCATGGACACTAAAGAGCCTTTTCATATCAATTTGGGCGGAGTTGTCAGCTTTGATTTATTAAGTAAAGTTCTGAAACAGGTTACTGATGGGCTGTCAGCCTCCTGGTAACGGATGGGCCTCAGCTGGCTGCGTGGTGACGGACTTGCGTCCCGCCCCTGCCACCTTCCAGAGAGGCAGCCCTTGAAGACGCAGCGCACGTGTGAAGGCAGCCTTGTGCTCTCTTGATGGATCTGCCCATTTTCCATCACCCCTGCCTTTGGTCTCTTTCTGTCTCTGCAGTTCTCCCCGCCCCATATTAGTTCTCCTCCCTCAGAGCCCTGTCCCCCACCCCACCCCTGTCGCCAAGTGCTTGTGACTGGAAAACATCGCTGGGTGTTTCAAGCCTGCCTCCTTCCACATCTGGTCAAGGTGTCCCATCGGTCAGGAGGGCCAGGGTGGCTGGGAAGACCCTCTAGGAGCAGGCTCGCCTGGAGACCCCCATTTCTTTGCCAGGCTCCATGGTCTCTTTCACAGTGGTCAGCACTCTGGTCCCTTGTTCATAGCACAAGCCACTAGGCTGTGTGATTCCTGAGTGGGGCTGAGGCTAGGCAATCCCACGCCGAATGCAGGAGGTGGGGCTGGGATCGCTCCTTCTTGTAGCCAAGGGTCGAGTGAATGACTCACCCACTCCAACCCCCACCATGAAATCTCTTTTTCTAATTTTTATTTTATATTGGACTATGGGAACTCTGCTCAATATTCTGTAATAACACAAATGGGAAAAGAATTTGAAAGAGAATAGCTATATGTATATGTATAACTGAATTACTATACTGTACACCTGAAACTAACATGAAATCTCTCTCTAACATGAAGTAAGCATTTCACCAGCACCTATATACTTGGAGATCTTCCCAATTCCCTTGACCTCCAGGCAAGAGCCGACACCCATTAAGCTGCTTCAGTGGGTTTTCTGTTAGTGTTTTTCCTTGGTTTTTGTCCTGCTCAGAGACCATATCTTGGTCACAGAGAGCTGTTCTGTGTTGCCCCTTGCTGCCCTGATGGTACAGGATGTTGTCCTAAAAGGCAGGAGAGAACGAGGATGTCACTCTACAGAAGTAGGGACCAGCCTCTCAGTTAGGCTTTGGATTGTGTATAGTGAGGCAGGGAGTCTGTGGCACAGTTCTTCAGAGTGCCAAGTAAATGCCTTGCTTTTGCAGAAAGGAAAGAAAAAAATCTGTGATGCTCGGTCTTTCTGAACTTGACCCATATTCTCTTCTGATTGGGAGGTCAGCTCTCAATCCAGCTGGAGGATGTCATACTGAGTCAAACTCATGGTCAGCCCACTGTCTGCCTGTGACAGGGGCCGATAGGACACTGGGCCTTTGACGGGTGGTAGTCCAGTCCACTTTCTGAGGATAAACACGGGTCCCCATCACCCATGCCTTGCCCTTCCCAGCCCCTTAACTGTGGCTCTGTCATCTCTGTGCCACCTCTTGGAATGTGTCCTTTAGCCTCATTGTATAAACCGTCACATGAGGGCCAGAGCCAGGTCTGACCATGAAGCTCTGCGGATTCCTCTGCCTCCAGAGGAGGGACCATCAGTCCCACACTAGCACTGCGATCCCAGAATTAGATCCCAAAGGAAGGCAATCCATGAAAGACATCAGGGGACTCAGTCTGAAAAAGAAGAGGGTGGGCCCTAGTGTAATCATGGTCTTCCAGTGGATACGTGCTTATTACAAGAAGAAAAGGGCAAGATGTTGGCCTCTCCACCTGGAACAGAGTAGATGGAAAAGCATTTGTATCATGGAATCCTGAGAGATTTAGACTTGATACAGGGGCAGTTTTCTCATGACTAAGAGAGTTAGGTCCTAAACAAGTTCACAGTTCTTTAGCGGTTCAGACGCAGACAGCTGAGCAGAAGGAACCATGTGGCAAGGGGAAGACTCAGCACTACGGGTTGGATGTACCATCTCAGGCCGTGGACCTGTGTGCAGAGACTGACGTAGACAGGGCTCCACGCGGCAGCCCCATCCAGCTGGGCTCAGTGATTCTTCTTCTTGCCACCTCCTCCCAGGAGTGCTCTATTCCTCCTCTGTCCCACCTCTTCACTGCTGCAGAGATCAGCAGAGCCTGGGCACATCCAACCACTCCTCACCTGCCCCATCCTTCCTGGCCCAGAGCCCGTCTGGGGACACAGGCTGAGGGGGAAAAGGGGGAGGAAGGCTTATTCCCTAGGACTGCCTCCTATTTCTTTGTTTCAACCCAAAGGCTCATTTTGACCATATATGTAGCTTTGTCTTCTCCTGCAGAACCTAGTTAGAAAAAAAGACAATTGTTGGGTAGGTGCACAGAAGAGTAAGGATTGTTCACGATCCTTTCTAGCCAGCTGGGAGGGAATCAAAAAGACCACTGTCAACAATAATTAGAAAGCGTCCCTAGACACTGAGCGTGGCTCTGAAGCACAAAGACGACGTTGCAGGGCACACAGGAATGAGTAAGTTTCAGGTTTATTGCTGCAATTAATTGAACTGTAATGGATATAACTCTCTTTCAATAAGCAAACACTTATCAAATACTCATGATCCTTGGTCCTGGGAATACAGATCAATAAGGTGGGACTTCGACCTTTGAGGGCCCAGCTGTCTAGTGGGCCAGACTAACATGTAAGCAAATAATGAAGCACAGTAATCTGATAAGTATTCCAGAGAGATCTACACAGTATGCTGTAGACACCAGAGGTGGGATTTCCTTTTTTTTTTTTTTTTTGCCATGTCACGCGGCTTGTGGGATCTTAGTTCCCCGACCAGGGATTGAACCCATGAATTCAGCAGTGAAAGTGCTGAGTCCTAACCACTGGACAGCCAGGGAATTCCCAGGGATTCCCTTCTGAATGCCTCTTCCATTCCTGGCACTGTGCTGAATGCTGGGGATGATAAAGTAACAGATATAGGCCTTGCCCCTCGAGGAGGCTTACAGTCAGCTGAACACACCCCAATCTGCCCGGGCAGCTCAGACAGGGCTCCAGGAGAGAGAGGACACAAGGCTTGGAGAAGGAGCTTCAGTTGTTCCACACGCAGGGAACAAGGGCTCTCTAAACAGAAGAAACAGAAAGTACAAGAATGTAGAGATGCGAAAGCATGACCTACTTGGGGAAGTATGAAAAACTTCTTTGCTTCTTCTTTTGTAACCTTAGCCCCAACTGTCCTTTCAAGTCAGACCCATGAGTAATGGGAAATAGGACTATGTCACTGAGATACAGTTTGAAAACATTAACTGAGATCCTTAGACTTGACCGCGGGCACTGGAACATTCTTGAAAATTTTGATTAGGATGAGTCCGTTCTCTTGTCCATGAGACCCCTACAGAAATCACACATAAACCAAAAGAAACTGGTCTGAATTTCAGTAAGTTCTAGAGCTGTGATTTGCATGAATTGCCTCTTTCTGCTAATAGGAACGATAAAAATAATAACTCTCTCCTAGAACCCTGTCTCCAAAATGGCATGAAAAGGCAGTGATTACCAGTGTCAGTAGATACCCATATAATTTAATCCCCGTAGTGGATCTTATTTTTTAATGGATCAATCTCCCAGGGATTTCTCAATGTTCATGTCCCCAGTGAGAAGTCGATTTTATTGCTCTAGCCGTGTGTACTTTCCTTCCTGAAGTCAAGAATACAGAAAGCAATCTGTAAGGCACACAGCAGGAAGAGGATGTATCCTTGTCCACTTAAATATTCATGGCAGCTTGCATTTTGCTTCAAAAAGACCCTTGTTTATTTAGATAAGATTTAATTTATTCATAATTTACCTAAATTTGCAGGCGCATGCATGTACATTTTAGCGTGTAAGTGGCATAATACATAAAACATCACCGAAGCATGCAAATTGTACATTGACAGCAGTGGAGCCCGCCTGGATGTTTTAGGGAGATAACACCTTTCCACCAGAGCAAAGACCTGAGCACAATGGCCTGGGATTGTTTGCCTGTAATACGATGAGTCATCATTATCTTTTTACCCAAGGCACACTTCTCATTAAAAACTAAAATGTATGTAATATAAAGTGATGCCGAAGAACAGCTTTCAGAAACAAATGTTGTGCTTCCTCCTCTTCTCCCTCATCCTTTATTGTTGTACAGCCGACCCCTTCTCTCCTCTCAGGCCTCAAACAAAATAAAACAACATATTTCAATGGCCTCTAAGTTTCCGGTTAATTAGTGACAACCTTACATTCCCATTCGTGTATTCGTTCATTCAAGTAATATCCATTGTCCACTTGTTGCATATCAATACCATTCTAGGCTATTCCAGCAGCCTTGTAGAGCACCTGATCTGTCTTCTCCACAAGACAATGAGCTCTCTGAAGGCAGATGCTGTGGCTCGTCCTGAGACAAGCTGGGACCTGAGACCTGGGACCCTTTGCTGCAGTGCTTGCTCCTGGACAAACATCTCCTCAAGCAGCAAAATACAAAGAAACTCTAAGGGACTAAAAATAACTGCATGCGTGAGCAGTTGGGGCAAATTATGGACAACAAAATACAAAAAGACCAAAACATACCCAAAAAACCCAACTGCCACTTCTGAAGAGCCAGTAGCAAGAACAGGGTGTTGGGAACAAAAGCGGGGTACTGCGTGTGCCCCCTGCACTCAACACCACCAAAGGGGTGGGCAGACTACCTAAACCACCCCTCCAGGCTGACCCCTGGACCTGCCCTTACCCTCAACCCATGTAAGGAATCAGCTTGCCCCCACTCAGGGAGAGAGCAAAGGAACCTGTTGCTTGTTTTTGTTGGCCCCAATAAAGCCTTGCCTGAATTTCTTTTCTGGCCTCTTATCAATTTCTATTGGTTGGGGAAGGCCAAGAACCCTGGTCAGTATTCCGGTGCCCAGCCCTGACCCTGGCATATTGTAGCTGATGGATAAATGTTGTTAATGGTCTGGACCATTGTTTTCAGCAGCATATGGGAATTCTTAGAAATAGAGAGAAAAAGGAACTTTTCATGAAAGTTTTAGCCATGAGAACTTTCTCGTGACTTGTCGCTGGTCATGAGTCTGACAAGTCCTTCATCCTGACTCTTACGAAAGAAGAAAATCCCAGTTCTCGCCCAGAGCTGGCAACAGTGTGCCTTCCCTTCTTGGTATGCAGGGTTTCTCCAGCCAGAGCACCGTTTTTAGGCTTTGGAGGAGGAATTGGAGAGACATAATCTGAAGAGAGCGTAAGAAGATTTAAAGGAAGGGGATTTGTTTGGAGTCTTTGCTACCTAAAGGCATTAAAACTTTATATTGCCAAACAATCCCGTTTTTCTTTATTTATGGATCATATATTCCCCCCGTTATTACTGTCATATATTTTTCCAACCTGACAGCTGGTAACACCGAAAATTCACTGCTAGCAAAAAATGCCATTTACCACTCTCTCCAAGATAATAATTTTAGAATTAAAGGAAAAAATACATATACATGTCTATGCAAAAATACCCATATTTATTTTTAGCCCCTGAACTCATACTCCAGACTGAATATGGATTGGGGGTCTAGAATCACGTTTTGATCAGAGTTCAGGGGGATTCTTTTAAAAACATAACCCTCAAACATCCTCTCTTACCTGTTAGCTATTAACTCGGGTAAGAAATATCAGAGCAGGTCATCCTGGTTTCCCCAGAGTTGATGCAATTTAATTTCAATTTGTCAAACGTGGCACGATGGCAGAGATTTATTTTTCCTCTTGATTTATTAGAAATATTCTAAAAGGGGCAGTCTGTCACTCAGGTTATTTTAGCCAGTCCTCTTGTTGAAGTTTCTTTTCCTTTGGCTTACAATCCAAATCCATAAGAAGGGGAAAAGCAACCCAAGAGATAAAAACCACAAGGGGGAAAAAGAAAGAAATCAATGTGTTTTAAACCTGATGACAGGATGGGTTGTTTAAATTGCTTCTGCACATTGATTTAAAGCACGCCCAGTAGAAACCTCGATTATGTTAACAATCTTTTCCCTTCATTTCAGTCACTGTATTTGCTGTATCTGATTACCTTCAGAAAAATGATGTCCAAATATAATGTTGAATACAATTTTATTATTATTATTTGTTAGAATGATGGGCAATGACTTAGACGTCTGGGGACAGGATTAGTAACATAAATAATGTGAATTCCAAATAGCCCAAGATACTGATAAATCAACTGCATGTTTAACTATAGGTTATGTCCTAGATGTATTTCTGAAAATGTCAGTTCTTTCAGGCTTCAGGAGTGCAGAGAGATAAGAGGTAATCCTGGCCATAGACTGCCAGTGGTGGGAAATGTCCTCCCATGTGAAATGAACAAAGCTTCCAGTGTGAGAGGCTGTGTTGTGTTTTGACAAAGTCACCTTTAATCTCAATAGTTTGTCATTGAGGTACCATTGCCAAGGCCGCCGACATCTTTTGTAAAAATACTTCTAGTTAGCCTACCTGTACTTCAGCTCAGAGGCAATGGAGCCATTATTTCCCATGTTGCTTTGATATTTTCACACCAGTGTGACTCCCTGATGGTGGTTAGGATTGGAAATAATGGGAAGTGGTCTTTCCATTCTGTACCCATATCTTAGACAGATCTGGCTCCCGAGTAACTGTTGTGGAAATAACCCAATGATGAAGAATCCAACCGACCCATTCACTAGGTTTCTGTTTCTACTCTGAGTCTAGCACCATCCTTATATATGAGGATTGGTGTTTTTCATTCAGGATTGTGAAAAGTTATCTGACCATATGTGAAAGTTTGCTTTTTGGCACACTGAACACGTGCTTTCACGTATGCTGTGTCCTTCAATCTCATGAAGCTGGTTAGATTTAACCCATTTCACCATTGAAGAGACTGAGTTTTAGCCAAAAATGTCACTCACCTAAGGTCACCCACTTGTTAAATGCTGAGATTAGATTTGAACCAAGTGTTGTTGTTTTTTTTTTTACTCCAAACCTTCTATTCTCTTCTCTACACCACATTACCCTGAAGCTGTTGTTTTGTTCGACTCACCAAAAAATACCTACTGAATAACTTCTATATGTCAGGCCACCCATGTTCGAGGCGCTGAGGATCAAAGCAAGTACCCACTGAGCCTACTCTTAGGGGCACAGTACAGAGATTAGTTTGCTGTGTGTTGGAAGAGCTATGCACAGGGTATCATGAGGGTGTATCCGAGGTCTCCATGTCCACCAAGCTCAGGGAGAACTTCCTGAAGGAGCAGACCCTGTGTCAAATCTTATGAGACACTTACATGATTCCTCCCTCTGGGCAGTGTCCACCTTGTGCACGTAACTAGGAGGTCTGTTGACCCGTTCTGCAATGAGGAGGTCAAGGACAAATCTATGAACGTTTTCTCTTCCCTACACAAGTCAGAGGAAGCCGACCTTCTTGCTAGCATGTTCTTTCAGGAGGTTAAAAAGGAAAAAGAAAAAGAAATAACTCTATCCTCTAGGCATCTCAGACAGGCATCTTTAACCAGTCAATACAGTAAACACTTTTTGAACTGTTTGGTTTAACTGAAGTTCAAGCAGCCTGTTCATCTTCCTTATAGCTGCTTGACTCAGATGCTTATCATATACCTTAGAATCCTGGTAGGGAGAACAAAGGCTATTTATCAAGGCTCTGCTGGAGTCAGGATTTATACCAGGCAAGAATCTTAAAGGTATCAGATTTAAAAGTGAGTCTATGGCACCTTTATTCTCTGCCTACCAAATTCCCATTCATTCTTGTGTGAGTTAGACCCACCCCCTTGTGTATAGTTAGAGAGAACAGCCCTCGCAAGAGACCACCTTACTTCTGACATCAGCTGGAAGTCCAGGAGGGTCCCCCAAACCCCCATCAGGTTTGATCATTTTCTAGAGTGACTTATCAAATGCACTAGAAGCTGTTATAGTCATAATTAAGGTTTTCTGCAGAAAAAGGATTAAAATCAGCCAAGGAGGGAAGACCTCAGGGCAGAATCTGGGCAAACACCAAATGCAGAGCTTCATTTGTCCTCTTCTTGTGGAGTCAGGATGGTCACTTTCCTGGTGTCCACATTTAACAACACACAGGGAGAATTGTCAACCAAGGATACTCACCTGAGCCTCAGTGTTCAGAGCTTTTACTGGGGTTCCATTGCTAAGGCATGATTGGTTGATGGACTGATCAATTGCTCTCAGGGTTGATCTCAGTCTCCAGGTCCATTGATGCCAGGCAACCCAAAGCCCCCAACCTAAATCACATGGTTAAATTGCATGGTGTGAACCAAAGCCCCCCAGACAAACGAAGGCACTAAAGACACTGGCCAAGACATTGACAACAGCCAGACCTCTCTGGGGGCAAAGTTAAGTAACTTACGGTCTCATTCTCAGTACCAGCTCAAAGATGCACTCCGCCGTGCAGAGTCTGCTTTCTCCCTCTGAGTCCCCACAGCACTTTGTCCAGGTCTCTGTTTGCGCTGATTGCATTGTAAACTCCATGGAGCCGGAGACTGAATACTCGTTCTGCCTTCAACACCCAGCACCTATAGGGTCAAGCACGTAGTATGTGTTTAATAAATTTTAACTGGGTTGGATTTTTCTATTTGATGAAGAAACTCATCTTTAGATTTGTAAAGAGTTTGGATCTTACTAGCTGGTTTTCTTTTGTTTTTCTGGTGGACATTTATGGGTTTTAGGTGTAATTCTGCCCTTACACCCAAGTGCAGGACATCAGAAATATTTTTTAACTTTCTACCAGCCTGTAAAACCCTCGGCTGTATCTCAGTTTCCACTGATGGCTGCAGAATCTTCTTAAGCCGGAGCAAATGCCATACCCCTTCCTGGGCATGTCGATGACGTTTATAGGAGAAAATAACTTCCAAGCCCTGGGAAGTATAGAGTCCAAAGCAGCTATTCCTTGCTTTGTGTTATTTCTCCATTTGATGACGTTATTAAAGATAAGTCTGCAGGAGAATTCAGCCCACTGAGAATGAAGCACAGGACTTTGAGGAGAAAAACTCCACTATCTTAGGAACAGCACATTTCAAACAAAATATAAAAAGGAGAGAAGTGGCAGGGAAACCACTGAAAAATGCACAACTGGATGCACCTGGGTCTTTTTCCCCTGCTATCTGTTTGTTGTTGCATGTTTGTTGTCTTGTGGGTGGAGCTGCTGTTCCCTGAGCATGAAGAGTAGGCGGAACGCTCACAAAAAATAGCAATGATTCGCTTGCACTGAGCTTATAATTATGTGCCAGCTGTGGAGTGTTCCTAGTGTGTCTGCAATGGTGGCGCCAACTAGGGGCCACTCTGCCACCTGTGCATGTGAGAGTGTTTCGTCAGTGCAACACCGTGCAGCTTGCCATGCTCCCTGTTAGTGAGGATGGGCTGCAGGTCTGTGTCTGCTGAGACACCTGTCATGAGAATTCTCTTCTTTACAAATCGGGGAGATATTCAGTAATGGCATTCGGAGTGCCCCTGAGTGATCTGATTTCCAATTTTTTTGTCAATAGTGAGCTGCTGAGGTGATATACAGTGTCATTGGCTGTTCTCTCTCCTGCCAAGAGCCAGGGTCTGAGAGTGGAGTTTCTTGGGGCTTGTGAAAGGATGGGAAAGTCCACGTTGTATCTATGACTCAGGCTTTTCTCCTGGCCCCAAATCAGATTAGGTGTTAACCGTTACACTAATGAGTAGTTTCACCCTAGGTTGGACCTCTTCTGGTGGCTACGGTCATCTGGAAGGTACACTCTTGAAAGAAAGCAGTCCCCACCCAAGTTCCAGGTCATGTGAGCTATGGTACCCTCAGAACCCAGCCTGCAATAGGAGGTCACGTGATGGGGTGACCCTACAGAGTGCCTCCAGGGATTGTAAGTAATCCAGCCTCAGACCACAATTTGAAATTCTATCTATATCACTGTATATGTAATGGCTGCCTTTCAGCTATCCCTGGTACAAGACTATGATGTAGAAAAACTCAGAAAACAAACTTTCTCCCAAATGCTGTCCATTTGGGTGGTACATTGGTGGGACGGGGGAGGCAGAGCAGATGCTCAGAGCAAAAGAAGTTGAGAAAAAAGATGCAGTGGACCCTGAGGGCTAAAACAGACTTTCAAGGGAATGAAACCTCAAGAAGTGGCTGGGTGTTAATTCTTCCTCACAAGTCTGAAGTCAGATGTAGGCTGAATATCATTTTCAAGAGTCTAAGGCTGAGTCAGACCCGTAAAAACAACGCACAAGGAGAAATGGGGAAATCAGGAAGACAGGAACGATCTGTGTACGCTTTCAAATCAAGGCTTTGTTGAACACGGCCGAGAGCTCCGTGTGTCAGCAGCCCGTTCGTCTGCTTGGAGCCGCACCGTGCTCAGGGGACTAAAGGTGTGAGACGTTCATTCTTCATACACGGTAATGTGTCACTGACTGTCTTCACAACGGAATTCCAATCTGCATGTTTCAGTGCAAAGGAAACACTTTAAAGACTCCGTCCATCACTGCCTTAACGGAGTACTGTTGATATTCCAAAGGGTTCTTATTACGTGGGCGCCACAGATGAGCAGACAGCAAGACACAATATAGCTAATACAGCAAATGTTCAGACAGAGGTAATAATGCGTTCCTCTGTCCACGGGGAGGTGGCTGTGTGGACCTGCAGTGGCCGACTGGTCTGGGGACCCTAGGTGCATCCCTTTTGCCCTAGACGATATGAGCTTTGTACTTGGGCGTGCCCATTTGTGATATGCGGGGATGCCTATTTCGTGCTTTTAAGGGCTCGTTGCCCCGTGAGCAAAATACTTAACCGAGAAAAGGGAAGAAGATTGGGCTGCAGAGGAAAGCAAGCTTGCTTCATCCTTGTGCTCTCTGCAGGAGGTCAGGTGGACCTGCGTGACAAATTGCTTCTGTTTGAAATAGTTGGAACGGAGCATCTCGGAGACTAGATAAGCGAACTTGAATGATCCTGTTAGGAGGATAACAGCAGTGAGAAGAGGGGACAGACAGCCGTGTGCGGGCACGTTCCGCTGGTGTAAAGGTGGTGTGGCAGCCTGAAACTCGGGATCCTCTGCTTTGGATTGCTTCAGTAGAGACCTTTAACATTTTTTAAAAATTTTTTATTGGAGTATAGTTGCTTTACAGTGTTGTGTTTGTTTCTACTGTACAGCAAAGTGAATCAGCTATGTGCATACATATATCCCCTCTTTTTTGGATTTCCTTCCCATTAACATTATTTCAGTGTAGCTTGATCTGGGCACCACAGCTGAGTCCCCTTGAACACATCCATGTTCAAAGGAACGTGCCATCTGGGCATCAAACAGAAACACAAAAATAAGCACTGCTAGGTCTTTGAAAGTGAGGGTGCCAGGGAAGAGTGCAGGCAAAAAGGAACAGGTTTTCCTAGGTCCCAGTAGCTGCATCATGGGCCATGCTGACCCTTTCAGAACCCACGTCTGCTCATTATGACATTCCCAGAACACAAGCCCAGTGCTACCTCTGAGAGCAGGGCCCTTCGAAAGGAAGACCCTTTAGCGATTTAAATTTCCAAGAGTAATACTGTGGCCCCATGAGTTTATTCTTCATCTGATTCTACCCTAATGAGATACACAGCTCTGGCTCTGAGTAGTTCTGAATGTGCAAGGAATCTGCTGTCCAGAAAAACAGGATATTCCTTAGGAAAATTTCAGCTACTGGGAGGGGCAGGAGGCTTGCTTTTCTGTGCAGCCTCTTCCAGGGATCTCCTTACAGGAATAGGTTTATTATAAATTTTCACATGCTCATTTATTATTTTCTCCAACATATTTATCTCCCAAGTGTATAATCATCATGTGAGCTTCACTTTAAAAACAAACATGCATTGACTTCTAGACCTTATATTAATAGATGCTGTTTATTCTCATTTAATGCAGCCCTGAGCCGAGGGAGAAACATCTATTCACACAGTGCACGTACATATGGTGGTTTTGAACATACCATCAGGCACAGCGATGACTTGACCCTGTTCTTCCATTCCGACCCCCACTTGCTGTGGAATCTGGGACACGTGCTCCTTTTCCTATTTTAAAAGAAAATGAAGAAATATTTGATGGAGAAATAACATTTAATTTTTGAGAGTTTCCGAGGTTTAAATAGTATGAGAAGTAAAAGACCAATTAAATATAAAGATTTAAGGAGTATATTATTTGTACAATTGTAGAGATAGATAGATAGAGAGAGAGAGAGAGAGAGAGAGAGAGAGATAGGGTAATGCTTGCTTGTCAATGAGTTACATGCCATGGAGGCAATTGCTAAATAATGTTTTACAAATAATAAGACATTTCAAATGCTCAACCAATAGTATGAATGTGTCATTAGTTCTTTGACCACCTACTGTGTCTAACTATCACCCTAAATTATTTCTCTAAACTTACAACCATTGCTTTAATAGGATAGTAGAATCCCTTCAGGAAGGATTCCAGGCTCAGTATCCTTCAAGCAAACAAACAGAAAATACAGATTTTTCTGTTGTATGTAACCCCAGATTATAAGGTACGGGTACCAATTATTCAAGGACATATTCGGCAATTGCTGAACCAATTAAGGAGGGTTGTAGTTGTCACTTCTAAGGTGCCTTGGGACCTTCAAAACTATGTACCTATTTTTTTGGGGGGAAATGGTTCAAAAGAATGCTTCCTGGCTATGCAAAGGTCACCCGGTGGCCTAGGTTGTTATTTATTTATTTTTTAACATCTTTACTGGAGTATAATTGCTTTACGATGGTGTGTTAGTTTCTGCTGTATAACAAAGTGAATTAGCTATATGTATACATATATCCCCATATCTCCTCCCTCTTGCGTCTCCCTCCCACCCACCCCCCATCCCACCCCTCTAGGTGGTCACAAAGCACCGAGCTGATCTCCCTGTGCTATGTGGCTGCTTCCCACTAGGTATCTATTTTACATTTGGTAGTGTATATATGTCCATGCCACTCTCTCACATCATCCCAGATTACCCTTCCCACTCCCCATTCATTCTCTACGTCTGCATCTTCATTCCTGTCCTGCCCCTAGGTTCTTCATAAAGTTCTCTTTCTTTTTTTTTTTTAGATTCCATATATATGTGTTAGCATACAGTATTTGTTTTTCTCTTTCTGACTCACTTCACTCTGTATGACAGACTTTAGTTCCATCCACCTCACTACAAATAACTCAATTTCATTTCTTTTTATGGCTGAGTAATATTCCATTGTATATATGTGCCACATCTTCTTTATCCATTCATCTGTTGATGGACACCTAGGTTGCTTCCATGCCCTGGCTATTGTAAATACAGCTGCAATGAATATTTTGGTACATGACTCTTTTTGAATTATGGTTTTCTCAGGGTATATTCCCAGTAGTGGGATTGCTGGGTCGTATGGTAGTTCTCTTTTCAGTTTTTAAGGAATCTCCATACTGTTCTCCATAGTGGCTGTATCAAGTTACATTCTCACCAACAGTGCAAGAGGGTATTTTCTCCACAACCTCTCCAGCATTTATTGTTTGTAGATTTTTTGATGATGGCCATCCTGACTGGTGTGAGGGGATACCTCATTTTAGTTTTGATTTGCATTTCTCTAATGATTAGTGATGTTGAGCATCCTTTCATGTGTTTGTTGGCAATCTGTATACCTTCTTTGGAGAAATGTCTATTTAGGTCTTCTGCCCATTTTTGGATTGGGTTGTTTGTTTGTTTTTTTATATTGAGCTGCATGAGCTGCTTGTAAATTTTGGAGATTAAACCTTTGTCAGTTGCTTCATTTGCAAATATTTTCTCCCATTCTGAGGGTTGTCTTTTTGCCTTGTTTATGGTTTCCTTTGCTGTGCAAAAGCTTTTAAGTTTCATTAGGTCCCATTTGTTTATTTTTGTTTTTATTTCCATTTCTCTAGGAGGTGGGTCAAAAAGGATCTTGCTGTGATTTATGTCATAGAGTGTTCTGCCTATGTTTTCCTCTAAGAGTTTTATACTGTCTGGCCTTACATTTAGGTCTTTATCCATTTTGAGTTTATTTTTGTGTATGGTGTTAGGGAGTGTTCTAACTTCATTCTTTTACATGTAGCTGTCCAGTTTTCCCAGCACCACTTATTAAAGAGGCTGTCTTTTCTGCGTTGTATATTCTTGCCTCCTTTATCAAAAATAAGGTGACCATATGTGCTTGGGTTTATCTCTGGGCTTTCTATCCTGTTCCATTGATCTATATTTCTGTTTTTGTGCCAGTACCATACTGTCTTGATTACTGTAGCTTTGTAGGATAGTCTGAAGTCCAGGAGTCTGATTCCTCCAGCTCCGTTTTTCTTTCTCAAGATTGCTTTGGCTATTCGGGGTCTTTTGTTTTCCATACAAATTGTGAAATTTTTTGTTCTAGTTCTGTGAAAAATGCCATTGGTAGTTTGATAGGGATTGCATTGAATCTGTAGATTGCTTTGGGTAGTATAGTCATTTTCACAATGTTGATTCTTCCAGTCCAAGAACATGGTATATCTCTCCATCTGTTTGTATCATCTTTACTTTCTTTCATCAGTGTCTTATTGTTTTCTGCATACAGGTCTTTTGTCTCCTTAGGTAGGTTTATTCCTAGGTATTTTATTCTTTTGTTGCAGTGGTAAATGGGAGTGTTTCCTTAATTTCTCTTTCAGATTTTCATCATTAGTGTATAGGAATGTAAGAGATTTCTGTGCCTTAATTTTGTATCCTGCTTCTTTACCAAAGGATTCTCTATGTGTAGTATTATGTTATCTGCAAACAGTGATAGCTTTACTTCTTCTTTTCTGATTTGGACTCCTTTTATTTCTCTTTCTTCTCTGATTGCTGTGGCTAAAACAAGGTGGACAACCTTGTTTTTTTCCTGATCTTAGTGAGAATGTTTTCAGTTTTTCACCATTGAGAACAATGTTGGCTGTGGGTTTGTCATATATGTCCTTTATTATGTGGATGTAAGTTCCCTCTATGTGTACTTTCTGGAGGGTTTTTATCATAAATTGGTGTCGAATTTTGTTGAAAGCTTTTTCTGCATCTATTGAGATTATCAAATCATTTTTATCCGTCAGTTTGTTAATATGGTGTATCACATTGATTGATTTGTATATATTAAAGTATCCTTGCATTTCTGGGATAAACCCCACTTGATCATGGTGTATGATCCTTTTAATGTGCTGTTGGATTCTGTTTGCTAGTATTTTGTTGAGGATTTTTGCATCTATGTTCATCAGTGATATTGGCCTGTAGTTTTCTTTCTTTGTGACATCTTTGTCTGGTTTTGGTATCAGGGTTATAGTGGCCTCATAGAAGGAGTTTGGGAGTGTTCCTCCCTCTGGTATATTTTGGAAGAGTTTGAGAAGGGTAGGTGTTAGCTCTTCTCTAAATATTTGATAGAATTCGCCTGTGAAGCCATCTGGTCCTGGCCTTTTTTTTGTTAGAAAATTTTTAATCACAGTCTCAATTTCAGTGCTTGTGTTTGGTCTGTTTATATGTTCTATTTCTTCCTGGTTCATATTCGGAAGGTTGTGCTTTTCTAAGAATTTGTCCATTTCTCCCAGGTTGTCCATTTTATTGGCATATAGTTGCTTGTAGTAATCTCTCATGATCCTCTGTATTTCTGCAGTGTCAGTTGTTACTTCTCCTTTTTCATTTCTAATTCTATTGATTTGAGTTCTCTCCCTTTTTTTCTTGATGAGTCTGGCTAATGGTTTATCAATTTTGTTTATCTTCTCAAAGAACTAGCTTTTAGTTTTATTGATCTTTTCTATTGTTTCCTTCATTTCTTTTTCATTTATTTCTGATCTGATCTTTATGATTTCCTTCCTTCTGCTGACTTTGGGGGGATTTTTGTTCTTCTTTCTCTAATTGCTTTAGATGTAAGGTTAGGTTGTTTATTTGAGCTGTTTCTTGTTTCTTGAGGTAGGATTGCATTGCTATAAACTTACCTCTTAGAACTGTTTTTGCTGCACCTCATAGGCTTTGAGTCATCGTGTTTTCATTGTCATTTGTTTCTAGGTATTTTTTGATTTCCTCTTTAATTTCTTCAGTTATATCTTGGTTATTAAGTAGTTTATTGTTTACTCTCCATGTGTTTGTATTTTTTACAGAGTTTTTCCTGTAATTGATACCTAGTCTCATAGCGTTGTGGTCAGAAAAGATACTTGATATGATTTCACTTTTCTTAAATTTAACAAGGCTTGATTTGTGACCCAAGATATGATCTATCCTGGAGAATGTTCCATGAGCACTTGAGAAAGAAATGTATTCTGTTGTTTTGGGATGGAATGTTGTATAAATATCAATTAAGTCCATCTTGTTTAATGTATCATTTATTTTCATTTTGGATGACCTGTCCATTGGTGAAAGTGGGGTGTTAAATTCCCCTACTATGATTGTGTTACTGTTGATTTCCCCTTTTATGGCTGTTAGCCTTTGCCTTATGTATTGAGGTGCTCCTATGTTGAGTGCATAAATATTTACAATTGTTATATCTTCTTCTTGGATTGATCCCTTGTTCATTATGGAGTGTCCTTGTCTCTTGTAATAGTCTTTATTTTAATGTCTATTTTGTCTGATATGAGAATTGCTACTCCACCTTTCTTTTGATTTCCATTTGCATGGAATATCTTTTTCCATCCCTTCACTTTCAGTCTGTGTGTGTCCCTAGGTCTGAAGTGGGTCTCCTGTAGACAGCATATATATGGGTCTTTTTTTTATATCCGTTCAGCCAGTCTATGTCTTTTGGTTGGAGCATTTAATCCATTTACATTTAAGGTAATTATCTATATCTACATTCCTATTACCATTTTCTTAATTGTTTTGGGTTTGTTAGTGTAGGTCTTTTCCTTCTCTTGTGTTTCCTGCCTAGAGAAATTCCTTTAGCATTTGTTGTAAAGCTGGTTTGATGGTGCTCAATTCTCTTAGCTTTTGCTTGTCTGTAAAGGTTTTAATTTCTCTGTTGAATCTGAATGAGATCCTTGCTGGGTAGAGTAATCTTGGTTGTAAGTTTTTTCCTTTCATTCCTTTAAATATGTCCTGCCACTCTCTTCTGGTTTGCAGAGTTTCTGCTGAAAGATCAAGGGGATTCCGTTGTATGTTATTTGTTGTTTTTCCCTTGCTGCTTTTAATATTTTTTCTTTGTATGTAACCTTTGATAGTTTGATTAATATGTGTCTTGGCATGTTTCTCCTTGGATTTATCCTGTATGTGACTCTTTGTGCTTCCTGGACTTGATTAACTATTTCTTTTCCCATATTAGGGAAGCTTTCAACTATAATCTCTTCAAATATTTTCTCAGTCCCTTTCTTTTTCTCTTCTTCTTCTGGGACCCCTATAATTTGAATGTTGGTGTGTTTAATGTTGTCCCAGAGGTCTCTAAGACTGTCCTCAGTTCTTTTCATTCTTTTTTCTTTATTCTGCTCTGCAGTAGTTATTTCCACTATTTTATCTTCCAGGTCACTTATCCATTCTTCTGCCTCAGTTATTCTGCTATTGATTCCTTCTAGAGAAATTTTAATTTCATTTATTGTGTTGTTCATCATTGTTTGTTTGCTCTTTAGTTCTTCTAGGTCCTTGTTAAACGTTTCTAGTATTTTCTCCATTCTCTTTCCAAGATTTTGGATCATCTTTACTATCATTACTCTGAATTCTTTTTCAGGTAGACTGCCTATTTCCTCTTCATTTGTTTGGTCTGGTGGGTTTTTATCTTGCTCCTTCATCTGCTATGTGTTTCTCTGTCTTCTCATTTGGCTTATCTTACTGTGTTTGGGGTCTCCTTTTCACAGGCTGCAGGTTCATAGTTCCCATTGTTTTTGGTGTCTCCCCCAGTGTCTAAGGTTGGTTCAGTGGGTTGTGTAGCCTTCCTGGTGGAGGGGACTAGTGCCTGTGTTCTGGTGGATGAGGCTGGATCTTGTCTTTCTGCTGGGCAGGACAGTGTCCGGTGGTGTGTTTTGGGATGTTTGTGCCCTTATTATGATTTTAGGCAGCCTCTCAGCTAATGGGTGGGGTTGTGTTCCTGTCTTGCTAGTTGTTTGGCATGGGGTGTCCAGCACTGTAGCTTGCTGGTTGTTGAGTGGAGCTGGGCCTTAGCACTGAGATGGAGATCTCTGGGAGAGCTTTTGCCATTTGATATTATGTGGAGCCAGGAGGTCTCTTGTGGACCAATGTCCTGAACTCGGCTCTCTCACCTCAGAGGCACAGGCCTGACACCCGGCCAGAGCACCAAGACCCTGTCAGCCACATGGCTCAGAAGAAAAGGGAGGAAAAAAAAAGAAAGAAAAAATAAAGAAAGAAAGAAAATAAAGTTATTAAAATAAAAAAATAATTATTATAAATTTAAAAAATTAAAAAGTAATAAAAATAAGGAAAAAGAAAGAAGAGAGCAACCAAACCAAAAAACAAATCCACCAATGATAACAAGTGCTAAAAACTATACTAAAAAAAAAAGGGACAGACAGTACACTAGGACAAATGGTAAAAGCAAAGCTATACAGACAAAAATCACACAAAGAAGCCTACACAGACACACTCACAAAAAGAGAAAAAGGAAATATATATGTGTTTATAAAAAGGAGGAATAAACAAATCTACCAATGATAATAAACTCTAAACACTAAACTAAGGTAAACATAAAACAGGAAACAAATTAGATTCAGAAAACAAACCCCAAGTCTACAGTTACTCCCAAAGTCCCCCGCCTCAATTTTGGGATGATTCATTATCTCTTCAGGTTTTCCACAGATGCAGGTACATCAGGTTGATTGTGGAGATTTAATCTGCTGCTCCTGAGGCTGCTGGGAGAGATTTCCCTTTCTCTCCTTTGTTCTCACAGCTCCCAGGGTTCAGCTTTGGATTTGGCCCAGCCTCTGCGTGTAGGTCGCCTGAGAGCATCTGTTTTTCGCTCAGACAGGACGGGGTTAAAGGAGCCGCTGATTCGGGGGCTCTGGCTCACTCAGGCCGGGAGGGGAGGGAGGGGCACGGAGTGCAGGGTGAGCCTGCGGCGGCAGAGGCCGGCGTGACGTTGCACGAGCCTGAGGCGCACCATGCATTCTCCCGGGGGTGTTGTCCCTGGATCCCGGGACCCTGGCAGGGTCGGGCTGCACAGGCTCCCGGAACAGGGGTGTGGATAGTGACCTGTGCTTGCACACAGGCTTCTGGGTGGCGGCAGCAGCAGCCTTAGCGTCTCATGCCCGTCTCTGGGGTCCGCGCTTTTAGCCGCGGCTCGCGCCTGTCTCTGGAGCTCCGTTATGCAGCGCTCTTAATCCTCTCTCCTCACGCACCAGGAAACAAAGAGGGAAGAAAAAGTCTCTTGCCTCTTCGGCAGGTCCAGACTTTTCCCGGACTCCCTCCCGGTTAGCCGTGGTGCACTAACCCTCTGCAGGCTGTGTTCACACCGCTAACCCCAGTCCTCTCGCTGCGCTCCGACCGAAGCCCGAGCCTCAGCTCCCAGCCCCGCCCGCCCCGGCGGGTGAGCAGACAAGCCTCTCGGGCTGGTGAGTGCCAGTAGGCACCGATCCTCTGTGCGGGGATCTCTCCGCTTTGCCCTCCGCACCCCTGTTGTTGCGCTCTCCTCTGTGGCTCCGAAGCTTCCCCCTCTGACACCCGCAGTCTCCGCCCGCGAAGGGGCTTTTAGTGTGTGGAAACCTTTCCTCCTTCACGGCTCCCTCCCACTGGTGCAGGTCTCGTCCCTATCCTTTTGTCTCTGTTTATTCTTTTTTCTTTTGCCCTACCCAGGTACGTGGGGAGTTTCTTGCCTTTTGGGAGGTCTGAGGTCTTCTACCAGCGTTCAGTAGGTGTTCTGTAGGAGTTGTTCCACATGTAGATGTATTTCTGATGTATTTGTGGGGAGGAAGGTGGTCTCCGCGTCTTACTCTTCCGCCATCTTGAAGGTCTTCCCCTTAGCCTTCTTATACCACTCTCATTAACACAAGATAATTTGGGATCTTTTGATGCTGTAGATCTCAGCAACCTCAGCATATGATTTTCTTTCTTTCTTTGGCAGAGAACTTTCATCTTTTCGCTTCAAGGAAGCACTTTACAGCTTCTCTTTGGCATATCTGAATTGCCAGCATCACTACTCTGGTGCTTTGAGGCCATTATTAAGTAAAATTAGGGTCACTTGAACATAAGCACTGCAATACCGCAAGGCGCTAAGTGACAAATGGCGGGATGCGCTTAGGTTGTTATTTAGAATAGAAGAGGATGATGATGGATGGATGGATGGATGGATGGATGGATGGATGGATAGATGGATGGATAAAGCATGGAGAGAGAGAAAGAAAGAGAGGTTGATTTAATAAATAATGAGCATATCCTCCAAGAAAGCTGTGCCTTGAGTTACTTTACTGAGCCCAGCATTTCTTTGGCCGTCACTCTCGTCCTAGAACATCATCTTAGTGAAGGTGAACTTGCACCAGTGAATAGATAGGATAATAGCGATCTCAAAATTGAGCTTAAGCCATGAGCTGTCAGTAAGTGCTGTGCCAGGCATTTGCTACATGCTCAATAACCTTAAAGCAAACATCACTGTCCCTCTTTTCCAGATGCAGACAGTGAGGCCCATACAGAATAAACGATGAGCATAAGACCAGAGAGCTAGTAAGGGGCAGTGCCAGTTTTCAATCCCAATTTTGTGTGATCCACGATCCATGCTCTTAATCCCTATGCTGAGGTTTAGCATCTGTAGAGTCTGGGTGATGATAAAACCCAGGATGGTATTCTTCACATATGTGAAGTCATATGTGGATGTACTATTTGGCCACAAAGCAACATTCCAGTAATTATGATGTGATCTTTCTTCTAATTGCTCTAATGAAGGACCAAGGGTGATAAAATGCATGGAGGGCCCAGGCTCCAGTCATCAGTGACATAAACAATAATACCGTCCCTTGGCACAGGTGGGTGCACTGTTAGGAAGACATCACCTCAAGAGCTCTCACACTTCAGCTGCTATGCTCAGTGAGTTTTGCATCCAGGCAGTTAGACAATGAATGCATCTGGCACCGCCAACACCTTTCTGAATGCCTGCCTGTCCAATCCCTGCTTAGCTGGCTCTTAACAGCTGCACTGAAATCGAAACATTAAGAGATGACTGTCGCCAAGACACCTGTAGAATCCAGGGATGCAAAAGGATAAGCCCCTCATTTAATTGTAAACGGAGCTTCTGGCGGTCCGATTCAGAGGACCGTCACTTAGAAATGTTAACGCTGTTTATTGTAGCATGCCTGGGATAATGGCATTTCTCAACATCTGTTTTCATTTAAAATTTCTACGTTGCCTTTGTGTTCCGTTCTGTGGACGCCACTTGGTAAGGATGCCGTTCATACTTATGAAGCAGGAGGATGGAAAGTGACAAGTGGGAACCCAAACGAAATATTATTAATAACTATTTGCAGCTGCTGCTGGGACTTGTTGAGTAGCTGCCAGCGTCGCTGACAGAATTTATCTTGCAAAATGTACCTATGATGAATATCAACCAGGAGTGATTAGCAAAGGTTGTTAATTCATGAATGACTTGCGAGCACACCAGCCACTCAATCGCCACCAGTAACAGGATGCATTTTTTTTTCTTGTGCAAGGCAACCAGGAGCTTAAGATCATAACATGGTCATCATTGTCACACTCTTAGCTCTCTTTTTGTACCTTGATAGGTTTAGTCTGGAAGACAGATAAAATGAAAGAAGCAGAAGTGTCTGCATGTTCAGGGAAATGAACTGTGGAAAGACCATGCACATCTTTCCAGGCTCACATCAAAACTCACTTCTTCCCAACAGGCTTTTTGGCAACATCAGCCTTCTGGAACCCTCCCTTCAGGCTCTCTCTGCACTCATCTGACTCCGTCACACTCATTTATCAATAACATTTTATTGTATTTTACCTTTTATGGTAAAGCCTTATAATTGTGCATTTCTTCTCTTCCTGTGTGTGCTGCAGGTTCTTAAAGGGTATCCGTTTTCACCTCTTTTCCTCCATCATGGCCCCACCGAAACTCCCATGCTTGGTCCCTGACACCTAGTCATTCTAGGTGTCTACATGCTGTACTATCCCACACTGTGTTTTTTAAACACTTTTATAACTATTTCAATGTAATTGCTTTCTTTGTATCCTATATATTTTGTTTTATATTTGAAAACATTATTCTGAGAAGAGGTCCATAGTGTCGGCAGATTGCCAAAATTTCAGAATTCTTGTTCTGGGTCAGGTGTTCAGACTCTAAGCATAATTTTGAGGGTGTTTCATACCCACGAACCCCATTTGTATTGTTCTACCTGGAGCCACAGTGTCGTAGCCACTAGATGGTGGAAAGCATGCCGGAGTAAGAATCAGAAGGCCCATATTTATATCTGGATACTGCCTATGGATAGCTGTGTGGCTTTGGGCAAGATATTACCCTCTCTGAACCTATGTGTCCTCATAGCAAGTCTTAGGTAATATAATTCCTGCCTCACCAGTTGTCATGAATAGAAATGAGATCATTTATGTGAAAATACCTGCACAGGTAGACCTTCCCTAAACATTTTTTGAATCTGATTCAAGGCCGTGGGCTCTTCAGCCCATTTGCATATGCAGACATCAGCTCCTAGGACTGACAAGAATGCTTTCTTGTCTCCCTCCTGCTGGGACTTGGGGGGCCTGCCAGGAAGCTTGGGGATGGCTCTGACAGCGAGGTGCCAAGAGGAAACCTGCCTCCATTTCCAGTCCTGTCCCCACAGGCGAACCAGGCTGAGCCAAAGGGTTCGCAGGGATCAACAGGAAAAGGGAAAACAATTTGTTTGGGGGCCCTAGAGTCAGATACTCAGCATGCTGGGCTGGCGGGTTTTTTCAGCTTTAATCAGCATCAAGTTGATCTCATTTTGAGAGATGCCAACAAATCCAGGCTATCTACAGGTAGCTCCGGCCAGACATCCCCAGCCCTCCACCTGTTCCCTGCCCCTTCCCCTGCCCTCCTGAAGGCCAAGGGCACCAAGGTGCCTGGACTGCTGTGCTGGACCCAGTTGTCAGCATTCTCCTCTATGCTTCAGCTGGGGGCAGTGGGCAGCAGAAATTGTGTTTTCTCTTTCTGTCTTGACAGGTTGTTTTTTTCCTCCTCTCTCTTCTTTTGTTGAGCTGCATTTTTCTGAAAATTAATTAATTGTGACTGAAAGGACTGCAGACAGAGAACCCTGGAGACTGATTTCCCCCTATTTATCCAAGGTATCAGCCTGGTGCTAGCAGGGACCCACCAATGAGACCAGAGTTAAATAACTTCTGTTCTCTGAGGAGCTCAAAGCACTTTAGAAACATGAGCTCATTTGGGGTCCGTTCTGACCTGAATTCAAAGTGCCCCACGATCCTCCCAGGACACAGATGTCTAAGACAGCCCGCATTCCTGCTGAGGCCATTCTGTCTGCCTAGAGTCAGAAAAATGGAGGCATGAAGCCCAAGTAAGATGAGCCTATGATGAAAAGCAAATACCCTGAAGGTTAGATGAGGAAATTTAAATTTGCCCGCCAGCCCCCCACCATGTCCTCCAGGCTTTGGTTTGTGCCTTAGCTGAAACAGAAGACTTTCTTTTCAAAGGATCAGAAGAAATCATGAATATGAAAGCACCTAGCATGATGTGTTGCAAACAGTGGATACACAGTAAATGTTAGTTGAATCCAGAATGTGCAGAGTGATGCAGGCCAGTGGGTTCAGTGTTTGTTGTATGGCCAAGGATGGACAGCTTAGTCCCTTACATCCGACTCCCATTTCTCTTATTCTGGGTTATCCCTAAGGAATACTAGATCTATGTGGTGGATTACAGAGGGTCACAGAGTCCCTGACATTCTTTCCATTGAGAGGTGCGGTCATTGGATCCCATTGAATCTGGGCAGGGCCTCTGGCTGCTTTGACCCACAGGAAATGGTGGATGGAATGCTGTGCGTTTCCTGGCCCAGCCCTTAAGAGACTACCTCTGCAAACACTCTCTCTGGAAGCCCTGCTCTAAAGAAGTCCAAGCTAACCACCTGGAAAGGTTATGGAGAAAGAGCGATGCTGGCCAGCCCCCAGCTCTCTCTGCCAAGCCAACCCAACCACAAGGAACATGAGTGAAACTGGCTTGGACCCTATACTCTAGACCAACTGAATAACCCGGATACCATGTGGAGCAGAAGAACACTCAGCCAAGCCCTGTCTGAATTCCTGACCCATGAATCGGGAGCTCTAATACAATTATTTTAAGTCTCTAAGTTTGGGGGTATTTTGCAGTACAACAATAAAAACCTCAATGCTACACGAGTTATGAAAAGTACCCAGGTCAGACCACCTTCCTCAAGAAGACACATATGTTAAAATTAAATTAAAACAGGAATTGGGCGGGCTTCCCTGGTGGCACAGTGGTTGAGAGTCCGCCTGCCGATGCAGGGGACACGGGTTCGTGCCCCGGTCTGGGAGGATCCCACATGCCGCGGAGCGGCTGGACCCGTGAGCCATGGCCACTGAGCCTGCGTGTCCGGAGGCTGTGCTCCACAGTGGGAGAGGCCACAACAGTGAGAGGCCCGCTTACCGCAAAAAAACAAAACAAACAAGCAAGGATATCTAAAAAACAGGAATTGGGCAAAGTCTGTAAGTGCAGGACCTCCTGGAATTTGAGAAATGTGCCTGGATTGCAACTGGGAAGGGAAAGTTCTAGAGCGGTGGACAAGGTCCCTCCTCCCTTCACCTTTCCATATAGCAAAGATAATCGTTGTTATGTTTGAGGACATAACTAAGTGCTTTATGGAAGAGTAATACCATCACCGAACCCTTACCGTGTGTCAGAAAGCATCTGGTACCTCACACGTATTGGCCATTTCTTCCTGACAGCAATTCCACGAGATAGCTCTCACTTTCATCGCCATTTTACACTTGAGAAAACTGAGGAGCAGAGAAGTCAAGTATTTTCCAAGGTTACAAATTTAGAAGTACATTGTAATATTTAATTCTCCCATTAACCCTATTGTTGGTGTAACAGATTACCAGAAGCTCTGTGGCTTAAAACAACACAAAGGTACTATCTTCTAGTTCTGGAGGTCAGAAACTCCAAATGGATCCCACTGGGCTAAAATCAAGGTGTCAGCAGGGCTGCCGGCCTTCTGGACGCTCTAGGGGAGAATGTGTCTCCTTGCCATTTCCAACTTCTAGGGGCCGCCTACACTCCTTCGTTCCTGGCCCCCTAATTTCATCTTCAAAGAAAACAATGACCAGGCAAGCCTTTCTCATACTGCATCATTCTCGCAGGCACTCTCCTGCCTCCCTCCTTCACTTATGAGGACGCTTGTGACTACATCAGGCCACCTGGATAACACAGGATAATCTCCCCATCTCAAGGTCAGCTGATGAGCGACCTCACTTTCATCTACAGTCTTAATCCCCTCCCCTTGCCGTGTAACGTAACATGTTCACGTGCTCCAACAATAAAGACATGGACATGTCTTTGGGGGAGAGGAGGGAGGGGTATTATTCTGCCTACCACACCCTATAAGATGCGAAAGGCTAGGTCTCCCTTTTATAAATGCGGGAGCTGAGGTTCATGGCAGTTCAATAATGTTTCCAAGGTCACACACACCAAATGTCACTTCACCTGAAAACCATAGGGCTAAAAAGCAGGAGTATTCTAGAAAAAGGCCAGGTAAGCCCCTTCCAAAAGCAGGGATGTTGTTTGGAAGTGGACTAAACAAATCACCACGCCTTTCCACCAGCCCGTGGAAATGTCATTTTCTATCAGCTTTACTGCGGTGAGAGCATTATTGGGGGTTTCCCCCCTGCCAGCTTCTCCAGCCTGAAAAAAAGAGAGAAAAATCTTGTCTAGGAAAACCCCTCTGAGAGTGCTCACTTATCTGTCCGTGAGAATTGACGAAACACCATTTCTCATCTCCAGGAAAGGCTTCCGATAATGAACTCTGTGATAAGGGGACTCCATTCACCATGAAGCCACAAATCATTCCAGCATATCAACCCTGTCAGTCCCAAGGGAGATAAAGAGGGAATGTTTTGGAGCTCTTTAAAAATATTTTGTGTGCCTCGGACCTGGAAAGCTCCAAATGTGTCCCACGTGGCACTTTGCTTGCCCTGCCTCGAATGCAAGGCTTGCTGTCCCGCACAGGCGAGACCTGGCAGCCAGCCAGACGCCTGAGGGAGCGTCCTTTAATCCTCACCAAAACGCCCCCCGGTAGCTGTTACCCTCTCTTAGTTTCCACATCTGCAGAATGGGGATAAGTCTGCTGTCGACAGCCAGTAAGTGGCAATAGGATGCGAACCCAGCTCTGTGTGGCCCCAACCCCGTACCCTGGCCACTTTACCTTCTGCCCCCCACCCTGCTTGCTCTGCCCGCTGAGCCTCTGCTCACTCCTCGGTCTCCCAGGGACACCATCTGTCACTACACCTCCCATCCATCAGAACCTCTCATCTGCCCTTCCATCCCACCTCGCCCACCAAGAAGCCTGCCCTACTTTCTCCTACTTGGTTCCCTCCTTTGGCCAAAATCCTCTACCTCTTCAAGTGCAGTAGCCCGTAGCTATGTGTCTTTATTCATCTCCTTCCCTGGGTTTGAGTCATTCTCCCAGGAGAGGTTGTGAGCACAACTGGGACAAAATCCATCCCTTACACAGGATTTCCCTTGAGTTCATCATGGACCCACCAGAAGATGAGGGGCACAGGTGTTTGATAAGGGTAGCCTGAGCTGCAGATTGACCTACTTTATCTTCAGAACATCTTGGTTATTATTTAAAGAAGCTTACTATAAAGTTTCATTCAAAAAGTTAAGGAGCTTGCTGTACACCTGAAACTAACATAACATTGTAACTAATTTTTTTAAAAAGAAAGTTAAAGAGCACATGTAGCACCCACAGCCAGTTCACTGCTGGGTTTGACCTCAACCTCAGGGGTCCTGGCTCCCACTGCAGCATCCCCTCTCCCCCATGGGCCAGCTGTAATCCTTTTCTTAAAGAAAATTGCCACGCAAATAAAATGGGACAGGGATTTTTTGGTATGTTTTGTTCATGGGTGGGGCCCCCAGCACTTGGAACAGTGCCTGGTACAAATATTGCATGAATGAATGAAAATTGTGGAAAAATATTTTGAATACAGATTTCAGATGCATACCTTAATTAGCTATTACTTAGCTGACTAAGTTCATGAGCCCTCATCAAATGGACATCAGATGTTCTGGACCCAAAACAACGGCAGAGTCCAACTCTGAATGTTTGGAGTGCGGTCTGGATGATGATATTATTAACACCCTTCCTGGATAATTCTGATACATTAGAGAAATGCACATCAAAACCACCATGAGGTATCACCACACACCAGTCAGAAGGGCCATCATCAAACAATAAATGCTGGAAAGAGTGTGGAGAAAAATGAATCCTCCTACCCTGTTGGTGGGAATTTAAATTGGTACAACCATTATGGAGAACAGTATGGAAATTCCTTTAAAAAGTAAAAATAAAACTACCATATGATCCAGCAATCCCACTCCTGGGCATATATCTGGAGAAAGCCGTAATTCAAAAAGATATGTGCACCCCCAGTACTTATTGCAGCACTATTCACAGTAACCAAGACGTGGGAGCAGCCTAAATGTCCATTGACGAGGAATGGTGTGGTACGTATATACAATGGACTATTACTCGGCCACAGAAAAGAATGAAATAATGCCATTTGCAGCAACATGGATGGACCTGGAGATTATCATACTAAGTGAAGGAAGTCAGAGAAAGACAAATATCATATGATATTGTTTATATGTGGCATCTTAAAAAAATGGTACAAATGAACTTATTTACGAAACAGAAATAGAGCCACAAATGTAGAAAACACACTTATGGTAACCAAATGCAGAAGGGGGGGAAGGATAAATTGGGAGATTGGGATTAACTGTACACAGTACTATATATAAAATAGATAACTAATTAAGACCTACTGTATAGCACAGGGAACTCTACTCAATATTCTGTCATAACCTATATGGGAAAAGGATCTAAAAAAGAATGGAGATATATATATATATATATATATATATATATATGTGTGTGTGTGTGTGTGTGTGTATGTGTGTATAACTGATTCACTTTGCTGTACACCTGAAAATAATACAACATTGTAAATCAACTATACTCCAATTAAAAAAATAAAGTACTCCATTAAAAAAAAAAAAAGAACCACTGCTTTATAGCAGAATTGTTCATTGTTGCTTCTGAACCTGGCGAAGGGCTCTAAGTTATATTGATAAGTTGTCTGCAGGTAAAATCTTTTTGACAGCCAGAGAGGTTGGCCAAATTTTCCCTTTCACCATTACTCAGAGAGGTGTATGGAGGACCATATCCTCCAGTCAGTCTTCCAAAGTCTGGCCTGAGCCCCACCCAAAGGACCCTGCACATAGTAACTGTGGGAGGAGACCCGCTGAGATGCTCTGATTGGGAGGCTGCCGGGAAGAACCATCCATCAGTTCTGCCGGTGACAGCGGCAGGATGCAGCAGCCCCCGCGGTGGACCTGCCAACTCTGCTGTCCACACCTCGTTACACCTGAGAAATTGACATCCTGTTGTTCTGTTTTGACACGCTGGGTGGAGCCACATCAGATAGTTGCTTCCTGTATTTGTCCTCTTTCTTCATGTTGCCCTCAGCAGCACACGGGGATGGACCTGCCCTCAGAAAGCTCTCATGCCCCTCAGCCTGGGAGAGGGTGGTGTACCCTGAGAGACACCCCCATGGGCAGGAGGAGCCTGGCAGACTAGTCCATCACCCCAGGCTGCCTGGCAAGCTAGGGACCCCAGGTTTTCTGCCACCCTTCTGTTGACGTCATCTCCTGGGGCCCCGCCTGTCCTTCCACTAGGCTGGTGGGGGAGTAGATAGATACCTAAAGCTGCCCACATGTCCTTACCAGGTACATGCCTTTTCCTGCTCCTTGTCCCCTGGCCCACCATGTAAGCTCAGCACAGTTCAGTAAAATGTATTGGGTGTTCACATGGCCCAGGCCCTGGGCCAGGGCAGGGATGTGGGGATACATTCCCTGCCATTGGAGGGTTCAGCGTCTAATGATGTCTTGCATTCAAGGAAGTTGAGTGACTGTAAAACTCCCTGCAGAATTTGGGGACCAGAGACCAAGTAACGGACTCTAGGTGGAGGCAGGTCTGGAGTCAACAATTACAATCACTTTGTCGTCTATATTTGGGGGAATCCTGACAATCAACAAGGATATCTCTGCAGTATTTCCTAAGCCTCCACATAAGGATCTCTCTCTCTCTCTCTCTCTCTCTCGCTCTCGCTCTTGCTCTCGCTCTCGCTCTCTCTCTCTCATACACATGCACACACACACACACACACACACATACCAATTTCTACTTTAAACAACATGTATAGTAAAGTGGAATGGTTAACATTTTATTGTCATCCTATAGCATTCTGGGTGCTTTGTATACAAACTTTTATTTAATATATGCAACAACTCTGTGAGATATATGGCATTGTAATTAGGCAAAAAAATTGAGGCTCAGAGAGAGGTTAGGGAACTTGCCCAAAGTCACACAGCTTGTATATGACAGAGGCAGAATTCAAGTGTCTGCCTTACTCCCAAGCTGGTAGAGCACCTCAAACTCTGCCACATGGCCTCCCTATAGACACGTATTTGCTTCACTGTTCACCCTTCCTAAGTCATTATTTGCCTTTTTGATGAACCAGAAGCAGTTGCAAAGGGCTGGCCTATCGTCTGTGCCTCTCCTTCCCACTGGAGGCCCCCGGCCACCTCCCCAGCTGTGAACACATTTCACGTGTCATGAGGCTGACTGCTCCCCTGCCGTGCGGTGCGCCTGGCCTAGACTCGCCTCACAAGCTGATTTTGAACAGATGCTCTCGCCCACCTGAGCGCCGCGTGCCAGGTGTCTGCTAGGTCTCAGCATCCTCGAAAGGTTCCTAATACTCCTGACAAGATTGAGCCGCACTTCTGTAGAACATAGTGACCCTCCTAATAAGCTTGGGCTCTTTCGAGGCTCTTCTGCTGAAGCCACTGATTAGAGAGCTGACTGGCCCACCTGAGTCATTGGTGAAGAGAACCCCCCAGAGCCAAACAGAGGGGTCACTGAGATCTAGAGTCTGTACCCTTGGACTGTTAGGAGTGAACGAGTCAGAGCTTCTTCCCCGTGGGTTACCAATGGGTTAACACAGTGACCCCTCAGCCCTCAGATCAGGTGGAGCTGGGACAGCCAGAGCCCCAGGGAGTCAAATCCAGATTTGAGCCCCTCACCTGTTTATTCCATGCACCGTAAAGATATTATCATTTTCTCTGTGTGTCATGAACAAGTTTCGGGAGCTCTAAACGGGGAGCTCAGTGGAGCTTCCTGATCCCTTTGACACGTGGCATTGGGTCTGACTGGTCTTCTGTATGTGACTTCATGAGAGTCATTTTGCTTTCCCTTAGACCAGAAGGATGAGAAAGCAAGGTATCCCCTTCCGGTCAGAGTTGGGGGGGGGGCGAGGTAACTGAGATAAAGATCCTATGATAAGACATCAGAGACTTGGTCATGTGGATGTGTAATTGGTCAGAGGAGTGGCAGGAATGGCCCATCTCTCCATCTGGCCCTTCGCATAAGCAGAGGGAAGAGCAGCATTGTTATTCCATCCTCTCTGCCTCCGGAGACTGGGAGGCAGACGCCCTTGGTCACCTGCAACCCTCGGCCAGCAATGGCATCTAAGTCACCACAAGCTTTTGCTAACTGGTTCTGCCATGGCCACTGCCCTCAGCACGCTGCATCCTCCCTCTTTGGAAACCGATTCTGACTCAGAAAATCTGCATTTCTTTCCTTTATACTCGACAGTTGCAAAAGTAAACATCTGCAACACAGTGTGCACTGTTTATCCTCTGGTCTTAGATGGGCTGCTTAAACACTTGGCTTTTTTGCTGTGTATCGATGGCCCAGCCGTTTAGATCTTTTTTCCTTTTCTGTTAATTTCAGTAGAGTTGGCTTTTTCCTCTTTGGTCTTTTTTCCCTGCACTCCTACAATTACGTGCTCTTTTCCTGGGCCCTGTTTTTAATGCAGCGGGTTCTCCCTTTCATCAGGTAACATGCTCCCTGTAACTGATTTTGATCGTGCCCAGTGTAAATACACTTGCTTAACAAGGCTCTGCTCAGCTGCTCCTCTAGGTGCCAAGTCTATGATTAGAAGGAATGCTGTGCTTGAGCCATTTCCACATGCCTTTTCAATAAATCACTTATTTCTCTTCTCTGAGTTTGTTTCCTGGACAATTATTGATTGTGGTGAGCCTCCCACGGCTCCCAGAGTAGCTCTGGTCTGGAACAACATGGCAAGCAGGCCTTGGAACAGACAAGAGCCTGACATTTGCTTCTGCTGACCTCCCAGCTGGGGTGGAAGAGGGGTGGGTGAAAAGAAGATTGACAAGCAGCCCTGAAACTTTGTGAGCACTTGGGAAATCCCTGGTTTGGAGATTTGTACTTGGATCTGACCTTAAAATTCAGCATTAGGGATTATAAATGAAAACATAGCCAGAACTTTCTTTTTCCCCCGCGGGTCTCCAACTGTACAATTCTAAGTGGTTCTAACACACTTAATTCAGAACTGAGGCAATGAATTCAGAGCAGATAGATGAAACCTGCCTTCGGCCCAATTCTAAATCCAGTGGCCATTATAATCCTGTCGGCTTGTCAAACAGTGGATTTCTCACTCTACCTCAGAAAATGTAAACTCAAAAAGGAGTCTTGCAACTAGAGATTATCATACTAAGTGAAGCAAGTCAGAAAGAGAAAGACAAATACCATATGATATCACTTATATGTGGAATCTAAAATAGGACACAAATGAACCTCTCTACAACATAGAAACAGACTCACAGACATAGAGATCAGACTTGTGGTTGCCAAGGGGGTGGGGGAGTGGGGGAGGGATGGACTGGGAGTTTGGGGTTGGTAGGTACAAACTATTACATTTAGAATACGTAAACAACAAGGTCCTACTGTACAGCACAGGGAATTTTATTCAATATCCTGGGATAAACCATAATGGAAAAGAATACAAAATATATAGATATATAGATATATAGATATATAGATATATAGATATATATCTGTATAACCGAGTCACTTTGCTGTACAGTAGAAATTACCACAACATTGTAAATCAACTCTACTTCAATAAAAAATAAATTAAAATATACTTCTTTTAATCTTTAAAAAAGAAGTCTTCCCCCCAAAAGGGGAAAAACAATTTGCCTCTTGTCTGTGAAATTTTAGGATAACTGAACTGACATACCTTTGAATGATAATGAATAAGTACTGTTCTTATTTGTTATTTACCTACTTTCTAATTTTAACACATAGCACTAGTGATAATTACCAAATTCTATATTTATAGAAAGCTGACTCTTTCTTAAGAATCCAATGGGGCAATTATCTCCATACTGTATGTGCTGTTTCTCTATAAATGTTGAAGATTCAATAATTACCACTAGAACTTGCTGTGGCATTTTGAATACGGATACATAATAAGGAAGGAGGTCATTTCTTCATTAATATTCAAAACACACACTAATTCCTGTTTTTCTCTGGTGGATGAGCTCAGCTCTGGGTTTTGTAAGAACTTTACATAAGCCAGTTTAAAACTCTGTTATCATGTGGCTTTTACTTGTTGAGAGTTGATAAGTGCTGTAATAAAGGGAAAAGAGAACAAGAAGTATATCTTATAATAAAAATAATAGCTCCCACTGTTATTATATATCAGGTATGGTGTGGCTTCAAATTTGTCCTCTTCATTCTCTCAATACCTGTACAAAAAAGGCATTACCCTTCCCCCATGTTACAGAGAAGTCAATTGAGGGTTCAGAGAAGTTAGTCATGTGCCTGAGGTCACACAGAGGAGTGACAGCCAAGAACAGAAGCAGGACCGTCTGGTTTCACAGCCTCATTCCTTCCACCCAGTCACTGTGGTGGCTCAGCTGGAATCTTGGTGACCCCAGACTTTTCAGTGGGAAAATAAAGTGTGTCGATGGTTGTTATGGAAATGAGCTCAGAAGCGCTACTTGCTCCTATGATCCTAGAGAGGGATGATGAATGTATAAACCAGAACCTTCCGTTATCTGTCTCAAGTAAGCCATCACCATAAGAGCCGACCTCCAGAGCCAAAAGAAGGGATCAGCGGGTTTAGGTACTTCCGTGTCCATGATTAATCCTCTAAATTTAGGGTAAATTGCAGGAAGGTAACCTAAAAGAATTTATTTTTGTTTTGGTTTGTTTGGGCTGTGTTTTATCACTTTGTAGATTTTGAATAAGAAGCTTTGAGTGAAGGACCCCATTCACTGACTCATTACTGTGACCTATTTGCTTGAAAGTCATCACAGATCTAAACCTCAATACAAATGATCTAAGCTCGTGAGTCCTAATGGCAAAAGGGTTCGTGCTAGTCAAGGTGCTTATGAAGATATTAAGGCTAAGCGAACAAGGGAATTCGTTCTTCAGTCGCTCTTTGGGCAGAATTCCCACTCACTGCAGTGAAAGTCAAGTGGGCCAAATCTCAAGGTAATATTTTGGTCCAAAATACTTACAACTTTTTAACTGAAAATATCGTCTTGGCAGCGTGAACATGTGGGAAGGAGATAAATGAGGGACTGCCTGAGGAGAAGCTAGCAACAGGGATCAGAGATTCCACCAATTTATTTGCTTCATACACAGGTGGTGAGAGGTGCTTTGGACTAATGAACATGTTTTTAATGAGTTTGAAGTGAATGCCAAAGCCTTGTTAATGCTCCAGCCACAAAGGAAAACAAGGCTGCAAATGCCTTCATCTCCCTGAATCCTGGGTATCTGAAGGCACAGTCCTTGAATCAAGTTATTTTCAGCTCAAATCCGTTGCTGAATTATTTTCGCTAGATAGCTACCGCCTCCCTAAAATCTTGCAGTGATTACAAAGAGAGGTACATCCTATTTCGATGATGGAAGCCAGTTTATGGATCTGAACTGGGGAAAACAGGGCCTGCCGCGGAGTGAGCTGTGGCTAATGAAATGGAGAAACAGGCATCATTGCTTGATCTGCCCGTCATGTTGTGCTGTGCAGTCCCACCTGGCCGTGGACTCCCGCTTCCCGTGTGAGTGAGGTGAGCAGGCTCCCAAGGCCCCTTTCCCCAGGACAGCGCCATGCTCTCGGGCAGGTGAATGGAGTTGGTTCACACAGGGTCTGAGAGACAGCGCCCAGCCCAGAATGTGGACTACAGTCGAGCTTGATGGAAATGCAGGTACTGATTGCTCGAGCCTGGGTCTCAGCGAAATAGTAGCTGCTCATCCCAATGAAAAGAACCTGAATTTCCAACACAGAGGCTCAAAGTCCAAGCAAACTAAGAAAGCTTTTACTAACAATTTCCTTTCATCTGTAACCCACACAGGTTGGAGTCTAGTCATCAAATAGTCACTAGTTATATACAAATAGATAAACAGCAAGGACCTACTGTATGGCACAGGGAACTACAGTCAGTATCTTGTAATAACCTATAATGGGAAAGAATCTGAAAAACAATATATGCATATATATATACATATATATGTACGTATAACTGAATCACTTTGCTGTACCCCTAAGACTAATACAACGTTGTAAATTAATAATACTTAAATTTAAAAAGTGGTTATAAAAACCAGTCACTAGCATTTGTGACATGTGTACTGTGTGCTGAATACTGGAGATGCATCTCCAGTACTTGTGGACGTGTTGTCTTACTTTTCTAGAATACCTTGTTCTGTCCACTAGATAGCATTCAATGCAGATGCTGTCAGAGCTCATCAAGAAGTGCTGTCATAAAGTGTGAACACGTTCTGGACGAGCTCTGCTGCCTAAACCAGAAGTGCTTGGCAGCCTGCCCCATCACTGTGCCCCCCATTCCTCGCCACTACAACATCAGCTGCATCTTCAAAACAATGTGAACGAGAGCCTACTCTATACACAGCTCTGTCATAAATGCCCCAAGTACCCAAGTAGGAAAGTAAAGGTCTTTGGTCTTCTGTTTCTTATGATCGCAATAGAAAGAATAGGTTAAGTGGTAGAAAATAGCAAACTGTTTGCTTAATAGGTAGAATCTATTATATCTTGACATCAAGGTGAATTGTTCAAATAGAAATCAAGTTTTAAAATTCTCCAATCCTGGGACTTCCCTGGTGGCGCAGCGGTTAAGAATCCGCCTGCCAATTCAGGGGACACGGGTTTGAGCCCTGGTCCGGGAAGATCCCACATGCGGCAGAGCAGCTAAGCCCGTGCGCCACAACTACTGAGCCTGCGCTCTAGAGCCCGCGAGCCGCAACTACTGAAGCCCGCGCGCCTAGAGCCCATGCTCCGCAACAAGAGAAGCCACCACAATAAGAAGCCCACGCACCGCAACAAAGAGTAGTACCTGCTCGCCACAACTAGAGAAAGCCTGAGCACAGCTACGAAAACCCAACACAGCCAAAACTAAAAATAAATAAATAAATTTATTTTAAAAAAATGTTTAAAAAAAAATTCTCCAGTCCTAAAAATGCCATAACCTTCTCAGTGAAAATAGACGGTCTGTGATGTGTCAGTATCAGTGCTGGAAGAATGGGGGGCTGGATTGAGAAATTAGTCTCTTGACTGTAAATTAATGTTTTGAGGGCTTGGTCTGATTTGTTTTCGTCTTAGAGAAGTCCATTGCTAATGTGGAGTGCTATAAAAGAAGGCATAGCTGTCACTGGCACTGTTCCTGCCCAGTGCCCACTGGCCCCCAGTGTTCATTCACTTGTCTGTCCATCCATCCAAACAGTCAACAGCTATTTATTGAGAATTCTTCATGTGTCAGGCCCTTTGTAAGGTTCTAGGGACACAGCAAGAAATAATTCAGACACAGTGCCCCTACCCTTAACAAGATAGCAACCACATGGAAAATTCAGAGAAGGACCACGTGACTCCATAGCAAAGTCATTTGGTTTCTGGGTCAAAGTTCTCCCTGGAGAAAGAGCATGATGGGAGGGAGGGCAGGAGAGTGCTGAGGAGTGCTTGAGAAGAGCAGCCTTCTTAGAACAGGAGGAAAGAGGCAATTGCGAATGTGAATGGGCCCTGGTGACACACCAGGCGTGGAGTTGCTTGTGCTGGCTTCTCAGAGCCTGGTCGCAGCAAGAGCTTAGAATCGGGGATTTAACACTCCCGTTGGTCCCTCAGCAGGGACCAGCACAGGCCCAGGGTTGCCGGCTGAGCAGACAGAGAGCCTAGGTGGCCGACGGAAGGGAGCAGATGGGGTTTGTCAAACGGGCTGCACAGCTCGTTAGCGAGCTCCCTCCTTCCTGAGCACACTCTAACATTCACCCAAACAGCTGCAGCTGTCGGGGAGACAGCTCAGAGCTGGGGGGCTTCAGACAACGTCCAGAAGAGTATCATAGTCTCAGGGTTGCAGCCAGGACCGCAACAAAAGGTGGCAACTGCTCTCTCCTGCTCAGCCTCCCTGATTAATTTGGTATTTCAGACTCAGTAGCCCGTGAGGTCTTCATCTCTTTCAGTTACTCCTCCAAACAGATGTCCATTTTATGAACCATTCCTGAGCCTTGCCTTGGGAGCCAATTCCCCTCCTCCACATGAATGCCTCTGGCTTCAACCAGTTTCCAGAATGTTGCCGATGCCCAGGTACAGGGCTGAGCACAGAGAAGGTCTCTGGGCTGAGCGTTTTTTGCCTTATGGTTCCATGCTCCCATTTATGGGATGTTTGCAAGACACTTAACCTAAGGAGAAAAAACACATTACAGCTTGGAAGCATACAGAAACCAGAGATTCTGGAGGGACCCTATGGGACTTGAGGGCTTACACAAAATGTTTTAAAGTGCTGTCCAGAAAGAAGGCCCCTTGGAAAGTCCTCACATGTCTTCAGGAAGCTAATATATGGTAATCAGAGCCGTGTGCAGCGGCTGTAATTTTCGACAACGTAACAAGGAAATTATCGCTATTTTCCGCTGTTGCTGCATATTCCTAGGATCCTTGCTTGCTGGAGAGGCGTGAATAGGAGATTTATTTTGTATTGTTAGACTGTCAAGGCACTCTAGAGCAACAACTTTTAAATGATAACTTCCCAAGCTTACAGGAGTTGTGAATTACATGCTTTTAGTCCAGTGTACTTGAGGGGCTGACAGCTCTCCCCTCCCCCCTCATCCTTCACTCGGTGCCCTATATGATCAGTGACTGAACACGCTGCCCTTCCCAAACCCAATGGGACCATTATGAAGAATGACAGAAATCTATTTAGCCACGAAGCGAGCTGCGGCAACTGACGTGGCATCGCAGAAAGAGAACTGTTTCACACCTCGGCCCCCGGGGGCCCGAGGAGAGCCTTCTTTGCCAAAATTGAGACCATCTCAAATTAGCTGAATGTGAGAAAGGATTCCGAGGTTGGGTGGGGGAGGGAGGGAGGGATGTGCAATGAGATGGGACACAGTTTCAGGGAAGTTTTGTCAAATCTTCCACCTTAGCAGCCACTTAGTCTTGGGGGCTGCCCAGCCACTCCCTAGAAGCGGGCGTGATAACAAAGCTTTGTACAGGACAGCACCCGATGTGCTTTGACCTTGACCTCTAAGCAGCTGATGACCTCTGTGAACCCTCCCTCTCCAGTTAGCATAGAGGGATTGAGATAACGAACAAGTCTCTTGAATGGGGTTACTAACGGATGATCAGTCTAAAGACACTGAACACAGCAATTTCATTTTTTACTCCTGCCTCGCCCTTTCTTTGCATCCACATAGCACTTAGAGCTCTCCTTATTACACGGGCAACTGAGGTTACTGAAGTGTCTCTCTCCCCATCTGCCCACTGGATTATACAGTCCTTTGAGGGCAGGGTCAGTGCCTTATTGGTTGTCTTCTGTGTCACCCAACACACTCGGCACTTAGTATGCACGTAAATAAATGGTCATTGAATTGAATCAGGGTCCCAGCTGATCATAAGGCCATCATCCCCCTCGATCATGCCCCTTCTTGAGCCCAGAGGAGGTGGTGTTTTCCCCTCAGCCTCCTGCCTAATTGCATTTGCTCCTGGGCCCGTGAATCAGGGCTTGTTTTCCAGATTGGGTGAACCTCTTCTCTCCACTGCCCCTTAATGAAGGTTCTGCTGAAGCCAAGGGCTCGTGTTGTGAGACTCTTATGGTTTACTCCTGCCTGCCGAGTTCGAGTTTATTATTAGAGGCCTGTACATAAGGGCTGGCTGCTTGCCTTTTTTTTTTTTTTTTCCTAAGGCAGCTAAAAACAGAATAGTTGCATTTGTTTTGAGGGGGGAAAAAGAACAAGAGATTTTGCAAACAGTTATAAAAAAAAAAAGCCGAATTGGTCCATTTTGGAATCTCCCGACCTTGACAGTGTCCCTCTAATGCTCTATAAACATTTGTTTGGGGTATTTAGTAAGCTGCCAGCTGACAAATGGCAGAACTTTTGCAAGAGCCCCTTATCTTTTCTAGAACCACTGAGATGGCAAAGTATATTCTCTGTCTCCACAATTCACTCTCTATTTGCATGTGGAAATTGGAAAGCAAGTTGTTTTTCTTCGTTTGCATGACAAAACTCAGACCCCAAAATACAATCCAGCATTTAATTTGAGCTAGTTAGTGAGTGCAAAAAAGGACCTCCGCCCCCGGTTGGCTCCCTTTTGCTGCTGCTGTTTCTGCTGTTACAATTGAAACTGATGTATAACGCTGAGAACATAAAATACCTCCTTGGGCAGTGCTGCAGTGAACCTGGGGAGTCGTCTGCCTCAGGAGGTCACGGGGAAATAACAAACCCCATGAAAATCTGCCTTTATTCTAAGACCTGAATAACCGGGTTTCAACTTGGTAGAGGCCTCCCCCCAGCATGAGAAGGGGGCCACTCAGCCCTGGGCAAGGCCGGAGTTGCTAGAATGACCCCTTGGAAGCAGACCCTGATCACAGCTTGCCAAAAGCGGATCATGAGAACGAACTTAGGACAGGTAATGTTTAAATAAACGCTCTCCTTGGCTAATGGCTCCGCCGCGGCATCCTCCAAGGACAGTGGTGCTCTGTTCCTTTCCCCTCCCAGCCTCCAGAGGGCGCTCCTTCCGCCAAACTGCATGCAACTGTTCCTGCCCCAGGGCAGTAGCTGCTCCCTGCTGCTTACAAGGAAGGAGTAGAGGGCAAGCAGTAGAGGGCACTTCCAGTCTGCAGCGAACCCTCTTCACCCTCCTTGAGACATTCACCCACTCCACCTGTATCCAGTGCTGACTGTGGAGATGAGCACCCTGCCAGCCACTGAGGGACGCAGATAGCCTATAATGGAAACAATCTGATTCTCTTACTCAATCAGTTTGCTGTACACTTGAAACTAACACAACATTGTAGATTCACTATACCTCAATAAAAAAATAAAAAAACTTATCAGAAAAAAAAAAAAAAAAAGAGGATCTGCTCCATGCCCTCGGGGTCCGATGAGGGAGGCAGGAAAATGAACAGGCACTTATAACGCCAAACGAGTCCGTGCAGTGAAACTTTGGAATCAGAAATTGGGTCAGATTCTGACTCTGACATCCAGAGGTTCTGTATCCTTGGGCAGGTTACTCACACTCCCTAACTTGGGTTTCCTTTCATCATCTTCCCCTAGGAGTGCAATGAGCATTATATAAGGCAACATATGTGAACCATCGAATAGCGTGGTACTAAGTGCTGAAGTAGTCACGTCTGTCCCAATAAAGAACAACCTCCAAAGAGGAGTCCCGACCCGTATCGCAGAGCAGACATGTGGAATAACCTCAAAAGCCTTCTAGAAATGCTTAAAAGACCATTTTGCAAAATTCAGGTGATAGGTGAAGGGAAAAGACTTTCCAGGCAGAAGAAGTGACAAGTTCAAAGACCTGAAGATGAAAAACAGCAGAGCATCATTGGGTACCTGCAGGTGGTTTCATGTGAGGACCCATTCGGCAAAGCTGGTGTTGGCTGTCGTGGTGGGTACATGTCCCAGGGGGGGTCAGGATGACTTTTTTTAAGTTTTGAATTGAAATGCATTTTAAAATTTTTTATAGTAATATATGTATGAGTGGTGAAACATATAGCTAATGAGAAGCTCTCAAACACTAGAGGCTGAGGGTAAGTCTGAGGGCTGCCTGCCAGTTAGAACATCTGTTCCCTGCAGAGAGGGGGAGACAGGGCTGGACAGTCTCATTTACCAGAACTATCCTTTCTCCTAACATCTTTCCCACCACATGGAAATGCAACCATAATTCACCTTGGTGATCTGATGATTCTCTGTGCTGAGTTCCAAAATTTCAGCGTGAGTAGTTCCCTCATCAAGTGAGAAGTGTAGGGTGTTACCAGGGAGGGTCTGATAGAAGAACTAAAACTCTGGCAGGGAGTAGGGTCTGAGCCCTCCGCCCTTCTACTTTCTCATACTGTATCCCACTCCCAAACATGCCTGTGTACTGGACTCTCTCTGGGTCTCAGTTACACCCCCTCTGCTGAAAGCAACATGGTTAATATCTGATCCTCACCTAATAATACTACAGGCAGACCTCAGAGGTATTTCAGGCTGTGTTCCAGACCACCCCAATAAAGCAAATATCACAATAAAAGGGAGTCACACCAAATGTTTGGTTTCCCAGTGTATAGAAGTTGTGTTCACTATACTGTAGTCTATTAAGTGTGCAATAGCATTATGTCTAAAACAACATGGCACATACCTTAAATAAATAATACTTTATTGCTAAGAAATGCTAACCATCATCTGAGTCTTCAGCAAGTAGTGGAAGTAACGGCAAAGATCACTGATCGCAGATCACCATACCAAATATGTTAATAATGAAAACATTTTGAAACTTTGCGAGAATGACCAAAATGTGACACAGAAACACAAAGTGAGCAAATGCTTTTGGACAAATGGCGCCATTAGGCTTGTTCGACATACAGTTGCCATAAACCTTCCATTTGTAGAAATACGCATTATCTGTGAAGCACAATAAAATGAGATATGCCCGCATTGTTACCCCTAACTTATAGGTTAGAAGTCGAAGGCGCAGCAGAGGTCATATAACTTGCCTGAAGTTATCCATAGCAAGTATGCCATGGAACTGGCGGGCGGCACTCCAAAGCCCAGGAAAAGTGACCACTATACCGAGTTCCATCTCTGGCTGAATAAAGGACTTTTGTGATTACTATTTGAGCTTCCTATCATGGAATAATACAGTCTTAGGACTGGAAAGGACTTATTCTCCTACACCTGCCCCCACCCCCTGCCCCACCCACCCTCCACCCCCGTTTATAGATGGAGCTCAGCAGGAGTAAGAGATTGCTAGCCCAGGGCCCCAAGGCTACTCTGGAGGTAGCCTTGGTAAAGGATTGCATTTGAAGGCAACCTCTTCTTTATTATTACCATCACTATTAGTACTCAAATTGTTGTTGTGAGTATATGAGGGAAAATATTATTCATGTTCTTATTATCTCCATGAGGCTCATCAAGGCTGAAGAATCAAGACAATAGCTCTCCCTGAAGATCTTAGCTGGGTTTCCATCTTATTCATTCCCCAGCCTCTCTTTTTGTTTGTTTTTCTTTTCTTCTTCTTTTTTCTTTTTTGCAGTTTGAACTCAAATCGGGATGCAAGGTCTGGATGTTTGGACAACTGCTGCGCTGGTGACTGTTCAGGCATTTAGTTTGGCACGTGACAGGCTCCGTGTGGATTTTAAAAGTTTGTTGAAATAGTTGAAGGGAGGAGTTGGGGACACAGGCATATTAAGAGGACAGCCAAGGAGCAGGCGACACTAGGACACGTAGGCCACCCACCCCACCACTGCCCACTGGGTTGGGTTTGAGCCTCTGGTCCCATGGAGATGGAGAGGGGGCTTGGATGGAGAGGCTGAGCTGAAAACTGTCTAAGGTCTAGGGTACCAATAACTCCTCCTCCCCTCCTTCCTTCCTTCCTTCCTTGTTTTTTCTACCTTCCTTCCCTCCATCTCTCTCCCTTCCTTCTCTCTGTCTTTCTTTCACTTACATGATAAACAAATATTGAATGTCTGTTACATACTTTGTACTGTGGAGATTAACAATCACCCAGAAAATAAATGTTCTTCAGATGACAGGATGACCAGGTGGGGAAGCATTATTTAATTTATTCCTAAATGAATAAGCAGCAACTTAGAAACAACAGTCTGCAATGAGATCAAGGTTTCTTTTTGGGGGGGACGTCACGTCACACTAAACATTGGAGTTCAGAGCAAAACCGGATGAGGTGGGTTGAGGCTGGTAGGGGAAATTGTCCAAATAGGGCACCAGGACCTTTGAGGAAGATGAGCAGGACATTTGAGTAATTAAAGCCCCTCCACCCAGAATGGCTTCTAACAGGGGAATCTCCTTCCCCTCCCCAGGTCTATTTATTAATGAGAGGTAGCCCTTCTCCCCACCTTTAGGACGAGACCTAAATTCATAAACAAGTCTTCTATGGTTTCTAGAACACTTGTCATCACTGCCTCATTGTTTGTATTCATCTATGAAGGAATTAATCTAAATACAAAGATGCTGTTTTAGTATATTAATGTATAAATATATACACACATATATATGTAATTGTTTCATTATAGGTTAAGACCCATCTACAAAAACTCCTCAGACGTTATGAACTGTTCTCCTTAAATGATAAGGCTTAAATCTTTCTTCATCTCAATCCCCTTGCAACCCCTCCTAGAACCAGACACCCGTCCAACCTCACCTATCCTTTGATCGCAACCCTTAGCTAAGAAATGTCCAACAAGGCACTAAAATGTGATTCTTGACCTTTTTTGTATCAGCGATCCCTTGGAAAACCTAACTAAATCCTGGATTTTGCTCCCTGGAAAGATGTGCCCAACATTTGCAGATGGTTTATCCACTCTTAGGGATCTGAACATTCCCAGGTTGGGAACAGCTGCGTGGAGCAAAAGTCATTATATACCAATGACTTTCCAATTTCTGTTAGTAAATATCGTTGTAAATGTGACCTATGACTTTTAGTTTCATTCAGCGGACAGATGCCCATATATTTTTTTTAATTTGATTGTACCTGTCTTAGTTGCAGCAGGCAGGTTCCTTAGTTGTGGTTCACAGGCTCCTTAGTTGTGGCATGTGAACTCTTAGTTGCGGCATGCATGTGGGATCTAGTTCCCTGACCAGGGATCAAACCCGGGCCCCCTGCATTGGGAGTGCGGAGTCTTACCTACTGCCCCACCAGGAAAGTCCTGCCCTGTATTTTTTTTTAACAAAAAGAAGTTACAAATGAAAACAGGGAAGCATATTTCGTAGTTTCTTTCTCCCTCACTAAGATGATTTGTCAAAAGATATTTACCCACAGTTCACCCCCTCCTCCTCCCCATCCAAAAACCAGTTTCAGACCTATTTCTCAAGGTGAAGTTCACCAGGGAACTCAGACCGGCTTCCTCTGACATCTCCTCATAAGCCCCTAAATGGATTACCTTCCCCTCCTTCCACGAACAAGAGGAGATTTGCCATCGGACAGCATCTTTCAGTTTGTAGGCATTTCCCTTCCACCCTTACGTATTTAAGGAAGAAAATTGCCACTTATTTGTACAGAGTCAGTTGGCTTATGCGCCATAATAGGCTTCCCCACTCTTGCTTCTGCCGGGAAAAGGTCATCTTCAGACTCTTGCACTCCACGGAACTCAGGGATTCTTGACAGTAAGTAGAGAAATCACACGCTCCTAAACTGTGATTTCCTTCTTGGATTAAGACATCACCGGTCACAGGTGTTTGGTTTCAGCAGGTTTATTTTCTAACACTGCTGGCTACTGACTGGCATGTACATTGTACCTCATGTGCCCTTATCGAAATACAGCCAGAGTGTCTGAGACACACATAAGCACGAACCTACATGCATACTCCCAAGCAAACATGTGTGCGTACACACACACAAACACAGACACGCACACACACACACGCCCCTGTCTTTGCTCTTTTCAGTTTGGATAACTCTTCAGCATACCACTCAGCAATATCTCACTGCAAAGGGCCCTGTTCCAATTTGATTTTATTAGCCGTTGCCTTGGCAACAGATATAGAGGTTGTATGTGTGACAGTAGGATCCCAGGTCCCTATGGAGCTCTTACCCTTGAATGTATCTAGTTTACAGCTGAGACAAAGTGAACATAAAACAAGCAGGTTAGAAAAGAAGTAAAACCCATGTAGTGTCCAGCTGATAGTACAGTTGCCCAAGGGATGCAAGTGGAAAGTTAGCTCTGATCATACTGGGATGGAAAGCCTCCCTTGATTAAGCAGTCATCTTCTCCAGCTTATCTTCACCCGGAGACTTAGTAACTTACAGGAGAATTTCATAGCAGCCAAGTATTATAATTTTTATATATTATAAATCCCACTAACAGTAGGATTTATAATACATATTCTTCCAGTCCTCTGACAGAAGGTAAGAGTTTCCTACCCTCAATCCTCTGATGATGCTCGTGGGACCGGAAATGATGCTCAGCTCTCTTAGAGAGAATCGGGAGCTTTCATCCTTCTGTGCTTTTGCAGGAGCTGTTCCCTCCGTTAATAATGCTATTCCTTCAAATCTGCGCGTGGCGATCTCTGTTCCTCATTTTCAGGGCCCAGCTCCGTTGCGTTCGTCCCCGTGAAGCCTTTACATATTCCTCTAAACAGAATGGCCGTAGCACACATCAGGTCCCACTGCAGTGTGAACGTGCCTTGTGGAACCGTATGTTACAGTCAGTCCGTTAAGCCCGAGCTCCTTGGACTGGGCGTTTCAGAGGCCAGGTGTGCCCCTCAGACTGTTGTCTGCTCCTCCCAGCACCTGGCATCCTGTCTGGGCTGGCACATCGTTTTCACGTTCTCAGTGTTTCTGAACTGATGAGTGGAGGAATCAATTAGGTGACTCTGTAATACTCATGTAGGAAGCTCCCTGGGAAAATGGCTCCCTTATATATAGAAACCATTTCTCGTGCTGTGTGAATGGTGAGTCTGGGACTAATGCCGTCTCCCTAGGCTGAGCTTCCTTTGTTTCTGCTCCCACCTGCCTTCGCCGTGCCCGTGTGTGGGATGTTTAACTTGGTTAGCTCCTCCACTTGATATAGGGCCAATGCAAAGACAACCAGAAGCAGACGATTAAGGCAGCAGGTAAAAGGGAGTAGTAACTGGGACGCTGGAACTGGATTCCTGAATGTCTGCTCTCTTTCCTCTTCTTCTCTGTCACAGCCACAGACAACTGACTGGTGGCACCATCTGCCCGTGGAATAGTAATTGATCAAGTTGTAACCCACTGACTGGGGATGTAGGGTGTTTGGAGGCAGTGGAGTGGAATCTTGTTTTAGTTTTTCTTCTCAGATTTTAGGATGGTTCAACTTTTTATTTTAAACAAATTAACGAAGAATGTTTCCTATGATAGGCACTGTGCTAGGCATGTGTGTGTTTCTCATTTATGCCTGCCCCACGCTGTTGGATGGGTATCATGATTCCATCTTACAGATGAGGAAAAGTGTCTGGCCAAGGTCCTGCAGTTGCTAAGCAGCAGAGCAAGGATTTGAACCCAAGGCCTCGGACCCAGAACCCTGTGGTCTTTGCACTGCCTCCCAGTGCTAACACAGCTCGTATTGGGGGAGAATTGTTTTCTCATCTGACTTCCACATAGTAGAGATTTGGGGATGGGTACCCCATACTAAAGACCCATGGATCATGAGGTACGTCTTGGGTTGTGTGCTCAGATGCTACATCATCTATATCCATGCTCATATCTGTGGCAGCAATATCCCAGCACCTGGCCTGGTGTTTGACGTAAAGTGGAAATTCAAGAAATGTTTGCATAAGTAAATCAATGAGAAATGATGTATCTGTCTGATGTCCTCAAAGACTCTGAAACCATCAATTAAATTAACCATACTATAACTCTGAAGATAGAAAAGAACGCGAGTACATTAAAAAAAATAATTTCTAGGGCTTCCCTGGTGGCGCAGTGGCTGAGAGTCCGCCTTCCGTTGCAGAGGACACAGGTTCGTGCCCCGGTCCCAGAAGATCCACCGTGCCGCAGAGCAGCTGGGCCCGTGAGCCATGGCCATTGAGCCTGCGTGTCCAGAGCCTGTGCTCCACGACGGGAGAGGCCACAACAGTGAGAGGCCCATGTACCGAAAAAAAAATTTTTTTTCTACAAACTTACAGTTACCAAAGGGGAAAGGGGGGGATAAATTAGGAATTTCAGGTTAACAGATACACACTACTAAATATAAAATAAATAACAAGGACCTACTGTACAGCACAGGGAACTACATTCACTATCTTATAACCTATAATGGAAAATAATCTGAAAAAGAATATATATATGTGTATGTATAACTGAATCACTTTGCTGTACATCTGAAACCTTGTAAATCATTTATACTTCAATTAAAAAAAAAGATTAAGGGTTTCCCTGGTGGTGCAGTGGTTAAGAACCTGCCTACCAATGCAGGGGACACGGGTTCGAGCCCTGGTCTGGGAAGATCCCACATGCCGCAGAGCAACTAAGCCCATGTACCACGACTACTGAGCCTGCGCTCTAGAGCCCGTGAGCCACAACTACTGAGCCACATGCTGCAGCTACTGAAGCCTGCGCGCCTAGAGCCCATGCTCCACAACAAGAGGAGCCACCATAACGAGAAGCCCGCACACCACAACGAAGAGTAGCCCCCGCTCACCGCAACTAGAGAAAGTCCGCGCACAGCAACGAAGACCCAACACAGCCAAAGATAAATGAATTAAATAAATAATTTTTTTTTAAAAAATTAAGCCAAGGTACACAACTAAGGAAAGAATCAGGTACTACTTTAAAGAAGATAATCACATTTTCAACTTCCTATCTAATTTAGTACAAACATGTTATGTCTCATATAAAATTTTTGAGGAAAAAAATCCATAACTTCTATGATGACAATGTTGATAAAAAATTAGGAGTAATAAGCTTCCAGAATATTTTAAAATCTGAGACACACATAAGTAATACAGACTTATCTCAGATGTAGGGGATCCCCAGAAATCATTCTGAAACAAAGTTTTTAAAGGTGAAAAAAAAAAAGATTTTCTATAAAAAAAGGAAACTTAAATGTAGGGGTGGAGTTTCTAGCGAATCCTCGGTTATGCAGAATGAACTTAGTTAACCATTAATCCACATGTTTTTCAAGCACAGAAGTTAAAGTTTTACTAAAACTCAGAAAGCCCAAGGAGATTGCAGCTTTGCCCTTGTCAGATCTGAGGGCATGCGTGCACCCGAGATGCGAGTTCCTCAAGGGCCAGCGCTCCTTCGTGTCCCTGTCCCTCACCAACCCTGACAGCCAGCAGGCATCCTATCAGCTGGAGCTTCCAGAAGCTGCGGCTCAGAGCCCAGCCACTGCTCTCTGCCATCCCATTATCCCCCGTCATAGCCGCATCCCCTGTATAATGATCCCTGGCTTCCCGTTTGCTTCCTGATTGTCCGGGGCTTGAATAGTTCTGTTTAGTCAGAAGGCCTGGAGGTAGCCTGTTTGTATGCTGGGGACAGAGTGCTGCGTCTCAGTCACTAACGGAGCTGAGAAGGTGCCCAGGGCTCATTATTCTTGAGGGAATCCTGAAGGTCACAGCCCCACAGACACTGTTTGCAGGCAGATGAGGCAGGAGGGAAGCATATTTAAGATATCTGAGAATCCTAGCACTTGGTTGTTTGTTGTGTGTTTTTTTTTTTTTTCTACATAAAAGAGGTATAAGGTTTCTGGTATTGCACTGCAGTTAAATCTAAATCAAGGGAGAAATCCCTGCCTGGAGGCCTCCATACCTGTGGCCATTTGTGCCATTTACACTAACACCCTAGTGAGATTTTCTTTCTCTAGGTGCCCACCTTCTCTAACCCAGGTTATCATAGTGCAACCCCTGCTTTATCATGACAACATGTCTTTCCCCAGGCCAGAAGGTGGAGCTCAGGCAATGCAGAGAGCTCAAATGAGGACACGGGGTTGGGCCAGCTTTCCTGTAGTTGAAGAGGGAGGCCCTCGGTCCCACTTGGGTCAGATTCTAAATGGCCCAAATTAATTAGTTTTCTGTCAGTCTAGACCACTTCCCTGAGATATCCCAAGAAATTCTTAATGATGCCAAACCTGTGCACACAAGGGATGTGCCCTGTTTGCAGTCCAGGCCCCAGCCCTTTGCGATCTGGTTACAGGTGACCTGGGGCTGTGTTAAAAATGGTCTGTGTCTCTGGCTCCCATTGGGATCCCCGGGGGAGTTTCAAAGCAGCTCCAGGTCTTGGAGTCCCACCCCCAGAGATTCTGATGCATTGGTCTGGAGCAGGGCCTGGGCATTGTTATTTGTTTGAACTCGTCATATGATTGGAAAGAGCAGCGGAGTGGAGACCACCCCTCCAAAGCAGCTCACGTTCTCACGCTCACCCCAGCATCCCTAGGCCTGTTGGCCCTGGAACCCCCAGGAGGGCAGCCTCCACTCCTTCGGAAGCGTCCCCATAAGAAATCACTCACAGCAAGCCTTGCATCGTTCCTACTGGAAGTTTATCAACATTGGGGGCAGAGGGGTTTCCAGGGGTGAGGAAGGGTCTCTACCATCTCTCTATCTCTCTTCCTCTCCTCTGGCCCAACCCCTTTCCTCCCTGCTGGCCCCCCTCTCTCTGCAGAACGACACCAGATACCCCCCTAGTTTTCTGCTAAACTGTTATTTCCACCTGGGCTCAAGTTCCCAGGAATCTCCTCTTCCCCCAACTTCTTATCATTTTATTTTTCCAACAAAAACCATTCATACCCAAGAGAAATCTGGGAGAACCTGTTACTATAATAATGTTTCCTCCTCTCCATAATACACAGAAACATACACACACACACACACACACACACACACACACACACACACACACCTCTTTGCAGTTCACCAAGCACCTGTGTGTAAGTCCTCACAGGTGCTCCGCTGTGATAGGCCTTATCATATTCTTTGTCTTATAGACTGAGAGGCTGAGGCACAGCAATACTGAAATCACAGAGCCGCTGAGGATTTGAACCCACCTTTAGACCCCAAACCCATGCTCTTTCCTCTTAGAGCACTTTGCCTTCTCAATCAAAAAAGCGTTCCTTAGGCTAATGCTTCTGCATAGCATTTCTCTAAAGAGATCCCTGAAGATGTGCCTGCTGTCCAGTTAGAACCAGAGAAACCAAAAAGACAGGGAGAACCTGAAGGGCAGGCCCAGAGTGAGCCATGTAGAGGCTCCATGTGTTCAAACGATGGTCTGCGGCCCCCGTGTGCCCCCTGGTGCCCCAGGCCACTGTGGACTTGTAACCAATACTAACCCACCAAGTCAGGAAAGGAGGCTGCTCTGAGACCCTCTGCTCATGCTAAGGAGGGTCTCTGCCATTCTTTTAATGAAATAGCAAATGGCAGGTTCTTTCCCCAAAGAAATGTGTTCCTAATTCTTTAGCAACCCTGGCTTTTCTGGAACCCAGCGCATCTGTTTCTGTTGCCACTGGACGCGGAGCCCTGGGCAGGCCTCCTAGGAGGATGCCTGGATGTCAGTCAGCAGGTTAGGGACCCCAGCAAGCGATATGCTAAAGGTTCTGGCAATGGAGCAGGCTGGGACAGACAGGAAGATTCAGATATTTTAAAAGAGAAAAGAGCTGTGTGCCTGGGATCCCAGAGTGGTGGGGGGCGGCTGTGAGGGCCACCCTTGGGGGCTCCTGAATTAGGGAAGCAGAAGGGGGCTGCCCGGGGGCCCCGAGTACAGGGATATCTTCCCTCTCCACCTGGCTGGGGTGGGTATAATGAGCCATCACTTCCACAGTCATCAGCTTCGCACAGTATGGAGTAGAAATCCACCTGCTCCGAGATATTCCCCTTCCTCCTTGCCAGGCACACAGGGAGGCAGAAACCACAGAACAAACCCGTGCGTTACTTTGCAGTGTCCACAGGCCCTCAGGATCTGTGTGGACATGCAGATGAATTGTTTCAAGCGAGTCTGAATGCAATTATTTCATTTTCCTTCCCATTCCGAATTGTTGATGTTTAGAAATAAATTGCTCCCGGTGCTTCTGATTTACAAGGACAAAATGCAAATGCAGAAAACAGGGTCAGTGGAGTGATTTGAATTTCCATTACAATTACAGTTCTTTTCAACCATACGATTCTGTGCTTTCCTCATCTACATCAGCCCGGTGCTGACAGGGCTTGGAGGCTGAGGCCCACGCTGCCACCGCTCCCTCAGCAGCCCTGTCACTTGGCCCCAACTGCCGCAGGCCACCCCGTGGATTAGGACTAAGCTCCACAGTCAGCCACTCATCAAACTGGAGTGCCCATCAGGCCTTGTTCACCCTTCCCCGGTAACCGATGAAGCTGGAGGGTACCAGACACTGACCAGCAGATTCTGCCTGCCAACAAGAGCCATGCCTTCAAAACCATCAATATTAAGCAGTTCCCTGGGCCAGATACTGTGCTAAGAACTTGATGTGTTTTATACTCACAATAGCTCTGTGAAATGAGGTTATCATTAGCCTACTTTACGGATGAGAAATTGAGTCTCAGAGAACTTAAATAAGTGGCAGAGGTGGAGGTTAAATCCAAATCGTTTAGATATTCAGAGCCCATGTTCGTTTTCCCTGCACGATGGTGCATCCCCCAAATTCGGTGACAGAAAGCTGAAGTAACACCCGCAGAGTCTTGGTTTGCTCATTACAGGTGGTCCTGGAACTGGGCTTCAGGGAATCTGAAGGATGCTTTTTCCCTTTCCTTCCCCTACAGGCACCATCTCCCCTGCTAAACAGTGTGCACAGACATGCACAGTATCAGGCTTTCTGGCCCCAGCCCTGATATGACCCCGCAGCCCAGACACTCTGCGTTTGGGATCTTCCCCACTCCCCACTCTGTGCTGGTTCCCCACCACTCGCAGGCAGGCCTTTTTCTGAGCCCCAGCACTGTGACACTCTTGCTTTCTGAGCTGCGGCTCTGCCTGGGAGCATCAGCATTTATAAACAGAGCCAGGGACAGGGTGACACTTAACGCAAGAGGGGATCCACGCCAACATCTCAAGTGCCCTATTACCCAGTGGGTGCCTGCTCAGCGTTTCACTCAGGAAGGAGGAGAATTTCAATCTCAGTGGCAGAGACATTGGGGCATTTCAAATCACACCCCTTAGGCAACGCAGCCTGTTTAAGGGGAAGGCTGGCTCTGCCGTCACGGTTGTGATGTTCCCTCCTCCAGCCGTGCTGGCTGGCTCTCCAAGGCTCTCCTCCTTCCTTCTAGATTCAGCAATGCCCTTGCCCAGTGCAGCAGGACAGGACCGCAGAATGAAATCCCTCCATCCAAGGGAAACTTCAAGGCCGTGCCCTGGGCCAGGAACTATCACCAACTGAGCCCCTCCCTTTTTATCCCATTAGCCAGGTTTTTTCAGTTCCCCATTTTAATGTATAATCAGTCAGGTCTTATTTGGTGTCTCGCCTTTTTTTCCTTTCCCTGTCACTCCCTGGGTCATCTCTAGAGACTCGAGAGTATGTTCAGGATTCCAACTTTATTGCATTAGCAAAAATAAAGTCAAGCCTATGTCCCCCCATGGATAAAAAAGTGTCCCAGTGAAAGGTTAGTCTAAATCACAAATTAAATGAAGACATGATAGCAAAGTGGCTTATTACTGACTGTATGAAAAACAAAATAACCAGACAAGGTAATAGTTCAGCATGAAAAATGTGCTGTCATTTTTGATTCATGCTTTTCCCAAAGCTTGCGTGAGCCTTTACCCGGCGTGGGAATGAGCCCAACATTGTCGAGGCTGGGCTGGCGTGGGAGAGCTGTTTTTCTACAGGGACCGGTGGGGAAGAAGAGTCAGGGTTCAACCAGCTCTGTAATTAATTTTTTTTCATGAATAAGCTTTATTTCTTAGAGCAGTTGTAGGTTTACAGGAAAATTGAACAGAAAATGCAAGCACTCCACATACACTCTCCCCACCCCTATTATTAACATCTTGCATCAGTGTGGTATATTTGTTACCATCGATGATCCAATATTGATATATTTTCATTAATTAAAGTCCCTAGTTTACACTAGGGTTCACCCTCTGTGTTGTACATTCTATGGGTTTTGCCAAATGCATAATGACACAGTATCCATCACTATGGTACCACACAGAATATTTCACCGCCCTAAAAATCCCCTGTGCGCCATCTCTTCATCCCTCCCTCCAAACCCCCAACCTCTGGCAATCTTTGTACTGTCTCCACAGTTTTGTGTTTTCCAGAATGTCAATAGTTGGAATTATACAGTATGCCACCTTTTCAGATTGGTTTCTTTCACTTCGCAGAGATACATTTAAATTTCCTCCATGCCTTTTCATGACTTGAGAGCTCACTTCTTTGTGCTGCTGACTGCTATTCCATTGTCTGGATGGACCACAATTTGTTTATTCATGTACCTATGGAAAGACATCTTGGTTGATTCCAATGTTTGGGAATTGCAAAAAGAAAACAGAAAAAAGAACTGCTTTAAACATTTGCGTTCAGGCTTTTGTATGAACATAATTTTTCAACTCATTTCAGTAAATACCTCGGCAAACAATTGCTGGATCAGATGGTAGGAGTACGTTTAGTTTTGTAAGAAAACACCCCGCTGTCTTGCGAAGTGGCCGCACCATTTTGCATTCCCACCAGCAATGAGTGAGAGTTCCTGTTGGTCCGCACCTTCCTTAGCGTCTGGTTGTAACTTACTTTCAGAAATAAGCAGGTTACCATATTTTTGTCATCATAAAAGCCGACATTTTCACACATATTCTCTCATTTGATCTTTGTTACCACCCTGTAAAGAAGCTTTTATTATCCCCATTTTATAGATGAGGAAACTGAGACTCAGGAAGATTTTGTGAAAAGCCCAAAGTCACACACTAAGTGACAAGAGCAGGGCCTGGAATCCAGTCTTCTAAGGACAAAGTCCATGTTCTCTTGCTTCTATCCCACTGAACCAGCCAAAGAGATGGTGCCCAGGGGGGAACTATGGACCCAGGCCGGCAGGTTCTACAAGGCTCTTCTACGGTTAACTTACTCAGGAGATAGACTGAACAAGTCCTAAGGGTACCTAAAACATCTTTCAGATAAAATTTTATATTCAGTGTTTAAAACAATTAACTCCAGCCATCATGAGAAACATCAGAACATTGTTGGACTTCCTTACCATTATTTTTTGTCTTAGAATTGTTTTTATTTTCAAATAACAGAGGAAGGCACATGCTAATATTTTCAGTGTTTAGTGCCCTTTAAAGGTTTCAATACAGCCCTGATCTCCCTCTGTTCACACATCTCTCATCCTATCCTTGGAAACTCAACTATTAGAAATTCATTCATTTATGCCTTTATATAACTTTCCAGATTTTCAGTCAGCACCTATTAAAATCCAGGTACTGGTTGAGAGTGAAGAGAAGCAGCCTGTGTATTTGGATTGCAAATTTATTCACAGTAGAGCTCAGGAGTTACTCCTATCTACCTATTCCTTATCTGAACTTCTCATGAGTGGGCTTTTGGTTCACTCCCATACACTTGAGCCAATGTAATAATTTACACATTTGCCCTAGTTAATTCTCAGTCTCTTTGAGTGAAATTGTTTAGTCTCTCAAATTGTGCCCTCTTCCTGCAACTGCTCCCTATCACATCCTCTTTGGAAAGACTCCCGTGGCCTTGCATTGTTTCTTCTGTGGGGTTCACTGTTGGTGAGCAGTGGTGTCCTCCTAGGGCCACCACGAGTCTTCTGCTGAGCCCCTGATGACATCTGGTCTACCTCACTGTTACCTGTTCTTTCCTTTTCACCCTCTGGCTAACTCATCAGCCCCTTGACTCAGCATTCATGTGGAAGAAAATGAAGGAAGGTTCAAAAGGGCAAAGTCACCCCTCTCTCAGCCCACCTGAGGTCTGGTGGAAAGATGGAGGAGGGCGGTGGCTGGTTGAGCCAGGACCCCAGCCTTATCCACTGGCTCAGAAACTGTTCTCAGACCCCTTTGCCTACAAATGCTGGGCTGCAGCCTCCTCCCCTCAGTCATTCCTTTTCATAAGTGCCCTAGAAATTCATTTTTTTTAAAGAAGGGCAAGAAAAGGAAATCGATCTGCATGATCTGTTCAATCTTCTGCAAATCCCATATCCATCAGGAGTGGCCAGGCTTCCATTTCCCATGAGCTGAGGCCCAGCTGAAACACCCGGGAGCAGAAGTCCGGTGAGATGGTAGCTGACTGCATTAGACCCCGGCCAGGGACGATGAATCGGGATTTTTATCGTAACGCTCTCTGCCCTTCCTTGAGGATTTAATACCTCAACTCTTTCGCATCTCTTCAGGTCAAAAAGATAACAACCAACCCGTCAGTACAGGCCCCCCAAAAAGCGCACTGTTTCCTCAGGAAGAGGTTTCCTAAACACAGACCTTTCTTCGGAAGCAGACAGGGTGTGCAGGCGGCAATTTCTGATCTTTTGTTCACAGAGATGGTTTTTCTCTCAGCTTCCAGCAGCAGAAAAAGGCCATTCCAGGGACCACAGTTTTTTCCTCCAAAGCCTAACAAGTGACCTCATTTGCATTTGCATTCTCCTTTGCAAATCCCCCCACCACCAGATTTAGTCAGTATATTATTTTATTCCTAATTTTTAAAAGAACACAGCCCATTTCCAAGCAGTGCACAATAGGCATTGTTCTCGTTTATGATGTTTCCATCCATCACTGGCTCCTCTGGGAGCAGGAGTGGGAACAGGAGACAGAGGCAGAGCCTGGGCCAGCTCTGGAGACTGGGCCAGGGACCACCGAAGAGTACCCTGACCCACGTCCGAGCCAGCGGTGTTCTCACCACATCTGGGTGAGCGCTGAGATCATCTTTCCTCTGACTCCCTGGTGGTGATGTGTGCTCATTATTTACTCATCCGTCCATATGCTGTTTAGGTTTACCTCAGGCTGGGTGGAACACATGCCAAAACAATCAGAGAAAACTATTGATCAAATGGTTGGGTTGTTATTAGAGTGTGTTTTTTTTTATTTAATGAAGCATGAATTGAGCACTAATGATGTGCTAGGTGTTATGCATGTAAAGGTTTTGCAACGTTTATGCCTATAAACGTTGCAATAACCCTATGCATTAGGTTTAACTAGTCTCACTTGATAGATCAACAAACTGAAACTTAGCAAGATTTAGTTCTCTGACCAGTTGCACCAAACGAATCAGGGACAAGCCTCTTTCCATGAGAACCGTCGGGCTATGACTTTTGACTCTGTGCCTTTCCTTTTACTATTCACCCATCCTTTCATCCATTCATCATCTGATATATATTTCCCAAGCATGTGGGCCAAGTCTGTTTAATTTACTAGCATCTGCCCAGGACCCAGTGCAATGCCTGACCGTCTCAGATTGAGAGAAGAGAGACAAGTGGACCAGAGACAAGGGAACAAATCCATGGGGTTGGTGAGAGGACCACACAGACAGAGTGGGCGAGGGGAATTAGAGATGGTTCAGAATTCCAGCCTGGGCAACTAGGTGGACAGAGATTTTAGTTACTAAGATAGAGAAGACTAGAAAAGGATGTGGTCTTGGGGAAGCAGTGTGATTAAAGAAGTTAGTTTGGACCAGGGTCAGTCTGGAGTGCCTGTGACACATTCAAGGGAGAGTGTCAAGAAGGCAGCTGGATACAGGGGAAAATTTGGGCTGGAGATGTTGATATGGGGATTGTCAACCGTATATGATGGAACTGATGAGATTCTTAAAGAGAGTACAGCATAGAAAGGAAAGGTTGAGGTCAGGGGCCCATGTTTAGGAAACAGGAACCTGCCAGGGAGGCTGAGAAGAAGCTGAAAGAGAGGGATGAGAAGGAACAGCAGAGCACTGTCACCCAGGCTGAGGGGAAGTGCGTTCAGAGAAGTCAGGAGGAGATGACGGTGTGAAATTTTTCCTGCAGCTCCAGGAGGGTAGAGATCGATGGACCCCAAGATCTGGCCACCTAAAGGCTGGCATTCATCTTGAGTTTTTGTAGCCATAGGGGAGAAACCAGAAAAGGTTGGCTCAAGAGTGCATGGGAGGGCTTCCCTGGTGGCGCAGTGGTTGAGAGTCCGCCTGCTGATGCAGGGGACGCGGGTTCGTGCCCCGGTCCGGGCGGATCCCACATGCCGCGGAGCGGCTGGGCCCGTGAGCCATGGCCGCTGCGCCTGCACGTCCGAAGCCTGTGCTCCGCAACGGCAGAGGCCACAACAGTGAGAGGCCTGCGTACCGCAAAAAAAAAAAAAAAAAGAGTGCATGGGAGGAGACAAAGTGAAGCTAATGTATGTAGATGACTTTCGGCAGAAGTTTTCCTGAGAAGGATGCAGAGAAAGGGGATGGCATCCAAGATAAGGGGTGGAATCTAAGGGAGATTTCGAGAGTGGGTGGTATGACTATGAGTTTGCTTGCTTTTTGTCTAATGGGAATGATCCAGGGAAGAGAGGAAGGGCTTCAAGATGCAAGAAAGAGAGGAGGTAGCTGAGGAATCCTTGCGAAGGCAAGAGGCGACGGACACAGAGCACATGGGGAAGGCTTGGCTTCTTTCACAAGAGACACTAGATGTGAGAGGACAGAAGAAGGAAAAGATGTGGCAGGTCTGTGGATTTCGTGGTGGAAATATCTAGTTGCTCCATAAAGTATGAGCTTCATCAACATTTGACAAATCAATGTTAAGTGCCCACTGTAGGCACTAGAGGTGCAAAGGGGATTAAGAGAAGTCTTTGCCCCTAAAGGGCTCATGGTCACATGGGGGAGACAGATACCTCGTCACATGCTGGAGGTCTGCACAGGACGTGGAGTGAGTGGCAGTGGGGGAGAACAACCCAATCATCAGATCAAAGAGATCAGCTTGAGTTGCTGGACAGGGTGCCCAGGCTCACACACTAGTAGGTGCTTAATAGATGTCACCCTTTGATGATGACAATTATTTAGAATTCTGATTTTCTACAAATGGAGGTCCTGATTTGGGAACTGAAATCTACAAAACAGCCCTTGATTTCCCCTTCCTTTTCCTATGATGCTGCTGATACAATGTATAGCTGCCTGCACTACTCCAGCTTGAACTCTGACCATCTCCAGATCAAAACAGTCTCTTTGATAGTGATTGTAAGGCCTTTGTGGAGAAGTGGTGATGATGGGTCTGATGAGGCTAAAGTTGGCTTTTAACCCAAGCATCACGCAAACTACAGCTCGGTCTACCCTACATCCTTAAAGCAGGCCTCTCTAAGGTGAACTTAACACTGCAGGTTTCCCTGCAGCCCAACACCCCAAGGGGTGGCTGTGCTGCCCCCTTGGACCTCTTTGACAGGAGTGTTTGCACTCTGAAAGGTTACTGGTAGGAAACAGACAAGGGAGGCAAGGAAAGGAGCCTGTCCCTGGCTCAGTCTCAAGGCCAAGGGCCTCAGACCCTGCAGAAATGCAGAATGCAGCTTGTACCCTCTAAGTCAGAACAGTGAGAAGAATCATGTCTCGGCCAGTAGAAGTGAAAGTCCAACGAGAACAAGAGGAACACAAAAGAACTCAGACCTGCAGAGCGGCCCTGAGAGGCAGTGTCTGTGGGAATGGAAAAGAAATGATTAGAGATGATTTCCTTCCAGATTGCGAGGGCAGCAACTGAGCTGTTCTCATCTTTTTCTCAGCCCCAGCTCCATCCCCCATTCTCCCACACCCACAATGCCTAGCAGGTGTCAGAGGAGGCAGAATATGTCTTGGCTACGAGTATAGGCTCTGGGCCAGGCTGCCAAGTTTGTCATATATCAGCTGTGGCAAGTCTTGAACTCTCAGTGCTTCTGTTTCCCCATCTGTAAAATGGGAATGATGGTGGTAATAATACTAGTAGCTGTATCGTTGGGTTGTTAAGAGGATGAAGTGGAGTAGTTCCTGGCACAGAGTAGATAGTTAATCAATAAAAAAAAAAAAACTGGATAAATGCCACAAGGAAGCAGGGCCGAGAGTGGTTGTGTCGGAATAGACCGGCTTCCACTGTGAGAAGACAATCCAGTAAGGCCAATTCATCAGGAGCGTTCCCTTTGAAGGCAGGCTGTCTCTGCTGGCTGACAGGATGGCAGCCTCGGAAACAAAGGCCCAGGCGGAGAGCATCTGTGCTTCACTGGGTTGTGAAAAGGAAAAGAAATAACAAGAAGCAAGGACTGTATTCCTGAAACTGGCTGTCCAAGCTGCACCATCTCTGCCTCCAAACTAAGGAGCTGCAAGAACATTTACATTCATTAAAAATTTATCTTTCCAGGAAAAAAAAAAGACCAGTCTTCTTTTCCTCTAGTGAGAAACATGAAAAGAAGATGCTAGAAACTGGCGTGAAAAGTTGGGTCTCCCTTCTTTATCTGTGGGAAGGAAAACAGTGTGATGAAAAGTTCCGTTGTGTGTTTGGGTGTGTTTATGTTGAGTTAGGTGGGGTTTGTTTGAGCTTATTGTTCTTAGCATTTGGCAAGGATTTAAATTATGTGAATAACAGACACCACGGGGCCGTGGTGCGATATGATTAATCGTGCAAACTCCGCGCACGTAAAGCAGGCTGTTTCCTTGTGGTCCACACATTGCAAATCAAAGAGAATCCTGAGAACATGTACAATGGAGAGGACAAAACCCATCCACCTGGGGATTGATTGGTTCCATCATTTCATCATTCTGTCGTTCATTACATCAGCTGTTCCCTCCAGTCAGTGTCCTGGTGGCTTGGTTAAAATTACATCTGGCCCATTTTTTCACTGATGACGTAACTGGACACCCCGGGCTGGCCCTTTCCTTGCTATTATGCAGGCAGATGCCCCAAACCCACTGTGCTCCATCAGCCAAGAGTTCCTCTAACTACAGATAAGGGGATGCAGAGAGAGACACTGCCTCTCCCTCAGACCCCCGCTCCCACGGCTGCTACTGATGGCTCATCTGGAAAGGCCAGCTCCATTTCCTGTCCTCTTTCATTCTGGTCTTCATTCCTGGCCGCCTGTCCAAAGGCTCCAGCCCAGTTAAGAAATCAAGTGAGGACTTCATCCAAGGTGCCCTGCAAGCAGGACCAGCCTAACTAGGGCTCCACCGCTTCAGCCCAGGGAGCCCTGGGGAGGGGAGCCATGGCTCAGGAGTGGACAAGGCATCTGCTTCATGGCTGCACAGCTGTGAGCAGTGTGCAAGCCTGGAGTTGACCAGCTTCCCCCAGGAGCCTAGATCGACAGAACGCCAATCACTTTGATGAGAACAAGGCCCCCCAAACTGATCCTGGAGGAAATCAGTATGTCCATGTTAGGAAATCATCACACCATTTTCCCCAGGCTGTGTTCACTTTTATGTTATTAATTTTTATTAAGGTTCTTTTATTATTGATGACCATTATTATATTTTTCTACACATATTATGGAACCCCACTCTACTATTCATATGCATTGGGGGACAGAACTTGACATGTTTCTAAAATAATCTCTTCCATTAGGATGTAATATTACCACATCATAGAAAATTTGGAAACGAGAGAAAAGAAAAAAGAACTCAAATCCCATCAGTCTAATACAAACTCTATTAGCATTTTGATGAATTTCCTGTGAGTCTTCTTCTTATGCATATTTTAACACAGTAGTAATTATCTTTACTTATATTTTTATCTTCCCTTTTTTGTTCTTAGCATAGTTTCCATATGCGATTTCCATATTATATAATTCTCATAAACAATCATTTTAAGCGTTCCATAATATTCCATCAAATCTATGGACCATAATTTATTTAACCCTATCTCAGTGATTGAATATTTAGGCTGTTTTTGCTATTACACTTATAGATTTTTTGGTATTTAGAATTATTTTCTGAGAACAGATTCACAAAAGTGGGATTACTGAGTCAGAGGGTAGGAACATTATTTTGACCGCTGATACACACTGCCAAATTACTTTCTAATGCATGTTTTAGTCTAACCATATTCCGTAGGCTTTTTAGTCAGCAGCGTTGTTTTTATTTTTGGAGAGGGGAGGAGACATATGGCCCAGGAATGGCATCGATATGGTGACAGTCTGGGCTGTCTTGCTCTTTAGAAAGAAGGCCCCTCGAGAAGGCCCTTCTCATGCCCTGGAGCACTTCACACCACAGGACACTTGGCGAACAAGGAGGAACAAACAGGACCTCTGACTGAGGAAGAGGCAGCCTTGGAAGAAACATATCAGTGTGTCTCTTTGTTAGGGTGAAAAGCAGGAAATTAACGTCAGACTTGTCATGCATAATTCAAAATGCTTGTTTCTGCTGCATTAAGACATTTTCTTACAGAGAGCCACCTGACCAGCTGTCACCAGGTCACATGTAAATAATAGAAGACAACACTCTGAGGGCATTGCTCTGGATGGATCCCCACCTCCCCTGCCCCCCATGCTTTCCACACCTCTTTACTCCCATGGGAGGTCAGTAGGGTTTGGTGTAAGATTCTCCTCCTACTGTATCTCTGTGAGCAAAATGTAATTAAGAATCCATGAGATCCTCATCTTCCTTGACACACCTGGCTTTTCTACCTTCAGACAGGTAGAAAACCAGAGCTGTCGTTGTCCAGGCTTGGAAGGTAATGCTTCTTTTTTCTTTTTCTTTTTTTTTTTTTTTTTTTTTTTTTTTTTTTGCTGTACGCGGGCCTCTCACTTCTGTGGCCTCTCCCGTTGCGGAGCACAGGCTCCGGACGTGCAGGCTCAGCGGCCATGGCTCATGGGCCCAGCCGCTCCGTGGTATGTGGGATCTTCCTGGGCCGGGGCACGAGCCCGCGTCCCCTGCATCGGCAGGCGGACTCCCAACCACTGCGCCACCAGGGAAGCCCGGAAGGCAATGCTTCTTGAAGAGGAAACCACTGGTCAGTGGTGGTTCATGAGGTTTCTTCTGGAAACTCATAGTTGACCGGTGTCACACATCCATTTATGATGCAACTGACTATTCTTTTATTTCTAGCACAAACTAGCACTGTGTTTAGATGCAAGACAAGTTCTAAGAAAATTGGCGATAGAGGGTAATTCTGACTTTAGGACTGCCACTCAGGCTGTGCAGGTTGTCCATTGCACAAGAGTACCTGGCTTGGGGGGAGTGGTTGGGGGAGGAGGTGGCAAGTAAGTTAAGACTGATACCTAGCCTACTAGCTACTACCCAGTATATACCCCCTAGCATGAGGCTATGCCCAGGTAATATTGTTATTCTCGGAGTACCATTTTTTAAATGAACTTTTTATTTGAGAACAGTTTTGAATTTACATAAGGATTATAATGTAGTACAGAGTTCTCACATACCCCCCACCCAGTTTCCCCTGTGGTTAGTATCTTCCATTAGTATGGTACACTTGTTAGAATTAAGGAATCAATATTGATACATTATTATTAAATCCATGCTTTATTTAGATTTCCTTAGTTTTTACTTAATGCCCTTTTCTATCCCAGCATCCAGGATACCACATTACGTTTAGCAGTTTTGTCTCCTTGGGCTGCTCTTGACTGTGACATTTTCTCAGATTTTGTTTGTTTTTGATGACCTTGCCAGTTTTGAGGAGTCCTGGTCAGGCATCTTGTAGGATGTCCCTTGGTTGGAATTTGTCTGATGTTTTCTCATGATTTAGACTGGGGTCACTGGCTTTGGGGATGACCACAAAGGTAAAGTGACACTTTCATCACATCATATCAAGGGTGCATTCTATCAACATGACGTCACTATAGAGGTTAACTTTGATCACCTGGCTGAGGTCATGTTTGTCAGGTTTCTCCAGGTAAAGTTACTCTTTTTTTCCACTTTTCGTATTGCTTTAGAAGGACATCACTACATGCAGCCTACAGTTAAGAAGTGAGGAGTTATTCTCCACTACCTCAAGGGCAGAGTATCTACACAAGTTATTTGGAATTCCTTTGCATTGGAGATTTATCTAGCCTCCTCTATTTATTTGTTTTACTTATTTATTCAATCATTGATTTATAATAGGAGTCCATACTGTATCCACATTATAGTTAATTTTTTTAAAGCTTCCTCATTTGTTGGTGACTCATCAAAAGCAGCTCCACAATTTCCTTTTCTTCTCCAGAGCTAAGGTGGCAGATGAAAGTGGGTGGGCCAGGCGGTCTGCAGAGCCCCCGGGTGCCCTTGCATGGTGCATGGGCCAAAGGGAATTGAGAGGCACCATTCAAGGGCATCTTCCTCCATGTGATCTCTGCTGCTGTGGGAGAACAAATGTTTTTATTAGGAAAGGAGATGAGACCCATTCTTCTTAGAATTTTAGTGTCAGGCAAAACTTTAAAAATGAGGTCCAAATAATTTTTTAATGACACAGGGAGAATGCTTATGATAATTTAACATTCAGGGAGAGGAAAAGCATGTTACAAAATTGTTCGATTTCACTCTGCAATACACTATGTACAGAGAAAGCAGAATACACCAAAATATTAACAATGGTTTCCTCTGAGTGGTGGAATAATGGGTGTTTTTAATTGTCTTGTTTATACTTTGATATATTTTCCAAGCTTTCTATAATGAGTACACATGACTTTTATCATCTGGAAAGGAATGCTGAGAAAAAAATTTAAAGATACCTAATCCAAGTCACCTCCCTATTGTAGAGATGAAGAAACCAATGCCTGGAGAGATTAGATTGTTTCTCAACATGACACAGATATTAAATCGAAAGGTCAGGAGCCCAAGTGCTAGCGTAGAGCCTATCTTCTCCACAGCTCCCATTAGAGAGTATAGCACATACAAATTAAGCCCTAGGGGAATATCACCCCTACTTCCACCCACACCACATACCCATCCACAACCCCCCTTTCACCCCGATCCAGAAAGCCAGGGTTAAAATGACTCCCAAACCCTCACTCCACTTCACCCAGAGACCTGGGAGCTCTTGTCATCTCTAGGGAGGGGAAAGGAACTTTTATTTAATATCTGAGATAGGCAGGCATTGTGCTGGAACTTTATAACTCACTGAAACCCAACAGTGAGAATGGGAAAGGGAGGGTGGGGAGAGGAAGACTAACACGAACTCATAACAAACTAAGCCATAAGGCTGCTTCATCCCCATTTTACAGATGAAAAGACTGAGGCACACTCACGGCCACCAGTAGCAGAGCTAGGATTCAGACTTACCCCAGGCTTTCTGGCCCTCCTGTGGACACCATTACCATTGAGCCTCCCTGCTGCACTAGGTTTCAGGTGCATATTCAAGGCTCCATAGGTGTTTGCTGAATTCATGTAAAGACCTCAATTGCATCCCATGCCTGAGATTTCAGCAGGCTCTCAAATCTCACCCTGAGAACACCGACAGCCTAGCACAGGTGGCCTGGCCTGCATCCCAAGGTGATGGATATGATGCCAGATGTGGGCATCTGGGTGCTTCTGGGTACCCATTTACCTTTGCACAGGACATCCCCCAAGCTTGATGACCTGTCAAGAGGCTGCTCAGGGAAGATATATACTGATGAGAAATCTCAGCCTCCAGGTTCATTTTTCAAAGAAGCCAAGCAAATCTGGTGATTTATTCTCTGTCATTCTGATCCCAGCATATGTTCCACATCAGGTAAGTGAGATAGAAGGGATGGTTCAGCAAACATTAAGTTAAAAGAAACCCTGTCGGGCTTCCCCATGAATAGCTGGTTTTTATTTAAAGCCACAGAGTAATTAATTACACTGAGTAAAAAGCTATGGCTCTCTCCTGCACCATACTTCTCAAGTGTGTTCAGCAAGAAGACGCTGTTCTTACTCAATCGCGGTACACATGCCCGCGCTGTCTTGGGATTGTGCTGCTTCCTTATTTTATTCCTTCTCATCTGCTGTCCCTTCTTGTTTTCCTTTGAATCTGAATCCCTCCCTACCTCTCTCTCCCTGTGCTTCCTGCCCATCTTCCCTTTCCTAATCTTTCTCCATCTCTTCCCTTCGCTGGGACTCCTGTTTCTGGTCTCAGATGTTCTGTCCTCCCTTGCACACACGACCTGGGGCTTCCCACCGCCAGTGCATGCAGCCAGGCTCAGCCCAGCTCCCCCTCCAGCCCTGCCTCTGGTGACAGACCTAGAACTTGTTCTCTCCATCCCTGCCAGCTGTGCATCTGCTCCTGAAGATGGTATACATGGTAGCAGAGCACTTAGCTCAGTCATTTATGCTTGATCCTAAGAAGGGACCTGTACCGTGTGTCATTAATTCATGAAACTAATCTGAATAGGAGAGAACGTCATGACTCTATTTGGTTACAATGGTGACTGTTGTGGATGGAGCCATGTAGATGGACAGATGGGAGGAAGGAAATAAAAAAAGTATGGAAGGACATTAACATCTCATTCATACATACATTCAAGAAGCATCTATTAAGCACATACTGTGTGTTCAGCTTGGTGTCAGATGTTGAGAATATGAATATAAAGTAAAACGAGATTCTGAGTCTAAACATTCTAGTTGGTGAGATACACATGAAAATAACAATTATAAATACAAAAGGAGACCTTATAAATAGTGATTGGGCAAGGTTTTCTGGGACTACAGGAGAGGATAGTATCATTCAGGTGGGGTAGGGAGAAAGAGTTAACATAGGTTTCCCAGGAGATGATCTTGCGGACAAACAATGTCGGAAAGGAAATAAATGTGTTTTAGGGAGAGAGAATAGCCCTGTTCCCAGTCACTGAGAAATAAAGGGTTGAATCCTGTTAAGAGACCCACTAGTAGAGCATGGATGGGACATGGGCGAGGGTGGGAGACCCACGGAAGAGGAAGCTGCAGGGTCTCAGGGGCAGGTCATGGAGCCTTATAAGCCCTACTAAGGAGTCCAGACTTCGGTGTGTGGGCGATGGGGAACAACTGAAGACATTTCAGCAAGGGAATAATATGGTCCATCATACATTTTTGTTAAAGCACTCTGACAGGTGTGTAGATTGGCTTATAGGTTTCCAAGACAGGTGGCTGGAGACGACCCTTCAGATAAGAGATGATAAGGCTATACCCACAGCAGTGGTGATGGGCAAAGATGGCAGGAGCACTTGTTGAGTTTCTGCTGTGTCCTAGGCACTGAGCTACATGCTTTCATACATGTTACCTCATGTGTGTGTTCAGAAAGCATGTACACAACTGTATAGCTCATCACACCGAAACTGAGCACAAAACTGGTCGACTATAAGATAATAAGAGTGACAGTTCTTCTGCACTGAAACGGTATAAATGGGTCCTTGAATGGAATTGAAATAGCTTCTGTTGGTGTTTACATGGACCACGTGATAGCTTTTGTTCAAGAAGAGCTAATGCGCACTCTCCGTACATCGCTTGTGGGAATGTATGTCGGTACAACCTTTCTGGAAAGCAGCACGGCCCTACTTTTCAAAAGCTGTAAAGTATGCAATTTTTGTTCCAGCAATTTCTGTTCTAGAAATTCAAACTAAGGAAAAATGAGGGATGTGTGCAAAGATTTAACTAAAAGGATATTTATCGTAGCATTGTTGTCATAGCAAAAATATAAAAGCCATACAAACTGCAACAATTGAGGCCTGGTTAAATACGCTATAGCACAACTGTACAGTCACATAGTTTGCAGCCTTTCAATGCCATGGTGTGGAAGTATATTCACAGACATGGAAAGATGTTCGCACAGATTTAGCTTCTCTTCAAAGATGCAGTCTAAATAGAAATGGGTGATTGCTATGCAAACACAACTTTAAGACAAATCCCCTGGCATCCCCTTGCACTAGTTTCCAATATATTTTTAAGTGGAGAAGCAAGCTACAGCACAACATATATAGCGTGATCCCATTTTAATTAAAAAGAAAAATATGTGCGTGTGAGTCTCATGAATATATAACCCTAGAAAGGGTGGCATGATATCTACTGAAATGTTAAATGTATTTATCACTGGGTAGGGAAACATAGGGGTTGGATCATTTTTATTTTATTCTTTTGGATTGTCTATAGTTTTTTCATTTATTTGTACAATGAGCACGTATTTCTTATACTTAAAAAAAGAAAATAGGAGGAAGGAAGTCCATCACAGTCCTTACAACTGTGCAGAGGGTAGACTTACCCTCTCTTGTTGCTTCGTTTATTCAACCATCCTGCTTGATGTACCTATTATTTCTAGGCATCATGGAAGGTACCAGGGATGCAAGGATAATGAAGCATGATTCTTGTCCTCAAGGAGCTTATAATCTAGCAGGAAAACTGATTAATAGATAAATAGTTATAACATGGTGCAGTAGGGAAAGCAATGCTGGAGGTGTTTACATCATTTGATGGACTCACAAATGAGTCCTGTAAGTGATTAAAAAGTGACTTGCATTGGGTGGTTGTCGTTCTGCCCTCCATGCATCTCGTCTTGTCTTGTCTTGACTGGGAAAGAGGCAGCGTGGTGGGTGGACAGAGTACTGGGTAGGAAATCGGCTCTGGTTTGGCCCTTCAACTAACCCAGGAAACCATTTTCATCTTTGTCGTTTGGTGTACAAGACCCTTCTCTGCTTCCAACCTACATTTCCAGTCTCATCTCCCACTCTTGCCTTCATTAACTCTGCGTCCTGCTTCTCACCTGAACTTGCACTGTCCTCTTGACCTTCCAGACCTTTGAACAACTTGGTGACTTGAAACATACTGTTCTCTTTACCTCGAACCCAGCCTTCTCTACCTCAGCACCATTGACCTTAGGGGCCAGATAATTCTTGGTTATGGGGGCTGTGTCGTGCCCATGCCTTGCAGCATCCCTGGCCTCCACTCTCTAGAAGCAGTAGCCACCCTCCAGTCGTGATAATCAAAAATGTCTCCAGACGTTGTCAGATGTCCTCTGGGGGAAAAAGGCTCCCCAGGTTAAGAACCACTGCAGTCACCAACCACGTAACCTCGGAAAGGTCACTTAACGTCGCTGGGCCTGAGCCATCATCCAGAAAGGGGGGGCATGGAAACAGAAGCAAGCAAATATCCTGCGGCTGTGATGGTCTGTGGTCCAGTCAGGTTTGCTGGGCTCCTTGCATCTTCTCCACATCGTGCTATGGGTTAAGGGGACACTGGGAGAAGTCCTGTTCCTGCTGTCTCAAGTTGCTGGAGAAAAAACTGTACATATCAAACAATTAACAAGCAACAGGCTGCAGCGTGTAAACTGAGTCCAGTTCTGAGGCCCTGAGGGTTCCTGCCCTGCAGTCCGGCTGGTGATGCCGTTCCGGGGCCCTGGGACAGTTTCTCTCTTGACATTTGAGCTTTGGTACCACTCACACGTGGCAGTGCTGGCTGACATCTCTCAAGAAGCCACGTGGGGCATCTATGGTTGCAAATCCAAATTTCCGAAACCTCACGGAGGCCTCATGTGGCCACTGCTATCCTGGGCTTCCAGGGGCTGCTCCGGGCAGTGCCATGAAAGCTGGGCACCGCTGGCTGGGTGGGAGGCCCCGTCACCCAGGGCTCATCCGAAAATGCTTCCTGTGGAGAAGAACAGCAGGCAGGGGACTAGGTGAAAGGAAAAAGGACATCCACTAAACCATCCCCTCCGTTCTCTTTGGATTACCATGAAGTTTTAACAGTCAACTTCTGTGACTCCAAAATCCCCAAGCTTTGGATAGACGCCCTGCATTGGGTCGAGCTAGAGCCTCTTCCTAGAGAAGGACTCAGTCTCTCCCGAGAGACCTGGATTAACCCTGGTGTTTGCTCACGTGGTATGGAACCCAAGGTTGACCCGGTCTTGCCGTCAATGCCCTGAAACACTGTGTCTCTGCTAAGGCGTATTTCTCTAGCCCTTGTTCATCATCTCGTTTGACTCCCAACCACGCTGGGAAGTAGGTGGCAGTGTCTTTATTCTACCAGTGGGAAATTGTGGTTCTGCGAGGTTTCATCACTGAAGATGGACAGAACCAGGACCCGAAACCCAGGTCTCTGCCTCTCTCCATGCTCACTGCCCGGCCCCTCAGGAAGCTCCACCTGAAACACACATTCCCTGCCCCCTGTTCTTCACTCCTCCCCGTGCAGGTGTGAAGGGAGCCTCGGAGAGGGCGGAGGGCATGGGACGGAACCCCCTGCAGACAAGCCTGGACCAGCTTCTAGAGGCCAGGCCCCAGCAGAGCAGGCAGGGACCCAGGGAGCCCCCGAAGAGAAGGCTGCCCCACGAGCACCTGGACCAGGCCTGGCCGCCCTCTGGGGCAGCTGCCGAGGCTCCCACCGTGCTCTCTGGAGCCTGGCCCCTGCCCCTCAGGAAGAGCAGTGGTCCTCCAGGCTCAGCACCCCAACTCCCCCCAGCCACGGAAGTCAGGATCCTCAAGGCAGCCTCTTGCTCCAAGTTCTTCAGGTAAAAAGAGCAGGGACATTACCAGTGTGCTGTGAGAGAGCCCCAGACTTGGCTTGAGAAGAAGCCAATTCAAACCCCAACTCATTCCCTCCTCTACAAAATGCAAATAACAGCGTTTCCTCCTCCAAGATCTGTGTCAGACTTAAAAATAAAAGGTAACTATATTCACTATCTTGTAATAACCTATGATGGAAAATAATCTGGAAAAGAATAAATATATATATTATATATATATATATATAAAAAACTGAATCACTTTGCTATATATCAGAAGCTATCACAACAATGTGCCTCAACTATACTTCAATTTTCAAAATGGCAACGGGGGGGCAAGGGGGGAATCACTGCCATGACCAACACACACAAAAAATCACATACATAAGATACTTTACAGTACCTGGTCCATGAAAGGCAATTTTTTTTTATAAGTTTCTTGAGCACTTATTATGCACCAGGAATGAGAACAGGCCCTGAGGACCTGGGGGAATGAGACAGGCTCCGGGCATCCTCGGTGATCTGGAGAGCCAGGCAGGGCCTGACGGGGCTGCTGTTTGGAAAGCTCAGAAGGAGGGGGGCAGCTGTCACGGGCACTGTCCCAGGACTCATATTTATCTCCTGGCGAGTCGAGACGGGCTCCTGGGTCAAGGAGCTCCGGCCACCTGCCTTCCCCATACAGAGCTGGCATTACTGGAAGTGTCCGTGCTGCTGGGGAAGATCTGTAACTCGATGCATCGCTCAGTGGGACTGCGGAGAATTCCATTTTGCTATCGGGAGCCTCCTTCCAATGCATCCATCTGAATTTTTAAATCGATGGACTCCTTACGTGAGCACATCTGGCAGACAGCTCCTTCTGCCTGTCTCCCACAGCTTGCATGTTCCTTGACAAACCACCAGGAGGTGAATGCAGTGATTTCTAAGAAGGAGGACCTATTCCGGCACCATGGAGCTGGTCATTTGTTGTTTACCCCAACTGCTTAGAGCCAATCAAGCCTAGCGGACCACTGGTTATCGATAGCATGATGGGAAACCCTGTTGTTCTTTTATTAAGGTAAACCACATTTGGGACTCCTAGGGTGCAGCAGGGGTCCGTTCTGGGGTGCCGTGGGGTGGAGCAGCTCATAGGCAAGAGTCCAAGACTTGTTCCAGAGCCGCCGGGAGAGGAGTGGCACCTTGACCAGTAGAAGCTTTAGAAATAGGGGTAGGAGGCTGGGCCGCAGCAGGAGCGGCTGTCAGCTTACTTTCCATTGAGGGTGCAGATCCAGTTGGCCCGGAAGATGGGTCAGCATCTCCGAGAGAGCCCTGCCCTGCAGGAGCCAACCCAGCCCAAGTGCTCAGCTGTCCAAAGGAGAATTTTGCCAACTGGAGCTGAAAGAACTTGACAGGAGTCCCACTCTGCCTCTGCCCTGGGGGGAGGCACAGGTCATGCCGATGCAGTGCTGCCGTGTAGCGTGTGCATCCCACACCCACTCTCAGCCCCGCCCCCCCGTTTGCACGCTGCACACACGCCCTGCACTATGTTTGGGTGAGTGCATGAGTGGTGTTCCGGGTATGGGTAGCCCAGAGCTCTGACGACCAAAGCAAAATTCCGTAACTGAAGTAAATCCAGATCACTTCCCCCTCCACTCGCGTATCTGAGGGCAGAGCCCATCCCAAAGGCCGCGGAGGCCCCATTCTGCAGCCAGGGCACTCAGTGCACAGGCTCTGGGCCCCAGCGGGAGGTGACTGAAGTGGCCACTGGCATGGATTCTGAGTTCTTTCTCTCTCCTCCTGCACACAAAATAGTCCTTCCTAAGGCCTGTTTTCCTGCTGGGTTAGGGCCCTTGTCCCTAACCCCCATCTCTACTCTTTACCCCTTCTTCATTTATATATATTACCTGAAGATTCCACACCAGAGCCTGGACACAAGTCCCTAGCAGAGCACGGGCCATGGGGAAGACATTTGGTAAAATGAGCTTCCCTCCCATCCCCTCCCTCTTTCCCTCCAGGTTTTGGTGTTCACTCTGTTACCCCCAGGAACCCCATCACTTCTTCCAACCCATCACAGGCCCTACAGCCCTCTCCCCTGGCCTCATTCCTATCGGCCAAGATATTTAAGGGACAGGGAGAGTAAACAGGGGACCAGTATGTGTCCTGCTGCCTGGAGATTTGGAAAGTCCCCAGATGTATCCAAAGAACTGAGACTCACAAAGGTTTTTGCTTTCCATCAATCACTCACTCAGTACTTACTGTCGGCCAGGTTCAGTGTTAGGGACTGGGACGATAGAAATGAATAAGGCATGTGGGTCCCAGGCTCCAAGGAACTCACAGGACACACACACACACACACACACACACACACACACACACACACACACAGCTTGACGCTCTTCCTGTGTCCAAAGCCAGCACTCTCAGAGCAAGGAGGACTGTCAACGGTATCCATTACTTCACATCTCTGCAGGGACCTAGGTTCTAGACCCCGTGTTAGTTCTCATACCTCGTTGGGCCTTAAATTAGTCAGAGTTCCCCAGAGAAACAGAACCAATGGAATGTGCATATACAGAAAGAGAGATTTATTTTAAGGAATTGACTCACAGGATTACGGGACTGGCAAGTCTACAGCCTGCAGGGTGGGCCGGCGGGCTGAACACGCAGGGCAGAGCTGCAGTAGGAGTTCGCAGGCCGTCTGCCGCCAGGATTCCCTCTCACTCAGGGGCGGCCAGTGTTTGTTCTATTCAGGTCTTCAGCTGATTGGATGAAGCCCACCCACAAGTTGAGCAGTTGGAGGGTAACCGGCTTTATTCCAAGTCCACCGACTTCAATGCTAAATCCAAAAACACCTTCGCGGAAACAGCCAGGATATGTTTAACCAAGTATCTGGCCACAGGGATCAGTGGACACGTGAAATGAACCATCACTGTCCTGTTAACTCAAGAAATTGAGCGGCAGTGAGTTGGAAGATTCCTTCATTTCCGGTGTTTTAGGAGGCTAGCAGCTCTCGTAAACGAGACACAGACAGTGCTTTCCGTGTTGGAACTTTTTAGAGAAGCAAGCTATCCTTAGGGGTTTGCCCCAGATCAATGAGGCCACCAAATGATTCCACCGTGGACCCCTCTGCCCAGCTGACTCCAGATGACGAAACCTCAGGACGTGACTTTGCTCGGTGGCCTAGTTCTAATGTTCATGGGAATCACCCGGGGACCTTTCAACCGAGCGGTTTCCAAACACATCTGTGAAGATTCTTACGTGTTAGATGTGGCATCGTGTCGGGGGCCTGGGCCCTAAAACCTCCCCAGCAAGAAAGTAGCTACTTGGGACCTGGGAAGAAACACCCCCCCGGCAGGAGGCTGCCCAAAGTACCATGACTGCCTCCCCAGGAGGCGGCTTGGCTAAGGAGCCCCCAGGCGACTTCGTCTGGTGCGATCTGTGGACACACTTTGAGATACGCTGGCCTGGCCTCTTCAGAGCATCCCAGGCTGAAGCAGTGAGGGTTGAGGGGTGAGTTCAAAGCGGGTAGGTAGGTGCCTTTGGAAACACATCAGTTAGCAGCTTGCCACTCCCCTCTGCTCTTTCCTACACGTCTCGCTGCTCACCTGTCCCTCCCACCCGGTGGCTGAAACTTCCTCCCCACAAACCTCTCCCTCAAATTATCCCAAATCACAAACCAACCCTGCTGGGGGGGAGGGAAGGTGCCCAGGTTGGTGTTTTCACCTGTACATGTGCTGCCTATCACTCTCTATCCCAGAAACCCTCTTAGCAGCCTCGAATTTGAGGGTCTGCTCCTCCAAAAATTGACCAGGAAGGAATTTAGCAACCACAATTTAGCTGTGGTTTGTTTTTAATTTGTAGCGTCTCTTTCCTCCCAAACAACACTGGGAGATTTCATCAGACCTGATGATTTGGAGTCTAGACTAGATAAGAACTCCCATCGGTGAGAGCTACCCTGGGTCTGTCTGCCCAGGGAAGCAGCTGGAGCCTCCCTGCTCTCCAGGCAGGTGGGGAGATTGTGGTTCCCTGAGATTGCCCTCTCGCCTCCACCCTAAGTCAGGCAGCAGGTGGAGAGGAAGGGGTTTAGGGAACAGGACTGGGTCAGAGGATGTTAAGATATAGTTAAGGCAAGAGGATGCTGCTTTCTATTGATAGAAGTGTACAGATGGGCCTCAGGTCTTTGGGTCAGGAGTTGATGCCTGCAGGACGGAAGCCATGTCTGGCCGGATTAGTCTGCACCAAATCTATTGCTTCACCTGAAAATGTATTTTAATAAAGATGTTGATTGGTGACCAGATGATCTTACTTTGGTCACTTCTAATGGTTCGTAGCCACGAAGGAAACCAGTTATTCATTCATCACCTATTTTTTCTAACTGCCCACAGGCACCAAGATAGAGCCTGGCAACACAGTGCAGAGCGGGAAAGACAGTGATTCCCTGCCCTGGTGAAAGCCCACAGCAGAGCCGGCAGGAGAGGCAGGCAAATGATTAGTCAGATGGAGGATGAATAACAGTTTAAGTACTCGGAAGGAGAAGTTCAGGGGGTACTGTAGCATGGGAAGGAGTACGGGCTCCCTAAGCAAGCGCTGCAAGTTCAAATATTTCTGCCAAATGGTCTCAAACAAGGCTAAACCTCAGTTTCCTCGTCTGTTAAAAAAAAATGATAGGGCTTCCCTGGTGGCGCAGTGGTTGAGAGTCCGCCTGCTGATGCAGGGGACATGGGTTCGTGCCCTGGTCCGGGAAGATCCCACATGCCGCGGAGCGGCTGGTCCCGTGAGCCATGGCCGCTAAGCCTGCGCGTCCGGAGCCTGTGCTCCGCAATGGGAGAGGCCACAACAGTGAAAGCCCTGCGTACCGCAAAAAATAAATTAATAATAATAAAGTGAAGGGATGAAATGTCTTTCCTTGCCAGGTGGGTTAGTGATGACTGAGATACAAGGGTCAGAGCCAGAGCATCTCACACAAGACTTGGTCTGTATCCCTTTGTAGCAAATGTTGGTTCCTCTTTCTGACCCTCCATCTTCCAGTGGTGCCGATGTCCGTTCCCTTGCCTGCCCGGGGTGAGACGTGGAGTCCAGACAAGGGCTTCAGGAAGAAGCCAAAGTGAGTCTTCCTCCAAGGCTGTCTTGAGGACGAGTCCCAAGGGGTCCCATGAAAGTTGAGGGAGCCTCTCTCGTCGGGCGTGACTGGGTGGAAATATCAGGTCCTTCAAAGCCTGTGCAACCAGCTGCCCTGTAATCACTTGCAACAGAGACATGATGTGCTTCGCCTTCCATTTTATAACAATCAAGGCATTTTTTAAAAGATTCTGTTAATTGCCATTTGCAGACGATTATTATCTATTCAGAATCCCCTGGCACAAGTGAATCACACACTGTACATCGTGTCTGAGCTCTCGCAACCTGTTCACTGACCCCAAATGCCGCTGGGACTGGAGAGACAGGAAGAGAAAGGGGCTGAGTGGCAGGGAAGGGGCAGAAGTCTTGGGAGAAAACCAGAAGGCTCCTTCGGGTGTCTGTAGGTCGGAGGCGGGTGAGTCGATTTATGATCTCTCTGGGGTATGTTTAAGGCAAGAGAAGAGAAAGGTAGCGAATGGGTGGATTCTGCTCACAACTGGCGCAGCAGAGGAGGGAGGATCCTGACCAGCTTGCAGCATGGAGGCTCCACCCCACACCCAACTCGGGCTCCCAGCTGCTGGCTCCATCGCTGTTCCAAGTTGAGCTGCAGTTATCCTGACTCTGAGGCTTGGAATGTGGGAAGGAAGGAAGCTGGACATGCCGGCAGAGTCTAGCCAGGAGTTTTTAATGGAATCTGTAAATCCTCCCATAGAGGGAGTTGGGAAAAACAGTAATCAACAGCTGTTACCCACAGAGTTCTAGCTATATGCCCAAAGCTCTGTCAAGTCAACCCAACTAGTTATGTATTGTTACCTTCACTTTATAAACGAGGAACCGAGGCTCAAGGAGATTAAGCCAGTTGCCTAAGATCACACAACTCGTCAGTGTTGAAATCCACATCTTCTGATTCCAGAACCCCAGATGGAAACTGTAGTATTATATTCTTCTGCCTCTCCCCTGGGGGCCAACCTATGTAATCTCACCAAAGACAAATTTTTTCTTCCTTATCCGTCACAGGGCCCAGCATCAAGCAGGGTATTCAGGAAACATTTAATTAAAAGTTGCTAAATGAAGGAAGGAAGGAACCAGGGGATTGAGAAGTCTGTCTGTGCATTTCAATGTTAAATGGAAATATGCAAAGTGCATGAATATCGTATGCAAATCAACCTCTCTCATTCTCATCAACTGCCTGTATTGGCGTCGCATTGGAGAGAGGAGAGGGCTGCGTGGGTTTCACTGGGATGGGCTTCCCTTCTTGATGACAATATCTTTCAGTCATGGCTCCTGTTGACTTGAGCAGATATTGTAGGATGTGTGTGACTCCAGCCTCTTTTGGTCATCTATCAAAATTCTATGCATCCTTCAAGATTTGCTTCCACGGAGCCTACCCTGACTACTGGCCCTGATTGAATCTATTAACCCCCTTCCATGTTCTGGGTCCTTTGCTAGAGGAGACACTTGTAAGCAGGTAAATCTATTAGACTTTGTGCAAAACAGAGGTGTGTATGAAGCATAGGAATAAGAAAAAAGAGTGATGGGCAAGAGACAGGGCCTGCAGGAAGGTCAAGGGAGGCTTCACAAAGGAAAAGATACCTGAATGATATCTTAAAGGCTCTGTAGGAGACTGACAGGTAAACAAGACGGAGAGGAGATTCCAGGGAACAGCCTACACAGAGGCATGACAGTGTCCCACAGAAATGTGTATTTTGGAAGCTACGAGTACTATTTTATTTTTAATGATTTTGAAACATAAACCAGATTATGCTATTTCCCTGCTAAAAATGCTTCACCGGTTTCCACACACAGAGAAAGCAATCTTGACACCTTGCCATGGCCTGCCATGTTCTGGTCCCTGCCTTCCGCTCAGACTTACACCAGGTTCCCCCTGCTCCCAGATTCATCAAGCTCCAGCCACAGCAGCCTTCCTTCTGTTCCTGAAGGATACCCAGCTCATCTGTACCTTAGGATCTTTGCACTTGCTATTCCATGTGCCTGGAATTCTCCTTTCTCAGCTCCACTCCCCCGCCCCCATTTTGGGGAAACGATGCTCATATTCAAGTCTCCGCTCAAATATCACATCCCCCAAGAGTCCCACTCTGACCACCCCATCCAAAGTACTCTTCCAACCCACCTTCAGTCATCACCCTGTTTTACTTTCTCCTGTGTACTTCTCACTGTTCGAACCTACCTTATTTATTTCTTTACTTTTTATTGTCAGTCTCTTCTCTAAACCGTAAGTTCATAAGATCCTCAGCCTGCCTGACCCATTCACATGCATTCCCCAGAGATCAGGGACACACAGTGCCTGCACCTAATAGGCCCTCAGTATTTGTGGAATAAGTGGATGGATGGATGGATGGATGGATGGATGGATGGATGGATGGATAGATGGATGGATGGATGGATGGATGGATGGATGGATGGATGGATGGATGGATAGATGGATGGATGGATGGATGGATAGATGGATGGATGGATGGATGGATGGATGGATGGATGGATGGATGGATGGATAGATGGATGGATGGATGGATGGATGGATGGATGGATGGATGGATGGATGGATAGATGGATGGATGGATGGATGGATGGATGGATGGATGGATGGATGGATGGATAGATGGATGGATGGATGGATGGATGGATGGATGGATGGATGGATGGAATAAATAAATGAATGAATGATTGTTGTTGGACAAGGCTGATATAATGAACCATAAGGATGGAGAGACATTCAGGGAGCCAACCCCACTGGGCTTTGGATGTCATGCAGATCATTTATCCTGTAGCTGATGGGGAAACTATCATTCTCACCAGATAACTTAGCATTTGATTATCTCTCGCTTTGCACTGGCTTTTGAGAGTTTCTTATGCCTGAACCTTATCTCACCAAATCACCAACCAGATAGCGTGAACCAATTTTTGCAGAGAACTCTACGTCGTCCTTCTGTTACTGGGTTTTCATGGGCAAGTTTCTCCTTGTAAATCCCTCTAGCACTTGATTGAACATAGAGTAGATTCTCAATAAATATCTGTTAACTGATTGAATGTCTGAGGTGGTCCTTCAAAAGAGTAAAAAGAAGGAAACTGATCTATCCAGCATGGTGATGTCTGGACCCCAGGCTAGGGCTTTACATACTCAGTCTCCAGAGCTGCCTTATGCAGTGTGTGTCATTAGCCCCCTCACGGTCAAACTAGGGCTTAGAGAGGATCGACAGTGGGTCTTACAGCTGAGAAGCAGCAGGGCCGAGACCCAAGCCTCAGGTTCAGAACTCTTTCCGTTGTTCCATGTTGCCCTGCAATCCGTCCACAGTCCTGGCCTTAGCAGCCCCCGGGAGCGTCTGTCCCAGAGGCAGACTCAGTGGCCACAGCTTAGGCAAGAGCTCAGTGGGCTCCTAAGTGTATCTGGAGCCTAATCACTAAGGACGTGATTAGGACTCTTGCCCTGAGGATGCCCCCAGCCCCCTCCCATTAGATTTGGTAGAAAATGCCCTTGGAGTTTCCAAGAGGCCCTTTGACCATGGGGCTGGGTGCCTGGTCTAAAACACATAGAGAGGTAGGCTGATTCCTAGGCTTGCTGTCTCTTCCTGTGTCCTGGTGTGTACTGCCAGACCCTCTGTCACCCCCATTTGAGCCTGACACCCCCTGGGAAACCCAGTACTTCCACCAAGAGGCTTCTAGCCTTGTTCCTAAACGTCCAGGCTCAGCAGGAGTCTGGGAGCCTCAGCCTCGCACGTCTCTTTGTTGTGTTAAACCAGCCTGCATATCTCACGTTGAATGTTCCCCATCCCCACACTGCAGCCACGCCTCAACCCCCTACTGTCTGCAGAGCCCTCAGTCTCTTTGCCTGGACCAGTCCCTGATGGCCAGACAGAGTTAGTGCTTTGACCCAGCTCTCTGTGCCTCAGTTTGCCCATATGCCAGATGGAGCAATCTCTTTCTCTCACCTCCACAAGGGAGTCCTAGGGACTAATTACTGTAAGCAAATCACTTTAATCATCATAATTATCAACAGCACTTTATGATCCCCAGTCAGAAAGCTGATCATTAAGTTCTGCGACACCCCTTCTTCCCTGCCCAAGGCAGAAAGCTAATTTTGTAAGTGCCTGTTGAGATTATGAAAGCCCTAGCAAAGAGCATCCGGGAACAGACTGCATTTGGGGACACGATCATGGGACGACACTGCTGGCTCCACCATGGTTCCCTAAGACCCAAGTGATACCTTCCCCTTCCCAGAAAACGTGTTCGCTGGGTTAGGGATATATGGTTACATGCTTGTGTATCTTTTTAATGAAATAAAGGAAAATGAAAGAGGAATAATGCCACTTCTTAAGAGGAGGAAAGAGAGAAAGAAAGCAAAACAGCACAAGATTTCAACCCTGCCCCCTCTCTCCCCAGTTTTTTTCTTCTCTATGTAGGAGTGAGTGTTCTAATTCTGCAATGCTGTCATTACTGTAATGGGTTTGGCAGGTCCATATTACAGCCCCGAGGCTGTCAGGAATGGATGACATGCTGTCTGTTACGGGCTCCTTCTCTTCTCAGCCAACCGAGGGCCAGGAAGACAGGGGAGGAGGTGGGGGGCAGAGAGACTCCAGTTGGTTTAGACATCCTAAGAGATGATCATTTTAACCCCCTCACAACATTAGGGATGAAATGATACTAGATGCCACCCCTGGAGGGCTGGCGAATGCAAAGGGTTATGGGGATTGGAAGTAAACAGCATTACGAGGAGGTGAATTAACTCCACTGAGAGCTACTTTCCACGGTGGCCAAGCTCAGATTGCTTGCGATGGATTCTGTAGCACAAAGTGGAAACTACAGAGCACTGGGTTATGGGGCTTGGTGGGAAGGGGAGCGGGGGATGCTTCCTTATCCAGGTAGCAAATTTTAAAAAAAAAAGTTTTCACAGGGAAAAAAAAAAGCGTGAGCTCAAACCTAGTAAGAAGCTGGCTCTAATCACTTCCTCACCTTTCAGCCAAGTGGCAGGAGCGGGAACGATTAATCAACGTGAGGAGTGAGGTGGGTCCCACTCTCTCTGCTGAGGTCAACTTTGTTGCTGTGCAGCTCCTTCTAAAACTGCCTGGTTCCCTTTGCCTGACCTTTGACTTCATTAAAGGGAGACAGTGAAGAAAATTATAGTAGCACCCTCTTCCCAGGGCCCTAAGGAAAAGGGCTTTCTGCGATCAAAAATAACTGTAGAAGTAAATAATGGTGTCCCGGCAATTATCAGAACATTGTTTTTTTGTTTGTTTTTACATCTTTATTGGAGTATAATTGCTTTACAATGGTGTGTTAGTTTCTGCTTTATAAGAAAGTGAATCAGCTATACATATACGTATATCCCCATATCTCCTCCCTCTTGCGTCTCCCTCCCTCCCACCCTCCCTATCGCACCCCTCTAGGTGGTCACAAAGCACCGAGCTGATCTCCCTGTGCTATGCGGCTGCTTCCCACTAGCTATCTATTTTATGTTCGGTAGTGTATATATGTCCATGCCACTCTCTCACTTTGTCCCAGTTTACCCTTCCCCCTCCCCATGTCCTCAAGTCCATTCTCTAGTAAGTCTACATCTTTATTCCCATCTTGCCCCTACGTTCTTCATGACATTTTTTTTTGTAGATTCCATATATATGTGTTAGCATACGGTGTTTGTCTCTCTCTTTCTGACTTACTTCACTCTGTATGACAGACTCTAGGTCCATCCACCTCACTACAAATAACTCAACTTCGTTTCTTTTTATGGCTGAGTAATATTCCATTGTACATATGTGCCACATCTTCTTTATCCATTCATCCGATGATGGACACTTAGGTTGCTTCCATGTCCCGGCTATTGTAAACAGAGCTGCAATGAACATTTTGGTACATGACTCTTTTTCAATTATGGTTTTCTCAGGGTATATGCCCAGTAGTCAGAACATTGTTTATTCCACAGCCAAAAGCTGGAGCCACAGTCCTGCCTGAACATAGCCTGAGGAGCTCCTGTGATGAGGAAGCCCACCTGCCGTGTGCCCCACGAGGGCCAGGGAGCAGGTGCAGCAGTGGACTTGCCGGCCGTAAGGCGCCCCTGGTCCTCAGGAGGACATGGGCGCGTTGGTCTAGGTTTTCCCTTTGCTCTGCACTGTCTGCCATTGGGAGCTGGCCCAGAATGGAGAAATACTGGGAAGAGAGTGGAAAAGGACACAGGGGCTTAGCTCTGTGGGGTTTTAGTAAGTAGATAAATCCATAGGTGAACTTGACAACCATTAGATCAAGACTTTCCTATTTCAGCCCTAGAAGGTTGTCCATCATCATGGCCTCCATTTTACAGATGGGGAAACTGATAACCTAGCCAGTAAAAAGAGTTTGCAGAACCATGGAATATGGTTGGCCTGGGGTATTTGGTGATCATCAGGGGCTTCTGAATTACCAACCTGTGGCCGCAGAAGGCTGGGAGACTCTAGGCACTTTTTATTACACTCTGATCTTTCACGAAAGGCTTCCGTTCTCCATCTCTAGGATGTCATATGGTCCCCTTGTGCTGTCTCTAAGCTGATACCTTTTACTTTTTCACCTGCATACCAATTGATTACACCCCAGAATTCTTCAAACTGCAGCGAGGAACTCTTTCACTTGACAAACAGAGCTGAGGTATTGGTGGGAGTGACACTTAGATGGTTCAGTGCAGACGATCCAGGAGTGTGGGACTCTTGGCCTAAGACTTAGTCTTAAGGGGACCTGCCCCTTTGGGTCCTGAAGTTAGATCATGGAATAGCCATGTTTATGGGGCCCCAGAGGCCGACAGCACAAGCCCCACGCTCCACTCATGTGTAAAATAACTTATCAGGTTGGCCCAAGACTTTGTTCAGGTTTTTCCATGAGATGATACAGAAAAACCCAAACGAACTTTTTGGCCAACCAAATACAAACCCAGCATTCCGGACCTACAAGTCCAGAGAGAGGGAGACGGTGATAACCAAGATCACATTAACTGAGACCCATGGGATGAGTGGGGAATTGTTTTGGGGGTGGAGGTCTAGCTGTCATTGGCACATGGAGGGCGGACAGGAGACTCCTGACGTGGTGGGAGTGCCATAGAGAAGGAGGTGGGCATCGGAGATGGATGTGAGAGGAGAAGGTCCTCAGCACCCCTGGAAAAAGTGCCTCTGCTGGGAGCAAATCGAGAGCAACACAGCCCTGAAGCCACCGTGCCACCTGTTTGTAGGACAGACATTCGTAGCTTCCCCTGAAGGCAGAATGCAGCACAGTGCAGTCATCTTCTTCCGTCAACATCTAGCTAAGGAAGGTGGTGAGAGGCAGGACGCAGGGCAGAACCGATACTTGCTGAGATCACTGGCGCTGCTGCTTTCGGCCCGTTGACCACAATGACCTGCTGTCTGATAGCTTTCCTGGAGAAACTGAGTTATGTTTCATTTTGTCCCAGGGTATACGGGTGAGTGGGTTAGACAGGGGGAAGGTTAGCATTCTATTCATTCTGATCTGAATCCTTTTTCAAACTCAAATGGCATACATAATCTTCCCCTTAATTAGAGCTTCTGAAATATCACTGGGCATCTGTATAACACCACCTTTCCTTGCTCTCTACAGAGAAGGAGGGTGGGAGAGCTCGGCTGGGGAAAGAGGTGGTAGGGGGTGTGTGTGCAGAGTTGTAGGGGCAAAAAAGATACGGGAAAAGAGAGCAAAGATTCAGGGGGCAGAAGCCAGGGGAGTTGGAATATTGGCTGGAAAGTAAGTGGGATCCTTAATCAGAGTCTGATGTTTTCAGAGAAGAAAGGGAGTGAGAGGGGGGGACAGAGAAACGGAATTCACTCAGCACCTACTGTGGGTCAGGTGCTTTAGGAACATTCCCGCCCTACGTGTGCACACGTGAGGGGGGCTGCTTGCATTATCCTGACCTGACAGATGAGGAAACCGGGGCTCCAAAGCCTGGAAACTCATTCAAGGTCATATAGCAAGAACGGTGGTGGGTGGGGGCAGACTTCAGTCCTGTGTTAAGGGCACCACGCTCACCTGTCCCCGAGCCCCACCTCTGCTTTGGCCTCTCCTCGGGGGCACACTACCTGAGTGACTTATTAGGCTGTTCTCACAGATTCTGTGCGTGTGTCACGTGGCTCCAGAGAGACTAGCCCCCTCAAGCCAAAGGTGTCTGTCAGCTGTCAGCTTTGTGATATCTGTCGCCCCCTGCACCCCCATGCCCTCACCCCTGCCCCTCCACCAAAGCACCATTCAGGGCTCAGCAAAGGATGAGAAGTGAGCAGAGCGGCTCTGCCGGGCCCTCGGCACAGACGTGCACCTTCCTGAGGTCGTTGGCCTTGTGTACTGAAGATGACACTGCAGCCACAAGGCTGGCCGTGGAGTTGTCACGTTATGGAATGCCAAGCTGGAAGGAATTCCAGCCATCAGGTAGCCTAACTCCCTTATTTGGCTCGGGAAGATAGAGAGTTGTTCAAAATCACACGGCTGGTTAATGGCAGAGCCAGAGTCAGCTCTCGAACCCTGCCTGAGACCAGACCATGAGAAGAATGTGTCTGGGAGTCAGGACGGTGTTCCTGGGCCCCTGCCCCCCCTCCTCCTACCTTGTCATGCTCTCAAACTTCAACCCCAGGAGCGCAGAGTATGAGTGGCCTCTGAGAGTGTATCTCCAGAGCTGTCAGCCACAACCAAAGAAAACAAAGGAGAAATTTGGGGCCAAGCGTGGTTTGGAAGGGACTGTTGCAAAAGATGGCCCCAGATTCCACAACGTTGGATCCCAGCTCCTACTTAGATTGTACCTGCAGGGACCCTGCCCAGCAGATTGACAAAGGAGAACAAGACAGGAACCCCCATCCCAGGTCCCGCACTGAAGATCTGCATAGCAAAGGTTTCTGTTTAGGGTCATGTGACAAAGACGCAACTTAGCAAAGTTGTAAACCACAAAAGCGTTCATTTCTCTCATATGTAGTCAGGAGGTAGGCAGCAGAGCATGACTCCCATCTCTGGTCCCCCATGCTTTCTCCAGCTCCCACTGTCGTGCCCAGATACCAGCCGATGGGAAGGGGAGAAACAGAAGGGAAGCACTTGTCTCCTTCTCTTAAGGGCAGAGTCCAGAAGTTGTACACATCCCTTCTGCTTACATCCTGTTGGACAGCAGTTGCTCGCATAAGGGACAAGGGCAGATGGGGAATGTGGGGCTTATTCTGGGCAACCTCATTTTCTCCTAATATTTAGGGTGTCCTTTAGTAGTAGCTAAAAAAGCAGAGAAGAATGGATATTAAAGGACATCTAGTGGGAAAAAAAAAAAGACATCTAGTAATGTTTGTCTCCGTGAAGAGATTATTTCTAATGAACCTTATGCATCTTCTTCGGGAGCCCAATGCAACCCAGCTCCCCCAGCCAAGAGAGGGAACCTTCTGCAAGGCATCCCCAAATGAAAGGTGAGTGAGCCAAGATGAACAGCCAGCAGGCCCAGAATAAATTCAATTATGGGAGATTCAGAGCTAGATATCAGAAAATGAGATAGAAAGCAGGGAGCAACCTCCTGGGGAGGCTCCCTAAGAGATCTTATAGGAAAGAAGATAAAACCAAGAAGAAACAGCACAGATCATAACTCTGCTCCAGCCCCCAGGGGCTGAGTGCGGTGCTCACTGGTCTACCTCGTACGATTCAGTGATACACAGAGACTACACGGTAATTACATTTGTACAGGATTAGTTAGCATTAAGAGTAACTACGTCCCAAAGTAATAACACTATAACCATATAATCTGCTTTGTGAGTTAGGCTTACATTTGCTTCCTAAATCCTCTTCCCACTTACTGATCTTGACATTACTGGGGGGGGGGGGTGGGCGGGGTGGGGGGGGGAGGCAGGAGGAATGGACTCTGGACACTGCCCTCTGCTGGTGACCAGCAGTGAATCACCATCTCTGCAAGTCTCAAGGAGTAAGAAATTGTCCAGAGAGGCCAGTCCACTGCAGTCCCCCCCAGTGAGCCTCAGGGAGGGAGAGCTGTCAGTAGCGTTTGCATGGGCAGCGCGCTGGGGCCTGACAGGCTGACTGCCATCCCTCTTCCCTTATTTAGGCCGTGCATGACCCCAAGCCCCTGTCAACTCCATTTCCACCCAGAGTTTCCATTCTTCTCAGACTGGTCAAGACAAGGACTCCAAGCCCTAGCCGACTCCTCAGAAGAAGGGGTGGGTTGGAGGAAGTGGACCACCTCCATGCCCATCCCAGGCGTCCCCCATGGTCCAGCATCAAGGAATATGAACTGATGAACTGACCTTCCGCTTCTTATCCCATGTATGGCTAGCAGTATTTGTCCAAGAGGGCGAAAATGGACAAGAGAATAACCACCTTCCAAGCTACCCCAAACCAGACTGACCACCTTTAATAGTAACTCCTAAAACGCGCGTGACACTTCCCAGCTTATAAAGCATTTCCACAGCCATTGTCTCATTTAATCCTCAAGACGATCCTATCAATAGGTATTATCACTCCTGTTCTATTGCTAAGACTCAGAGAGAGAAGTAGCTTGCCCAAGGTCACGTAGCCAGTCAGTGATGGAGCTAAGTCTGGAGTCCTGATCATATGTCAAGTCTTAGCCTTGTTCTAGTACATCACAGTGGCCTCCCAACTCCTAGCAGACCCTGAGTAGAGCACTAGCATTAATGGGTGTGGTGCTATGTTACAGTGGGTATGTCTTGCTCTGTGATAATCCTCCCGTGTAATCTTGGGTTTCTGGTTGATCCCTCCAACTATGATGCAAGTCAGTGAGAACAGGGACTGACTCTTACTTGCTCCTTTGGATCCCTCCAGAGTCAAGCTCAAGGTGGAACATAAAGGAGGTTCTCAGATCTGAGTGGATTAGTTGTTGATGGTCCGCAGAAATGCAAGCTGTAAGAACATGCTAGAATGAAGCCATCTGAAGGAGCAGCTACCAGGAAGGAGTGAGGACGATGCAGACAGGCTGGGCGTGGAAGGCTCCCATTCTCTATGACAGCTCTCCCTCTCCTAGTACTGTTGGAGCTCTGTTGGAACATATTTGATGATCTACAGTTCTCAGTAGGGGAGCAATGAACAGTAAGTAGGAGCCATGAGCTGGCAGCCTCCCCAAAATTCCAGAGTGGAGACCAGTGGGTGACTCCCAGCCAAAGAGGAGGGAGGAAAGGAGAATCTCAGGCTGATCAGAACCATGCCTGACACATCTTAAACACCCAGTAAATATTTGTGATTGAATGAATGGGGAACCAGAGCAGAAGGTTCTTGGGAATAAGGAGAACTGTGCTAGATAAAAACTAGTTGCATGGGAAATCTCAGAGGTCTTTATGTCTGTGTAGGGAGTCCTGGGGTTGAGTTGGGTTTGGGTAGGGTGCCTTTGGACACTAGACCTATGTTTGGGCTGGCTTAGCTGGCATTACATATTTCCCACTTCTCCATCTTGGCCATTCTTCTCTGAAAACACCTCATCGTATTTTATTCCAGATGTATTTCCTTACCCAAAGAGAATTGAATCTCTTTTAGAGATACTGATAATTGTATTTCAGAAAAGCATATTTCTTATTGTCTGAATAGAAAAGTGTATAAAATGTTAGGTGTATTTATGTCCAATTCTTATAGTCATAGAAGTTCCTTATGTCATAGAAGTACCTTCTCTAACAGTCTATTTGTTCATACAGCTAATGAGCTTTTCCTTCTAGAAAATTCTCTTTAAAAGCAGGCCATCCTCCTGGCCACATCATCATATATGTTGTCTACTAATGATTGCCAAAGATTTTTCTTTTATCACTAGCCCCTATCAGTAAAAAATTTAGCATATACCCAGAGTATATGCATTTCTACATAAATTATACACATGTACTCCAGTTCCAATGTATTATATGCATTAAAAATATATCTGCAAAATAGGCAATATAGAATTAAGAGATGAAGTACTTTGTTTCCTGTACTCCAAAGGATCAGATGACTTCCCGGGGTGCCCACAGCCCATTTTGGAGGCCACTGGCTTACACAAGATGACACCCAATGCACCCAAATTAAACATAATCAAAGAAGAATTTTACATTGTTTTCCAAATCAGTGCTGAAACATCTCATTCCAAAAGGTCCCATTCCATCTTGTAAGGGTTGAAAAAAATACCAACATGCCACATTTCAGATCGGTCAAAGCTTTTTCTGCCCCAGAAGCAGTTTTGAGGGAGAAATTGTCATCTAGCGCTACAGTTATGCAAATGTGATAGTTATTTTTGACACTGGTAAATAATAGTTCTGTATGCACAGGCACTGTGTTCTTATCTTATCATGCAAGGTCTCAAGTCATAATTTAGATGTACGTAAGTGATTAGCATTTTGGAGCTATGGTAAGCAATTTGTGCAGTGTTCCCCATCTATCTTCTGCATTGAAAAGGTGATTAGCACCTTGGGGGTGGGGAAGGGAATACCTAACAAAATGCTTCTCTGATCAAGGCAAATCAAGCTGGCTGACGGATGATTGGCTGATGTACATATACAAGACATACCCTGGGTTGTCCCGTGTTCATGTTGGAATTAACAAAGGCTGCTTTTATCAGAAATTCACCTGACTTTTCTTCAAATGGTATGAAAATCATTACCCCTCAAAATAGTATTACTACAAATTATTTGATGCAGAATAAAAATATACACGCAACACTGGTAATACCACAAGCATAGTACTGTTATAAAAATCTTTAAAAGACTACAAGACAGCATTGCCAGCCCACTCTAAAACTAGCTAATTGAGAAAGATTCCTTTATGCTAATACTTTTAATTGCCTGGGCAGCTTTATAGAGAGGTCAGTTACTGGCTAGTACTTTGAGAAGCTTAATAGCCAAAACCAGGAGCCCAGTCAAATAGTGTCACAGCGGGAACACGGGTTCCTTCCTGCATGGCGGTACTGGATGTCTTTCTGGCTAATTAGTGAATCACAGCCATTGTGCAAACGAGCACCTCCTGATTGGCAACAGCTTGTATCTCTCCCCACCGCCCATGCAAAATGAGGCCAACTGAATGGCTGTTTGTAGTCCAATGCAGAACGAGGGAATGGTAACGTATTAGAGCCAGTCTCCTTCAGAGATCACATAGTCTAACTTCTCAATTTACAGATGAGGAAACTGAGTCTTCAGAGATTAAGACCCTTGCCTAAAATTCTTCAGTTAGCTCGTGGTAAAGCCATGCTTAATTTCAGGCTTTTAAACTTCTAATGGATTCTGTTCTTTTCTGCCTTTAATTTTTTTTTCATCTTGGAAACGTTGAGATGCTACACACAGAAACTCATGAGACCCTATTATAGTGACAGGGAAACTAAGGTTGACAGAATGAAGTGTCACCAGATCAAGGACTCAAGAGACCTGTCATTTGAAGGACCCTAAAACCACAGACTCTCTGCCCATCACATGGGAATTGAGCCTTTTCCCATGGGAAAATTCCTGGGTCATCTAACACCACCATGAAAGGACATAGACATGATTTTCATGAGTCCTTGAAACACTTCCCCACAGTGCTTAGGAAGTACCCAAGGTTTTCCTATTTCCCCACACCCCCGGAGTTCTGAGCTGAGGCCAATGGCTTCAGTCATAGCAAATTTGGATTATGAAACCTCTTCTCTTCTGAATTGTTGGGACTGACTTTTTCTTTTCTTTCCTTTTCTTTTCTTTTTCCAATTCCTTTGTAATCATCTCAAAGCCAAGTGCTCATTTCCACCAGAACTTTAAACATTGTGCCTCTGTGTAGCACAGCTTTTAATTTTCCTCCCTAACAGAAGTGATTGTTTATGTTGTAAATGCCACATTAGTCTCCATGAAGTGGAGATGGAATTGATTTTCATTTCAGAGATTTCACAGCTTGCCCCAGAACTTTATGCTTGATTGCCAATGCTCAGAAATGCATGGGCTTCTGAGAGGTTCAGACATGATGTGTGTAATATGGCATATAAAAATGTGAGAATTGGAGCCGCATTTGTTGGGAGACAGACCCCTGTGTCTCAGTAGCTGTGCCTGTCCAGGTACTCAAAGAAAAACAATGCCTTGAGGGACTTCCCTGGTGACACAGTGGTTAAGAAACCGCCTGCCAATGCAGGGGACACAGGTTCGAGCCCTGGTCCGGGAGGATCCCACATGCCGCAGAGCAACTAAGCCTGTGCGCCACAACTACTGAGCCTGCGCTCTAGAGCTCGTGAGCCACAACTACTGAGCCTGCATGCCACAACTACTGAAACCCCTGCACCTAGAGCCCATGCTCCACAGCAAGAGAAGCCATTGCCATGAGAAGCCTGCACAGAGCCATGAAGACCCAATGCAGCCATAAATAAATAAATAGACAGATAGATAAATTTATTTAGTTATTTATTTTTTAAAAATGCCTTGAGTAGAGGTGGCACCTTCAAGAAACAGACTTCAGTCTCAAGTCAGCTCACCCAGAGTACCACCATCTTTCCCCTCCAGAAAGCTCTGGAAGATTTATTCATGGATCCCTTATTTCAACAAGCATTTCCTGAGCACCTGCCCAGAGCTGCTTGGGCATTATAGGAGTGAAAGGAGGAGTAGCACGCACCTTGGGAAGTTTATAACCTAATCGGGGAGAGAAGACGCAGGATGCCACCAGCGCATTTGTCAGGGACACGTGGATGCACTCCAAACTGAATTCAGAATGTACACTGCTCAAAGCAAAGGAAGGGAAAAGCTACAGAGGCACATGAGGAATGGAGGTGGAATGAAGGGCAGATGTCAGATTGACCCAAAGGAAATGTTTTATTTTTGCTTGTTTCCCCTGCTGCTTACAGAGCTACAGCCCCCTCCTCCTTGGGAAACCTGTTGTTTTTAACTGCTGGAGCCAAGATGACAGATGGTTCCACTCTCTTTCAGAGATGTGAGATAATGCCACTGGCATTTCATGGGCTTGGACAAATACTACATCTGTCCTGGTCTTGGTCATCTTTTGGCCTAATCATCCAGAGAGCATGCCTTCCAAAGGACCCGCCTTACTTTCCTGGAAGCTCCTTCCTCTTCAAGAACTCCTTTGAAGCTGGAGTTTTTAGAACACAGTTAACATTCAATACAATATAATTAAGATATTCCCTATCATTCTATTGACTATTACATTGGACAGACCATTTTAAAGGTCTACATTTTCATATGGGGTGGACAGAATGACATCTCTGTAGCATACTACTTTTTTTCTGTGCAAGTTTTTTTATTTTCTAACACAAATTTCAAATGTTTTCATTGAAGTATAATTGACTTACAATATTATATTAGTTTCAGGTGTGTAACATACTGACTCAATATTTTTATGTATTACAAAATGGTCACCATTATAAGTCTAGTTATCATCAGTCATGATACAAAGTTATTACAATATTTTTGACATGTATATATATGTAATATACCTTCAAGCAACTTAGGCTGCTTCCATATCTTAGCTATTGTAGATAATGCTGCAATGAACACTAGGGTGCATAAACGTTTTCAAATTAGTGTTTTCATTTTCTTCAGATAAGTACCCAGAAGTGGAATTCCTGGATCACATGGTAGTTCTATTTTTAATTTTTTGAGGAACCCTACATACTGTTTTCCCTACTGGCTGTATCAGTTTACATTCCCATGCAAGTGTTCCCTTTTCTCCACATCCTTTCCAAAACTTGTAATTTCTTGTCTTTTTGATAATAGACATTCTGACAGGTGTGAGATAATATCTCATTGTGGTTTTGATTTGCATTTCACTGATGATTAGTGATGCTGAGCATCTTTTCATGTGCCATTTGTAGTACCACACAAATATTAGTATTATCTATTCCAGTTCTGTGAAAAATGCCCTTGGTATTTTGACAGGGATTACATTGAATCTATAGCTTTCTTTAAGTAGTATGGACATTTTAACAATATTAATTTTTCCAGTCTATGATCATGATATATCTTTCCATTTATTTGTCAAATATTCAGTTTTTTCACTGATGTCTTGTACTTTTCAGAGTACAGGTCTTTCACCTCCTTGGTTAAATTTATTCCTAGGTATTTTATCCCTTTATTTTATTCTTTTTGATGCAACTGTAAATGGGATTGCTTCCTTATTTTCTCTTTCTGATAATTTGTTATTAAGTGTATAAAAATGCAAAAGATTTCTCTATATTCATTTTGTACCCTTTACAAAATTAATTCAACTTTTTGGAATTCATTTATTAGTTCTAATAGTTTCTTGGTGGAGTCTTTAGGGTTTTCTATATGTAATATCATGTCATCTGCAAATAGTGACAGTTTTACTTCTTCCCTTCCAATTTGGATGCCTTGCATTTTATTTTTTCTTGTTTGATTGCTGTGGCTGAGACTTCCAACACCATGTTGAATAAAAGTGGCAGGAGTGGGCATTCTTGTTTTCTTCCTGATCTTAGAGGAAATGCTTTCAGCTTTTCACCATTGAATATGATGTTAGCTGTGGGTTTGTCATATATGGCCTTTATTATGTTGGGGTATGTTTTCTCTATACACACTTTGTTGAGAGTTTTTTATCATAAATGGATGCTGGACTTTGTCAAAAGCTTTTTCTACATCTTTTGAGATGATTATATGATTTTTATCCTTTGTTTTGTTAATGTGGTACATCACATTGATTTTTCAGATATTGAACCATCCTTGGATCCCTGGAATAAATCCCACTTGATCATAGTGTATGATCTTTTTAATATATTATTGAATTCAGTTTGCTAATATTTTGTTGAAATTTTTTGATTCTCTGTTTATCAAGGATATTGACCTGTACTTTTCTTTTTCGTAGTGTCTCTGTCTGTTTCGATATCAGGGTAATGCTGACCTCATAGAATGAATTAAAGAGTGTTCTTCCCTGTTCAATTTTTTGGAATAGTGGAAAAGGACAGGTATTAACTCTTCTTTAAATATTTGGTAGAATTCACCTGTGAAGTCATCTGCTCCTGAACTTTTGTTTGTTGGAAGTTTTAACTACCGATTCAATTTCATTACTAGTAATCAATCTTTTCAGGTTTTCTCTTTCTTCCTGATTAATCTTGGAAAATTGTATGTTTCTAAGAATTTACCCATTTCTTCTAGGTTTTTCAAATTTTTGGCATATGATTGTTTACAGCAGTCTCATGATTATTTGTATTTCTGTGGTAATGATTGTAATATCTTCCCTTTTATTTCTGATTTCATTTATTTAGGTCTTCTCTCTTTTTTTCTTGATGAATGTGGGTAAAGGTTTATCAATTTTGTTTATCTTTTCAAAGAACCAGCTCTTAGTTTCACTGATATTTCCTATTGTTTTTTATTCTTTATTTCATTTTTTCCATGCTGTTCTTTGTTATTTCTTCCTTCTACTAACTTTGGGCTTTGTTCTTCTTTTTCTAATTTCTTTAGCTGTAAAGTCAGCTTGTTTATTTGATATTTTTGTGGTTTCTTGAGGTAGGCCTGTATTGCTATAAACATCCCTCTTAGAACTGCTTTTGCTGTATTCCACACGTTTTGGAAATTGCATTTCCATTTTCATTTGCATCAAGATATATTTTGATTTCCTTTTTGATTTCTCCATTGGCCCATTGGTTGTTTAGTCTCCATGTGTTTATGTTTTTTCCAGGTTTCTTCTTGTAATTGATTTATAGTTTCTTACTGTTGTGGTCAGAAAAGATGCTTGATATCATTTCAGTCTTCTTTAATTTATTGACACTTGTTTTATGGTCAGACATGTGATCTATGCTGGAGTTTGTTCCATGTGCACTTGAAAAGAGTATGTATTCTGCAGTTCTGGGATGGAATGTTCTTTATATATCTATTAAATCCATCTGGTTTAATGTTTTATTTAAAGCCAATGTTTCCTTATTGATTTTTTGTCTGGATGACCTATCCATTGATGTGAGTGGGGCATTAAAGTCCTCTACCATTATTGCATTCCTGTCAATTTCTCCCTTTACATTTGATAATATTTGCTGTATATATTTAGGTGCTCCTATGTTGGGTGCCTAAATATTTACAAATGTTATATCCTCTTTTTGGATTTACCATTTTATCATTATGTAATTCTCTACTTTGTCTTTTGTTACAGTCTTTGTTTTGAAGTCTATTTTTTCTCATATTAGTATTGCTACCCCAGCTTTCTTTTTGTTTCCATCTGCATGGAATATGTTTTACCATCCCTTAACTTTCAGCCTGTGTGTGTCTTTAGATCTGAAGTGGGTCTCTTATAGGCGGCATATAGCGAGGCCTGTGTTTGTTTGTTTGTTTTTTTAATCCATTCAGCCACGCTTTGTCTTATGATTGGAGCATTTAGTACATTTACACTTAACAGTATTATTGAGAGGTATGTATTATTTCCAGTTTGTTAATTGTTTTCTGGTTGTTTTCATAGTTCTTCTCTGTTCCTTTCTTCTTGTCTTTGTTTCTTCTTTTGTGGTTTGATGAGTTTCTTTAGTGTTATGTTTGGGTTCCTTTCTCTTAATTTTTTGTGTATATATTGGAGGTTTTGGTTTGTGATTACAATGAGGTTCATATATATCAGCCTATATATAGCAGTTTATTTTAAGTTGGTAGTTGCTTAAGTTTGAATGCATTTTAAAAGCACTACAGTTTTACTACCCCCTCCATGTTTTATGCTCTTGATATCATATTTTACATCTTTTTATTTTGTGTATCCCTTAATACTTATTGTAGTTATATTTGATTTTACTACTTTTGTCTTTTAACCTTCATACTACCTTTTTAAGTGGCTGCTCCGCTGCCTTTGCTATATATTTACCTTTACCAGTGAGATTTTTTTCTTTCATAGATTTTCTTATTACTAGCTATGACCTTTTCTTTTCTCTTAAAGAAGACCCTTTAACATTTCTTGTAAGGCTGCTTTAGTGATGGTGAACTCCTTTACTTTTTGCTTTCCTGGGAAACTCTATCTCTCCTTCAATTCTGAATGATAACCTTGCCGTGTAGAGTGTTCTCGGTTGTGTTTTTTTCTTTTGGCACTTTAAATATATCATGCCACTTCCTTCTAGCCTGTAAGGTTTCTGCTTAAAAATCAGCTTATAGTCTTATGGGAGTTCCCTTGTGTGTGACTAGTTGTTTTCTCTTGCTATCTTTTAAATTGTCTCTTTATCTTTAAATTTTGCCATTTTAATTTTAGTTTGTCTTAGCGTAGTTCTCTTTAGATTCATCTTGTTTGGGACTCTCTGGGATTCCTGAAACTGGTCTCTTTCCTGCCCCAGGTTAGGGAGGTTTTCAGTCATTTTTTCTTCAAATAAGTTTTCTGCCTCTTTCTCTCTCTCTTGTTTCTATGAAACAGCTACCTCTCCCAGTCTTGAAGGCATGACCTTGTGTAGGTGCATCTGCTGTGTAGACTGTGTGTGCTGGGTGGCTTTGGCAGGCTGGGTGGAGCAGAGATGGTCATGGGCTGGAGTGAGGAGGAGAGGTCCCAGGGTAAGCCATGCAGTGTATAATTTACATGGCAGTGCTGGCGGATGGAGCCTTTTGCTGGAGGAGATCAGGAAATCTTATTTTGAATGATTATCATTATTGTTATTATAAACCATTCTACTTAATTATAACTAGCTCCATTGAGTTATAAATATGTATATTTTAATGTTAACAATATGAGCTTTATTGGCCAAAGACATAATCAGTGATTAAAAGAGAAATCTCTTGATGTCCAAAACAGCCACACTAAATTAATGATAGTGTGTAAAGATCCCCAATTCCACTGCCAGTCAATGAACGAAATTTCTTTACATCAAGTTAACAACTGGGTGTGATTTAATATTTCTGAGTGAGACTTCAAGATTGAGTGCCGGGTCATGCAGGCTGGTGCAAGACTCTCTCCCTGTCAGTCTGTCTGTCTATCTCTCTCTCTTTCTCTCTCTCTGTCTCTCTCCCTCTCCCTGAATGGCAGATGGCAGGCACACATGTGCAAGGTAGGGGAAAGGGGGTGGAAACAAGTGCAAATAAGTGGTATGGAGAAGAGTTACTTGAAGCTGTCAGGGAGACATGTTTTGACAGAGAGAGCTGGAATTAGTTGGCTGCCAGGGGAAGCTCTGGAGCAACAGGAAATGGGTGGGGGGGGCAGCATAGACACTCAGGGAAGCGTCTGTTAGTATGCAGACCATTTCCTATGTAGGCCTTTTTCTTCTTTTTCTCTGTTTTCTCTCTCTCTCTCTCTCTCTCTCTCTCTCACACACACACACACACACACACACACACACACACTTTTTGGTGTGCTTCTTCTTTAAACAGAGTAGGGGGAGGAGGTGGCTTTTTCAAGTCCAGTTCTCATTTTGTGTCAAAGAGTAGTATTGATTTTCCACCCATGACTGCTGAAAATTAAAATTTCTTCATGAAGCTGAGTTCTATTCTTGTTGTGTTCCTTATCTTTTTAAATATGATTCCCTGCACTTCAAGACTTCATGGCTAAAATCATAATGAACTTCCCCATCCACCACAGTGCATGGGATCAAGAGAGATTTGCCTGCAGGCCCAGTGTTTGTGGCTGTAGGAGGGGCGGCTAGGGCCTTGGGCTGCAATAAATGTTTTTCCTCTGGTTACTTAATGCCCTATCTTTGGGCCACAGGCTTATTGACTTACTACTAATTTTCCTGTCAGGATAATTCTTCCAATCAAGATTTAAAACAAACTAGGAGGTTACTGAAGTGCTGAGATTAAAGCCTAATGCTTCCTTTTATTTGATTAAGATACTCTTATCTGGTTTCTTTGTGCCCAATTTAGACTCGGCACAAACCTTCCTTAAAGGGCCAGGCTTGTTTGTTTCAAGCAGACACTTTCTTTCACATCTGCCTCGCCTGCTGTGTATTTGCTCACTGGGAAGAAGAAATAGATTATTCCCCCCTGAATCAACTTTCAGGCAGCTGCTCAGGGCAACTTTCTTCAAGGTCTTGCCATGGAAAAAGAGACCAGTCATTTCCTAAGCGGTGATTTGGGGTGACCTATATTTTTGGAAACTATTGGATTCACCATCACCTCCTCTTCTTCCGACATGTGGACCCGAAGCCTGAATAGAGAACTGCACTTAGAGGAGAGATTATTGAGAAAGGAGAGACAATCTGGGAAGAACACAGCATGTTCCCTGACACCACTAAATGCACAAACTCACCATGACTTTAAAGGTGGTCTTTCAAATTTATCTCTTGTCCCCCTTGTTTGCTTTGCCAGTGATGTTGAGCCCCTTCACCAGTATCTGAGGAAGATATTATCCAGCTTATAGCCCGGAAACCAAGCAGACTTTGCCCATCCCCTTCTGTTATTTTCTGTATATGTTCATTTGAGCCCCCAAGAGAAAGCTCCCCAACCAAACATCCAGCCCAGCTACATAGTCTGAGTTGAAGGCCAGAGACAGACACACAGAGAACATGAAGTTAGTGAGGAAGGTTCTGGGGATGCTGTTTTCAGCACTGAACATCTTTATTTTCCACCAAGTTTTCTTTTAATCTCTCTTTCTATTAAAAGTCTTCTCAGTGCTAATGCAATAAATTTAGATCTGTAGCCAGATGCAGAGGAAAACTTTTGGCAGGGAATACTCCATCAAAAGACATTGCAAATGAAATATGCTCTCCCTTGGGGATTATTCTACAGTTTAATTTAATTTGACATTTCAAATTAAATTAATTCAAATGGTTATGCAGTTTCCAGGGAAAACAGACTTCATTTATGATGTTCTGCCACCAAATTGTTTAGCAGCCATCGTACATCTCACATTGTTAACTAAGAAAGATAAATAGTGACAAGGTAAGCTCTTCCCCTCATTTCCCAGTCCCGGCCTTAAATAGAGCACAAGGAAATCCTTCCAACATCATATGCTCCCTTACTGGGCAGCATAAATATTTATTAAGACCATTATAGTTAAGACTAATACTATCTGTGGACCCTTCTAGCTAATCATTTCCTAGCATGTGATGAAGATGTATGAAGCCTCATGAGAGGAACAGATGTGATGATTCCTGTTTTATAGACCAGGAGGCAGGTGGTGATGGGATTTACCCAGCCTCACACAGAGCACCAGGATGAGAGGCAGGAGCTCAGATCCAGCCCCCAGGTTCTCAACCCTCCACTGTGTCACGTTATGCTCCCTGCTTGCAGCCCTTCACTCGGCCTTAATATGATCTGAACCAGGTCTGCACTGTCCAAGCAAACAGAAAATGAAGTCATTACTGAGGAAATGAATCAACATAGGCATGCCATCTGGGGAGCTAAGGAGAAGAAGACTCATGTCCCACAGCTGTCTTTTATGTCATTTTATTTTTTAGATTAACAGACAGAAAATTGCCTCTTTTCTTCAGTTGCCATTTTTGTTTGTTGTTTGTCCTAAATAATCTAGGTTACCCACTCTCTTTTGTGAGTGTGGTTAGCCGGGAAGGGAGCCCTGCATCCCTTTGGCGCAGGAAGGAGCTGGTGGCCCCTCAGGGTGACTACAGGACCCTCCTGCCTGGTTCTGGAAAGGCTGATTGGCTGTGAGCTGGAGAGGAAGATTCAAAGCCCCGCCAAGGCAGCGAGGGATGCTTGGTGATCTGATGCTAGGTCACTTGGATTGGAAAGGCTTCCTCCAGTGTGGAGAGTGGGCAAGCAAACATTTGCCAACATGTTATGTCCTGGGGAGCTTTTTTGCTTGTTTTTCTTCTTTCTTTTAGAGCATAGGTTTATTGAACGCATGCTGTTCCTTGAGTCTACTAACCTCGTGTCCCTAAATGTTGCCTGGAGGAAGGCAGACCATTTGTGGAAGGCTTACGTCTCTGCTATTGCGTTCGTGCCCACTGGCCACATGAAAACTCCAAGGCTTCGCTGCTAAAACAGAAATTAATATTATCACAAGAGACGGTGGCAGAGCACAGAAAGCTAGATTTACAGCAGTTCATTGCTACTTCCTTCAACAAAGGACACAAGTTTTAGAGAACAAAGGGAGTGTATCTGTACCAACATCTCATGCCATCAGCACTGTTCAACTCAACCCCATTTCCTCCTAACATCCACAAGGAAACAACGCATATGCCTTTATCCTTTTTTATGCCTTCACTTTAGGAGAGTTCCTTTTCAGGGGTACAGCTAGGAGAGTCCATGGATTTAGATTTCCTTGACAGGAGAAATGGAATTTTCATTCCTCTGACATGTGAACCTTTAGGGGAAAAAACAGTAATTATTAGAACAGTGATACTTGGTACAGTAGATGCCTGTAAATTGTTCCCAAACATGAAAGGCTTCAGTGTCCTATAGTTCTGCATTTGTTTTCAGGTACAACACCCAGTGGGCTTATTCCGTTGTAAGGATAATGCTATTATGCAATCAATATTATTAGCACAGTAATAATAATGTAAACGCTGCGGCTACATAATTAACTCACCAGCTACTTAGCACCTGGGATCTCCTGAATTCATAAATGCCTAACTAATCCTGACATTTTTTAAAGCCATCTTTTCAATTCTTGAAAAAGGAATCCACAAAATCCAAAAGTAAGGCGGCCCCTAAAGATAATTTTTTTTTTTTTGCGGTACGCGGGCCTCTCACTGTTGTGGCCTCTCCCGTTGCGGAGCACAGGCTCCGGACGCGCAGACTCAGCGGCCATGGCTCACGGGCCCAGCCGCTCCGTGGCATGTGGGATCTTCCCGGACCGGGGCACGAACCCGCATCCCCTGCATCGGCAGGCGGACTCTCAACCACTGCGCCGCCAGGGAAGCCCCCCCCAAAGATAATTTTGAAAGCCAAGACCTATAGCCAGTTACCTGGTTGAAGAGAATCATAAAGGCTACAATGTTTGGAACACCTACCAAGAGCCTGGGAAATGTTTAAATGCAGCATCTTATTCCATCTTCACAACTCAGAGATAGGGGTTCCTGTGCCCACTTTGCAAAAGAAGACACTGAGCCACAAGGAGGTGAAGTCACTCGGTCAAAGTTGCATGCCCAGGCAGAGTTGGGATTTGAAACCAGTTCTTTTTTTGCTGTCAAGCCCAGATTCTGACTGACTGTATATAATTCTCTGGCTGCCCTGGTTACAGATAAACACAAACGGAGGAGACTGGACTTTTGTCTCTCTCTTTCTATTCATCTCCTTTCACTTTTCCCTTTGCATTTTTTTCCCCTCTTTGGCTTTCTTCTTATAATCAGATAGACACTGGAATTTTACACTAGCTCTCACCTTTATTTTTTTCTTTTTCGCTTAACAAAAGTATTTGGTAAGAATCCATTTGCAGCAGGTTTTGTAACAATTACTTTGTACAGTTTTTTAACCGATCGTCCCTCTTTCCCCTAAGATCTCACATTCCAAAATTATTTTAACTCTCTTATCAAAATTATTTTAACTCTCTTATCAAACTCTCTTATGTGTAGAAAATGATCTCTCTCTGTGACAAATACTAAATGAACTGAGTTTAGTTAGCCAGCAGAAGAGAAACTTGAACAGTGTTTTTAAAACAGCTTTCAAGTTTATAACAGAGATATTGAAACCTTCCCAGCTGTTCTCCACTGCTAGCAAAAACAGAACAGAAGGAAAGTGGTTCGTTCAAAGCAATAGACATTCTGATTATGTGTAAGAACTTTCTGGCTGTGAAGAATTGTTAGACAAGGACATGGTTTACTGAGGCGGGTTGTCCTTGGACACCTTTCTGAATAGGACGGTTTGCTTTCTGGGGCCTTTTAGACTTAGGGGGACTAGTTTGAATGAGCTGAGTAGACGCTGAGTCCAGGCTGAGTCCTCAGCTCATCCAGGCTGAGTCCTCTCACTGTACAGAATGTGTTTAGATAGTTTGTCTACACTGTCAACACGAAGTGGAAGTTTCATCAATTTTCTGGTAAATTCTGAAGCACAGATCTAAGATAAAATATATTTCATCTAAAGGATCCAAATTGATTTCTCTGTCCGAATCACAGGTATACACATCCATATAGAGAAACTAGACAAGATCGTATTAAGGTAACAAACTTAATTGGATTTATAAAACTCTCTAAATGTTGTTTGCTTTCTAGAGGTAGGTGCCATGTAAGTGTAAGCCACCTCTAGAATGGTAGCCACTATGCATTTTATGAGCACAGTTATGGAAATGGAGACAGGTGAGCATTAGTCACTAAGGACCTGGGTTCAGATCCTCGTACAATTCATGTGATATATCTGAGAGTCCGCTTTCCTCTCTATGAAATGAAAAAGATTACGCCTATTTCCTGGTATGGGGAGAGGGAGCTTAGATTAGACAGCATTTGTACATCACCCCTCAGAGTGCCTGCCGATACCAGTTGGTTCTTTCCTAATAAAATGTTCCATGGAACCTCTTGCAGGGTCCAGCCCAGGAGCCCTGTAAGGCCTCACTGCTGCACTCACCGGCAAGTTGAAACCACATCCCTCAGCCTCTCTCAGCCAACTTCCCTCCCATCCCCAGTCTGGGCCCTCGTTTCCAAAGAGGAGAGGAGAGGAGTGTTCCTCTCTGGTTTGGAGCTCCTACATGTTTGAGCACCGAGTATTTTGACAGCCAATGTGTCGTAATTGAGAACATTTTTATGGCACCTCTAAGGAATAGGTGTATGTTCAATGGGATGGGTGTTGAGGAGGAAGCACTGTAGTAGAAGCAGTGAACTGGGGATTAAAGGACCCGAGTTCTAGGTGCAGGGTTGCCAAGGTGGTTTGGGGCAGGTCACTTCACTGCTATGTGCCTCAGTAGCAGTTAACATTTATTCTGTGCCTACTGTGTGCCAGGGACCTGCTTACTACCTTCATTATTTTCAGTATCCATAGTGCCCCGAGGTAGATAGACAACACACCCTTCCTTTTACAGATGGGGAAACTGAGGTTCAGGCAAGTTGGGAAGGACCCCTGATGGCCGGTGAACAGATGAGCTGACATTAGCACCCATGATGCAGGACGTCATAGCATGAACCTGTCCCACTCCACAGCCCTGACTCAGTTCCCTCGTGGGAAAAAAATGAGATTAGATGAAGTTCTCTAGGGTCTTCTATGTCCCGGATAGTTGATGAATCTAATTCTGGATTCCTTCCCAGCCTCACAGCCAGCCTGGACTCATTAAGGGCGGAGTCATGGAAACGATCACAGCCATCAATTTCCACCTCTCTCACCCCCATCCCTTCATTTGTCTCCCTTCCTCTCTAAAGACTATTTGGAAGTTCACTTTTATTTCCTTCCCTGAGACATAATTGTTGACAGTTTTTTGAAAAGAAGGGCTTTCTGGTGAGGGGACAGAATCGAAAGAGTACTTTGGTAAAAAAAAATGATCTTAGTTCCTTTGGAGATGCTCTTGTAACATTATTATGAGCCATCTGTTAAGCTCCTCTCCCCCTGCATGACCCTTCTGGTGTTCAGTCCCCCAGAGAAAACCGGCAGGAAGGGAGGACGAGCCCTCCTCATTGGGCACAGAGGAATGGGGCAGTGCTAGTCAGTGCATGCAGCAAAGGTGTAGACAATGCAAGCCAAGCGCAAATACCAGCAAATGTTCTAGGGATTAGCAGATAAGTTGCATCAGGAGAGGGCCAGGGCGCCAAATTTCTATAGCCGAGAAAGGATCCAACTCCAAGGGGACACAATCATGGTCTATAAATACCTCTACAAAAACAGTATAAATGAAGTAAGGGAATTAATCAATCGTGTCTCCAAAGCCAGGGGGACAAGGTGCACTAGCCCTCAGCGTGCAGAGGGAGATGGAAAGCACAGTAGTAAAAAGTTCAGAGCTCAAAGGGGAAATCGGGCAAAGGGCTGGGCTCTCCAGGGGAAGTGGCCATGATCCACTGCTGTCTGGAGACCGGGGCAGGAGGAGATTAAATGCGAATTGAGCCGGAGTCCAAGGAGGCCCAACAAGGCTAGATGGGGGTCAAACAAGATGACCCAAGTGGTTCTTCCACCTATGATTCAGTGAACTGAGGAGTAATTACTTACTCTTGCAAATTGCTTGGTAAATACACTGAGTAAATCAAAGAAGCATTTTCAGCAGCAGAGTAGCTGGGGACGAGCAGATTGGCCGCAGATTCCAGAGAGACCCCGAGCAGCGTTGGGTTTGTCAGTGAGACTTTTTATCGTAACTTTGGATGGCACACCTGTCCCTGTTTAGTCCACGGTTATTAACCTGAGAAGAAGCTTCCCTTGTCAGAGGGCAGGCACTCCACCCAGGGCCTTATCCGGCCTCAGCCTGCCTGACCCTGCCCCTTCCAGAAGAATCTTCCTCCTCTTGCCTCCCCACCACATGCTCTGCCTGCCCCGCCCTGCTCTTCAACAATATGAATGGCTCCAGCCTAAGTACTTGAACGGAGTCAGGCCTCTCCTCCACAGAGCCTGTTTAGGATGGCCTGAACGCCTGCTGGGAATAATTCTAGCCATAGGCAATCTCAAGAATTATTGATGAAATAACCTTCTGGGGCCCGAGTCTGGGGTTTTGCAGATGCAACGGCAAGATTATTGTTTACGTGGGGACTTGATCAGGCGGTGACCTAGAACGCATTTAGTTCCTTTATTGCTTTCGCAGCTTCCTGGGGCTAACACTGACTTCTGCCACGGAAGCTGGGGCAGCTTGTTGGGAAAGGGAGTGAAAGGAAGTGGACGGTGAGATTGTCTGCACATCCAGGAGGCCAAAAAGTACCGAGGCAGCATCTTGCCCCGGGATGAGAGGGCCCCGGGTCTCCCTTGCGTCACCAGGACTGGAATGGCGTAAAATAATTCAGCTTTGCAGCGACTTGCTGTTTTCACCTTAAAAGCTCAACCTCACCAGGTTCGAAGAGCAGATAAATCAATGACGAGGGAGGTGGTTATTAAGGGAGCATCCCCTAACAGGGGCCACAGTGCTAGGCTGGAGACAGATCTAGAGGAAGGTCATCTGGGAAGGCCACGTCCAGGGGCAGGAAAGAGGGCAGCACCCTTGTGGTGTGGGCTTCAGCTGACCACGGGTCTCTAGGGGGCAAGGGCCACAGAAAGCACTGTCTGAAAAGAACCGCTCTGCAACACATAGAAAGGGGTGTAGGGGTCTTGTCTCTCCTCCCTGCACAGGGTTGTTTCCTCACCCATTCATTTATTCACTCAATTTGTACTGAGTACCTACCCTGTATCAGGCACTTTGCTAGGTTTGGAGATTCCACAATAAATAAGATCGTTTCCAGTCTCAACATGCTCAAGGAAGATGCACTCCCCATCACATCGGGTCCTTAATACCACAATGGAGGGATAGACAAAGCCTTCCCCATGCGCACAGTGGCAACTGCCGAGAGCACTGCTTTGTAGAAAAGTAACACATGAACCTTTGAAGGGTGAATAGGAGTTTTCCAGTTAGAGAAAGACCATCCAGATAGTGGCAATGAGATTGCATGACTTAATCAAGGCGTAATAAATGGTCCAGGAAAACTGGGGTATAGAGTGCCTAGTGGGGAAAGCATGAGATGGTATAGCTTTCAGTATTAAGGTCTTATCACACACTGGCTACATGGCCAAGAGCTCTGTTTCTGTTATTGTATTTAATCCTTATAACAACCCTCTGAAATTTAGAACAATTGTGTAACTTGATGAGGGTCACAGCTAGTCAGGACGGAGTAAGGATGTGAGATCTGCTTGCCTGGGATGAAGCCACACCCCAAGCTCTATGCTATTGAGTCACGTTAACTGAAGGAAGGGCTAGGAAGCTTGAAATTTTAGAATCCAGTGCACCAGAGCTATAAAGTATAAAGGCCAACCTGCTCACCGGATAGAGAAGAAAAACAAGTTAGTTACACAGCTGAAAGAATTCCATTCATTTTAAGAAAGTCCTTCAGTACCGCATTAAGAAGTTCAAGGAATTCCCTGGTGGTCCAGGGGTTAGGACTCCGTGCTTTCACTACCGTGGGCCCAGGTTCGATCCCTGGTCGGGGAACTAAGATCCCACAAGCTGCATGGAACGGTCAAAAAAATGTTTTTAAGTTCAGAATCACTGAAGGCAGGACATGAGCGTGTCTGTTTCAGAATATACTCTAGAGGCAGCAAGGCCTATTAGAGCACAGTGGAAACTGAAAGCAGAAAGATACCACTTATACAGAGTGTGGTCCATAAACCACTCACCTTGGAGCCACTGGAGGCCCTGCCCCCAGACCTACCTAACCAGTTGTTCTAGGCCAGGGGCTGGAGAATGTATGCTTGTAAAAAGCTCCCCATGTGATTCATAAGTACAATGGTGTTTGAGACCAACAAGTTGAGAAGTGATTGAACTATCTGATATCTGCAGTACTCCAGGAGAGAGATAGCAAGGGCCTGGATTTGGGTAGTGATCATGACAATGTAGAAAGAGGCAGGCCTTCTTTTTTTTTTTTTAATTTTATTTATTTTTTTATACAGCAGGTTCTTATTAGTTATCTATTTTATACATATTAGTGTATATATGTCAATCCCAATCTCTCAGTTCATCCCATCACCACCACCCCCACTTCCCCCGCTTGGTGTCCATACGTTTTTTCTCTACATCTGTGTCTCTATTTCTGCCTTGCAAACCGGCTCATCTGTACCATTTTTCTAGATTCCACATATATGCGTTAATATGCAATATTTGTTTTTCTCTTTCTGACTTATTTCACTCTGTATGACAGTCTCTAGGTCCATCCATATCTCTACAAATGACCCAATTTTGTTCCTTTTTATGGCTGACTAATATTCCATTGTATATATGTACCACATCTTCTTTATCCATTCCTCTGTCGATGGGCATTTAGGTTACTTCCATGAACTGGCTATTGTAAATAGTGCTGCAGTGAACACTGGGGTGCATGTGTCTTTTTGAATTATGGTTTTCTCTGGGCATATGCCCAGTAGTGGGATTGCTAGGTCATATGATAATTTTATTGTTAGTTTTTTAAGGAACCTCCATACTGTTCTCCACAGTGGCTGTATCAATTTACATTCCCACCAACAGTTCAAGAGGGTTCCCTTTTCTCCATGGCAGGCCTTCTTTCGTAGAGAACTTTTGCAGAGATATTGTCATCAGGATGTGGTTGGATGAGGCAGAAAGAGAGATTTCCAAGATCACGCTGAGGTCTCCAGCTTGGGTGTCTGGGTAGCTGGTGATGGTGATGCATGGAGGTTGGAGTTTTAGCTTTGAAAATCTTGAGTTTTTGATGTATCTGCAGGATATGCCAGTGGAGATGTCTGTCCAGTCATCTGAAACTCCAGTGTGGAACTCGGAAGACAGGAGGCAGAACATGGGCAGAGATAGGAATTTGGGAGCCTTGATTGATTGCTACATCCTGCATAAAGTTGATCCTGCATGAGGCAGAGTTCATCACTTTCTCTGCCACATATCCTTAACACCTGTACAACACATATCCCACCGTGTTGTACCTATTTGCTTTATGTATCTGCTCGTCTACTAAACCACAGGCTGATTAAGAGCAATGTCCGTATGCCCAAGTGCCCAGCACAGCGTCTGGCACACATGAGTTTCTTTAAAATATCACGGAATACGTGTAAGAGAATAGAGAATTAGACAAAATCGAGAAAAGTTCTAAAGACCTGGTCTCAGGGACCATCAACATTTGCAGGATGGGTGGAAGAGGGCAGGACTACAGAGAAACCTAACAAAGGGTGGTTAGAGTGGGAGGAGGGAAAGCAAAAGAAACTAGTGACTGGGAGAGAAGAGAGAAGAGAACTCTTCAGCTGCTGCAAAGAGGCCAAGCAGAGGCTGGCAGCGGTGACAAGGAATGTTGTCCCTTTCAAGAGTAAGCCTGGGCTGCTACAAAGATAAGCCCCAGACACCAAGCCTGGCCTCTGCCATTTTCATCTTGTTCTTTCCTTGCAAGTCCAAGCAGCCCTGGCATTGTGAGGGTGAGTGGTGAGGCCATGAGAACCCAGAATGTGTCAAGCAATGAGGTGGCCAGAAGAATCCAGAAGGCCACTGCAGGCCAAGCTCTCACGTGGTCCTCCCATATGGGAGGGACCCATGCATATGGGTCCCTCCCCTATGCATGCCACACAGATGGCTGGGAAGGTCAGCGGTTAGACCACCTGAGACCCCCTGAATACATTTTTTCTTCTCTCCCTCATCTCTGGCTTTGGTCCTATGGGCTTCCTTTCATGCATGTGTTTGGGAATTTGGGGGAAACACAAAGAACCACTGGAAATGGCCATACCGAGTATACCAAGTATTTACTGTAACACAGCCTGGGGAGTTTGTTTGGTTTTGCTGTCTTTCCTTTTTTCTTTTCCTTTTTTCCTATCTTGGTCTTATCTCACTGGCCTCAGCTCACATGACCACACTGTAAAACTCTATTTTGTGTTTTTTTCAGATGTTGAAATGTGAACCAAATGCTGTTTTTAACGAATTAGGGAATTGTTTAGGCTTCTCTCTCTCGCTCTCTTTTTTTTTTTTTCTTTTGAATTGCTGTAGGGCGTACCTCAAAGCTTCAGTTGGAAGCCTGCAATTTCAGAGTCGTTTTCTTTAGGCAACAGAGGCTGCGCTGTATCACAGAGATATCACCACAGCTCAAATTCAAAGAGTCTGTGGTGGAGGAACCAGGATACTGGACTTGGAACATAGGAGGGTGATGTTGGGGGAGGTTCCCTGAGAACCTCTCAAGGAGGTGGCCAGAGGCAGGTGGCCAGGATGGCAGGGGTGCCCACTGGTGGCCAGGGTCTCCCCTTTCAACTGGGCCTCCAGCCAAGAATATTCAACTACCCAGTAGACATTTCCAACAGGATGGCTCCCATCACCTCAAACCTAAAATGTCTTGAACAGAGTCGATCGCTTTCCTTACTGAACCAGTTCTATTATTGTTTCAATCTTTATTTAGTGTCTACTATGCGGCAGACAGAATTTTAAATGTTGGGGTCACGGTGTACAGCAAAGACACAGTATCTGGCTCCTGAAGCCTACACCGTAGCAGGGAAAGCGGATCTGAAATATTGTTGCCATTGTCCTGAGCGCCGTAAATAACCGTAATAAGAGTAACATTCATTGAGTCCTTACCGTCTACCAGACGCCATTGCCATCACCACTGGACATAGACAGGGAGCCCGGACATAGTCCGGAGGGTCAGGACAGGCTCTGCACCCTCTTCTTCTGCCCCATGGAGTGTCCCCCTTGGCCGCCATTTGTTCTCAGACACACACTGTGGAGACTGAGGTCTCTGCCTCTTCTGTCCTTCCTCTCTAACATCACCAAACATGGCTCTGCCTCCATCACCTGTCCCTCCTCTCCTGGCCCTCTCTGGTCCAGCAGCCTGGCTCCCCCAGGTGGATGTCACAGCAGCCCTGGCCTCTCTGCCTCCAGCCTCCCTTCTGTCCTCTCTGCTCTGCACATCTCAAGGTGAACTTTCAGAAAGGCTGCTCCCTGCTCAACGTCTTAGTCACTTATTCAACAAAGATTTATCAGAGGGTCTGCCTCACTCAAAAACTCAGGTTACACCACTTCAAAAACAAGTTTCGACTTGTAAAAAGCAAGTCATCCACTTACTTATTACAAGACTGTCTTAAAATCAGATGGAATCACTTTACGTGTGCATTCCTTGATAGCAAAATCATTGTTAAACTTTATGAAATAAAAGACTAATAAAACATAAAAGAAATCAGGTTATATGTTTCAATAGAGAAACTGATGCCAATTGTGGTCCCTTGACTAAAGACAGTCCAACCTCCTTCACCTAGCTCGCTTGCCCTCCCCACATAAGCCAGCTTTCCAGGTTCATCTCCACAAATGACTTGTTCACCACTTCTCCAAACACAACTTCTGCCTTCCTGGGCCCCATGCCCCTCTCCATTTCTACTTGTTATTCAGAAATAAGGCCCTAATCAAATGTCACCTCTCCATGAGGCCTTCCTTGATGAAGCCAAGAGGAGGTGCAGAAGTAGTTTCTCCCATCACTGAATTTATTCCGAGATACATCCTCAGTGCCCATGCCTGCCTGTGTGTGTCTGACACACTCATATGCATGCCACACAGATGGCTGAGAACCCCTAGGAATCCCTGTGTGCACCTGCCGTTGGTAAACCTTGGCTCTGCTCCAGGAACTGTGCTAAGTGGCCAGCAAGAGTCTCTCTTGTATTCATCACAACCCTTTAATGAAGTGGGCACCATCATCATATCCCCATATTACAGATAAGATCAAAGAGGTTAGGTGAGTTGCATAAACAAGGTCATACCACCAGTAAGTGGCAAAGCAAAGGTTCAAACCCAATTTTGACCTAATCCCATGTATGTAATTCTACACTGCCACTCATCAGGCAAGAATTCCTCTTTAAACAATCATGTACCTCAATTGCCTTGTACAGTGCTTCCTGTGCAGTATGCATCCACAGTTATATCCCAATACCTCACACAGAGTCCAGAACGTCTCCTGCATGTGCAGGGAACACCTGTGACGGAATGAATGGGATTGTTGCCGGGCACCCCCACAAAACTTCTGAATGAGAACAGCTGAAACTGGGGCCTGAGAGTCTCTATGTTGACAAAAATCCAGGTGATTCGTACACAGCCAGCCAGCCCTCCCCTGTCCACAGACTGACATTATGACACTAGTCCAGCAAAAGACACTGAGGCCCGCAGTAGTTAATCGACTTGCCCAAGGTTAGCAGCCTACCTCCCACCCCCAAGCCATTTCTTCTGGCTGGAGCCTTTATAATCAGCCCCTCTTAGTGTCCGCCTGGCTGGAAGATAAGATACTAACACTGGGCAGAAAGCAAGCCCATATCTCCATCTGTCCTGTCTAAGGGGATCTTAAATTGGATTTCCTGACTCTTCCCTCTGAGGAGGTGCTTACTAGGGCCTCATCTCAGAGAAGCTGAGCAGGGGAGAGCCTCTGAGCAGCTGACCTAGAAACTCTAAACCACAGCAAACCAAGTCTTTGACCTGGAAGTGCCTTGTCCTTGGGTTCTGCTCAATGCAGATCCATCATCTTCAGAATCTCCTCCTTGCCTCTTCAGAGAGGAGCCACGTTGCCCCGCTACCAGTGTGTCAGTGACGTGACAAAGCGGTTGATCAATAAAGATCGGGCTGCATAACCTCTCTCTGAAGCTGTGTTTGGCCTATCTGGTTTTAAAAGCCACTGTCTGCTAATTTCTTAGCAACTGGGGTGATGTATTCAAAAGAAAATAAGATTTGGAGTTAGACCTACCTGGACTGATGTCCCAATTCAGCCACATACTGGCTGTGTGATCTTGACAAGTCACTTGCCCTCTCTGATCCTCAGTTTCCTCATCCCTACTGTGAGGAGAGTTTAATGGGAAATCTCTGGTTCCCTCCAGTTCTGACATCTATGGTCTGTGTTCCACGGCCTGCGGTGTGAGCTCCTCCTATGATCCAAGTTCAGTGTGATGAACAGACTCAGTTCTGCTTCATGTTGGCCATTCTGTGTTATCAGTCCAGCCCACTGAGGCATGAAAATAAATCAGAAGCAATGAGAGGTTAGGATACGTTGTCCTTCCATGAATACCACCCTCCTCCCAACCCCCAGTCCTGCCTTGATAATAACGCTCCCCTGCATACAGACAGACAGCACGACTCTCTGGGAAATCCTCGAGAAATGCCATCCATATGTTTCTGAATCATTTACACTGAACCCATCATAATATTGTTATTTGAAGATCCATCTACATTTGTTCTAAAGGCTTATTTTAAAGCTTATGCAAATGAACTAGATTAAGGTTGCATTCTGGAAGCTGAGGCTGGAAAATGGGAAGTTCATTTTAAAGCTTGGTGTAAATAGAGTTTCCCATGTGTTCCAAATAGTGCTTCCTCCTTAGACCAAGTGTCCTCCATTCAACCCCCCCATAACCTCAGCCCGAGAGAAGTTCTCTGGGAGGGAAATGCTAATTGGTGGCAGTTAGGAATAATGTAAAGAGCTAGGGAACGGTGGTCTAATTGTCTGCCTCTTAACTAGCCTCATGGCATTGGGTGAGTTACCCAATTTTCCTAGGTTTCAGTTTCTTCATTTGGGTCCCACACAAGACCTCTGTGGTTCCCTGATGTAGGCAGCATTAGAATTGCCTGAGGACCAGAGTCTGGGCTTCTCGCCCTGATCTACTGAATTATAGTTTCTAGGAGTGAAGCCCCAGAGTTGGAATTTGTCACTTGTTCCCCAAGTAATTCTGATGTGCGCCCAGATATGAGAACCACGAGCCTCGATGATCTACGGGATCTCTCCTCGCTACCTACAAGGTTCTACGATTTGTACCGAAGTATCGCTTTTCAACTCATATTTCCCTACCTGCCTCCTGCACTCTTGTATGTGCTAAAAATTCCCATTTATCATATGGCCCATATTGTGGACTCTCAGGCATTTTCTTTGAAGAATCTTGATGCACTTGTTGAACTCTGGTTGGATGTAAGAAACCATCACTTATCACCCCAGCACACTCTGACGGGGAGGCTGAAGCTTGGAGCTCAGTATCTGGTGGCATTACAGAGCCCCTGAAGAGTCATTGTGTCTGCGTTACAGAAGCTAGCAGACCCCCTGATGAACAAACACAGCTGCATCAGTAAAAGGATTTGAATATTAGCACCCTTCTGTCTATGTAGGTGTTGAGTGAGTAGCATTATGGGAATCTGCATTAGAACTTGGATCTGTGCTCCAAAGCACTGGTGAAAATGGAGATGGGGGGAGAAGAGAGAAGAGGCCTGTGCTTTGGAAAGGACACCTTGTCTTTCCCCTGAATTGCCTCTTCCTACTGTTGAGACCAGAGAGGTGGCCTGTGTTACGTAATGCCCAGGATGGTTTTCCGTTCAGTGCCCGCAGAAACGAGACCCTCGTGATGATAGCTTCTCCCTGGTCTGTCACTTTCCCTGTTCTCACACAGCCCCAAAGTCAGCGCTGTTTGATGATATTTCCGAGAGTCTTGTCCCTTGTTATACCATGGAGGACCCCCCTGGGACAATGTACATCTCCTGCTCAATGAGTCTGGCTTTCTCCAAGCAGCATGACCTCATTTTGATGTAAATCTGGCAAGGGTTACCTTCTCTGCTCCCAACAAGGAAAGGATATACCTGAGCCCAGCGAATTTGTCTAACTTTGTCTTTCAGTCCATTTTTGTGCCTCCACCCCTCCTCACCTCTCCATCAAAGCACCAAGCGCCCCCCTCCCGGACCCTACCATCTTTCAGTCTCAATCGAGCTATGGGATTATTGTTTTATTAGTCTTCTTTCCCAAGATAAGTGAAGATGCTGGGACAAAGCAGTGTCTTACCCATAGGGATAAGTTGCAAATATAAGCAACATGCTTCCGGGTAGGAGAGAGATCTGTGAGCGAGGGGCTTTCACGTGACTCCCAAGTCAGGGCACATTTGTGACTGCTGAAGTCTGTCTGGAATATCCAGACAGACTTTTCTAACTTCCAGACAACTGTGGCACCAAAAAGTAGAACAAATACCATCTCCACTGAATTTAGCAATAGAGCAGTTTCGTTTCCTTCAATCCTATTTATAAAACCATATTTTACACCATTGCTTCAACTCAGCTCCATCTGCAGTTTCTTCCATTAATCACAGTAGAACTCCCCACTGTAGCTTTCATTACCTGCTCAAAATGAATGTGGAGAGAAAACATAATTAGGTGCCACCTTTTAAAAATAATATCTTGAAAACAGAGCGATGACTTAAATAAAAAAGAAGGAAGGAGGGAAGAAACACCATTTGAACTAATGGGCCAAATTACCTCAGGTTAAGCTGGATTTTAAATCAGCTTTCTCTCTCTCTCTCTCTCTCTCTCTCTCTCTCTCTCTCTCTCTGCCCCCAGCCCTCCAGTGAATCATGACAAATTTAGAGTTCAGCTGGATGGATGGTTAGATTTCCTCGTCTCTGCTGAAACAATGACATATTTCTATAATATTAAACCCGTCAAACTGATCAAAGTGCAGTGTCAAAATTCTAAGTGCTTTCCCGTCCAATCCCCTGTGCTCTGGCAAACTGGAGCACATTTTATTTGCCAGCCCTAAATTCCCTGAGGTTTTTGAAACCTGATCCCTGCTGCCTGATTGGCGGGGGTTGGTGCCTTTCTCCTGGACGTGTTTGCCACCATCCACATCGCTGGAGGGAGTATTCCCCAAGGGCCGTCCCATCCACCAAGCCCGACACACGCCTTGACTGTTGTTTGCGCCTCCTTCGGCCTGAAATACAGACTTTGTACGTTACCAAACCGAGTGGCTGAGCCAGGCAAGAAACCCTCGGGAAGAGTGCGTTAGGTGGTATAAGACCCAGGCAGGGTTCATGGTTCGTGGTGCTGCCTGACACCTGGCCCGCGACCAAGGGGCCAAATGCTACTCAGGGGCTGCTCAACTTTACCCAGATTCCTCCGTTTCTTCTCCTGTCAATGAGAGTAATTCAGTAACGCCGGCTCAGCCTACGGCACAAGGCTGTTACGCTGATGAAGATTAAGTGATTTATGGAGAACCCCGTAGCCAGGCCGGGATGAGATCACATGAACACTATTATGAGTGTCATCCCATGCTCTGTGGGCAAGTTATCTGTGGAAGTCAGGCAATTTGCATCAGTGAATCCACAGTTTAGACACTAACGTGGAGCAGTGGGGAGAGTTCAGCTTCGGAGTCAGATCAGCCTGGATTGGAGTTTCCATTCTGGCACTTTCTAGCTGTGTGGCTGTGAGCAAGTTACTTGGTCTTTCGGAAACACAGTTTCTTCGTTTGAACGATGGAGATAACACGTACCTGCCTTTTAAGATCGCTGAGGTGTTATAAGAATTAAATGAAACATATATTTAAGCACCTGGAACACAGTAGGCTCTCAGTAAATGATAGCTTTATCTCTGAGGTGTTTTGTTTCCTAGACATTGTCTGGAAGAATAAGGAAACAGATGTCGCTCTGTCTTTAAGGAGTTTCTTGTCTGACACCAGGTCCTGGGGAGCTGGGGGTGGAGTTCATTTCTTTTTTTTTTTTTCTTTTCTTTATTGGAGTATAATTGCTTTACAATGGTGTGTTAGTTTCTGCTTTATAACAAAGTGAATCAGTTATACATATACATATGTTCCCATATCTCTTCCCTCTTGCGTCTCCCTCCCTCCCACCCTCCCGATCCCACCCCTCCAGGCGGTCACAAAGCACCGAGCTGATCTCCCTGTGCTATGTGGCTGCTTCCCACGAGCTATCTACCTTACGTTTGATAGCGTATACATTTCTTCTTCCGTAAACTTTTTTTTCAGGTAACTACCTGACCCATGAAGCAGTAAACCTCTTTCTGGGTTGTCGTGGGGTTTTTTTGTTGTTGTTTTTTAATGTTGTTTTGTTTGATTTTGGCCTTCTGTTCTTAAGACCTGCTAGGGCTAAAATAGGAAAGGCCATTTCGGGGAAGGGAAAAGGATGGAGAGAGCCAACAAGGGGTGGCTACAGTGACTCCATTTCTTAACAAATGAGAAACAAGCTCAAGATTTACAGATTAAGTGCTATTAATTACCACCCAGCAAATATTGAACCACAATGTTGTGCTTCCAGAAAAAAAAACAGGAACCTCAGCCTGGTTACTAAAAGGCTCCATTAGCCTGCATGAACATACATCCCACTCGTGTGTCTCTGAGGACTCCAGGGGAGGCACAGGCAGGGCACACCAGACAGGGTCTGGCTGGGTGCCTCTAGGAAGCCCACTTGCCCCTGTGGCCCATGTCTGGAACAGTGGCGAGGGGGAGCCCTCTGCCAGGAAGGACCAAAAGGAGGCAGAGGACAAGAGGAGGTGGGGTAGGTGGGACGGCCAATGGTGCTGTTGGGGGATTCTCACCTTGTAATCAAAGACACGTCGGGTTTTGTTCCTTGGCTTAGCTGTGGGCCTTGCATACTTTGTAAGTAGCACATGGGAAGCCTTAGGTATACTTGTGCATTTAAAATGTCCTGCCCTGACCAACCTTGTGCATACACAAGCCTCCTCTAGCTCACCATGTCCCCAAATGCCCTCATACACTGGAGGATGCCGAGATGGGGAAGAAGCTAACACACATTGATGGGTCGTCACCTTGCTAAGTGTTCACATAAGTGATCTCATTCTGTCCACCACTGGGATCATTGCCATCGTTGTATGGTAGGGAAACCGAGACTTCAAGATGTTGAGCCCTTGCCCAGGTCCTTTACCGGGATCCACATAAGACCCAGAAGCCCCGGTTCTCCTCCCCCCACAACATGCTGCCCCACCCCTAGACCCCAGGACGATTGGGGCTGCTTGGGTGGTGGGAGAGCAGAAGGGCGAGCTCACACCCGCTCTGCCTTCTCCCTGCCTCTGTGGCCACTGCCCTCGGTGCTCTGGAGCTGAAGCCACCAGCACACCCTCTGCCCTGAACGTTTCCTGCTTCCCTCCCATGTTCCTGGACCCCAGCCCGATGCACTGACAGCCACCATTGTCCCCGAAGTCAGCCCCCCAATCAGGAGGACGCACTCATTCTCCCCTTGGCGAGTGCCTCTCTACTCTGTACACTCTCACCCAGATTCTGCCAAATCTGCATCCGAAAATTGCCAGATGAAGCAAAGTGGGAAACTTACTATTTGAGAAAACACTAGCCTTTTTTTCTTTTCTGAAATCTGAACAAGGGCAGTGCTCCTGGAGATAATGTTTTCTGATGTAACAAATTGCTGTCTCCCTGAATAACTAGAGAGAGCCTTTCCCTCCCACGCTCCCTGACAACCAGAGTAGGGCACACCCTCTGAGTTCTTTATCCCGGGTACCACAGGGACATGTATGATGACCCCCATCCGCCTGTCTCCCTGTGACCTTTAACCCTACCCCCACCTCAGTTTTCTCATCGTAAAATCTGGAGGCTGGTCTACACAAGGGTTTCTCAACCTCAGCACTATTGACCTGTCATGTAGGATGACCCATTGTTGCAGGGACTGTCCTGTGCATTGAAGGATGTGTAGCAGCACCTCTGGCCCCTGCCCGCTAGATGCCAGGAGCACGCACCCCACCCCTCCATCTAGTTGTGACAACCCAGAATACCTTCAGACATCGTCAGACATTCTCTGGAGAACAAAATTACCCCCAGTTCAGAACCAATGGCCTACTTGATCGCCGAGCATCCTTCCAACGTCCGAGTTCTCTGCTTAGAAGGTGTATGAACACACAAAGAGCTTGGATGGGGTTGGTTGACTCGAGGTGGACCTCTATTCAAATCACAGCCCTGGCATTTACATTTCAGCTTTTTATAACGGGTCAAATTACTTTGCTTCTCTGAGCCTCAGTTTGCTTATCTACAAAATGGAGATGATAGTACCTATTTCATAGGGTGGATTGAAGAATTCAATGAGAAAATGTATATAAAACATCTGGCACATAGTATATAGCCCCAAAACATTTTTCTGTTTTTGTATGATTATAACTGAAAGTAAGCCAGATCATCTGCTTTCTCTGGACAGTCCCTCGTGTGACCCAATTCATACAAATTCACACAAAGCTGTCCAGCCAGCTTCAATACCTATGCAAAGAAAGAAATTAATACATGTATTCAATATTGCTATGTCCTTGCACTACATTAGCTGTGGAAACTCTCAGGCTACATCAGGGATGTAAACAGCAGTGAGAACTAATAAACGCAGTGATAGCTATGGGCAGAGCCAGACCCCTGTCAAAGTCCAATGCCTTTGGAAATGGAAACATCGCGGTATTTATTTTGTACTGTCAGTATCGGGAATGATCCCTCTTATTTTGCCGTTCACTTAAGATTATCCATTCCTCTGTTACCCAGGATAAATGGCATACAGGAGACGGGAAGGGATGAAAAGTAGTTTTTAGCTGGATTTGTTCACTCCCAGTGAGTTCTTGTCTCCTCTTTGGCTTAGCTCTACCCAAAGGGCAATTTACTTCAGTTCCTACAGAAAGAGAAATGGAAATAATATCTATCCTTAAACCAGAGTTACAGGTTTCGATTTCCTCTTCTCTCGTTTTCCAACTTCCGAGGTCCAACAGCCTTCAGTTACCTTCAAAACCACCTTTTCCAGTAAGCCCCAATTCCCCAGTGCGTGTTACGGAGCTCACACCCCCGGTCTGGCCTGCCCCACGAGAGGTTTTGCTCTTCAATGGAAGTATTGAGCAGTCGCCGGGTTCCTGGCCTGGTTTCTATATTGTGTCAACAAAGAGTGGACGGAGGAGGCTGGAAATGGGGCTGATGGAAACTCTCCTTTCTCTCTTCCTGGTTGACCATCCTTCAGTCTCTGCTGCTCCAGGGTCCCCACAGTGCTCTCCTGGCTTTGCTGGTTTCCTTTGCTATTACTCACCTCCCTGCTCTACTCATCGGCCTCTGATTCACGCTCAGATCCAGTCATATTTTGGCATGCCTGCAAAGTGCTGTTCTCTTTCATGTATTTCGTCTCACCTAGCCTTCCCAGGAACTTATTTTACAGATTTACAGAGAGTTCAAGGGTATCATCAAAGGCCACCACTAGGGATCGGTAGAAATGAGCTGACGCGTCCCCCAGCTCTGAGTCCCAGTGCTTGTTCCTCTCTCCAGCAGCGGCCAACCACGGTCCTGACAGGAAAACCCTTTCTTCCTTAGGATGGGAAACATCCCCTATGAGCCTCTGCACTACAGATGCTGCGATTGGTCCAGGCCATGCCGGTCAGCCCTGCCCTTGACCAGAGACAGAAACAGGGCTGGACCAAAGGACAATGTCATTCCCTGAACATTAATGTCCACGTCTTTTAGCCATCATTCCCTCGGCCTCAATTAACATCCAACCACCCCTTCTGTTCCGCCTGGCGAACTCCTATTCATCCTTCTAGAATTAGTTCAAGAATCATCTCTTCAATTAAACCTTCTCTGACCTCTCCATGAGTCTCCCCCTCCATGTGCCTTTAGCACTGTGAACACGTCTCTAGCAGGTGACATTCCTTGTCTTATTTATTACTTTCCGCAATTCCTAGGATACAGCAATACTCAATCAATGTTTCTTAAATGAGCAAATGGATGAATGGAAAAATGGCGGGGGGTGCAGGTGGTGAAATCTCAAGCCAAATAACAAACACAGTATTTGAACTACTATAGAAATGGCCCAAAAAAATCTACCATAGATTCTGAAAGTAGAGCTTTTTTTTTTTTTTTTCTTTCATGAAAGCCTGGGAATTTTGAGAGAGAAGCAGAGAAAGGTCTATTTTCTTCCCACCCACAGGTTGATTTCCTTTAGTACAATGCTTCTCAAGCTTTAATGGGCACACAAATAACCTGGGGATCTTGTTAAGATGGAGATTCTGACCCAGTGCTTCTGGGATGGGGCTCCCAGGTGACCCTCAAGCTGCCGGACCGCACTTTGAGAAACAGACTCTGATTTCTTCTGGGCTGCCTGCGTCCTACCTTGTCTGAAGTTGCTGGCCTGTCACTCTGAGCCCCCAGTAGGGCCAGAACACCCTGGCATCCCTTTGTCAGCTTGGCAAAGCAGCTGTCTGCTGGTTTATTTACTCCCTCCCATTATCACCAGGGGAAGAGAATCCGTAGACATGCCACATCTTGTTTACAACGAGCATCAGAAAAGTTAAAAGTGCAAGTTTTAAAAAAAGATTGCATCAGCAGCTCCTTAGAATCACACATATCAGGGAAAAAATGGGCTAAAGGAGAGTCATAAAATATTAAATGACACTGTGTCAAGACACAGATAGGGGCAGAAAAATAATTAAAGTAAACAGCACATCAAAACCCTGGCTAAAACCATTATTTAAATTGAAAGCAAATGTAGGAACAGATCATGTAGCCTTGTATAAATGTGTTCCCAAGAGCCTTTTAAGAATATTAATGATTATGGAAGTATAATGGCTGCATATCAATGATCATGTTTACAGCAAATGACAGCTCAGAGGGAGAAGAAAAGAGTCTAGATCCTTCCAAAGATGCAACCGGTTTGATCTTCCCTGCACACTGTGTCCCTCCCGGGGACAGAGGGAGTGCTGGGAAGATGATGAAGGTATCCTGAGCTAGCTTTCCTGCGGTGCGAGAGACAGAAGGCTGCTTGGATGGGGCGCCTTGGCCGTGACTCTGGTCCTCCTCCTGGTCCAAGACACCAGCTGAGCGCCTACTGTGTGTCTGGCCCCTGAGTCCTTGCCATCTCTAAAAATACTTCCCCACCTTACTTGAAAGTTTCTGAAAATTTCAGCGGCCCCAAAACCAGAAAGGGAGACTCTAGAGAACTTTCACTGGCTTTTCAACAAAGGGGCTAGAAATTCCCTGGCTGAATTGGAAGGTTGTACTCTTATCAGAGGTGAAATGCTACAAATATCTCAAGATGCCTCAGTGCCCAGTATTCATTTCTTCAGTATTCACAACAAGGGCCAATCTCCCTCCTCTGATATTGGACTTCACCAAAACTCTTTGAGAATCCAGTGGGTAGGCAAGCTATTCAGGGTCCAAAATGAAGCACAGTTTTCCCCTTAGGGTTCAGCCTCTTGCTAACTTCCGGTTTGCTTGGTTTTCTGGTGAGAGAAAGGGCTCCCACTGGGTCTTTCTTGTCTATGGCCCTCTGGGATCAGATTCCAAATCTCTCCTTAGGATTCTTCTTAGGCAAAGTCTTCTGATGGGCAGCATCCCAGCATCGCCTTCCTAGAAGCGTCTCCTCTCTTCTCCGAGATGGCAGCTGAGCCAGAGACGGCGTCCTGGTTCTGGGCCAGGCTTCCCAGGCCAACTCCAGATCAGGAATTGGAGGGAAATGCTCAGTCTTCATTGCCTCTCCGTCTCTGACTCCAGCCTTCCTGGGGCTGGTGATGGGTTGGACTGGCCCTTGTCACGAGGCTGTTAAAGCCTACCTTACCTTGTAGGAAGCATAGTCTTATCCGGCTGACCAGAGAGCAACAGAGTTTTGACCCCAAGCCCAGCTAACAGCAAAGCATTGCTTCCTTTTCTGTGCTTATATTTTCTCAGGGTGGCTTCATGAGGAGTGGACAGGATTGGGGTATTCCTGCAACCCCGGGCTCAATATAGAACTTACCAAGTTATTACATTATTATAAACTATGAAATCATTTTATTATTAATAATAGCTTCATATTAACTACTGTATTATGCTAGCCATTACTTAAATCCTCCATCCCAAATCTCTGGCTTCGATTGCCATTCCTACAGGAACCCTGAGTCTCCTAAGGGACACATTGCTGAGGCCCCGAGGCAGGGCGGCGAGGAGGTGACATTAACGAGATACCCACTCCTGGCACCCCAGAAACCCACCGAAAGCCACTAGTGGGACCCTCCCTTCATGACTTTATTCACCTTCCGGCAGCCACTTCTCCCTCTCCTCCCTGCTGGAGGCTCAGCCCTCAGTTGCGTCCTCAAAGAGCTACCTGCATCAAAGCGGCCACTGTTTCCAGCATCTTGCCTTCCTGGTCCCTTTTGTTCTTTGCTTTTCATCTGGCGTATGCTGGGGGCCAGGCTTTTGTCTTTCAGCTCGTGAATAAATGGAAGCACTTGGGCAGCAGCGCCAGCCGCTGCTTAGCTCCTTGCTCTTCCCTAACTGGGAGCGGGAGGGGTCAGGCGGCTCGGAACCTACTTGGGTCTCCTTGGGGACATCAGGTCTGGTGAGCAGTGCAGAGCTTGGGCGTCCCAAGGCCTGAGTGCCAGGCCCAGTCCTTCCAGCCACAAGGGGTGGCTTCACCCACTCATTCACCAGGCACGGTTCAGGGCGCTGGTCTGCAACGACCAATAAAACCACATCTCAAGGAAACTGCAGGAATGTGAGAGGTACACATAAGAATGCACACAAGCCGTGGTGCAGGGGACACTCTGCTGAAGCTTGAAGGATTAAGTAAACACTGGCCAGACGCAGACAGTGAACCTGGTGCGTGAGCCCTGGTGGGACAGGGTCATGAAAGAGTGTGATTTCCCCAGGGAGCTGCAAGTTCTCCCCATCTGGCTGGAGCAGAGAATGAGGGGAGAGCCGGAACACGGGGCTGGAGGGGTGGTAGGCAAGGGCCATATCACAGAGAGTTTGCAAACTACAGTCGCCCTCTGTATCCACGGGTTCCGCATCCTCAGATCCAACCAACCACCATTCAATCAACCGAGGATCGATAATATTTGATAAAAACAAATTCCAGAAAGTTCCAAAAGCAAAATTGGAATTTGCCAGACACCAGTAACTATTTGCACAGTGTTTACATTGTGCTAGGTATTGTAAGTAATCTAGAGATGATTTAAAAGTATACGGGAGGATGTGCGTATGCTATATGCAAATACTAGGGCATTTTGTATAAGGGACTGGAGCGTCTGGGGATTTGGGTATCCATGGGGGCTCCTGAAACAATCCCCCGTGGATACAGAGGGAGGACTGTATGCTAAGAAGTTGGGAAGTGGAGAAATGCAGGTGAATTTGTTTGTGGTTAAGAATTCTCTCAGGAAGCAATGAAAAGAGTGGTTTAAAGGGGGAGCCTGAGGTCAGAGAGACCAGTTAGGAAAACTTGGCATCATCTTAGCGAGGGTTTTGTCAGCTCTGCACCATCCACATTTGGGACTGTAAACACTTGGGGGGGTGGAGGCTTGTCCTGTGCGTTGTAAGATGCTCAGCCGCATCCTGGCCTCCACCTGCTGGATGCCAGCAGCAACCACGCAGTCATGACGAGCAAAAATGTCCCCAGACGTCGCCAACTATTCCCACGGGGGCAAAGTCTCCCCCGAGTGAGAACCGTTCATCTAAGCAGAGGATGATGCAATCCTAAGTATGGTGTGAAGATGGGGGCAGATTAAAGACACATGTAGGAGTCAAGCTGAGAAGGACTCGTGACTTACAGATAGTTGTGTGTGTTGGGGGGGAGGGCTGAGGCCAGGATGACCCCGAGATCTTCAGTGGATAACTAGGGCATGTCGGAGGTGCACTGAGATGTGGGGGAGAGAGGACAGAGCAGACTTGGTGGCAACGGAGGTCAGGCTGTTTGGACACACCACACCTGAGGGCCTGTGGGTCTCTGGGTTCAGGGTCCAGTAGGCAGTTGGCTCCATGGGACTGAGGGTCAGAGCCCAGGTGTAGGCGGAAGACACAGATTGCAGGCTCTGGGATTGATGAAGCTGCCCCCAGGAGGGGTGTCCTGGAGAGATGGGGGCCGAGGATAGATCCTAGGGACACCAACATTCAAGGGGCTGGGAAAAGGACAGAGGAGGACGGTGTCCCAGAAAGAAGACGGGGAAAGAGAGTTTGCAGAAGAAATGTCAAGGAAGGGAAGGGAGGAAAGTGTCCACTGATAACCTCAAAGGGTTGCTTTTGGAGTGAATGTGAAAGATCTGTTAAAGGTTCACAGTGCAGGACAAACATGCTGGCGCTCGGTGGCCTAAGTCCCCCCACCCCCCACCGCTGCCGCCGCTGACCAGGGCTCCCTGGGCTTCTGCTGCCTCCCCAGCTCATAAAATACAGGTGCATGCCCTAGGGGTGGCTGCACTGCAGCTCGTCTGTGCCCCTGGGGGTGCCCTGGGCCTCACAGTGGCCACAGCAGGACCCAGGCCCATGCCCACCTGGGAGCACCGGCCAGCCTGTCCCCTGGGCCCCCTGCTGTCTCCAGGAATCCAAAGGCCAGGAGTGGCTCCTATGCCCTGTTGACCCGCCGACTCCCTCCAGGGCTTTGTGAGCTCCGCTGCAGTGACCTAGAGGAATGGTCCAGATTCCCACTCTGTGTCTTCTGCATCGTCCCTAAGACAACCCTCCCCAGGCTCCACTCCGTCCTTTCCTCCTTTCTCTTTCCATACTTTACCCATGCACCACCCTCTTCCCTGAAAGAATTAGGGTTTTTGTTCAATCAGAAATCTTGTGTTTCTTAGAAGTCTGTTTCCCCTGCTTTATTAGGCCATCTCTTTCCAGCCACTCTCTTATCCCACCTACGATTCAGGCAGGACTCAGGTGAGGCGAAGGGAGAGGACCAGCTTGTGTTTGTCTGGCCTGGGGTGGGCACCCATCACCCCAGCCCGATCCAAGCCCCAAAGCATGCACACCTGCCCCCAAGCCGCCTCCTTCGGGGTCTCCCCAGCAACCGGACAGCCCACTGCCCGGCCCAGCCCCACCATTCCTCCCACCCCTCAAGCTTCAGAGCCAGGGCTCTGCTCCCCAAATGCAAACGGCACCCCCGGAATGGGGGCAGCGAGAGATCAGGGCAGGAGCCACGGGAGAGGGGAAGGGCGGTGGAATCAGCGCTGGGCATGGGAGGGACTGGGTGCAGAATCTTTTGCCCGGAGGACCACGTTACTTAATGGACAGACCTGCCCCTAAATCCTTTACAGCCCTTACTCCATTGATCAGTACTCGGGGCTTCTTCTGCCTCTCTTGCCCTCCCTGTACAAAGTCCAGGTTGTCCAGGGTTTCTTGGGTTCTACGTCAGCATCACTCAGCCTGGAAACTAATAACCGTGTACAGCAGGCAGCCAGCTGTCTACCCTGTATCATTTCAGCTCAGGTGAACAGACATCCCTAAACTCCGTATGGGCCAGACAGGGTGCTTAGCACTGGGATAGAGCAGGAGCTCCCTGCCCCTCTGGGGCCTACACTCTAGTGGGGAAAACACATCCATGGACACCGCACTTTAGTATGTGGGTAAGTGTGATGTGGGTGCTACAGAAGGACATCCATCCCCAAACCCATTCTGCAGAGGGGAAAACTGAGGCTCAGGGGCTTGGAGTGACTCAGCCAAGGTCACACAGGGTCCTCTGACCCTGCCCCTCTGTGGTCGTGTTTATTTCACTGGGACTGGCTGCCCTGCTGTGACAGCCATCTTGTCCACCGGTGGCCCTGCCCTGCAGCATCATTTCCCCGTCACGTCCAGCCCCTCTGATTCTGCCCCCCACTCCGTGACTCTGATATGCCTCATGAGGAACTGCCTTTGCCCCATGTCCTCTGTGATGTGCTGGAGGCTCCCAGGCAGCGTTGCCCTGCTTCTCTCCGAGCTGTGGGGTGTGGAGTCTTCGGGAGAAATACTCCCACCTGGGGCTGCTCTACTCCAAGCTCTGGGCCACCTCATCCCCGGGCTTGGGGGACCAAGGGCTCCAGGTCAGCATCGTGCAGGCTGCAGGTGTCTCCACTGTGTCTGAGCCAGGTTAGTCACCCAGATACTGCTGCACCTCACCCCAACTCCCCACCCCCCTAGGAAGCCACCAGTTCAGCCCTTCTGTCCTCACAGACACAGTGCTTCAGTAGCAATTGTAGAAATGGCTCAAGCGAAGTCAAATCTGATTTTCTTTGGGGAGAAAATTGAATTCTCCACTTTGTGAGGTAGACAGAGAGATTAGAAGAAGGAGGACCAGAAAAGCACGGCTCACCCAGGGTGGGACAGCCAGACACTCCAAGGGAGGTGTCCATGCAGATCGGAAATGCCGGCCTGGTGGGCCAGGCCCTGGGGGAGAGCCGAGCAACTCTCGCTCTTTGAGCCTCACGGAAGCCAAGTCCTCCAAACTGAGCGTCATCACGAAGCCAGAGCACCGCTGTCCATTTACTGCCTCATTTTAATTTTAAGATCTGTGAACTCTGAGGTCTTTCTTCTCAGGCTGAGGCCACCAGAGGCAAAACCTCAGATTTCTGGTGGAGAACATGTTCCAAGGGAGTGTGCAGGTGAGGAAGAAGAGGTAGAGCCTGAGCTTCTGCGAATCCAGGCTGGTGGCAGGTGAGGGACGGCCAGCCCGCTGGGTGCAGGGAGTGTCCACATGGGATCTCCCTCAGCCCCACCTCTTCTGGGGAAACACCCGCCGTACGTGTGCCTTTGCTGTTCTTCTCAGTCATTTCACACACGTGTAATAATGGTTTCTCCCCGAGAGGCTCTGTGCTGGGCACTGGGAATTTGGAGCTAAGGTCCTGTCCTCATGGAGCTCTTAGTCAGGTGGGGAGGATGGACTTGTCTACAGTAGCCATGACACACCCTGCTGAGACCTCTGATAGAGGTGGCCCAGAGGATAAGGTGTCTCAGAGGAAGAAGCAGCTGACTGCCTTATAGGAATGTCTGAGAAAGAGAGGAAACTTTTCAAGAAAGGGGGCATCTGAGCCAGGCCTTGAAGGATGAGTAGGAGTTTTCCGGGAAGAACGTAGAAAGGGGGCATTCCTAGCACAGGCAATAGCATAAGCAAAGGTAAGGAGGCACAGACACATGCCGTGTTCAGAAATGGTGTGTGGTCCAATACAGAGTTTCACTGAGAGAAGGGAAATGGCAGGGGTGGGGAGAAGAGGCTGGAAAAGTAGGCTGAAGCCACTCCAAAAGAGGCATCTTGAGAAGTTTAGACTCTTCCACGAAGCCAAAAGTTTACCCCAGAGAAGTTCCAAAAGAAACAATGGGGCTTCCCTGGTGGCTCAGTGGTTGAGAGTTCGCCTGCCGATACAGGGGACACGGGTTCGTGCCCCGGTCCGGGAGGATCCCACAAGCCACGGAGCGGCTGGGCCCGTGAGCCATGGCCGCTGAGCCTGCGCGTCCGGAGCCTGTGCTCCGCAGCGGGAGAGGCCGCGGTGGTGAGAGGCCCGCGTACTGCAAAAAAAGAAAAAAAAAGAAAAAAGAAACAATGGGAGATTTATGAGAGAAAATTCTAGAAAACATGTCAGAGCTCTTCCATGGATTTGTGAGGGATTTGTAAGTGCTCCCCTAGAATCACTGAATGTCAGAACTTTAAGAAACTTAGGACAGGATCTCTGTGGTTGTCAAGCTGGGTTCAGCGGAGCCCCAGGGTTCCACGGAAAGGCCTTCGAGACCCACTCCAGGATGCTGGGTTTAGAATGAGAGGGAGGGCGCTCAGGGTGGTGGTCTGCAGGGCCCCAAAGACAGAGACCACCAGCCCTGAACATGTTCTCCCAGAGTCCTCCAGCAAGGTCGGCGCCCTGATGGTCCGTGCCCCTGCATCCTCCAAGCAAGGCTGGCTTCTGAGGAAGCAGGAGAACTATTGAGCACACATCCTCCCAGAAGAAAATGGGGGGCCAGCCGGCTTGTGAGTGAGCAACGGCAAGCTGATAGGCATGATAATGTTTTTGTTTATGGACCGGCAACAATGAGATGTAAGGAAATGTCAAAAAAAATCCAGGTGGGTGTTAGCACAATTCCCAAATACGATGGTTTGCTTTGTGCCCGGAGTCAGGGAGTCAGGCCACTGATGCACAGGGCACCAAAATGAACCCTTTTGTTTTGCTTTGATCGCTGCTGATAGCACACCCTGCCGGAGATATCATAGCTTTGATCTCTCGCCACTGATGTTAAGTTTCTGGAGCTCAGTAGCATCTCCTTGAGATTAATTCTTCACGGCACTGCCGGCACCACGCTGTCCTCTTCCATATACATCACACCCAGTCACACGTCCCTCTGGCCTGCGCCTCGGTGGTTACCCACAGGCTTAGGAGAGAACCCCCTATGTCCTCCCCTCCGACCTCCCCTCACCAAAACCCACGTTTGTTAAAGCCTTGGTAAAATGAAAAGGCCATTAGGCAGACAGCAGAAGACAGGCCTTTGATTCCTGAAGCAGTCACTTTTCAGGCGAATTCCTCACCTCTCCGAACCTCAGTCTCTTCATCTGTAGAACGGGAATGAAAGTACCTACCCCCACGCGCAGCACACCGCCTGGCACGAAGTCAAGGCGCCATAAATATTCATCAAATGAATGATGAATTGACCGGCTGATCTGTGATACAGGGGAACGCAGGAGAGTTGCTATTATTAAGGTTATTCACATTTAGTAAGAACTCTTGGCACATAAGCAAGGCTCAGTCTTGCTTCCCAGGCTCAGCCTTCAAGAGGTCTCATTGGGATTCAAAAGGGGAAAGAAAGGCCTCAAGGAGAAAGGTGGCTAAAACACACACCTGGACTCAACCTTGGCATGACGTATCTGCTGAGCAGCGGAAGAGACCTCAGCAGCCCTCGGGGAGAGAAAGGTTTCACTCCAGCTAGAAATGCATAGCGCCCACCCATCTCATCAGCAGCCCCTCCCGGATCCTGCCTGGATCTTTGGAGAAAGCTGATAGGGAGTGACATGGCTCAGAAGCTCCAGGGTGTCCATCTGCTAGCTCGCTCACTTTGCATCTCATCCATAAGAGGAATGAACTCTGACAACAAGTCTGCGTGTGTGTGTGTGCGTGTGTGTGTGTCTGTGCCTGTGTGTGTGTGTGCTGGACCAGGGGCCTATCTTGTGATGACGTTTGTGTACCACAGCACAGGTGTTTAAGGTATAGAGAAAAATGAACCAACCTCAAGGAGATGGAAACCAGAAATCTTACATAGGAACCTATCTTCCCATGGCCAGGGTAGGAGAAACCTACTTTTGAAGGGTGACCTACTTTCAGGCGTCATGTTTTTCTCCCCACTTGTCTCTTAGGTCACCCATGGGGTGAGTGAGGGCAGGGTATGGTCTCCATCTCTGTCCTTGTCAGGAGGCTTGGGTCTGAGAAAGAGCCAGGCCAGACACAAAGGCTCAGAAGAGGCAGCTCCAGCGATTCCTGTTCCCACTGAGCATGCCCGTGGATCCGTCTACCTGCATCTCCTTTCATCATCAGAAAGCTTCGTGAAAGCAACCAGCTCAGAGTCTGGTTTCCTTCAACTGTGTTCTTGAAGAGAAGAAAATTCCCAGGAACCCCAGATGGGGAGATAACTGTTCTGGTGTTCACCATCTCTTAAAGGATTCTGAGTATTTTGTTGGTTTGGGGGCTTGTTTCCCGAGTTCCAAGTCCCAGAAAGCATTTGTGCTGACCCCTTTCCTCCTTCTTTCCCTCCTCCTTTCCTTTTTCATATCATATAGGATCATTTATATAATTCAACAAAAATTAATTGAGCATCTACTCTGTAATCAGGCACTGGTCTAAGTGCTAAGAATATAAACACAACACACAGTTGCTACTTTCAAAAAGCTCACAGTTTAGAAGGGTAGAGAATACGACGTTTGCTTTGGTTGCTCTACTAGGGCCTTTATTTTATTTATTTAATTTTTTGCTTTGTTTTGGTTTGGCTTTGGGGTTTTTTGGCCACACCATGCAGCTTGCAGGATCTTAGTTCCCTGAGCAGCGATTGAACCTGGGCCCCCGGTAGTGGAAGCACTAACCACTGGACAGCCAGGGAATTCCCTGAGGCCTTTATATGAAAAGCATGGAGGAGAAGGATCCAGGAAATGGTTTCTTGCCCAAGGTGAGGTGCTAGGTAGTGTCAGCCCCAACTGTTTACTGATTCCACAGAGCATGTGAGTCAGGAAGCCACAGAGAATCCGTTTGAAAAAAAAGGATACCTCTTCATAGCAGAATGTGATGGACAGAGCACGGCCCCTCCCCATCCTTGCTTAACCATTTCTGGCTCCCTCTCCACTGCCCCACCCCCATGAATGCAGTGTCCTCTGGTTCAGCCCTGTTCCCTTTTCTTTCCACTAAGACACAAGAGCCCTGCTAAGTAGGAGGGCTACCAGGGTTTCAGTGGGGAAGTCCAGCTGTGTTCACTGACGGCCTACCCCGTGCCCAGGCCACAGGCATTACACTAGATGCCTGGCAGAGACGACTGGCCCACAGTGCCTGCCCACAAGAGTCTCGGTCAAGTGCAGGAGCCTTATCTGTGCCAGACACTGCAATGCCATTTCCATGGGCAGCCATAGATGATGAAAGAGGGATAGAGAGGCCAAGTGTGGATACTGTCTTGGGAGACAAAGGATGGTTTCACGATAGAGGTGACACCTGGAGCTTACCATGTAGTGAGAGAAATGAGATTTTGTGCAGAAATCACTTTGCTCCAAGGTAAAACTAAAGCATCATGGAGCAAACAGGAAGGAGCATATATCTGGTTAGAAGATAAGGAGTTCTTCATGAAGAGGTGCTCTTGGAGCTGGACTTGGCCAAGGGGTAGACTTTTCAACATTATTCCCTCAGCCAGTATTTACTGGATAATTATCATGGTCTTCCAGGTCAGGAGGAATGCAATGATTTAGAAGAGAGACATAACTTCTCACCCTTATAGAGTTCACCTTCTAGTAGAGAAGACAGAAAATGAACAATGTACATTAGCTAGAGAAGGGGTTCAGCAAACTTCCGGGGAAGGGTTAGTTAATAAAGAGTTTAGCCTATAGGGCCCTATGGTCTCTGTCACAACGGCTCAACTCTGCTGTTACAGCACAAAAGCAGTCGTAGGTACGACTGGGCTCCAATAAAACTGTATTTACAGAAACAGGGAGTGAGCTGGACGTGGCCATAAGCCATCATTTGCCACGCCCTGCTAGAGTGTGTTAGATAGTCAGAAGTGCTCAAAAGAAAACATAAATTAGGAAGGTAAAAATAAGTGAGAGTAGAAGGGGGTGAAATTTTAAGTAGGGTGGCCAGAGAAAATATCCCCAAGAAGGTAGATGCGACTTCCTGTAGGAACTGATGGAGAAACTATGCTGGTGACCAGGAGAGGAGCCTTCTGACACAGGCAACATCATGTCCAGACCTCTGGGTTCAAGTGTCAGTGAAGAGTGATGCTTGGGATGTTTGCAGGCAGACAGATTTGACAGACTGGGGAGAGATACCATATGAGGGAGTCCTAATTTTCTTCCTAGGAAAGGACTTTTCTGCAAATTCCTCTCTTCTGACCAGAGCAGACACAAATGGTTCAGAAGCACAAACAAGCTTTTCAACTGGAAGGCGCCATCCTGGTATTAGCCACATAGAGCTGTCCTGAGACCAGGACAGTTCTGGGGGCCCCAATGGCCCTGCCCAGGCGTGAAGCTGCGCTCATCCCCCCAAAGCACCCCCGTCACTGTCCGTGCTTCAGTGCACAGGCCTCCTCACCAGGCCCTTCAGCTCATCCCCCAGCTCCTGTCTGCAAGCCCCGCGTGAAGCCTCAGCGATTGGTCCTATCTTCTTGCGGAGCAGGTTCCTTAGAGAAGATGCGGGGGAAGCACCTGCTCTGTGCCGCGCGTTGTGCCGGATGCCTTCCTGCCTTGTTTACTCCTCAGAACCGCTTAAAGAAGGAGCTAGGAGGACACGGAAGCAGGGACTGTCTGTGACATCTCCACAGTCTAGTGGGTTCATGAGTGTCAGGAGGTGAGATTAAGTCAGGACCCGACGTTCCTTCCCGTCGCCGTGATGCTCCTCGATCGGTCGGCCCTGAATGCACTTTGCCTCCCAGCCGGAATTGTTCTCATTTCATGGCCCCTCCCAGACCAGCTCAGCTGGTGCCCAGTTAGCTCCTTCCGTAGGAATCCCAGTTTCTTTCTTCTCTCGAGTGTATGAAATAGACCCTTCTTCCAGACTCTCCCAGCCCCTGCCCTTTTAATGTGTCGGACCTGATGCCCGCACTTCTCTGCCCTTTCCTGACTCTTCCTCCCCTCCTGTTGCCCTCTGTCTCCTTCCATTTTCCCAGACATCTTCTTCCACTCCATCCCTCCAGCATCACCCCCATGCCCACCAGACCCAGCCACAGGCCAGCCTCTTCCTCCCTGATTAGGGTGCTATCACCTGCTTTTCCCAGAATAGTCCTGGCATTATTATTAAAACTCCCCATTCCCTCCCCAAAGCATCTCTGCTCAGATGATGAATGCCTTCACCTAGACTGAGCATGGCAGTGAACACTAATTTAAACCTCTTGGATCTAAGTTGAAAATAATTTTCAGTTTGTCACAATTTTCTACTCATCTAATTTTTTTTTTCCTTATATCATCCGGCAATCTAGCAGGTTTCCTTGACGTCTGGATTTTTAACTACTGTGGTAATACCTTCTTGGAGGGATTTTGGGCCTTGGCCTTTCGAACTCAATATCACCAGGGTACCAGGCAGATACATCCCTTAAGCAAGGCCTCGCCCTGCCGCATGCCCCTATCTACATGCAAGCAGCCCTGTAGGGGGTGGAGGGACGGGGAGGGCAAAACTTCGGAGTCGCTCTGGATCTAAATACATGCCCTCAGCAAATGTTGATTGGGCCCCTACTCTATGCCTGGGCACCACCTATTTTGAGCGCTGGGAACACAGGAGTGGACAAAACAGAGTCCCTGTCCCCAAGAGCTCACATTCTAGTGGCAGGAGACAAACAACCCACACATAAATACATGAACTTCTCAGGTGATGAGAAGTTCAAGGAAGAGAAATAAGACAGAGTAAAAGAGATAGCGGGCAGAAAACAATAGTAAGGACCGAGATCCAGAGGAGGGAGCCTGCATGGCGTGTTTGAGAAATAGCAAGTAGGTCAGTCCGGCTGAAGCAGAGGAAGTAAAAAGATGAGTAGTAGCTGAGACGGGAAGAGTGAAGGGGCAACACCTTGATCCTGAGCCACTGAAGGGTCTGAACAGAGGGGCAATGGGCTCCGATTCACACTGTGTACGGATGGCGTATCCACCGTGGGTTGGGAGGAGGCTGGAGGGGAAAGGAAAGAATCAGAGCGTCTCCTAGGAGCTCTCACCCAGGTGAGAGACAATGCTGTCTGAGACCAGGGAGGCTGCCACAGAGATGGTGAGAAATGGTCATTTTCCAAATAAACAATTGAATGTGGAATGTTAGAGAGAGGGATGACTTCTGAGGCTATAGCCTGAGCAAGAGGAAGAATGAAGTTGCCGTTTTCTGAGTTGGGGATGATATTGAGAGGATCAGGTTGGGGGAGGTGGGCAGAGAGTGGAGAGGGCAGGCTGGGATGCATGAGTTTGGGATTTTGGACTTGGCTTTGGATGGGTTACGTTTGAGATGCTCATAAGACTTGCAAATAGAGATGTCAGGCAAGGGGATGGTCTTCAGCATGTGGATGGTATTGGAAGCCACGGGACTAAATGAGATAACCTAGGCAGTAAGTGTAGATGGCCGGAGATGCCCTGAGGTCCTCCAGCATCTGGGAATAATAGAGGCGGGGAAGGGGCTTCCCTGGCGGCGCAGTGGTTGAGAGTCCGCCTGCCGATGCAGGGGACACGGGTTCGTGCCCCGGTCCGGGAGGATCCCACATGCCACGGAGCGGCTGGGCCCGTGAGCCATGGCTGCTGAGCCTGCGTGTCCGGAGCCTGTGCTCCGCCACGGGAGAGGCCACAGCAGTGAGAGGCCCGTGTACCGCAAAAAAAAAAAAAAAAAAAAAACAGGAAGAGCTGATCAACGACGCCCACTAGGAGTTGACCACTGGATTTGGCAGTAACCTTGAAAAGAACTCCCTCAGTGGAGAGCTGGGAACCAAATCTGAGTGAGTGGGCTCAAGAGACAATGGATGAAGGGCAATTGGAGATGGTGGGAAACAGCCCTTCTGTTCTGTAAAAGAGAACACAGAATAGGATCTCTAGCAGGAACAGGGTCGAGGGAGGTTTGTCCATTTTTTAAAACTCGGAGATATCACAGCATCTTTGTAAGGAGATGATTAAATGAGAAGAGGGAAATGGTGGCACTGGAGAGGAAGAGGACAGAGTTTGGATCAGTGTCCTTGGGTGGGAGAGAGGGACTGGGATTTAGCGACAAAGAGGAGGGTTTGGCCTCAGGGGGAGAAGGACTCAGGAAGTCCCTCTAGTATCGCACCAATGGGGGTGTCTGGCCAGCGTGTGCTACCCAGAGCCCAGGAAGCTCTGGGAGGGCCCCGGTGAACTTGGCAAATCACTTATTGTCTAATTCTCAGTTTCCTTGTCTTAAATATTAGCTGGCCATGCCCACCTCAAATGACCATTGTGAAAAGGGAACCAATTAAAAGAACATGTGCAGAGTGCAGTGCTTACCCCATTGTAGGGGTTCAGCGAAGGCCAGCTCCTCCTCCCCTCCCTCCCCAAGTAGCCCTCCAGGGTTTCCCTGGGGACATCTGACTCATCGTGAGGAACGTGGATGGTCCTTCTGCTTCCATTGCTGCTTCGAGGCCAGCAGGGCTGAAAATAGGAACAGCCAGGAGCTGTCGTTCTCCCAAACACCCTTTTGTATATTTGTCTCAGTAGATTTCTGCCTGTGTGTTTGGTGAGTCATCCTTCTATGACGATTTTTCATTTCTGTGCGGTCCTGGAGCTGAGTTCTGTAACCCACACCTGCTTGCTGCCAGGATCTTCAAAGAGCTACTTCCCACTGAGTGGAGCCCAGCCAGGGATCCCCATTCCTCCGCCGGCGCCACAGGGCAGGGGCGGGAAATGCCTGGTACCATTCCGGGACAGCCTGCCTGAGCCTGAGACAGAGGGCAGCAGTACAGCTACAGGAGACAGAAGTCTCCCTCCTGACGGCCTGAGGGCAGCCAGGGTAGGAGAGAGACCCAGGCCCGGGATGCAAACCCTCGTCCTAGCCAAAGCTCTGTGACACTCCTTTGCCCAACTAGGAGATCTGTGAATCCCTGACCCAGAAGGACTGGGCTTTTGTCATGAGGAAAAGGACATTTTAACTTCCCTCCACAAACCTCCCGAGGAAAAAATTGAAAGTTCTGTCAAAACAGGTTAGCCTATTAGCCATCACGGCTCACTACCGTCTGTATTTGTTCCATTTGTGGCGTTTATGACAGTTACCTACATTAATTATTTCGCTGCTAAAGTCCCTTCTAATTTCTGAACACTGTTATTTCTAAGAAAGATGGATATTAAATATGCCACACATCAGCACAGGGTGGCATTACAGCATGCTATAAAGTTCGGATGCCAAGACTCAGCAGAAAATAACTTTGCTTTTTGTAATCGCAATGAAGTGTTTTATTTTGTGGCTCAAAATGAAGAATAGCATTGATGGAGATGGATTTCTTAGTTTGGCAATGACCCTGAAGTCACCAAGAAAGACAGGGGCCACCAGCCTGGGGTGGGTGGGCAACCCGAGGGCAGAGATGGGGGGTGGAGGAGAAGATGTGGGGACAGTGATTCCCCAAGTGGTCCCACAGCAGACCTGCCTGAGGGGGCTTAAAAGGATCCGTTTCCAGCAAGAACCCTCAGAGATTCCGGTGAGGAGTAGCCAATGCTAGAACATTCTCTCACTGCTGGTTTGCACAGTCCCTTGAGCCCCCATGAGAGAACTTACAGATGGTGGAGGAAGGTGGAACCCCGAGGACAGTAGCCACTTGCAAAGAGCTTTATCTTACAAACTGTGGTCACACATCACTGGACATCATGGCAGACTTGGAAAGGAGCCTTTATTACTATGATTACCAGGACAAAACAAGTTACCCTCCTCCTAACTCCCAGCCCCACCCCCCAAAGAAGACAGCAGTGGGTGAAACAGCTAAACCCCAAGAAGGCAGTCTTGAAGGCAAGGTCCAGCCTGAAGGCCGTTGGAAAGCAAAGAAAGCTCCCTCTGTGGAGCTCTTTGCTTAAAAGTAACATTTGAGATTCTGATCTGAACGGGATTTGCTAGGATTAAATGCTTCCTCAGGAACCCCTCCTGCTCAAGCCCGTCCGCATCCTCTCGTTTGCTCATTCATCAAAAATGTACCACACAGCTACATGCATCAGGCTCTCTGCCCGGCCCCAGGCCAAAAGTTAGGAATGAGACACGAGTCATCTTTCAAGGGATGGACAGCTAACCAGAGCAACAAAGTCCATGGTCACAGGTTGAGAAAGGGGAACAAACAGATACTGATTGAGAATAACAGGTAGATTCCATTTAGGTGGAGTCCAGGAAACAGTGAAAATCAGCTGGTACAAATCAGCCCAGTCAGCTGTTGCCCTCCCAGATCACAGACTAAAGCCACACAAACTCAAGCTAGCAAATACCTCCTTTGCCTGGCGTGGCTAGTTCTTAGATCAACGTGGTTGCTATTTCTGCTGGGGAGATAGCTCCCCCTGGTGGTTGGAGGCCTAAGTTTTTACGTGTATAGGACGGTATAGGAATCTTCTGTGCTAAATTGGTCCCTTACCTGGGACAAGCCCAGCGGTCCATGAAAGCAGGCACTTGCCTGTTCCCCTGGAGTATCCCCTGGAACTCAGGGATAACTCCTTTATCCCTGAGTTCGAATCCCAGCCTACCTACTTCCTCAACGTTGTGATTTGGGACAAAGTTACTTTAATTCTCAGAGCCCTCGTTTTCCTCAACTTACATAAAAATGAGCATGACAGTTCCCTGGTGGCCTAGTGGTTAGGATTCCAGGCTTTCACTGCCGCGGCCCAGGTTCAGTTCCTGGCGGGGGAACTGAGATCCTGCAAGCTGCAGAGCGTGGCCCAAGAAAATGAGTGTGACAGCACCAGTGTGGTGTTGGCATAAGGACTAAATAAGGTAATGAAGTGACACCTAGCTCAGTGTGTGGCACTAGCAGGTCCTCCAGAGACGTTGGCTTGCATTACTCCTCTTAGCTCAAGATTTTCAAAATCTTCCTTTGCAGCTCCCTCCCCTCCCGCCTCCTCTCCCAAACTCCCATCCTATCCTCTCTCTCCTCTTCCCTGGCTCCCTCCCCTCTTCTCCTCCCCTCTCCTTTCTTCCTCTCTCTCCATCTCCTTTCTTCTTTCCCCTTCTTTCCCCTCACCTGCCTGTGCTCCTCTTTTTTCCGCATCCCATCCCCCACCCGTCCCATGCCCAACCTCTTGCCAAAGCATCTAAGAACTGACACGGGCACATTGAGGGTGCTCTCCGGAGATAAATCGCATCCTTTGCTAAGTCAAGCAGGAGCCATCTTCCGCTAGGCAGTAGCTCTGCGGATGGCTCTTGTATTTTTCGCAGGGGCACCAAGCGCCCTTGCGCACACTTCACGCTGGAGCACTAGCCCTTCCGCCGCCCCCTTCATCCGCGGTGGCGTTTGCTCATGCTCTGCCTTCCCGTTCGTTCTTTTCAATGCGCTCTGATGTTTGCAGGCTCTGCCTTCCTCTTTCCCTCCTCCTTTGCTCTCCTGCCCTCTTCCTCCTTATCTTCCTTGCTTTTCCCTTCCGTATCATTGCGTGTGTTCACTGTCCCTTGCCTCTTGTTTTTGATTTGCAAAACGGCCCATGTTCCCCTTTCTTCCCAAACTGCGTTTGCTCAGGCATCCTGCGATAGCTCTTCCCTGACACCGTAAAAGCTTTTTCATCTCCATTTAGAGCCACTTGCCCTGATCTTATCTCTCTTCAAGACCATCACACTGATGAGCCCATGTGGTCTCTAGCTGTCAACAATCCCCAGGAAAGGAGAGCCCGTTCTTAAAACTTGCTTTTTAGGGTCTCCCTGGTGGCGCAGTGGTTTAGAGTCCGCCTGCCGACGCAGGGGACACGGGTTCGTGCCCCGGTCCGGGAAGATCCCACGTGCCACAGAGCGGCTGGGCCTGTGAGCCATGGCCGCTGAGCCTGCGCATCCGGAGCCTGTGCTCCGCAACGGGAGAGGCCACAACAGTGAGGCCCGCGTACCACAAAAAAAGAAAAAAAACTTGCTTTTTAATTTGGGGACCCCTCGGGGATCAGCGGGTGCCGGGTCAAAGCCACCGACTGGTTCAAATGGGCCAACTGGGCCCTGGGATCTTTGGGAAGGAATCTGGAAAGCACGGAGTAGTTTTGTTTCCTTCCCACACAAGACAGATGGAAGGGGTAAGTAGGCCAAGACTGCTTTTCTCAAGTGATTCTTTCTCTAACAGTTTTCTTTTAGGAGGAAGGAAACAGAGTTATCAGATGACAAAACAGAGACATCAGTTGTCCAGGGTTTGTTCCTGGGGTGGAGGGACAGGAGGCTTGCACAAGGACTCAATGTTAGGGTCCCAGGCAACGCAGTACACAGAAAGCTTGTGTGTGAGTTTAGAATTTAAAATATATGTATGTATTAAGTCTGATTCCTCACACTGTGGCTTGAGGCCTATAGGGGAAAGAAGTCCTACAAGTGAAACTCCGCTAGCTATCCAGAAGAAGGCATCCCTTCTCTACAGGGGGACTTGGTAAATGTGACCCCTCCCACCTTGGGGCAACTTGGGGACATCCCACTGTCTTGTTGGATTGCCCTCAAAGCAGATTCTGAGATGCACGTGGTTCGTCTGGGGGGCCGGGGTGGTGATCCCAGAAAACACTGCTGGGGGGCAGGGAGTGAGCAAGAAAGGGAAGGAAGGGAGCCATCGAAGGATTCATTGTCGCTGTCGCATTAGACACTGCTGTGTGTATTGTGCTCTGGCCCACAGGACAGCTCTGGGGCATAGGCTTCTCCCATTGAGAAGCGAGGAAATTGGGATATTTGTCCTCATGAAAACCATCCATCATTTGTTGAGGGTTGCTTCCAGGGCGATAACTCCGGCACCCACCCCCTCGCCCTGTGCACAGACTGAGCGAGTTTCTGCAGCTGGAGACAATGCCCCCTCCGCCAGGCCCTGCGGAGGGGCACAGGTGTTTGCACAGGTGCTCCTACGGGCGGCGCTCCAACTGCATCCATGCTTGGCCTGTACCACATGCCCCCTCATTCGTGCTGCTCTAGCCCAGGGGCAGCACAGTTTTTCTATAAAGGGCCAGAGAGCAAACACTTTAGGCTCTGTAACCAGCCTCTGCTGCACGTATTCAATTCTTCCGCAAGAATTCAATTCAAATGCGGCAGGATGGGGAGTAACAAAAGGCAAGTAGGGCACCCGGGGTGTGAGATTAGAGGAGGCGCTCGCTGGCAGGGCTGCGGCTGGGCACTTTCAGTGCTGCACCCTGGGCACCTACTTCCCTTACACTAGTCCCGACCCAATAAAGTGCAAAAGCGGCCCACCCAAACTGTGCCCCACACGGGTGCAGCTGTGTTCCGATAAAAGCACATCAAGTCCGGCAGACAGCCCGACTTGGCCCCCAGACCGTAGCTGGTCCACCCCGGCTCTGGCCAGTCTGGTCTCTGAGGTCCTCCAAGCACCCTGCTCCTTCCTGCTCTATCGTTTCACCTGGGCCTTTCTTTCTCCGCCTGCAGGTCAGCATCACTTCCTCAAGGAAGCCTTCTCCACACCCCCGGCCAGAGCAGATCCTCCCCTAGTAGGCCCTCACCCCCTCCACTCTCCTTCAGAACAACTTATCACAGTAGTAATTGCATAATTAACTGTGTAATTAGTTGTTTAATGTCTGTCTCCCTCCCCAGAACATAAGTTCCCATCAGTTACTAAGGCCTGTTAAGTCTGCTTCCTAACATGTCTGGAATCTTCCTTCCTCATTGCCTCTACCATCACGGCCCTGGACCAGGCCTTCGTCTGGTCTCACCTAGGCCCCTGCAACAGCCTCCTGAGCGGCTCTCCTTGGTGTGTCCCTCCTCTGCTTAAAAGCATCCATGGCCCCCCTGTGCCTTCACGAGAACCCGTTCAGCCCTCATTCGTCTTCCAGCTTCAGCCAATCCCTTTGCTTCAGTCATGCTGAGTTACCGGTGGTCCCTGACTTCCTAAAAGAGAAGGCCTCCAGGCCTTGGCATGGGCTGGCTCCCCTGCACGGATGCCCTTTGTCTCCCCTCTGTGCATCCCATCCATTCAGGCAGTTCACTGAGAGGCCTTCCCGGGCCATTTGTCCTCACACCCCACAGCACCCCCAAGTCATGTAGGGCTCAGCACCACGGGCCTCCTCAGCTCCCATGCTTACCCAATTTCATGTTTCTTACACTGTATTACAGCTGACTGTCTACCTAATGTTGCCCTTATCAGACTCTGAGCATCCTGAGACCGGGAGCCAAGTATCCAGCACCCAGCACTCAGCACCCAGTACCTACCACCTAGCACCCAGCACCTACCACCTAGCACCCAGTACCTAGCACCCAGCAACTACCACTAGCACCCAGTACCTACCACCTAGCACCCACCACCTACCACCTACCACCCACCACCTACCACCTACCACCCACCACCTACCACCTAGCACCACACCAGAGCTTAGGAGGCTCTGAGTAAGTGGTGAATAACCAAAACCCTTGGAGCACCTAAACTGTAGCTTTTATCCACATGACTGGCAGGGGGCTTGAGTGGCCTCTGGACCTCCCGTTACTTTGTAGGAGGAGCAAAGATGGAAAAAAAGGGGGTTTGGGCCCCAAAGTAGCACTATCTTCACCTGCTTTTCTCTACTGGTAGCTTTTTGGTTGTCACCAACTTCAGAAAGCCAAAGGCCCAAACTTGCAGGCCCCCGGTCCCCTTCCCCTCCCTCCCACAAGCCTGACGCGATGAGTGGATAGGAGCCCTAGATCTCGATGTCAGGGGCACAGGGCATCGCGCCTGGGCCCTCACCTGCATCCCAGTTCCTAAGGGGGAGGTACCAGCACCAGGAGAATAAGGGTAATAACCATAGGCCTCCATGTTACCTTTTCCTCTCACAGCCCTAGGAACCAGGGAGGACGTGCTGAGTGTACTGAAATCCAGGGGCTGGAGAGGTGGGGCAGGCGGCAGGAGTGCCCCCTGGCTTGAAGAGGCCCTGGCCTTTGGCCGTCATAACCTCATCCAGACAAGAGGCCTCTGAGCGTCTCATCCCTCCCAGCCCCTGCCTCACTCAGAAAGGCCCCCTTAGGAATTGCTCTGATAAGTGAGGACAGCCCCGTCCCCACCCCGTGTGCACAGGCACACACACGCACACACGTGCACACACGCACTCCCCACTTATCTGCAGCGCACATTTCCTCGTCCTCCGGGCTCCTGGCAGCCTGCTGTACTGTCACTTTTATCATTGCAATAATTCACATTCAAACAAACTGATTCACCAGAGACACAGAAAGAAAATGCTAGGAGAGTGGGAACACCATAGCTCGCTGCTTTGCTCTCCCTTTCCTGGCATCTTTCATGTTCAAACAGGACCATCGGGAGAGGGGCTTGGCCGGCCGTGGTGGCAGCCCAGGTACCACGGCACTGAGGAGCAGTAGGTCGGTGCCACTGGCGAGTGGGCTTCCTGGACCCCAAAGGAGGCACTTGCAGCGGAGTGCCAGTTTGTTCGTGTGACTGGAATATCATGTTCTTAGGGGTGTTACTGCTTTCAATAATAAAGTGCTGCATAGCTGGCCACGCAGGTGGGAGGGAGGCTCTATGGACTAGCTAAGCCCTGGCCTTTGCCTGCAAAGCATCATCGGGAAGTGGCGACTGTGTTAGAAATCCCCACCTTACTAATCAGATCTCTTAGCCCATACCCGCTAAATCAAACTTCTACGGGACCAAAGCTTTCCATTTTTTTCCTTACAACTAACATGATTAGTTAGTTAGTTAGTTCTGCTAACTATGTGGGAACCATTGGTTTAATCAATTATACTAAGCATTCTCCCTAAACTCAGGTGGTTTACTTGCTCACGCATCAGGTAGGATGGAGACCCTTATTTTGCACTAACTTGGTCCATGAAAGGATGGAGCAGAATCTTTTCTCTAAGTATCCAAAAGCGTGTCACAGTGACCCGAGGTTAGCGTTTGCAACCTGAAGCCCAGAATGTTCGACAATTAGGTGATTCATTTGATTAGTGTAAACCACAGATTTTCTTTTTCTTGAGGGAAGGTGAACTTGGCCAGTTTCTCCCTATGATGAGCTGAGGAGAGACAGCTGCAGCTCCCACTGCCCAGGGAGGGGGCACCTGGCACCCAGGGCTCCCCTTGCCTATTCTCCGAGGTGCACCTTCCCTGAATCCCCCAGCTCCATCACACCCTCCTCACTGTGAGGACGTCAGGCAGGTTGAGACTGTTGCCATGCATTAATTAAAGGTTCACTAATTATTAAAATGACGCTTATTGAACTCGGAAATCAGCTTTTGTGTTGGTGGCTCCTGTTGCCCTTTAGCGATTCTTTTCGTTGTGATTGACTGTGATCTGTCTGACTTGGAATCACTTTTCTTATTAAACTAAACCAAACCTTGATTTGAGGCACTTAATTATAACTAAGACTAATTTGCTTCCCCTCAGGGCACCAGGGACTCCAAGTCCACAGAGGGATGGGGGAGCCCCACGTCTGTGGGCAGAGGAGGGACGCCCTCCCTGGGAGGCTTGAAGGATGATGGTCATTCATGCAGAGCGTCGTTTAGAGAAATATCCCCCCGAGCTCCATCTGCACGCATGTTCACTGGAGCTCTAAGCACCGCCTTCTCAGCTTATTAGGAACGTCAGATGCCCTGGAGGGTTGCTTGAATGAGATTGAACCATCTCGGGAGCTAAAGCTGGCTCCCTATCTGAATACTTCCAGGACCAAGCTGAATATAAACAGGGAGGGGCGGTGGGTTGGTGGAAAGGACACTGGGCTGTTGCTCCTCCCCTTGGCCCTGTGAAGTCTTGTGTTTCTGACCCCATGAGGGCGTGAACATGCCCCTCTAGACAAGGCGCTGCTCCTAAAACCCACCTGGTGGTCAGGTAGACAGGTCTGGGGCCGACGGCTGCCAGCCTACCTGCTGACCGGCACACATAACACGGAAGCATGAGCACAGGTTTCGCGGGTAGGAGACTGGGGTTCATTTCTGAGAGCTGAGGCTCATTTTCCGTGTCTCCTGGGAACCCTTACTATCATTCTGAGCTTTGGATCCCCATATCTCTAAAATGGCTGTGACAGTAACTACCTTGCGGAGTGTTTATGCGGATTAGAGATAATGAATGTGAAATGCTCGCGTGGCAGCGTGATGCTTGGCACATAGAAGATGCTCAGTAAACCGAGCTCCCATTGTCAATACGCACCCCCGTGCCCCGCTGCCTCACTGCCCTCCCCCACTTTTTCAGCCAACACCTGCTCAGGCTCCTGTATTAGTCTGCTAGGGCTGCCATAACAAAGCCCCACAAACTGGGTGACTTAAACAAGGGAAGTTTATTTCCTCAGTTCTGGAGGCTACAAGTCCAAGATCAGGGTGTCAGCAGATTTGGTTTCTTCTGATGCCTTTCTCTTTAGCTTGAAGATGGCCATCTTCTCCCTGTGTCCTCACATCGTCCTCCTTTGAGCGTGTCCGTGCCCTCTTCTTATAAGGACACCAGTCATGTTGGATTAGAACCCTCCCTAATGACCTCGTTTTAACTTAATTACCTCTTTAAAGACCCTGAACCCAAATACAGTCACATTCTAAGGTAGTGGGGGTTGGGACTTCAGCACGTGAATTTGGGGGGACACAATTCAGCCCATGATAGCTCCCCACCACCACCATAACCACACGTTAGCAGAGGCTTGTCTGGACTTGTGAGCTCTGTCTTTCCTGTTTGACCACACCTTCCACCACAGGGCCTGCCCTGCCACCCCCCCCCCCTCCAAGAGACCTTGATTGGAACCAGTTTCCCCTTGGGGTAGAGTTGGTGGTAAGGCCAAATAGTCAAATCAGAGCCATATTATAGGGGGAGTTTTGGATGCCAGGAAAAGGACTTGGAATTGCTCTAATAATTTCTTGATCCTTTTGCTTAGGGATATAGTAAAACACACTTCATATGGTTGTTGACAGTCTTAAATGAAGTGAGCACAGGCTGTAATGGTGCCCGATGCAACATAGGCATTCAAATACCAGTGCCCTTCTCCTTGATCGGAAGGGGTGCACTGAACACAGTGTTACAGAAGAGTCATCCGGCCGTGATGGCACAGGCTGTACTGGTGGCGGCGGGGTGGGGGTGGGAGCGAAACTGTGGGATTAAGATGGATCATGGCAGGAACAGTGAGCTAAGAAGAAGAAACCTTCAAGAGACACCTGAAGGAAGAAGCACTGAATTTAGGGGCACTTTGGATACGAGGAGGGCACAGTGAAAAAGAAAGGGAGAAATGATTGTTGATCCCACCATCTTAGACCTGGCTTAGTGGAGAGCGGTGCACTTGACAGAAGGAGAAGCTGGAGGTCATGCAGGAGGGGAAAGGAGGCCCCTGGAGGCACTGGAGAAATGGGGCGGGAGGTCGGCTCAATCAGCAGAGGAGTGCAAGCTGAGATTGCCTTGGCTTCTCAGTCCCCTGGTGCCTCTCCCGGATGTGGAGCTGCCCACCTTCCCGACCACAGGAAGCCCAACTGGGAACTGCAGCTTGTTAATTAAGCCGTTGTTACTGATGGTGATGACCCCCGGCCCTGTGATCCCCGGGCCAGGATTTAAGACCTGAGATAAAGGACTCCAGTTCCAGTGTTCCCCTCCAATCATTCCCTTGAAAAAGAAAATAGGGTATTCACAGCTGAATTACAGATCTACTTTGCCATTCCTTCCCAGATGCTTGACTTCACATGGTCATCTTGCCTGCTTTTGTGGCAACACAACATTGTGAAAAAGAAGAAGCACAGGCTGATAAGGTTTCGGGCGGCATGAATATTTTCTGATTCCCTAATCAGGGATTTCTTTCACATGTGAAAAGCAGGTGGAAAAGGGAGACAGTTTATTTCTTGGTCATCAAATGGTTCACGGACGCCCTAGGACCTGTGGAGATTATCACCTTAGTCAGGGACACCTACAAGAGGTCCAACCATTGTGTAGTCCGCACGCCGCTTATTCAACCAGGTTGCCCCATTTAACACTGCAGGTGAGTGAACAGGCAAGAGAATGAATGAGCGTGGATGTCCACAAGAAGAACTATTTTCCTGGAGGAGTCAGGAAGAGGCAGCTCTTGGCCCCGGGTAGAGGGGTTCCCAGGAAAGTAAGAAGAGCTAATCACGGTGACCAAGAAGAGCTTCGGAGCAATTATCTAAAGGAATTTTTCTACTGGAGAGAAATGACCCAGGGAGGGAGACTTCCTAAAGAAGTGCGTCAAGGACTCTATGGGAGAAAAGAATGGGTTGGATTGGAATGAAACGGAGGTATTATGACTCTGGGGCTGGCAACAGGGCTGAGTGCCCCAAACCCTGGCTCTAAAGCAAACTGCCACCCCAGAGGAAGTGCCCGCCAGAACAGCTGAGACACAGACTTTAGGTGCTGGCAACAAACAGAGATCAAGGGAACAAAACAGTACAGAGATAGAGCCAAGTACGTACGTGGGAGCTAGTGCATGATAAAGGGGCGTTTCAAGGCAGTGGGGGCAAGGTCAATTATTCCATAAACGTTTTGAGCAACTGCCTAGACATTTGGGAAGAAAACAGTAAACAGGATCCCTTCCTCACTCCTTATACCAAAACAAATACCAGCTGCATAAAAAATAGACAAAACCAGAAAACGAGAGAGAAGGAAAATGTATCACATGCGTACATGTGAGTGTTGGTCTACACAAAGTTGGAGGCGAAAAAGTAATCTGTGAAAAAAATATTTATAACACAAATCACAGAGGGCTCGTTTCTTGCGTTTGTCATCTGAGAGTTCTTGCAATTCAATAAGGAAAAGAGATCTTAGAATTCAATAATGAGAAAAGCTCTTATGAGCCAGTAGAAAAATGAGCAAAGGACATTAGCAGAAAATGAAAAAATAGCTAATAAACATATCAAAAGGCAAACCACTTCAGTCATCATTGAAGAAAAGCAAACTAAAACAAGGCTGATTTTTTTTTAATCTATCCGACAAGAAGAGATTAAAAGTTTGATTATATCGCCATGCCCTTGCGGGCAAAGGTATAGGGAAGCAGGCACATTCATATACTTTTGGTGGGAGTACAAACTGTGGTGGGACACCTTTGGAGGATAATTTGGCAATATCTGTCAAAATTTTAAATTCACATGTTATTTAATAAGAATTTTATTTCTAGGAATTTAACCTAGAAGTATATACTTAACACATGTCCACAGATACACACGTACAGGATGTCTATTGCTGTGCCCCTGCTAGGAACCAGATATAACATAACTGTCCTTTAATATGATATTAGTTTTGTAAAATTATAGCCAATCAGTGCATGACTACGTAGTTATTAAAATGAATAAATCCATCCACATGATTTAGTACAACATGCTAGCTTAAAGCAAAAGCCACTATTTACTATCCTTCATGGTTCTGTGGCTTGGCTGGTTTCAGTCCAGTGGTTCATTTGCTCTGTCTGGTATCACGTGGGGCTGCTACCATCATCTGAAGGTTCGACTTGGCTGGAAGGCCCGGTGGTTCACTCACTGGGAGCTCAGCTTGTATTCTTGGCCTCGTGCCTCAGTTCTCCATGGGTCTCTCCATGGGATGTAGACTTCCCACAGCATGGTAGCTAGATTCCAAGAAGAAGCATTCCAAGGACATGAAAGCACAAACAGCAGATCTCTTCAGGCTGTGTCTCAGAAGGTAGGCAGCACCACTTCCTTCACATTTTATGGGAGAAGCGGCAAGGTCTTTGTAGCCACCTAGTCCTCCATGTGTGTTTTCCATATATACACATATATCTATGTATACATACCTGCAGATACATAGATATATATAAAATTTCTGGAATGATGCACAAGAAACTGTTGATAATTTTGGCATCAATGGAAAAGGACTGACCTCTTTATACTGTTTGTATTCTTACTATAAGCATGTACCATTTTTTAATTTGGAAAGAAACTTTTTAAGAAAACCAAACCCATTTATTAAGCCAAAGCAAGCTATATTCAATAGATAAGCTGTCAATTTAGCACCCACATATAAGGTTTGGCCCCAAGATTCCTCCCACCCTACTCATGCAGCCCTATCCCCCCGAGGAGTTGACTGATCATTTGTAGAGGCAGAAAACTGGCCAAAAAATAAAGGGTAGAGGCTTTTTGTCCCAATGGCTTGGTTTACGGAGGAAACTATTGCTGCCTTGTGGGTGATGGCCAGTTGTGAACCTCGGGTGCCTTCCTTTTGGAGAACCCGCGGCTTGTTTTGTCCCCAACTTTAATGTGCTTCCTGTGGGAGGCCTTGGGATTGGTGTCATGATGGAGCCAAAACTGCCTTGCTGATGCAGACATCCGGAAGTCATGGAAACGCGGGTGTCAGGAAGGACTCAGACTCCCCTCCCAGCCCCAACTTGTGAAAACCAAGGCATCCGAAAACAAAGAGCCCTCTGTCTATGGAGAGAGCAAACCTGAGCCAGATACACACACGTGCATGGGCACACGCGTGTGGATGAGATGGTCTCCCCGAGGAAGACTCTGCAGGGCTGTGGCCCCCACTCTGAATTCCACCGCTCTGCCAATATCTCTCGGCCAAAACTTCTAAGTGAGAGACAGTGAGCCCCTAGTCAGCTGAGACCCGTGACTCCCTGTCTGAATGACCTCAGACAGGTTGCCTAATCTCTCTGGCCTCAGTGTTCTCATCTGCAACGTGGGGATAAGGTGATAACAGTACCCACCTTGCAGGGTGTTGGGGGGCAGGATAAAAGGGGAGTGCTTAGCACAGAGCCTGACACATAACAGGTGATCAGTAATTGGTCACGGTGATGCTGCTGCTGTCGGTGATGACATGATTTCATCTGCTTCTCACAAGAGCCCCCTGAGCAGGGCTGCTGCACCGTACAGCTCTCGGGGCACCGTTCATCTGTGGCATGTGCAGCTGGCAACCCTTGGCCTTGTGCAGTACGCAGTCTGCACAGCTGCCCATGGTAGCCCGGGCCGTGAGACAAGCCAGACGAGGTGAACAGGGAGGAATCCAGGTCTCCTGGATCCTCCCAGGCCCCCCACCCCATCCTGCTGCCTCTGCTGGCCTGAGTAGTTTCACAGCTCAGAGAATGTGCAATCCGATCGCTTCCACTTTGGGATCCACAGTCACCATAAACCGTCTTCCCGCCGCCCTGAAAATAGAGGCTCCCCCAGAGCAAGAGCAATAATTGTGTTCAGGGCCTCCAACGGGACTAAGTGACAGCCGCGGGTACGACCCCAAGTGAGCGAGGCAGAGCCAGGCCTGTCCACCCACCCCACAGGATTTCCCCTCCTGGGGACAAACTGGGCACAGGGGCACCCAGCTCTGCCAGTCCTCTGCCAGGGCCCCCTCGCTCCCAAGGCAGGCTGGGCAGAGAGGGGCCGCATGGGCACCAGGGCAGGAGAGCCGAGCAGGGGGTCGCCGGCCCCACCAGGCAGGGTGCACACGTTTTCCTCTGGAGCCGCCGTGCGCATTGCTTTGCTCTGCTTCGTTCGGAAGAGAATGTGTGGTCTGCCGAGGCTTTGGGGCTCTGCCCGAGAGGAGTCGATCAACGCGCAGGCCAGGCATCATCTCCCTCCAGCCTGACACCAGCCTGCAGAGCAGGCTCCTGCCCGTGGCACATCCGGCCCAGGTGACACACCCCGCCTGCCGGACTTGGGCTTCGAGTGAGGGTGCGACATGGGCAGTGATGATAGTAGTAATCACAGTGTCATGTGTTTCTGAACTCCTGTGCAGCCTTCAAGGAGATTGTGCTTTCTTTAATTTGCCGTTCAGCCCAAGGTTGTGTTAATACCTGTGCTGCCGCCGGTGAGGGGTGTCCTGCCTGACAGGCTCCACGCTGAGCATTGCACCTGCAACATCATTTCATTCTCACAACAGATCTTCGAGGCAGGTATCATTCTTCCCCATTTTATAGATGAGGATGGTAGTGGGGAACAAAAACCTTAGGAGGCGTTCCTAAAATAATGTAGCTAGTAAGCGGCAGAGGCCAGATTCAAAGTCAGGTATCACTGGGCTCAAGCCCACATTCACAGCCATTACGAATTATCTATAAGTTAAATAGGGAGGTACTGTTATGACCCTGTTTTAATGAAGGAAATTGAGGCCTACCAAAGGTTAGAGAACTGACCCAGGGCCATGCAGCAAGTTCATGACAGTTCTAGGAGCCAGGACCTGAACAGCATTGACTAGTCTAAGAGTCTTAATGAAATAAAAAATTTTAAACCCTAAGAATTTTTTACGGCACCTTCACAGGATGTTCGCCTTCCTTGTTTATAGATGGGAAACCTGAAGGCCAGAAAAGGATTCGTCCACACTCTGCCCATGACGGTAGGGGTATCACTCCCCAGCAGGCTGGGGCCGGGCTCCAGGACCCCTCCCGGGAGCTGCCCCTGGGGGCCCAGCCTGTCTCCTCTAGCAAAGGGGGTTCTGTGGGCCTCTGCACCCCTTTTCCCTTCACATGCTGTACGAGTTCCCAAGCACAACAGGAGAGAAGCTGCTTTTAAAAGCACTAACCTGGTGACTTCCCGAGGAGTCTTCCATTTCCAAATGACGGGCCACAGGATGACAGGTGGCACGCTCAAAGCCACCAAGGAGAAAGAGCCATTGACTCGGAGTCTTTATGCCCTGCTGCCTCCCCGCTGCCTCCCTTAGATGTCCTTTGGCAGCAGCATGAACACAATGCCCGCGGCCCTCCCCTCATGACAGAGAACCCAGGGGCTCACGGCTTCTCCTCTCGCTGTGTCGACATTTGGATTTATGTGAAGAGATGGGCGCGTAGACCATTCACTTGTGACGTCAGCTTATCTAGGAATTCATCATGAAATGGGGGAGCAGGTCTCACACCCAAACACACACACCCCCAATCATGGGATTCATTTATTGTCAAAGGGACAGTGTCACTGAGGAATGAACCTTGGTGTTGGAAAGTGGTTGAAATGCGTTGAGATAATTTCTCTGGCGCTACCTTGTTCAAATGGCCTTTGCCTGACAAGGCAGCATGGCTTCCGCAAAGAGACACTGACTGACGTGGGCTTTCAGAGGCTATTTGGGGATGAATAGGCTGTTGGGCCGGCTTTTGTGGGCTCTTGTTAAATGAAATGAAGCTGGAGGCCTTGATTCTGGGCTTTGTCTACACGGCCAGATGCAAAGCAAAGAGCTGCTGGGAAGGGCGGAGGCAGGAGCTGGGTTTAAAGGGACTGAGCTCATTTAGCACGGCACCACCGGGGAAGGTTGGGGATAAGCGCTCTGCCTGGGAAGGCCTCAGGGAGATAGTTGCCCACCGTACACTTTGCACACTGTGGAACTGGGAGGAGGTTGCAGGAGAAGAGGTTGAATATGCCGAATGGTGGCACGAACCTCACAGAAACACAACGCGTCGCCTCTCCACTTCTTGAGGCCAAGCCCCCAGCCCTCTGCCCAGGTACACTCAGGCAGGGTCCAGCCATGGGAGGGCCTCGGCCTGGCAAGAGGGCCAGTGCACTCCAGCCTGGTCCAGGGACGGAGGCAGAAGTCAATAAGGGGCGATCACGGTACGTGCAGCACTATGCGATCAGCTCACATCATTTTCCAGCCCTGCTGCTTGGAGGACCTTGCTGGGTTCTTAAGAAGAAAGGAGGGGAGGGGGAGATAGGCCACATGAAAGATCTGTGGGAGCTAAGAGTATGAGGCCGCTCTGGTGGGTGACCTCATGACAGCTCCAGCGGTAGGACGGTGTTTCTCTCTCACCGACATGCCCTCTCTGGAGTCTAAACACTTTCAGGCTCCTGTGGGATACTTTGCTGACTCCTGGAGCTGCAAGAGGAGGATATAAAGGGATCTTGACCATAATCCATGTTCCTTCGTGATGACCTCTAAACGGGGGGTGGTTTGAGACCTCAGGTGGGTAACCGGTGGTATCTTGGATTCAAGACGTCGACTTTCAGCTCTGTCCTCTCGGAGCAGTGCCTTTAACACATGGCTTTTTACACTGTCCTTTCACTTATTCTGCATTTCCTGAGCAGCTAGTACGTGCCGGGCACAGTGTCGGGGCTGGACGGTGCGATGATAAACAATGATAAACAAATAAGGCATGCTTTCCTGTTCTTGAGTTCACAATCTAGGGACAAAAACGGACACGTAAGTTATTAGGATCCCATAACGTATTATAACAAGTTATAATAAAAGAAAAACATGATGCTGTGACAGTAACTGTTGGATGAGGGAAGGTCTAGAAAGTTTTAACAGAAAAAGGGACTTTGGAGTGGGTTTTTGAGGATAAATGAGAGGTAGCAAGGAGGAGGGGAGGGGAAGATATTGCTGACAAAGGGACAGCATGGACAAAATCTCAGAGGCAAGAAGGAGCAATACACTGGCAAGAAATCAGAGGTGCAGGAAGTGGTGGCGTTCTTGCTGGGCACTGTTTACCCTCCAAGAAGGCAAGGCAGCAGCCAGCCAGCAGCTCCCAAGTCTGCAGAGCCTTTCACGTACAGGATTCTCCTCTGATTCTCAAATCAGCCCTGTGGCTGTTAGCCCCATTCTACGGATGAATTATGAGCTTGGGGTTATACACAACTTATTAGCTGCAGTGCTAACGAGAAGGGGGGAGAGGAGGGAGCTGCCAAGAATCTCTACACAGTCATCCCTCGGTGTCCCCAGGGCACTGGTCCAGGACCCCCAAGGATACCAAAATCTGCCGATGCTCAAGTCCCTTATACAAAATGGTGTAGTGTTTGCATATGACCTACGCCCATCCTCCCACACACTTTAAGTCATCTCTAGATTACTTATGATGCCTAAGGTAATGTGAATGTTAGGTACATAGTGGCCAGCGCACAGCAAATTCAAGTTTTGCTTTTTGAAACTTTCTGGTGCTATTTTTCCAAATATTTCCAATCCGTGGTCGGTTCAGTCCCCAGATGCGGAGCCCATGGATACAGCGGGCTGAGGGCAGTCTTCTCCCGCCAGAGTTGGCGGCAGCTTCAGAGCAGGGGGAGGAGGGGTGGAGGAAGGAGTGAGCCAAGGTATCCCTTTCATTGATTCTAACAGGAAGTGAACTCCTTCCACATAAATGGCTCCAACTTCTCTTCAAGTATCAATCAAGTTTCCAAATGATTTCTCTTAGACCCTGGAAACCGTAGGTGGAAAGGGAATGATCACCTGTCCCTGCTCCTAGCCACCCGGAGAGCCCTGGGAGCCCCCCAGGGAAGTACCCCTTCTCAGGGCAGTGATCATCCCTGTTTGGGCCACCCTGCTTCTGTTCATGGGAGCGCTATCCTTCCTGTCATCCAAGCTCAAACTCTTGGAAGTCAGATCCGACCACTCCTTTCTTCCCGAATCCTCGGAGTCACAGCAACGAACTGCTAATACCTCTTACCTCTATCCATTCCTTTCCGTTTGCAGCACTGCACTGCTTTAGCCCTAAAATGCACCCACAGGCCGCCCTGCTTCCCCTTCTGCCCCTTTTCTCCCACTGCCGTCCACCCATGTGACCCCAGGAGATCACATGATCTGAGGCAAAGCTTCAGCTTCTTCATCCCCCTCCACCATTCAAAACCATTCCAGCATCATAAGTGCTCAGCAAACGTTTGGTGAATGACATAGTCTTGAGGGACGCTGCACTGCCTCCTCAGGGAAGCGCAGAGCTCTCTGCACCCAAGAGCCCTTCTACCACCATGTCCAAGTCGCCTTTGCCGCCTTGTCTTCCACCACTTGCTCGGACTTGGCCTGCTCTCCAGAGAGCCGGGCCATTGCTCTCCTCCACTCGGAGCTTGTACTTTCCTACACTACTTTGATCGTGGCTGTTCCTCAAACGAGAAACCTCCTTCCCAGTATCCTCACCCATCTCCCTGTGGCAAAGCGGCTTCCCCCCTGTCAAGACCCCAGTGCAATGCCACCTCCTGCAGCGAGCCATGCCAGGTCACTCCTAAAACATGTCTGTTTAAGAAGGGAAGAGGAGAAGCGTGTTAACTTACTCGTCTGCGGCCACAAGTCGCGTTAGCTCTCTGTATCTCCTTTTTATTCATCTGTTAAAAAATAATAATATTCACCGTCTTTATCTCACAAAATTGCCGAGAAGATCAAATGAAATCATGTACATGAAAGTTTTTAGCAAATGATTGTCGGGGGTTAAATAACAATCATTATTATGCCTATATTATAATAATTCTTATGCATACATTTTTCTCTCCTTGATAAGCTCTAGATCTGCCCTGTCTAATACAGTCCCCACCAGCCACATGTGGCCCGTGAGCCTTGAAACGCAGCCAGTCCACACTGAGAGGGTGCTGTGAGGGCAAAGATACTTAGCAGATTTTAAAGACAATACTAAAATAAGCAAAATATCTTTTTAATACTTTTCATCACAATCACATGTTGAACTAATAATATTTTGGGTGTATTAGCTTAAATAACACATATTACTAAAATAAATTTCACATTTCTTTTTACTTGTTTAACGTGACTATTAGGACATTTAAGAATTCCGCATACGACGTGTTATATTTCTATGGGACATCACTGCCCTAGAGAATGGGAAGCGTGTCATATCCGTCGTTCAGAGCCCCTTGTGGGAACACTCTCAGTGTTTGTCAACGAATTGTGATGTGAGTAAACACTCAGCCTCCCTGGGGGAGGGTTGGCTGTGATGTTGGATGAGTGGGGACGAGCTGGGGAGGGGCTCTGGCTTTGCCGTCATCGCCGCCCCATGAGGCTTCCCTGGCCCCATCTGCCTGTGGCTGTCACACCCCAGTGGCACCCCACACCACCACCACACCCCTCAGCCTTCAGGAGGCACTCGGGGTGCTGGCCTCTTTCCCACTTCCACCCGTCCTGCCTCTCTCCCAATAACTAGGAAGGGAACCATTGATTGGAAGGAAGGGGAGGTGAACTAGGGTGTGACTTTTTCTACGTGAAGGTAAAACTTACCGATGAACAACCTGCAGGCACCTCCCTGCACAGCATCCTAGGACCACAGCCCCCTCACGTCCCTCTCTATGGAGCAAGGGTATGGGAAGCCCTTTGCTTCCTGGCCACGAAGAGGCAGCGACTTGGGCGGGAATCTTGGAGCCTTTCCTACTGGGCTCCATGCTGGAGGCCACCTGTCTTCTCTGGGACTCACTGCCAGACCAGGGAGAGGGACCAGCAGCAGTTGGAGTCACTCAGAGCCCTGGATGGGACACTGAGCGGTGCTCCCCAGGCGGGCAGGGCTGGTGCCGAAGCCAATGCCTCAGGCCACCGACACACCCAGCCCCCCCCCCCCACTGGGCTCCTCGCCTTGCTTTTGGATTCCTCACTCAGCAGAACCCTGGCTTTTGTGCCCAAGACACACTAAAGGGATAGCCCTGAGCAGATGGCCTGCCACCTTCAGGACACAGGGGCCCCTGTCTCCACCAGCCCCTCCTTGTCTACCCAGGGCTCGCCCACCAAAACAGCCCACAGAGGAGAACACCCAAAGTGGGGATATCCAGGGTTGGTGTGTTGTACTTTCTTTATCATTTAGTTCAGATATTCTCTAGTTTTCATTACGACTTCTGCATTAATCTGATTCTTGCTATTAATTATTCATAATTATTAATCTGATAGGCTATTAATTTCCAAGTATTGAAGATTTTCTAGTTATCTGATTCTTACTGATTTCCAGTTTAAGTATACTATGGTCATATGAGGTTTGCTTACAGAACAGAATGATCTATTTTGGTAAATGTTTCCTGTGCACTTACAAAAAACATGGTCTTTTTTTGTTGGGTGCAGTCTTTTATGTGCGTGTACATGTGTGCAAATTATGCCAATAAAAAGATCATTTTGTTCAAAAAAAAAAAAAGCAAAGTGGGGATATCATGTGGGCTTGCCTCCTTTTGACTCCATCTTGGGGTTTGAAGAGATTGTAAGGCTTTTTAAAATAGAGTCTTAGCAGGCTTAGGAGAGGGATTTGTCTCTCCTGAGTGTCTTTTCTTTGGGATATGTGTCAGAAGGATTCTTAAATCTTCAAAAACCCTCATTTCTCCATGAGCCTGAGAACGTGGTAGCAGTAAGGCACAGTAAAAAACCGCTGATAGACAGATGGAATGCTGTAATTATACACAGGAGGGAGAGAGGGAGCGTTTGCTGAAATTATTAGTGTGGGCAGACAATTAGAGGCTTTTCCAGGAGATTACACTTTTCCCTCCCATCTGCACTCCATTTAGGAGTTTTTACATTCACAATGCTATCTCCTCCTCAGCTGTGCCATTTGCCATTTTGCCCAAATTATTATTGTGCTTGACTTTGCGTTTGCTCCGACTTCACCAGTGTTCCCGGCTTCTCCTCCCGGCTCCCACTCTCCCTACTCATCACTTCCAATCTCTTCCCCCTTCACTCTCCCTTCCTCCTACTTCCCTCGTCCCCCAGCAGAGAGCCGAAAATGTCTAGCAAGAAGACGGCTGCTTCTTGGTAGGCTGAGCCGGATGCGATCTAACGTGAAATGCTAGGAAGGAGGTCAGAGTGATCTAGAGCACTGCTTCCTGCCCTGGGACCCACGCTGCAGCCGCGGGAGAAGCCGGGGCCCCAGGACAGCGGGGCTGGATGAGTCTGGTTTGGAGAGGGAGGAAAGCTTCTGTGTTCTCTCTCCATCCAATTACACCGGAGCTCAGGTCATTAGGATGGGCCCAAATCTTCTAACTTCTTATGAGCCCAAGGCTCTAGATCCCATAGCTTCATTCACAATAATTACTCATTCATTCATTCATCCAGCACAGGGTCTTCCAGCGGCTCTTGTGCTCCAGACACAGGGCTTAACACTGGAAAGGTAGAAGAGAACCAAACGCTCTGAGTGAGGGCCTGCAGAAGGTACTCTGGCAAGCAGGAATTATTGTTTTCACATTCTAGATGGGAAACCAGGTTCCAAGAGGTTGCGTTACTTGCCCGAGTCAGAGACGCTTAACGCCAGATCCCGGATCTCTGGCTCCAAGGCCAGTGCTCTCCACAGCGTCCCCCTGGCCCTGGAGAAATGGAGTGGTCCTGTAGCAGCCCCCTAGCAGCCCTGTCATCTTCTAGATAAACAAGCGCATCAACAATTACGACAGCAAGTGAGGAGGGCCGTCATCCAGGGGACGAAGGGGTGCGGGAGCCAGGCCGAGGGGGTGACTAACCCTTTGCCAGGAGCCGGAGGGGCGTGTGCTGGAGCAGTGGCCAAGGATGAGCAGACGCCGGGGAGGGAGAGAGGCAGGGAGGGCGTTCTGGGCACAGGGGCAGCAGGCGCGGCCAGCAGGGCTGAAAGGAATGAGGTGGGACTTCCTTAATGCATTTCTTTGTCGTTCGGCCCTTTCATATACGTTATACTACGTAATCCTTGCGGGCGGCCCTAAGGTAGACATTGCCGTCTCCATTATACAGATGAAGAAACTGAGGCTCTGGAGGGGTGGGTGACTGGCCTAGAGAGGAGGTGGCACAGTGGAGCCTTTACAGGCTGGCATTTGTGTGGAGGGTGGCTGGAGGGAGACCCAGCCTGGAGGCGGGGAGATCTGTCAGCGGTCACATCCAGAGGTCAAAAGAGGAGGTGATGTGCCTGCTCTAGAGCTGTGGAGGTGCAGGCAGGATTTGGTACTGATTGGAGGTTGGGAATGACGGAACAGCAGGAGCGGAGGATAACTCGAAAGTTACTGCCTAAGACATTGGACGGACTGTGTTGCCGTTAAACAAGCTAGGAGCCCAAGGAGGGAGAGCAGGTTCTGGAATAAAAGGGCACGAGGGCAAATTAGTCGAGAAGGAAGCTTTAGCCGTGGAGGCTTTCTGAGGCAAGGTATCTGAGGAGGCAGCTGTGTCAAGGAATTGGAAATGTTACCATGGATCAGAGATAGCCTCAGTCCTTCCCCACCAAAAATAAATTAAAAAATGAAGTCTCCCAGGAGTGTGACACTCTACGGAAAAGGAGGATTCTCCAGGAGTCAAGCTTCCTCTCCCCGCTTCCTTTGCCTCTCAGATTTCTGTCCCAGGCCCTCCTTGCAAAGCTGCAGAGCCTCGGAGACACAAAAGCCCCAGACAGGCAGTGGCATGTAGACACACAGACAGAGGGACCCCACACCAAGGAGCTGGCTCGGCCTTGTCAGGGTTCTCTGACTCCCACATGGAGGGTAGCAGAGGCCAGCACAGCTGGCTGGGCGTGTTCTCAGGGGCACAGGGACATCAGGGCCTCTGGAAGTGTCTGCTGAGCCTGCAGAGATGGAGGTGCCTTGACGAGGGGCCTAGAGGGTGGAGCCTTGGGAAAGGGGGCTGTTGGTACAGGTGCCAAAGTTACCCACCAAATGGAATTCAAGCCACCACATGACTCAGAGACTTGCAGGGCGAATCCTAGTGGCTTTGGGGCCTCTGTGTGACGGGACCATCAATTCATGAAACCACTGGGCTGGGAATCAGGAAACCTGATTGCAGTTCTAGTGCACCTACTAACTCTGTGATCTCAGACGGATCGCTTTCTCTCTCTGAACCTCAGACCTCTCCCAGCTCTGTGAGTCCTCTGGCCACACAGACAAGAGAAACCCCAGAAATACCAATGAGTTAGAGCAGCGGTTGGCAGACTTTTTCTGTAAAGTGCCAGATTGTTAATATTTCCGGCTCCGTGGGCTCTACAATCTCTCTCACAAATACCCAACTCTGCCTTTGTAGCAGGAAAGCACCACGAATAGAACCCAAACAGGCATGACTGCAACCCTCATACAGCTTTATATACAAAAACTGACAGTGGCCAGATTAGCCCACTGTTTGCTGATCCCTGACCCAGAGCATTCTGGGCACAGTGAACCGTACATGTAATCTTCCAATCAAAGCAAAGGATGAGGGAGCCCGCATCCTCTCAAGAGTCCATGGCAGGTTCAGGAGATGAGACGAGGTCAGATGCTAACCTCTCTTTCAGCCGTCCTTAGAAGGGAATTTTACATTTAGTGAGCACCTGCCCTATACTGGGTCAGACTTCACATACACGATGACTCCATCGTCATTATTATTAACAACAGCCCTGTGTTAATAAACTCTCTTACAGGTTAGAAAAGGTGGCTCATAGAGGTTAGGTAACAGTCCTAGGGTCGCATTGCTTGGAGCAGGGTCAGGATAAAACTTCAAAGACTTGGGATGGCATACTGCCATTCATTAATCCCCCAAAGCAGATTCTTCTTTGTTCGAAGGCTACTCGCTGCCCCCAGACCTGCCCTCTTAGCAGCTTTCCCCGCACCCACCCAGCGCTGACGGAGATCTGAGCAATCATCCTCTACACTTCCCTTGCTTTCTAGGCAGTATTTCCCTCCCCCACTTTTAAATGTCATGGAGCGTGATGCTGACACAATCAGACAGAATCCCCAGTCCAGACAGCCCCGCAGCCAAGGGAGACACAACTCCAGGACACACTCGCTGAGATACAAAGGAAAAGTGCAATTCACTTTACATAGATTCCCATAAATAAGCAATAAAACAGGAAAAGCCATTTTCAGTGAGCATTTCCAAGGTTTGATGAGCTAGGAGTTCAGACTGGGGGAGAAACAAAGAGCCTTTTTCATTACTTCCCCATCCCTGCAATTGTCTTTTACTGCCTGCCAACTTTGAAAGGGAAAAAAGGAATGTGGCTCCCTGAGGGATGGAGTCTGTTCTCCCAGTGTCTGCTGCAACCTGCCAAATTCCACGTCCCAGTCGTGCAAGTGTCACTTGGAGAGCTGTGCCTCTGCTCTTCTCCCTCCAACCCTGCCTGCCCTGGGCTTTTGTCATCAGGTTCACGGGGAAGTGACCCTACTTCGGTTTATACTAACATGGAAAGTTACACAGGCTGTCACCGTGGACCGATGAGATTTCCCCTTTGTAAACTCACCTGATTTGAAATGCTGCTACTCCGCCTACAGGTATGCGTGTGTAAGTGTGTGTGTACACATGGTGCACCCATGCGCCAGGCAATGTACACCTACATGTTCAGTCTGTTTGGAACCATGTCCCATGTCATGAGTCACACACTCCTGTGGCATCTCAACATCGTCTCTGTTTCCTTGTTGACTTTTAAAGCATCCTACCCTCCCGATTGGAAGTTTTCCACATTGTAACTTCGCACAGTCCACCAGCATTTTTGACAACTTCCTCTGACTTTGCTCCTCGCCTTGAGTCCCAGCCATACTTAAAACCAAAGAATTGGCTGTAACCAAGTTCTGGTTTCTCTACTAATATCAAGCCACTCTTTCCATTTCCTGAACTCACTGCTCTTCCTAGGACTATTTAGTGCATGTAGAATCCCAGCAGAGTGGCCACTCACTGAGGCCATCCTCCATAGCCATGCTGCAGGCCTGTGTTATAGACGGGTCACACAATTTAACATTTGATTTTATATTATCATATATTGTTCTCAAGTTGTTTCATCTGTGTTAGACTACTAAGCTCTCTGAAGACAAAAAACTGCACACATACACATAGACATTTCTCAGGCAACCTCTTAGTAACAGCTAGCTGTTGCTGTGTAAGGAATAATGCCAAGCTCAGTGGCTGGAAACACTATAAGCACTTCTCATCGCTCACCTAGCTATGTGTCAGCTGGGCAATTTTGCTCATCTGGGCCAGGCTCAGCTGAACTTAGCTACTCAGTCATCTGTCTGTAGCTAACCTGGAGAGACTGAGGAATGGCTGGTTTTAAATGGCTTCACTCACATATCTGGTGGTTGTCTGACTGTTGATGGTTATTACAGTCATACCTGGGCCATATGTTTGCCAGGATCCAGCATGTTGTCACAGGCCTGTTCACACAGCAGCATAAGGGCTCCAAGGGAGCAAGTGGAAGCATGCAAAGGCTCTCAAGGCCTCAGCTCAGAACCAGCACACCCTCACTTCCATCTATTGTCTTGCCCAAGTAAGTCACAAGACCAGCTCAGCTCCAAAGGATGAGAAAATAGACTTCACCCATCGATGGGAACTTCTGAAGAGTCATATTGCAAAGCATCTGGGGCCAGGGAGAGGTGGAGAATTGGGGACATCTTTGCCATCAGTCTGCCATACCCACTAAAGGATGGATATGTAACAAAAACCAGCACAAAATCCAAAACTCAGTTCTATTGTGATTATACCCATTTATACGTTCCCATCCTTCTTTGTACCTAGCTTTGATCTCTTCCAAGTTTGGCCATGGTGGGGTCATCCCAGGGCCCAGCTGCAAGTCAGGAGGAGAAAGTCTTTGTTGCTGCCAAATAGATGATCCAATTGAATAGGATCAAGGCGTGAATTTCATCTGTTGTTAGATGAGCCAACCTGTGAATTCATTGGATGGCAGTAAATCAAATATGAATCCGATAAGTTTCATTACCTCCTTTAATAAGCCATCAACAAACATTCAAGTCTTCTTCAGTCAAAAATGCTGGCCTGATCATTGCCCAGAGAAGAGCCCAAGGATCCAGGGGAAGGGGTTTAGAAGGGATTGTAGGTTCCACCCCACTGGCCAGTCTCTGTCCTCCATGCTAAGACTGAGTAGTCATGTGACTTCAAGGCTTCCTTCAGTCCAGATCAGGGCCATCTGGGAGGTTTCTATTTGTGGCCTTTCTCCATTTCATGAGTACCAGTGAGCCCAGCTGAGACATAAATGAATTAAGTACAGCCACTAATCACACACCCTCAGCTTTAGTCTGCAACTGGCTCTTCTGATTTATTTCTTGATTTATGTGTTTGTTCACTTATGTATTTCTTTTGTGGGGGGGGGCACAGGGTGCGGCAAGGTTGTTATGTTGGAGTTTTAGGAGTTGAGTGTGATTTTTTTTTTTTTTAATGCTCATTGAACCTGAGATTCTTCTCTTGAAGATTTGGCAGTAATTTAGTGAGTGCTTATAAAGTATGGCTCCTGCCTTTTTTAATTTTTTTTTTAAATTGTAGTAAAAAGATAACATAAAATTTGCCATCTTACCCATTTTAATGCACAGTTCGGTAGTGTTAAGTATATTCATATTGTTGTGAAGCAAATCTCCAGAACTCTTTTATCTTGCAAATCTGAAACTCTATACCCACTAAGTAACAAGCTCCCTTCTCCCCACACCCCCCAGCCCTGGTAAACAACATTCTACTTCCCATTTCTATGAACAGAATTCCGTTGTATGTATATACCGCATTTTGTTTATCCATTCATCTATAGATGGACATTTGGGTTGCTTCCATCTCTTGGCTGTTGTGGATAATGCTGCTATGAACGTGGGTGTGCAAATACCTCTTTGAGCCCCTGCTTTCAAATCTTTTGGTTATAAACCCAGAAGTAGGGTTGTTGGATCATGAGATAGCTCTATTTTTTTTTCATTTTCTGAGGGTCCTCTGTACTGTTCTCCATAGCAGTTGCACCATTTTACATCCCCACTAACAGGGAACAGGGTTCTAATATCTCCACATCCTTGACAGCACTTGTATTTTCTGGTTTTTTGATAGTAGCCATCCTAATGAGTGTGAGGTGACATCTCATTGTGGTTTTGATTTGCATTTCTCTGATAATTAGTGATGTTGAACAAGTTTTCATAAACTTGTTGGCCACTTGTGTATCTTCCTTAGAGAACTATTCAAGTCCTTGGGCCATTTTTAAGTTGGGTTATTTGATATTTTGTTTTTATTGTTGCATTTATGCGTTTTAGTACTATAATAAATGTCCATTCAGTCACCAACAAACAAAACTCGAACACTGATGGCAACTGTGTAGTAGTCCCATCTTCCTCTGCCCAAAGTTACTAAGCACTGTCTTAAATCTTATGTTTGCTATTGCCTTGCTTTCCTTTTTTTCAAATAAAGTTTTATTACAGCTGCATATTTTCTTTAAAAAAGAATATTTGGGATTTGGTTTGATTTTAACTTTCGTTTATTTTATGTATTTTATTTATCGTATAAAACATTATTTATTTTAAGTTATGAATTTATGTATTATGATACAAAGGGTATCAGGCAATATTTATTATTTGGAGGGCTTGCTTTTTTAATTCAAATTCTACTACTAAGACAAGTCCACAGTGTTGCGTGTAGCTGTTGTTCATGCATTTTAGCTGAGGTTTATTGTTGCGTCATATTCCCAGAGCACAATATAATTATCTATTCTTCTGTCAGAGTACATTTGTATGGTTTCCAGGTTTTTGCTGTTTATGGATAGCGCTGGTATGACCGTTCTCGTACACATCTCCAGGAATACGTGTACAAGAGTTGTCCTTGAGTGTTTTCCTGGGAGTGGGGCTGCTGGCTTGTAGGGCATTTGAATGTCCAACTTCACGAGATGATGCCAACTGTTTCCAAAGTGGCTATACAATTTCACACTCCCACCAGTAACGTACAGACAGCTCTGTAGATCCATGTTCTCTCCAACACTTGATATTGTCAAACTTCATTTTTAACAGTGAACCGGGTGAGGATGGTATCTCATGTGCCATTGGTACGCATTTCCCTGATCATTAATGAGGTTGAACATTCCTTCCTGTGTTTATTGGCCATATGTGTTTTTTAATCAAATGAAAAGCTTCTGTTCATCAAGACACTACAAAAGAAGGGAAAAACAAGTTACAAACCGAGACGAGTTATAGCTGCCAAAAGATTTAGTGCAAAAAGTATCTGCAAGAAAAGGACAACTCACCAAATAGAAAATGGGCAGAAGAAACGGCAGGCACTTCACAGAACACCCCCCCCCCCCCAGTTATTACTGTTAGCCATAAAGATGTGTTTCTATTCATAATGCCTGCTGGTCATATGGTGGAGTTTTCTAACATCAGGTGGAAACTTCTTTCAGTGTAGACACAGTTTTCTAAAGCCTTGTCCTCAGCTAGTTCAGAGATTAGTCAGACAATCCTGCTGCTTTCCCCCTTGCCAACTAGGGAATTTGTCTGAGTCCAGAAAAAAGTGTTCACAAGGAAAAAACCTTGAAGCCAAGGGACTCTCACAGGTGGTTACCTAGAGACACTCAAGCCTTAGAAAACCCTAAAGCTGAAGGCATGAATAGCCATCCATTCCAAGGAGAACTAGGTTACATTTTTCCCATCAGGGCCTTTCCAGAGTATTCCCAGGGGAGGTGGGGAATCTTCCCATCTCTATTCACTCACTGAGGAAAGGGTGATCATTTCTCTTTCTCTAAAATTGCTCTGAGATTGATGACCAAAAAAAAAAAAAAAAAATCTATGTGGAACTAATTTCTCTCAAACATTCCCTGGAGCCAAAGAAACGGTTAAGTATTTAGTTTTTGAAGGACTTCTCTGCTGGGGTGAGGTTTCTGGTGAAGAGTAAAGAGAAGGAGGGTAAGATAATATATTGAATAAATAAATGCATTGAGGAGAATGGACACGAGCTGTCAGTAATTTTCAGCATGGTCTGCACTGCAGAGAATGCCAAAATGGGACCATTCTGGAGGTCAGCCTGGGCTCCCCTCTCCAGCTGCCTCCAGACTTCTAGAGGGAAGGTCCAAGTGCGAGAAAAGCAGGGAGGCAGAGTGATAAATAGGGACTAAAACAAGAGTCAGCACTCACACTCCTATTCCTGTGTCACTAGCTAGCTTTCTAAGGTGTTGCTTGCCATTTGCAGTTGATAGCAAGTATCTTCCCATATTTATTCACTTACCTGTCAAGGGTACCTATTCCCTGTGCAGCAGTGGGAAATCTTGAGTAGGAGATTATGCCTTTGGTGTTCACCTGTCAGTCCTGGGCTCTGCTCTGCTGGATAGGAGAGCCAGGGAGCCACAGAAAAGTGACAGGCAGACAGGTAGCTAGTTGCAGTGACTTGAAGCAAAACTAACTAAAAACTGGAGTCTTGCAATGGAAGCTACCAGAGGAACTGGCTAACAAGATATCTTTTCCAATCTCCAAGCGGGGTTGGGATGGAATAATTAGACATGTCTACACTGGAGAGTGTCAGGGTAAGACAGAGCCAGGTGACAGGATGGGCAGCTGGAAAGTCTGAAGGCTTATCCTCATTCTGAACATTGGAAACGTCCTCTTGGGAGCTTGGAGGAGCCTAGCCTGTGCTCTCCCACACAAGCACTGGAGAGGATGCTAAGTGAGAGGCTGGAAAATGCAAAACCAGATTTCAGCATTCCTGTGGCCCAATGGGGTTATCTTCCAGGTGCGTCGTTGTTCCCGAGTCTAGATGCAGAAAATTCCTACACCAAATAATCATCTCAGAGGCCACTGGCAGAACATAGTGGCTCATTTGAAAATCATCTTTCTTAACTATTTCCAGGATTCTTTCCAGTTGCTAAAACAGCAAATCACAGATTGTTGACATTGCTAGCAGGATCACAGAGGTTCAGCTTATCACCTGGTGAAGATGGGGCAGCTCATGTTACTACATCATACACCTCTCTCTCTCTCTCTCTCTCTCTCTCTCTCTCTCTCTCTCTCTCTCTGTCTCTCTCTCTCTCTCTCTCTCTCTCTCTCTCTCACACACACACACACACACACACACACACGCACGCACATACACACACACACTTCTACATCGCTTCCTTACAGCCAAGCAAAAACAAGATTGGGAACAGAAAAAAAAAATCTCTCCATCCAACCATCTTTTTGCTTTTATCTCCCCCTTCCTCATCATCCTCTCACTCCTCTTTGGGGCTGAGAGAGCTCAGGGTAGTAAGCCTTCCATGTTATTAAGCAAAAATGTCTTGTGACAACAACCATGTCATGTCTGAATCTTCCAGTGTTGACAGAGACAAGAACAGAGCTAATGAAATACACACATTTCCTTCCATACAGGAAACTGGAACAGCAACAGAGCTTTAGAAACAGACACTGTCCTCCCTACAGAAAACTGACATCATGTATTCAAAGCCAGTAACAACAATTCCTTCCTTTATTGTTTAATTACGAGCTGACACAGCCAAGATAAAGGCCCCACCAATCCAGGGCTCAAAAACGCCAATCACTCTTTGAAGGAAGCTTAGGCTTATTCTCTGCTTTTATTATATTTGTTACAATTTGAGTTTGTTCAGTGGTAAATGCAATATTGACATTTAGAACCCCTAGCAAAAAAAAAAAAAAAAAAAAAAAAAGATAGTTAGATAGAAAGAAAGAAAAGGCAACCAAAACATCATTTGCTTCAAATCCTTGAGCAGTTTCCAACTGGAGGCCATAGGAGTTTCCTCACTCTTTTTAATTTGATTTCCCCTCCCCCTTTCCAAACATTCCCACAGAGGCATGTTTTCCAGTCAACAATGTATCTGCAATCACTATCTCTTATGTACAGCATGCGTGCAATCATGTTCTAAATGGAAAGGGAGGGTTCTTGAATGTACTTGTCAAGACCATCTGGCCGTGGCCAGAGCTGGATGAAGAGGTAGCCAGACAGCAGAAGTGGGACAGGTGGGAGAAGGATGCTCTCCGAGGTTCCTGATTCAAGTGTTGGCAATGATGCTGAGCTCTCCAGCTACAACTGTCTTCAAGCCCCAGTTATGTCGGGTTTCTTGGTACTGGCATATTAGCAGAGGCAGGAGTTGTTCTTAAAGCAGTTCTGCGTCTTCTTCCCTTTGACATTTTCATAAATAAAATTGTTTATCTCTCAAATTTAACCAGTGCCCAGGATCCCTTTTATAGTCATTAAACCTTTTATTTTATTGTCCTATTTTTTGTCTTGTTTGGTAGTGGGGAGGGGCTTCTCCCCTGTGAGCAGTGGAGTCCTACTCAGGCCTGCCCCTCCCTAAGGCCACACTCATGCCGCCATGACCATGCTTCTCCCTTCGCCGGCCAGTATCCATGGGCTCTTCCAGTTGTCTCTAGACTGCAAGCATGTGGGGATACAGGCCTTGTAGCATCCATCTCTGCATTCTCAACGTCCAGAACAGCGCCTGGCCTGTAGGAACAATGGAAGTTTGTTGAATTAAGAGGTTAAAAAACAATGCCCTAGTCAAGCAATCAGTCAACCCATCAATGAACAGAGCGTGTAAGAGATGTTCACAGAAACATGTTCCAGTAAAGTAAAACCCTCTGGAAGCTAATAGAAAACTCTAATTTCTCCCTCACCCAGAACTGGCAGCTCCAAAAGGCTGGGGGAATTTTGAGAAGCTTTGGTCTATACTTTTGTGGTTTCCCCACACGAAAGCTTCCAACTCAGTGAGATCATCTTGATTCCAAGGTCTATTTGTTCAAAAATAGAAAGATTTTTAAATAACTTTGGGCTAGGTAAATTTGGGGCTGTTATATTAGTGGGTGTATGTGTGTGTGTGAGTGTGTGTGAATTCTTCCCTCTCTGTACCAATCAGAGGAGATTTGTTGATGCAAATGACCCTTGAGTCAGTGCTGTATTAGCTTTGGCAAGAAAGCCAGAAGAGAAAATAACGGCTAGTTCGTTGCCGGGCACAAAACATAGCTCTGCAAATGTTTGAGATAACATTGTATAAATTAATTAGCTCCTTTCTGTGGCATGGTCTTTCCCAAACCCATTCATGAACTTGAGCCCTCCTAGGTGTGTCCTGAAGTTAGGCATGTCCTACCTATGTCTGCAGCCTGTCTCTTGCCTCTCATCCACTTGAATCCCACCTCCAGCCATGCTCATTGCTTGCACTTCCAGGAACGCTATGCCCTGCTGGACCTTCACGTTTTTTAATGTGATGCCTCCTCTTCTCTGTGTGACCTTCCCCTTTATCCTCTACTTGATAACACTTACTTACCTCTCAAATTTTAACATAGGGTCACAAGCCCAGGAAACTGTCCCTCACCAGCGCCCCCCGGGTCAGCACCCCACTGCCCACCCAGCACTGTCCCCCTCAAACCCTCAGCACCCAGGACTCCCACTGTCTGTGTACCTTCCTTCCTGTTGGAGGCTAAGATGATGTCTCTTGTCTCTGTATCCCAGCACCAAGCACCATGCCTAGACTGGTCCATAAACGTTTACTGATGAGAGAATACATGGAGGAATTAATGAAAGAACGCTAATACTATAGAAAGTCTGGAGGTGGCCTTGAGAAACTACACAATACATGGAAAGCTGCCTCTAGCCTTGAGCCGTGAGTCAGAAAACATGGGCCGATAGATGGGCTGTGGTGAAGTTCAAAGTGGGACAGAAGGGCAGAGACCCCTGCCAACAAGCAGGACCAGAGGGAAAGGAGAAGCCTATGCAGTTGGGGCTGCCTGAGGCAGCCTTCGCTCAGACCCCAGGAATGGGGCCATGGAGCCAGAGCAGAGAGGACTTTCCTGGTCTAGAAGGCATGGAGCAAGCTGTCCCATGGGCCAAGAGGAGAGAAGTTTTTACATGGGGACTAGATGCAGCGTCGATCAGTCGTGAGATGCTACGTGAAGAGGCTCGCGTGAAGGAAAAGGCTCGAGCGGCCCCTGACCCCAGTGAGTTTACCATCTGATCCCCAGGGGCGTGAAGTGGCTTTCGAAGCTACCGCTGAAGGACATGCACCGCTCTGCACAGGCAAGATGCTGCCAACAGTGGGGAAACAGTCACCATCGTCAGGGAGAGATCCCAATGAGATGGAAACGACCTGTCACAGCATTTTAATTCACCTACTGTATTTTGGAATGTTTTAATTAAGGTTTACGTGTTACCGTTATGACTGTAATCCTGAGAAGCGCCAAGCCTGCCCTGGCAGAGGGAAGAGAGGAGGAAAGCACATCATAATTAAAATAATTATTAATCTAATCTCATTAAGTATAGATTGTTCATATCGTTGCTGTTATTAGGTGCTGGGGGCAGACCCCTTTCCTGAACCAGTCCCGTCAGCTTGCGTAGAGGTGGAACGCGCCGCGGTGCCTGAGGAATCTTCCGCCTCATATAAGGCAGTGACCCCCATCTCTTTCCCGTAGAATTTCTGCCTCCACCTCTCCTTCAGGAAGGTCTCCTGCACAGAATCTGCGCCGTGCTGGGTTTGGGAAAGGCTCTGTGTTTGGCTGTGTGCCCATGCTTGCCCCTCACTCCCCAGTGCGGAGCTGCGTGCTCCCTCCTCTGCTCTCGGCCCTGGAGGACACCGCCCCGGTCCTGCCTGCAGGGGGCGTGTGTTCGCAGGTCCTGCTCCCCCATGAGGCCCTGAGCTCCTTGAAAGAATTTACCGTCTCCTTCACCTTTGTATTTCTTCCAACATCTCTTTCCATCCCAATATCTACAGGAATGTGTGTATCATATTGCTTCAATATTGGAGCAAGGAGGGGGGAAGGAGAGAGAGAGGGAAGCGGGGAAGGAGGGAGAGAGGAAAGGCAAGGAGGAAGTGGGTGTGGAGTGAGACACAGGCAAAGAACCCTGTTCTGCTGAGGGTCACTAGGGGCCTGGACCAGCAGTGCCTCCGCCTTCCCAAGTGCCCAGCCCCTCACACACACACAGCCAACCTGCTACCTCTTTCCATTCTTCAGGGGTGCAGATGACTAATGAATAGCAAAGCAAAGTGATTAGGTGGCCTTTACAAGCTTCAATACCTCCCAGGGTATCTATAAGTCACTCTGACATCATAAATGCCTTCTCGGAAAATGTAAACAAAAGAGGAGACCCACACAAAAAATGAATGTAATTCTAAAGTGCTTTCTCTCTCTCTCCCTCTCTCTCTCTTTTTTGTTTTGTTGTCTGTTTGGTTTGGGTTTTTTGTTTGTTTGTTTGTTTGATCACCAGTGAGTAAAGTTAGACTTGCCTGGTAGGGGATTAAAGGATTCTGAGCCCAATTCCAACACTGGCATTTGGGAGGGGAGGTTCCCACACCACCACCAATTCTCTGCGGCCCCAGCCGGGGGTCCTCACTCCATTCTGACACTCTGCACAGAGACAGCATCCGACCCCACAGGTTAAGGGCTCAGTCCCACAGACCGCCCCCCACTTTAGATGCCCACTGCAAGCAGTATGTCCCCAGTTACCCACAGCTTCTGTCTGACTTGGCCATGCGTCGGAGATTCCCACGACCCCCTCCTCACGTTTGATTAATTAGTCTCACAGCACTCAGTGAGACACCTGCTCATATTTACTAGTGTATTAGAGGATATGATAAAGGATACAGATGGATAGCCAGATGCAGAGATACAAAGGGTGAGACCTGGGAGGGTCCCAAGCCTAGGAGCTTCTGACACCATGGCCGTGAGATGCATCACCTTCCTGGATGTGGATGTGTTCACCCACCAGGGAGCTCTCCAAACGCCCTGCTATTGGGATTCTGATGGAGGCTTCATCATGTAGGCTGATCCATCATTAACTCTATTTTTTCCACTTCTCTCTTCTCAAGAGAATGAGGGTTTAGGGCAGATAATCCCAAGCTTCTAATCATGGCTGGGTCTTTCTGGTGGCTGGCCCTCATCCAGGAGCCACCCAGACTCACCTCGTTAGAACAAAGGACGCTCCTATCGCCCAGGAAATTACAAGGGTTTCAGAAGCCCTGTGTCAGGAACGGGGGTAACAACCAAATGTTAGAACAAAAGGTGCTCTTAACATGTAGGAAATTACAAGGGTTTTAGGAGCCCTGTGCCCGGAACCAGGAACAGAGACCAATGTATATTTTTTCTATTGTCTCACAGGGATGTTCACCCAAATAATGAAGGGACACAATTGGTCAGATGAAGTCATACAGTATTAGATGCAATTTACGCTGATCGTTTCCCCAGTATTTCCCCAGAGCCCTGAGGTTTCATGAAGGTGCCTTAGGACAATTTTGAGTTTGGGGGAAAGTACGTTCAATCGGTAAGTTTTGCCTCCATATGCTTTTATGTAACAGCTCTTTGTGTAGATCTGATTTGTGAAAAGAACTCTTCTATTTAAAATAACAGCAACCTGGGAATTCCCCAGCAATCCAGTGGTTAGGGCTCCAGGCTTTCACTGCCGAGGGGCCAGGTTCAATCCGTGGTCTGGGAACTAAGATCCCACAAGCCACGTGGCACGGCCAAAAAAAAAAAAAGTAAAATTACAGCAACTTGGAAATCCCTGATCTCATCCAATTCCCTGTTTTAGAGCAGAGGAAATAGGTCCCCAAGGTCAGGGGAATCCCACAGCTGGCCGGTGGCAGAGCTGGGCAAGGAGGCCACATCTGCTGACTCCAGCCCTGGCTCTTTCCACTGCATCACACACTCCCTTCCCCTCGGCCCTGCGCCGTCCGTGTCCTGATCCAGGGCTCTGAGCACCCCGGCCTGAGGCCTCTCCCCGTAAGGGGTCCCACTCACCAGGCATCATGTTCATGCCGGCCCAGGCTGTGGGCAGAGGCCCAGAACCGAACCCTGGGCTCGGGCTCCCATCACCCTGGGAAGGACCTGCGAGGCCCAGAAAGGGACTGGGCAGGAATCACCTTGGGATCCGGTAGACCAACCACAGACCACGGTTGTCTGGGGCCCAGCCAGTGTTTCAAGAACGCATCTTGTTTCTACTCCGAAAGCAAGTTGACCTCCTGAGAGAGAGAGGGCTGCCAGTCCTGCTGAAGGGAGCCTAATTGGAGATTTCGCTGCTCGTAGACAAAACAGAAAAGGGGCTGATGTCAGCACTCCTATTTTCAGCTCCTGTTCTTCAGACCCACTCTCCTGGGTCTCTGTGGTCCCTGTGCTCCACAGCTAGCATGCTAGCTCGTCAGTAACATTGCTCAAACACGACGGTGCGTCAGGCCATGCGCTGAGAGCATTACTTACCGAATCTTCTGTTATCCTCCCAACACCTCTTCAGGACAGATACCATCGTGCTTCCCATTTTGCAGAGAAGAAACAGAGGTTTCGAGAGGCCTGGTGACTTGCCCAAAGTCACATAGAGACCCTGTCTGCAAAAACCTCTGTATGCCCCAGACCCCCGGCTCTGAGTCAGATCCAGAAGTTTTTCCCCGTGTGGACCGCAGCTATTTGGGGGAACTCTCCTGATGTAACGTAGTCTGTCATACTTACAAACCATCCAACCATCTCAACATTCCAGTGCTTTAGCATCCCATTTCTGTCTCTCAGATTCAGTTCATGCCCTTGGAAGCAGCTCCAAGAACACTTGTCCCACCCTCTGTCCCAGTTTTGGGGTCGGAAAATTTGGGTCACAGTACCCACATGATACAGATCAAAGGGCTTGACTCTGATTCTCATCTCTAAAAATATCTCATGGAAATATACCTGAAATTCTATCATGAGTTCTATTCTCTCTCTCTGTCTCTTTTTTGTTATCTTCAACATTAACCGCTCCTGCATTATTTTCTTAAAATACCAATACCCCTGAAGCGTAACATGGTAACTTCATAGCATCTTAGGATGATTCAGTATGCCAGGTTTCCTATCCTCTCTGCGAAGACTGATGAAGTAAATCACCACTCAGAGATCATCACTCGTTGGTAGGAAAGGACCCGAAAGAGGAGTGGGAGGAAAAAGCAAACACTGATGTTCTCTGTCTCACCAGGAGCTGGGCCAGATGCTTTGTGCCCATCTCAGTTTATTCCTCACAGCAAGCACATTTTACAGATGAGGGCAGTGTGATTCCAAGAGGCTATGATACCTGCCAGTGTCACCCATTCCAAGCTAGAAAGAAGAGAAGGTGACTGTGGGGCTGGAAGAGATGTTTCACAACTACCAGCGCATGACTGTGTGTCTTGCAGACCCCGCGGGTCTAGTGCCTGGAATTTGCGCACGCCCTCCACGCTGGTTTGTGCCACCCGCTCTTTCTTCTCTTGGGTTCTGGTGACCTTTTCAGTGGTTAGGGGGAGGAATATTTTATTGCTTTGCATCAACTAATAGATAACAAAGAACTTTAAATCTGGGAACAACTGAAGATTTATTCCAATTTTGACATCTGGTCTCCTGATTCCCAAACTAATATTTCCTTTCTTCCTATGAGATGGTATGATGTTTGAAATCTAATGTGTAAAAGAACTCTGAACAGTCTTTCTATGGCATGATTTCATTTTTTTAAAAGGTACATTTGATTTGCTTGCAATGTGTTTCTTGTCTGTCGGGACCTGGGATGCTGAAAAGCAGAGTCCTCAGGAATACTGATCCAATAGTATTAGCCTTACAGTTGCCTTGAAGCACAAAGGAACAGGAGTGGGATTAACATTAAAAGAAATTCAATTAAACAAATAGTGACTGAACACCTACTATGTGTGAGGCACTGCACTAATCCCGGTGACAATTTGCAAAGCTCAGGCATCAACCTCCAGGTTATATCACTGATCACGTGTGTGTGTGCGTGTGTGCGCACAAGCATCTCTTTGTGCACACATTCCCTTGGGCGCGTGCAGTTCTCCACTTTTCCCATGGTGAATGGAAATAAATAAATCCCCATAAACTGCCCCCCTCATGAGCAACCTTGGAAATAAGTCCTATTTACAAATATCTCATCAGCCCCCTACTTCCAGCCCCATGTTCCCCTGATGACTGTAGGCAATAACATGAATAAAACTCAGAACGATTTCCTTCTACTGGGCATCAATCATCGCTTTCCTGGGCAGATAGGTAAATGATTCAGTACCAGGCAACCTGGAGGCATTAGGGAACGTCTGCAAACTCTACAACTCTGGAGCTTGGACCCTAGATAGCCTAGCTAGGGAGAGAATAAGCTGGATCCAAGCGGGGCACCAGGGGCACCTTTGGATGGCCCTGACGTTATTTCTCCCATTTTACCACCTAGGAGGGAGCTACAAGTCCCTTCAGTCATTGCTGCAGAAAAACATTTTGACACGAACTCTCATACATCATGACGGAGGTTACCAAAATGCACACATTTGCCTTAGCCGGTTTCATTTACTACCCTTTAAATTATTCCTCAGCCTTGCAAATCTTGCTGTGACAGACAGAGCAGGGGGTGGGGCGGGGGAACGACTAAGTGTTCATTTTTCACATAATATATTCCAATCCTGTTAGGTCGTGCTGCTGAAGGTAATACTTCTGGCATTCATTTAGTGAAATTGACATTGATGAATGGTTAATTATACAAATTACATTCTTATTAAATCCCCTAGAATCGGTGCCTTAAAATTTTCTAGCTATGGGCTTCTTATGGTTGATAACGCTTTTTTTTGCTCCGAGTAGCTCCTCTGTTGGCTCTGTTGTTAAGACTCACTCTGCATATTTTTCCTCCTCTAAGAAACTTTGAAAAAGCATTAAGAACCCCCTAGTTAAGGCAATTACCGCAGATAAGTTAATCTGCATGGGATGTTTAAAGCCCAGTTCTTGCATATGTTTATTCTGAGTTTTTTTCCCTCTCTAGACAGTGTCTGCCCTGGAGGTGGTAGAAAAGAGGGAAAATCTCTGACTCCTGCTGAATAAGGGTCTGAGGGGCTGGGAGGGGAGAGAATCAGCTGCATAGACAACTCCCTCAACTGGCTGCTGGCTATGCGTATACCTGATAAAGTAGATGGTGCGCGTTGGGCTGGTGGGAAAGAATCAATAAGTGGTCCCTCGCATTCGAAGTTATCACTCTGAGATGTGTTACACTGAGAGCAGCCTGCTTCTCGCCCTTTCACTGGGGAATAGAAGGATGAATCGTATCGTTAAGAGAACGTTTCTTTCTGTCACCCGGACTGGTCACCAGACAACTGATAATCTGATAGGCAGCCGTACTGAGTAGGCACTCGGGGGAATTGGGAACAGTCTCAAGGAGTTCACACGTTTTGGGGACATTCTTGTCAAAGGACAAATGCAAACTTGGATTGTTTCCTCCAACCAGAAGAAGCAACAGAAAGAAGTGTTGCTGGGAGGACCAGACCCGGTTTTCAAAAAGCCATCGTAATCTTTCTCAGTTTTCAAACGCCATGAAGAAGCTGCTTCCTGCTGTGGACTCACAGATAGGAGGGGGGCTCCGCTGGGCTCCACCGGCTCAGCTGGGGGGCTTCTTACTCCAGGGCTCTCTCTGGGGACATTTCTTCTCCTTGAATCCACGTCACTCTGACCATCAAGTTGGCTGGGGCAGGTTAGGTTCTTTTGCCTAATTTCAACCTGTAAGTAAACGTGGCTTGTGTGGACTGTTTGTGGTAGGCTGGGGCAGGGGAGAGTAGGCTGTGTCAGATCAGCAGTTAGACTGAAGCTCACCTTGTTTCAGTGGGTCATGTGGGCAAAACTTGGTTTACTCTGAGTCCTAAGTCAGTCAGACTTTAAGCAACACTCATTCCCAGGCATCGGTGCTCAAGTGAAGCATCTGCAAAGTCACAGAGCATAATGGTTAATAGTAGTAACTCTCTAGAGTCAGAAAGATGGGTTCAAATCCAGACTCTACTCCTTCCTGGCTGTGTGACCTTAATACACTTAAACTCAGTGTCCTTATCTACAAAATGGAGGTAATAAGAGCACCTGCTTCAAAGGGATGTTGAGAAGCTTCGTAACGACGTAAAACACCAAAAGCATGTGCAGCAGCTCAATAAGCGAGAGTCATTTATATTAGATAGGAATGTGTTTTCAGCTGCAAGTAACACGACACCCTTCTGACTGCGGCTTAAACCATAAGGACGTATACAGGAAGCTTAACAAAAAGTCCATGACTAGATGGTGTCAGAGGTGATCTGCCAGCTGAGCTGACTGAGAACCCAGTCTCCCTCTATTTTACTATTCTACCATCCAGAGCATGTTACCTCTTTGGTTTTTTTCTTGGAAAAATACTGTATTTTTAAATTTTTTTTAATTGAAGTGTAGTTGATTTACAATGCTGTGTTAATGTGTGCCGTACAGCAAACTGACTCAGTTATACATATATGTACATTCATTTTTCATTTTCTTTTCCATTATGGTTTATCCCAGACTATTGAATATAATTCCCTGTGCTTTGCAGTAGGACCTTGTTGTTTATCCGTTCTCTGTGTAATAGCTTTTAACAAACGTTATTTTTTAGAATAGTTTTGGGCTCACAGGAAAAGTGAGTGAAGGTGCAGATGTTTCACCTATACCCTCTGCACCCACACACGCACTTGCCCCCCTATTATCAACGTCCACATGTTACCTTTTCATCCTCATTCTCACAAGATGGCTGCCAACGTTTCAAGCATCACAACCACATTCAATGCAGGAGGAAGGAGGAAGGGGCAACACCAGCAAACCTTTATAACCTGCATTTCCTTTTGCTTCAGAAAGAAAAATATCTTTCCTAGACACCCCTCAGCAGATTTCGTTTTCCATCTCATTAGTCAGAACTTGGCCATCTGCCCAGCTCTTTGCTACTGGGTGGGCAAGAGGGCAGGAAGTCAGGAGTGGCTTTTGAGTAGGTCTACCATCAGTATCATCTAATTCAACCTCCCGCCTTCCCATCCTAGGACGTGAAGCTAGGCCCAGCCATCTTTCTTTCTGCTCTTTAAGGGGTGCGTGGCCACCTCCACTGAGACCCTCTCTCTGTGCAGGTTTTGCCACTCTCCTGCTGGAAGGCGTGGGAATGGATAAGACCAGGCAAAGGACCCAGAAGGGTCCTTACTCCTAGAGTCCATTCACTTCTGAAAGGTCACTTCCTTAGAAGCAGAACAACTCTACCACCATGACTCGGAGAGAAAAGTGCCTCTGCACTTCTTGTCTTTGATCGGTATGGCCTCAGATCCCATCCCCATCTCTGCTGGAGTCCGCTCATACAACCACGCGTTACGATTTTAATTGTACAGCAAGGAGGGAGATGGGACATGTTAATCAGGTATGCAAGCTCAGAGAGTGAATGTAATAAATAGACTATTAAGTTAACCAAGTTTTCGCCTTCACTAGTGAAAGCCGCCATCTATCTTGCGTGGTTTTCTGCATGCTTCATTACCACATATAACCGTACTGAAAAAATATGCCTTCTCCTTTGTAATGAGATGATAAATTCTCCACGGCGGGGGTAGCAGAGCCTTGACTCTAAAGGTCCACGAAGCTGGAGCATGGGGAGGGGGTGTCTGTCTGTGTCCCAGGGCCTGACACTGATGCCGGTGACAGGGCAGGGCTTTGGTGGTGACAACAGCCTGAATCCAGTCCTGAACATTCCCAGGGCACCAGGGTGCCTGGGGGCTCAGATCCTGCCACTCCCTCCCCCCTCACAGAGAAGCAGTAAAACAGGGAATTTCACCCCAACCCCGGGCAAACATCAAGTTGTTGCTGGAATCAGCTTCACCTTGATCTGGTCCAGCAGGTCCCATGGGCATCATTCTGGGAGTCCCACTCATGCGACTGCTGGCGGACTCTTTGTCTTCTCTCCCTGACCCATCCTGCCTGCAGCACTTAGCAACTCAGTAGATGTCCATCCCGGCTCTACCGCTCACGGTCTCGGGGGCCTTGGCCAATCCACTTAATCTCTCTAACTTTAGCTCTCTCATCTATAAAATGGGGTTAATACAGCTACCTTTCTGGAGAAGTGGAGAAAATTAAATGAGAAAATGGAAAAGCACCCAGCCCTGTGCTTGATGCCAATATCCTTCGTCCAGAGTGAAGATTCACTTATCAGATAAGATAATGAAATCTCTTTGACAGTTACAGTAAACCACATATTACATGGTTCCATTCCTATGCAATGTTCAGAACAGGGAAATCTAAAGAAACAGAAAGTAGGGTAGTGGTTGCCTAGGGCTGGGGAGAGGGGGCTGAAGCCAAGTCTAAAGGGTTAGGAAGGCTACAGCGAAAGAATGTAGGGCTTCTTTTGGGGGTGATGAACATATTCTAAAACAGACTGAGTTGGTAGTCATATATATTTATGAATATACTAAAAAACATTGAATTATACACTTTAAATGGGAGAATTGTATGGTATGAGAACTACTTCTCAATGTAACTATTAGAAAAGAACCATTCACTCTAACCAGGACATGGGAGCAACCTAAATGTCCATCAATGGAGGAATGGATAAAGAAGATGTGGTACATATACACAATGGACTATTACTCAGCCATAAAAAAGAACAAAAGTGGGCCATTTGCAGAGGCGTGGATGGACCTAGAGACTGTCACGCAGAGTGTGCAAGCAAATATTCTATATTAATGCATATATGTGGTATTTAGAAAAACGGTATGGATGAACTTATTTGCAAAGCAGAAATAGAGACACAGATGTAGAGAACAAACATATGGATACCAAGGTGGGGGGTGGGGAGGTGAGATGAATTGGGAGATTGGGATTGACATATACACACTACTATGTGTAAAATAGAGAACTAATGAGAACAGAGTGTATAGCACAGGGAACTCTACTCAATGCTCTGTGGTGACCTAAATGGGAAGGAAATCCAAGGAAGAGGGGATACATGTATATGTATAGCTGATTCACTTTGCTGTACAGCAGAAACTAACACAACATTGTAAAGCAACTGTACTCCAATAAAAAAAAAAAAAACCTCAATACCTTTAGAGTTGGTAATAAAACATATTTGAAGTGCAAAAGAAGAAAGAAAGAAAACATTATAGTAGCAAAAATGGTACCATGTGGTAGCATGTGGCTGCCTACGGGCCTGAGACATATCTCTGGTCCAGGCACACGGAGTCCAGGACCACATCAGATAATCTTGAACTTGAGAACTCAAAGGCCCCTCAGAATATGTATCCCCAGACTATCAGGGGAAGCTCTTTAGAGAACTCTCAGCACCTTTCCCAAACCCCCCAAAACCAACAAACAAGAAAAAATACATGTAGAGTCACTAGTTTGAGAGACTCAGGTCTAAGAGCAGCATGGTGGGGGTCATTCTCCAGAGCCAGCCCAGCAGCCCCAGGGGGCAGGAGAAGCCCCAGGATGGGCGGGGATTCCCCCATGACTGAAAGAGGATGCAGAGGACGGACGTGACGCAATTCCCTCCAGGATATGAATGGCATTTGCTCGGGCTTCTCACCTCCTGGAACTCCCTGGCTCCGCCTGCCCCTTAGACGCTGTGCCCCGACACTGTGTGTTCCTTTTCCGAGGTGAACTCACCTTTGCCCATGAGATCCACTCTCACCCTGATGCTGAATACACCCCCATCTGTAGCTCCAATCAGGTCTCTCTCCAGAGTTCCACACAGAGACCTAGACCCACACCCCATCTCCAATCCAGTCTGCCCCAAACAACACCTGTCATCCTCTCCCGTTCTCAAGCTTCCTTCTCCTACTGGATTTCTTATTCTAGTTTTATCATCATCCATATATTTCTCAAACCAAAAGCATGGAGTTGTCCTCAACACCTTCCTCTCCTTCTGTCTCTCGGTTAACAAGTTCATTCCATTCTGCCTACAAAATAGCTTCCTCTTCTTTGCTTGGCTTACCTCTGTGGCCTCTAAGTAGTTTCCAAGCCTCCAGTCTCTCCTCATTAACCCATTACCCAGACAGCTGCTGAAGTGATCATTTGCCTGCCTTGAATGGCTTCCTGTTGCCTACAGAGTAGAGTTCAGTCCCCCGTGTGTGGCTTACAAAAACCTTTCATGAACTGAGCCTGTGAGTGCATTCTTTCACTCCCCACCTCTGCCATGATGCACTCCCAGTCAGCCAGGAAGCAGCCTCTTTGTTCCTGGGAGTGACAAAGACAGCCGGTGGGCGTTGGGATGCCCCCGCAGTACCTGCTGGTGATTGACCCCTTTGTCCCCACCACCTGCAGACCCCCAACTAGAGAAAAACGGTCGAATACTGCTGCCTGCAGGCTTCAATCCCATGACATCCAACTCCTCTCCCAACTCTCCTCCTCCACCCCTAACCCCTACATGAAAGCAGATGTAGGCCAAAGCTAAAAGTTTTTTGTAGTAGCCTCCATCCAAACTTGAGGGCTTTTGACATACAGAATTGAGCCGTAATTAAAAATATGCCGAGTGCATAATCACAGAGCAAAGCAAAGACGGCCCAGCCCGTTAGGTCAGACGTGCTGAGTGCTGTGGAAGAGCAGAAATCCACTTCTAAAGTCATGAACAGTAGCTGGAAAAGTAAAAGGTCAGATCACTGGCTCAGTGGACTTGATTATATGAAACGAGTGTGGAGATAAAGCCCCCAAAGCTGGGATGGTGTGTTTAAGAGATAAATGAAACCGGCAGGAGAGGGCGATGCTGATGTCATCCCTCAGAGGATCTGAGAGGCCAGCTGGAGTGGGCAGACAGCAAGCCTGGAGGTGAGGGCCTTCCACAGACGCTGAACTTGGGAGTGACCTAGTGGAGCCAGGTGCACCTACCTCCTCTTGACCAGAGGCAGACCCCTTCATGTGTGCACTGGTTGACATCACCTGCACCACTGCAGTCGGCCCCCTACTTTTTTTCGAGTAGAAATAAAACTCACTCCATCTCCTCAAGCCACCCAGTAGTAGAGACAAGAGGGACATGTTTTTATTGCCATCCAGGCTCGGGGGCTGGGGAAGCGTTCAGAGAAAGCAGATCAGCTTCTTAGAATCCATTGATTGTGACCATCTCTGAAATAGAAGTTAAAATTCTTAGCCCCCAAGCAAAGCTCCTGCCATCCTTTCCCACTAACCCCTTCAAATACTCTTCCCTTGAAATTTGGAAGAGAAACAAAAAGACCGTTTTCCTTTTGTGGGTCCCCAAGCAGTACATGGGCTTGGGTGACTGCGTGATTTCTTGTGTGAGCTCAGGAAGGAGGGTGGGTACTGGGCCCCAGTAACCTGTGCAGCAGCACTCCCCATAGCGGTGGCCACCTGAGCTTGTTCAAGCCCCTCCCTGGTGCCATTGCTTTGTCTGGACGTCTCACCATGGAATCAGGACTTACAGGCAAGGGTCTGGTGCTTGGTAGGTGCATAAGAGGAACTTGCAAAGGCCGTGAAATTCTGGACAGAGATTACTTAGCATGCTTGTGACATCCCATCCCCTTGAGATAGAGATTGGGGATCAATCTGACAAAAAAAGGTAAAATATAGAGTCTTTGAAGTTCTTTGCAAGCTACAGAATTCCAAAATATTGCTCAGAAAAGAACTGTCCTTCCCTTCTTTCTATAACATTACAGCAGAGCCAGACCATCCCCAATGCAGACCCTTATAAGCATTGAAGATTAGAGTTTGAAAGGGCCCTTGAAGTCCTCTCATTTGAGCCTCTCCGTTAACGAGTGAGGACGTGGGGACCCAGAAAGGGTTCACCCAAGATCACACAGTTAGTTAAGGGCAGAGCCATGACCAGAAGTAGCTCCATTCCCAGAGAAGCCTCCAAATAGATGAGCCTTACTGGTGTATGCTCTGTTAACCCCCAGCCCTTCCATAGTTAACTCATGGAAAAACCTAAGTGTGGAGGGAGGGAAATACACCCTGGTGTTTAGAGCTTCTTTACATGCTTCTATGAGCAGAGCAAGGATTAATCAATTTCCCAGTGGAGGAAGATCTTACTAACCCCAACCCAGAATTCTTCCTGGATTGGGAGAATATTCCAAAAACTCCTCACTGTTCTGCTTTGGAAATCTCACATAGACACATATGTGATGAGGAAGGCCCTGGGCTCCCATTTGTTTTTCCCTGCCCAGTCCCTGTGCCAGCCCCAACTGTGGCGATGAGTGAAAACACAGATGAATTTTGGAAACATATTAAGAAGCAATTATAGATTCCTTGCATTTAGATGCTTCCTCCTTCCCCTTGGGTCCCAAGAATTAACATAAATGCCTTAGTCAGGAGAAGCTATGAAAATACTACCCATCTGGATCTAATTTTCAGAGCTGCTGGGCTACAAAGCGACCAGAGCTAAAGGTCTATTCATAAATTTTCCTCTTGGTGTCGCCTGCCTGAGCCCAAACTCTGCCGGCAACCCACCTGTCCTGACCAGATAACAGATGGGACCAGCTCAGATTCTGCACACGCAGCACAGCACTCTGGCTGACCAAGCTCTCTCTCTGCCCTTCCCAGCCAAATGTGGCCTTGTTTCCTTGAACTTCGTTTGTCTGGGTCATCTGCTTTCCTGTACATCTTTGCGAGTGTGGCTGTCCAAATCAGCTGAATACAAGTACTCATTGTCTGGACTTGCTTCTCCTTTGGCTATTCAAGCCCTTGACTGCATTGCCCCTTCCTGGACCCAGCTGCACACCTGGGGACCATTTCTTTTTTTTCTTTTTTTTTTTTTTTTTAAGATTTTTTGATGTGGACCATTTTTTTAAGTCTTTATTGAATTTGTTACAATATTGCTTCTGTTTTATGTTTTGTTCTTTTGGCCCCGAGGCATGTGGGATCTTAGCTCCCCAACCAGGGATTGAACCTGCACCCCCTGCATTGGAAGGTAAAGTCTTAACCCCTGGACCACCAGGGAAGTCCCATGGGGACCACTTCTATCTTTACTACTTTCCCAGGAGAGCAAGGAGGGCTAGGAGAGGAGGAAACTCAAGCCTGTTTATTATATTACTTTCTGTAATTTGATGAAGAGCAGATTACTAAAAATTGGCTAAAATACAAAGTTTGAGACTTCGAGGTTAACTCAGAGCAATTGGGACACAAAACAATGATTCAAATAGGAATGAGAGAGTTCACTGCCTAACTAGTTAGCTGGTTTGTTAGTTTAGTTAGGTGACAAGTAAGGGAGGAACTCATTGCTATAGATACAAGGAAAGAAATACTCCACCAGTTATCTGGCTAGATAGTAAATTCCCTAGGTACTCTTAGGACTGTTTTTATTATCTTTGTATCCTCCTAGCTATGTGCCTTAAAATTCCCTGTGCTTCACCTATTCAACCCTCTCCTCTACCCAAGCCTTTGGTAACTACTTATCTGTTTACTCTTTCCATAGATTTGCCTTTTCCAGTGTCATATAAATGAAATCAAACTGTATGTAGTTTTTGCAGACTGGCTTCTTTCACTCAGCATTATGTATCTAAGATTCATCCATATATGGACTGATACCTCATTTCTTTTTATCACTGAATCATATTCCATTATATGGATTTACCCAAGTTTGTTTATCTCTTCAACTATTGCTACGAGTTTTTAATGGTTATGAATAAACTTGCTATAAGCATTCACACATTTTTATGCCCACATGCGTTTTCAAATCAGTTGGGTAAATCCTAGAATTACAATTACTTGATCATATGGTAAGCGTATGTTTAGCTTTGTAAGAAACTCCCAAACTGTCCTCCAAAGTACCATTTGCATTTCCACCAGCAATGAATGAGTGTTCCCATGGCTCCAGATCTTTGCATTGTCTTGTCAGCTTTTACGATTTTAGCCATTCTTATAAGCGTGTAGAAGTATCTCATTGTATTTTTAATTTGCATTTCCCTAATGGCAGATGATATCGAGTATCTTTTCATATACTTACTTGCCATCTGTATATGTTCTTTGGTGAAGTGTCTGTTTGGATCTTTTGCTCAATTTTTAATTGGGCTGTTTGTTTTCTTATTGTGGAGTTTTAAGTGTTCTTTGTATGCTTTGAATACAAGTTCTTTACCTGATATGTGATTTGCAAATATGTTCTCCCAGTCATTGCTGATTTGCTTTCAAAAGATCACTGTTGCCTGCTATGTGGGGCATTTTTAGGGCATTTTAGAGAGACCAGTTGGGTCCACACAAGGGCTGATGGTGGCTTGGACTAGAATGGCAGCAGGTAAGAGAAGTGAAGAGATTCTAGATGCATTCTGGATCGAGCACCCATAGGACTTTCTGGCGTGTTGAATACAGAGGGAGAAGGAAAGGGAGGAATCAAGACAAACTTTTAGATATGAGGCTTGAGCCACTGGCTGGATGGTGTTACAGTGTACCAGCAAGCCAAAGACTGGAAGAGAAACAGACTGGGGGTTGAGGGGTAGGAGTTACAAGCCTGTTTCGGATATGTTATAGTTTTCAATAAGTATCAGACCTCCAAAAAGAGATTCAAAAAGACAGTGGAATAAACAAGGCTGGAGCTCAGAGGGTAGGTCAGGGCTGGATTTATAATTTCAAAAATTGTCTGTATAATGGTATTTAAAGCCTTGGAATTTCATGCAATTACCCTGGGAGAAAAATTGAAGTGGAGAAGAGGGGAAAGCTCACAGCCAAGCCCTGGTGTCCTCCAACATTTGCTGGCTGGTTGGGTAACCCAACTCATAGGAGGGCTTGAGTGAGTCATGCAGAGTTAGCAAGTATTCAGAGCATGCCACTGAGACCTGTAGCCTTGTGCCAGAAAAGATGGATTGATTCCAAACCAGGAGTTAAAAGTCTAGCCACCCACAATTAACAAAGACACCCTGAGATACGCATAAGCTATTACGATAATTAACTACAGATACGAAAAGGTTGAGGAATATACTAGTGGGTTAAAAATAGATGGGGTTCAAGAGGGGAAAGTTTCCTGGAGGAGGTGGTCTAAGATCTGAAAGCTAAAGAAGAGACAAGTGCTCAAGAAGCAGAAAGACCATGTAAGCATTTGAAACCACCTTGGGACCCTGGACCTAGAGGCGCCCTTTACTTTCACCTGTTCAGTGCGTCCAGTGACTTCCCAGAGTAACCAAAAATGGGCAGTCCTGCAAAAACAAACAAAAGAAAGATCTACATACCCATGCAGGGGAAGCCAAGCAATAAAGAGCAAGCGAGTTTGGGTGAGACATTTCTCTAGTTAGCTCCGCACTGGGAGTGGGGATGGAAAATCCTAACAGGTGGAGAAAGCTTCAGGACGTCGCTGGAAACCCCTTCCTTTGGCAGAACGTTCCTACTCTGTACACACAACCTCAACCATGGGCGAGAAGGGGAGGGCTGATATTTTTGTTAATTCTACAATAACCGAATGCCCACAGGAATAGACTCTCCGTTGCACACTCAGGGCTGCGGGGTTTTAAATGGACCTGAAAATTATTAAAACCCCAGGTGAACCACCTGGGGCAGTTAAATTTTTGAAAAACGAATGGCCTGCCCACAGCTCTTTATAGATTTGAGACGGCAAATGGCACGGTATTAGCTGACTCTCAGCCATAATGAAAACCAAGCAGGGGCCCTTCTGTCATCTGGGGGAGTCGGGAAGGAACTAATGAGGAGGGGCAGGAGGAAAGGCCCCCATGCTGCCCGGGGTCCAGTGGACAGGCCTCTTCTTCCCGGAAGAGGCAGGAAGCTCCCCAAGCTTGGGCAGCCCGTCCGACCGTGGGGGAAGGGAGGCAGTCTGGGGAGAGGAAAGTCCAGCGTCTTTCTGTAGCCATTGCTTCTGTATCACGCCTTCAGGAGGTGCTGAGGTTTTTCTGAGACAAGCTTCCCCGTATTTGTCATCACGCGTGAGTGTGACCAAACAGTCCTGTCCCGCACCCTGGAGAAAAGAAGCTTCAGGGTTTCTCTCCAGGATGCAGGGAGTCCAGGATTTTAACTGCGTTGTCCCAAGATCAGGAAACAGCAAACCTTCCCAGACCGGCCAGATCCAGGACCTGAGGTCTTTTGTGAAGTGTTCATAGGGTCACTGCACTCCTGCCCAAAGTGAGCAGGTTTCCCTAAATATCATTGGCCTTGTTTGTTCCTGAAAAGAGTGCCACACGCGCACACGCACGCGCGTACTGACACACACATGCACACTCATGCACTTCTCAGAAATGTTAGTTGTGAACATCCCAAATGAGGTCCCAGGAGGGGTCTCAGAATCCAGGTAGGACAACGGTTCCTCTGGGCAGCTTCACTTGAGATTCTCTCTGGGAGCAGAAGCACGGGCTCACTTGTTTGCCGAATCCATCACAGCAAAGTCGAAGTCATTACAGCCATGGCCCTCCAGGGAAAACAGGTGATGAAGAGGCTGCGTTTCTCTCTGTATTCTCCCCCAATCTTCCCTCCACCTCACATTTGGAGTTGAAAACTCATCCTTAAAACACTGCTGCCTTCCAGGCAATTCCCTTCTGCAAAAGTCCATTAAACACATCAGCTACACCTATGTGCAAACAGCCCAGCTCTCTCGAAAGCCACATTATTGTTGTTCGAGAAGCACTTCTAGGCAGGCAGTTCTGAACCAAAATATTTGTCAAGCAACTTAATATTCAACCTTGTGCATACAGTGCTTCTGAACAGTATTTGCAGGTGGAAATTGTTTGTCTAGAATTCAAGAGAATGGAAATGGACTTCCGCAGTGATTGAACTCATTAGAGGCACATTTTCTGACTGCTTTTTTCATTTCTCATAACTCCCAACTTTCAAAGTTATTTCCTTGAGATGCTTTGTCCTACGACATGGAGTCATTTGGAGCTTTTTTTTCTCCTTGCTGTTGGGTTTTTTTTTTTTTAAACGTAGAGTGATGTCTTTCCCTGAAATAAATTGGACAAAAAGATAACAGAGCTATTGACAAATAAAAATGCCTTGTTGAACAGGTTTCCTGGTCACGACAGCATTTCCTAGGATGGACGTCAGGTATCTGAACCTTGTAAGACTGGGGGGGAACCCTGACCCCAAGGCTGTCGGTCAGGACCTCTCCCTCCCCAGGAATCCTTCAACAGTTATTCTCCCATTCCAGACCCAAAGTGCATATACCCACACAAGCACTGTTCATTGATCAGCACATCAGCTCAGTGACTGGCTCCTCAAGAACATGGGCTTTCTTATTCCCCTGATGAAAGACCTCACAGTCGATCCAAATAAAAATGGGAAAAGCGAAAACCCCACCAGAGAGAAAAAGAGAGCTGTATTCAGCTCTAAGCGTTAATATCACAGGGCGAGAAAATGAACCGTGTTGGGAGGGAGACCCTGTTGGATAACCAGGCAGCACAAATCACTCCTATTGTTTTCCCTGTGCCATGGAAGTGAGAAAAGTGTTTCTTCATTGTTCCTAAGCGAAGGAAATGGGTTGTTGTTCAATCAGCTTGGCTGTAACTTTCTTCTCATTAGATTTGTCCCATCTTGGTAAACCCTTGGAAGGCTCAGCAGCCCCGGAAGAGCGCTAAGGGCACTCGGCTGTCTATTCCTCAGGAGCTGGTTATGCAGTGGGTGGATCACACACACGCACACTTTCCTTCTTCCCTTCCCTGCTCTCAAGATCTTCCTTGATCACTCATCGCCGCAGGAAGAGGAAGCTGGTACCCGGACAGGAGCTGGAACCCAAGGCTGTCCGTTGTAGATAGAGCGAGAAGGAAGATAGCAAGATGACTTGAAATGAATTGCCAGGGAGAATTGGATACCAGGAATCCATGATCTTCCTGATTAGCCAAGATCCCACTGCACTTCTTTATTGTTGATTAAATGTTTCCTCAACTTCTATAAAAAAAAGAAGACAGATGGCTCTGAACCAAGGGTGCAAATCAGCAACTCCTGAGCAGCTCTTTCAAAATAAAAATGCCCAGATCTTCCCAATCCGGGGACTCTGATTCAGTGACAACAAAAACAATAGCATGTACGTGCTCATACTTACATAGCATGAGTAGAAAATTCTAAATTCTTTATATAAATTACTTCATGTAATCCTCAAAACAGCCCTAGGAGACAGGTTCTATTATGGCCCCCATTTTACACATGGGAAGAAATGGACACACATAGAGTTTAAGAAACCTTCCCAGGGTCACACAGCTGATAAGTGCTGGAGGTATAGGCCTCAAACCCATGTAGGAAGTTTCCAGACTCTATGCTGTTTACCATTAGGGTTTTCTTATATTTCTACTAGAATATCTCCTGAAATGCATACCTGGCTAAGAGCCGCTGTACTAAAACTGATTTTAGATATTCTCATAGTACAACGTTTCCCTCAGAACTTGCAGCCTCAGGTGGCAAAACATACATGTGACACAAAAACAACATCCCACAAACATCACTTGCAGATGGCATGAGCTGTGTTTGGATTTTCTTGTTAATGCACGTCTATTGGTTTGTGACTACCGATGACTAGGCTCACATCGGAAGGACGTTTACCACAATACAACAAAGTTTTACAAGGAACTACTCTGCTACTTTCCCTGCACGTAATACAGAGGATACGTGCTGAGCAAAATATGGTCTCTGCTTACCGTGTGAAGGGGAAAAGAGACACACCCCAAATAATCATAATATCATAAATAACATATGGAAGGCCGTGGAAACCTAGAGTATGATCACAGTTAATTCTGCCTGGAGGGACAGCATGAGGGCCTTCAAGCTGGACACAAGGGATGAGCTTCAATACCTGCGGGTGAATGTTCTACCCAGGACATTCCTGTCGAGAACATAGTGTTCATGGACCAGGAAGCAGTACCCTGTGGCTGCAGCTAAGGATGGAAAGGGATGCAGTTCAGCCATCTGTCATTGAATCAACCTTTGAGGGACCTGAAACAAGGGAACCAGTTTCCCAGATGCCTTGCAGGGTGTTTGGTCCTGTCCCAAACATCCAAATGTCTGCTGACCAGATGCTCTGCCGGACATTTGGTCCTGTCCAAAACTCCATAAGATATTTGGTCTATGCCAAAGGGGCCTTGAATTTGGTCCTGTCCAAAATATCTGTGAGCGTATTTGGTCCATGCCAAATGGCTTTGGACAGGACCAAATACCAAGGACCTTTCGGAGTAGACCAAATGTCTCCATGGACATTTTGGACAGGACCAAATATGACCAGATATCTGAGGACCTTTTGGAATGGACCAAACATCTTATGGACATTTTTGGACAGGACCAAATGGTCCTCCAAATATAAAGGACCTTTTGGCTTGGACCAAATGCCTTATGGACCAAATGTCTCCTGGATGTTTTGGGCAGGACCAAATGTCTGCCAACCCCAAGGGAACAACAGTGGGCATCTCCAAGAGCTAATTGGCCTTGGGGCAGAGAAGGGGCACAGTAGAGCTGGTAGAGGTGGAGATACTCTGAGTAGCTCTTATATAGAAACGACCCCAAGAGGGTGAATTCCTTAGTCCCTTTCAGCATCCCCAGCCTCCACAGAAGACCTGCTGCCTTCCCTCTCTCTGAAGCTGCTGTACTCCTGTCTCATTTGGAGTAGGCGGTGGGGGGAAGAAGAAGCTTTTCTCAATGCTGAAAAGTGAAGTCCAGCCCATGAGGTTTCATGACTTCCCTCTCCACCTCAGCATAGTTCCGTTTTTATTCATTTCCTGTCTGTCACGTCGGACAAGTGTAGGTTCTCTGTGACCCTCTTTGTACTTTGCCTGCTACGTATAATAGGTGCCGGGGGTGATGATAATAGTGATGGAAAAATGCACATGGTCCCAGAAAAAGTACACATCCTCCCTCTGACCCTTAGATTGGTAATAGAGGCTGGAAGGTGCACTAGGGTTATTTCCACTCAACTTGCTCTAAACGGCTCCAGTATTAATGGAAATTTTAATGAAAAACTAAGCCTTGATTAGGTTGCGATGCAGAATTCCCCCACTAGGCAGAGTCTGGTTAATTTCCCTTGTGCCGGGGGCATGGGTTCACATAACACACACACACATACACACACACACTCAGCAAACTCCCTCCAATCTCCAGGCCAGTGACCCTCATGCTTTCTTCTGCTAGCTTAACCCTCGAGTTTTATACAGGATTGCGGTGGCTCTCCCATGCCTATCATTGGAGCAGGTTCAGAGGTTAGGAATTGCCAGGGAACTCCAGAGGGAACGTCCAAGTTCTCTCAACCTCCTTCAGCTGCTCACATGGAATCTTGAAGTGGCTACAGGGATCAATAGGTTCAGAGGTAGAAATCCAAGGGGCGGCTAGGTGCTGTGCCCCTCTCTTTCTGGGCAGCCCGGGAGTGCCACTCCTCACTTCCCTGGGTACCAGCTATTTTTACAGCTTCCTGAGAAACACCGAAGCATACACTCCCAGGAGATGTTTTAATGATGACAGGCAGCTCCATCTATCCCTGTGCAGTAGAAACCAGCACCTCCCTAGGGAGAACCAGGAGTTGTAGGAGAGAAGCAGCCAATGGCTTTGTCTTGCTAAAGCCAGACACGATGTGGAAACTTCCTTCACGGCCCCCTGCCACGTCCAGGCATAGGCCACACTCCAGATCCTCATGTGTCCCATGGGTGGGTGGGCAGGAGCAGTGAGGCACCAGCACTCTTCCCACTGCTTCTTCTTAGTCCAGACCTGAGCAGCACCCTGACACCTGTTCAAGAGCATCTCTGCCAAGGAGAGACCGGTGAACAGGGAGAGTGGATTCCTGACTCCTGTTCTGAGTAGAAATACATGAGTAAGAAGAGAGATGGAACAAAGAAGGGAAAAAGAAAAAAGGAACAAGTAAAATGCAACACTCTAGACAGCTAAAGAGCCTGCTGTTAAGAACCCATTTGAAGCAAAGGTGGTGCACTGGGCCTCTTCTTATTCTCCTCCCTGGAAGTCCCTTCCTTGATAAGTCGCACTCTGCTTTGCCATTTCCAGCTTCACCGCCTTCTGCAAGGGGCCTGCCCCCTTTTCTGGTTTCTTTGCTGGTCAACGGGTAGATTCCCCAAAGCCCCCGGCAGTTGTTACGGTTATGGGCTCTTGGTCATAGCAGGACGCTTTTTCTTTTATTAGTCCCTAATGCTGCCGTTCACCAGTTGCCCGACTCCTCTGTGATTGCTGATGGAAATACTAAATTTTCCTAAATGATAACTCTTTTCGGGGGTAAGAATAAACACAGCTTTCACCTTTCAGACGCTGGTTGCAAAAAAAACTATTCAGGGAAAATCAATCCTATTTCTCTTCTCTCAATGGGCTTTTGGCTCTCTCTGTGTTTCTCTCTTCCCTTCCTATTCGCTCCTCCCTCCCCTGGCTGCCGTTTATTTGCTGGCATCCTAAGGATGAAAAATCCTCTTTCAAAGGCTGGATTTAGTCCTCAGCTTTGTGAATTGAACCAGGGCTTCCTGTTTTCTCGCATATCACAGTAGAGACCTTTGCTCAGGTTTTCTCAACCCTAGTTGCGCATAGAATCTCCAAGGTACTTTTTAAAATTACCCACATTGTGGGCCCACCTTGGACCAATTAGATCAGAATCTTTAGAGGTGGAGCCTGGGTGTTTATTTTTTATGCTACCCTGGGTCATCTTAACGTGCAGCCAGCAGTGAAAACCACTATGTCTGGCGCCACCCCCAAAGCCATAGACAGTTGTCCTCAGAACCCTGTACGTGTAAACCTCACAGCTCACATCCTTTGGTTTTGTTAAGGGTTGGGGTCAGGATGACCTGCCAGAAACACAGTCAGCAGACCCTCTGGCTGATTGCGAACCCACTGAAAAGACCTCGTGAATACAGATTGACCCCAGACATAGGCTCTCTGACCTACCGAGTAATGTACCTCCTCCTTCAATTACCTTTCAACCTAGATAATTCATTTCTCATTATTATTTTGGACAGAATACAGACTTGTAAAAGTTGTAGGGGACCCCTCTCATGATTCTTGCAAAAGGCAGCTCATGAGCCTGTGTGACAATGGTATCTGTTCTCTTTGTGATAAACAGCATACCACCAAACAATGCTTATCAGAAAACCACATGAGGCATGCCCCACTGCTAGCTGCTATTTATTCTAAGAGACAGAGTCTGTGCCATTTGGGAGCTTATGTCATAAGAAAAATGACACCATCCAAAACACAGTTGCCCGGAAGGCAGTTACAACTCTGTGCTGTCTTTTTTCTTTTTTCTTTTTCTTTTTCTTTTTTTCTTAGGATGTTTTGGTTTTGAGATCTATTTGGAGTATTTCACCAAGATGTTAAATGACAGAAGAGTGTGTCTGTGACACGTAAACAGCGGTGGTTTCTTTGGAGTCTTGGTTTCTACAGAGGCTTATTCCTTCCAAGCCTTTCATCTGGTCTCACACGATTTCCCCATCTCAAATGTGGTCTCTGTCTCATCCTTGCTATGCAAAAGCCAGAGCAAAGCAGAGTCGTTTGCCAAACCCCATCCCCTGTAGCTTCCTGGATGGTGTTAATATACAGCCCAAGGAAAACCATATTGCATCTTTTATTGGTTCTTGGAATGGCTTCATCCTTTACTAACCAAGCCTCATCTGTCTCAGAGTCGGTGCATGTTCTAGCTGTGGGACAGTTTTATGGTTTACTGCCTTGGCAATCAATGTGACATGCTGAACAAGATTGCTTTCTCTAGCCTGGTAACAGTCAGGTCATCCTCAAAAGTTTGCTGCTCCTCCAATGGGCATCTGCCTGAGGTTTCCATCCACTTACGTGGCTCTCTCGGGAGCTCTTATCATCCAGACAATGGGTTCCCTTCTTGGAAATGGTCCAAAGCACACAGTCAGTTCTCAATTGGCCATGCTAATGAAGGCGAGCAGTGGTGCAGATAATCCGAAGTAGCAGATTATCTGAAAATCGCTTGTATCGGCTTGGGAACAAAGGCAATGATGCAGTGCATGTAAGTGTGTATGCAGGAGTGTGTTTCCCAGCAGCGTCACATTTTCCATGGATTGTCTGTGTCTTATATGCAGCAGAGTTTGCATTCCCTAAGGTAACATCATTTGGAAGCGAGAGTGAGCCTCCCACCTGTATCACGAGTAACAGAGGGAAGCCAGCTTGGAGTTACAGATGCCCCCAAAGGTATCTCCAGAGGTGACCAAGAGGGCCATGGGCCTCTGTTTCAGTAGTTTTATGGGTATCACCGGGCTAGTCCCTTCCCACCAGGGACCCTGCTTTGCCCTCCATACCCGCCACGGGGTGGCTGGTGTCCACTCTCTGTTCCAGATCCTGGCAGGGCTGTTGGGAGTTACTCCCAGCCACTCTCTCTACAGACTGCACAATTACCCCAGCTTGGTGGCCACACTGAATTTTGATTGCCCCCTTCAACCCTGGGATGCCACCTGGGATGTAGAGCCTGTTCGATGCTGCTGCAGAGCAAGCATCTCACAACCCCAGCCTTTCTTGGAAGTTGATTGCAAGTTCCTAAGGGTCAGCTTGAAAGGAACCACATGGTGGGAAGTGGTTCTCAAATGTTATTGAACATAAGAATCACCAAGGAGCTTGTTTTAATTGCGCATATCTGGGCTCTACTCACAAAAATTCTAGTTCACATGCCTGGGGTGGATCCTTCGGTTTGCATTGTTGTCAAGCATATCACCCTTTGAGAGACTCCCTCTGAGAATCTCTGTTTACAGGACCATCTGACTCTGCTTCTGATTGACAGTGGGCAGTGGCTTGAGTGAAGATGAACATCGGCCTTTTCAGGGTCTTTTCTCCCACAAACCATTATGTTTTCGTCAGAGTTTGACTTGTGATGGGCCAGTAGAGACCATATATGCAGGGTGGGGCAACCCAGTGGGCTGGGCAAAGTGTCCAGACACTTGGGTCAGTGCACCTTCTTCCCAGCCTGACCATGCACAAGCCACAGAGCCTTCTTAAATGATGCAATAATAATAGCTACTGTTTATTGAGTACTTATGAGTTAGCCAGCATTATTGTAAATGTTCCACATGAATTTTCTCATTGAATTCCCTTAATCCTAAGAGGTGTTATTCTTATTTGGGGAGGACCTGTGGAGAAGCTATCTCAGTCTTTGTAGAGCCAATTTTAAAATAAGAGAAAAAAATAAACAAACCCAGCATGTTTGAGATTCTTGAAGGAAAGACAGCATGTAAATCAACTAATTATCATTAACATTCATAACTATATCCTTGCAGGCAAGAGGGGAAAAGTATGATTTTCTGTAGCTTTCTAAGAGATGGTTAAGACTAGAGCAATTAGCTAACTAATTGGCCAGTTGAAATGGTTTTCTGTGATCCTCTTGACAGATGCCCACTGGCCTATTCTCCTTGTGAGATATAAGGGTTAGGTCAATCCAACAGCTGTGACCAACTGCCTAAAATGGGGTTGTCACTCTGGACAATTTCCCATGCTTCAAAGATCTGGGTGGACAGAGTAACAGGTCCAATGGTTTATTTGATCACTGACTTTCTAAAATAAACAGTAAGATTCATGGTCTCCTAAAGAACCCTACTCCTGGTAGATAAACCAAATGTTGTCAGTCTCGAGACAGAACCAAGCAGGGTATAATGGAGAAGCAGGCAGTAAAATAAGGCCCAGAGGCAACAAGAAGAGAAAGCTGTTGACATGGAGCCCTAAAGACAAAGGAAAGGTCTTAACAAGATGCAAATCCCATTCAGGAAAGCTCTCCGACTCAGTAATTAGTCTACCCAGGAATGTAGGGCTGGTGAAGTATAAAAGATCAATAGGTTAAATACTTTAAGTTGTTTAATCAGATACTTAACACAAATCAAATATTACCTTATTGAGGTTATAAGGCTAAATGAGGGCACCGTGGTGGTGAACATTCATTACTGAGATGCCAGTGGATCATGAAAATAGCAAGATACATCCCTGAGTCACCTCCAGCCCTGAGATGAGGAATTAGATCAGAAAACCCGTGCAAGACTAAAGTGGCATCTGTGCTTTTTCTTTAGGAATAGCTCAGGGAGTTGGGGTTATGAGTTTCCCCAGAGAATTAAAGGTGCCAAGTCCTGACATGTATAAAAATGTATTTTAAAAAATTCCTTGAAGCTGGATACAACTACTGATGTGCAAAAGTGAGGCAGGCATCCACAGTATTCAGGACCATGGAAAGTTCCCCTGTTCTTGCAAGACAGAGCCTTGTCATTCCATGCATTACCATGACAGACAAGGCAGTGTTAGGGTATGAAGCTGCGAGTCAGTCATAGAAACACTTCTCTGAGAAGGGATCCCATGGGGATAAGGGGTCTACCAGACCCGTCCAGAAGTGGGAGAGCTGTGACTGAGCCACAAAGGAGCTGAGTGATCCTCAGGCTTTGGAGATACCGATCTTCACTGTTAAATTCATGGGCATCCAGTGGTGAGAGCTTTGTAGATTGATCATTACCTGTGCTCTGCCAACTTTGCTGGCCTTGATCTAGTCAAATTAAGTCCTTGTCTTTTCCAGCAGATAGTGGTAAAGCCAAGATGGAATTTTACTGAAAACTAAGAGGAAGCAAAAGGGAAAGGAACAATAGAATTATGAATGTATTACCATCATTAAACACAGGGTTCTGTATCGACACAGTCAGATTGCACAGCTCCACCTGACCCCATCTGCAGAAACCCCCACTGGTTCCCACTCCTTCCGAGAGCTGACACAGAGCCGTCTGTGGGGTGGAGACAGACAGTCTCTGTCTTATTGTCCCTCTCCTTTTACTCCACCTCAACCCCCATTCATCTGCAAGCCCTGGATTTCCACAATTCCTGGCCCCTCTCCGGGTGAGAAAAGGAAAAGAGCTCTGCCCATTCTCTTCCAAAGAGTACATCCCTGGGCATCAGTTTCACCATCTCTCACCTGGCAAATCTGTGTCCTGCCCTACCTGGAGGCTTCCCCTGATCACCTCTCTCTGGCTTGGTTTTCTTGGTTCACCAAAACATGTTAACTAGCAGGGTATTAAGCTGGACTCTACTTTTTTGGAAACAAACCATCATTTCTCTTATATTCTAAACCTTTGGTTTTCTAACTGGGGCCCTCAGAGCCTTGGATTCCAGGAAAGTCCAAATTGCCTGTACAATCAATAGGGAGGCTGAGCAAGCAAGGCCCAGGACCCCACCACCCCTTGACACCCACTGCCTGGTACCTTACTGATACCAATTTTATATGTTGAGATCCCATGTAAAACCTCATCTGAAAAAAATCTACTACTTAAGAAAAAGAAATTGGCAGCCATTATCCAAAGATTTCTAGAGACTCCAGTGATAGCATCTTTTATTCTACTTCCTTCCCAAAAGATAACAAAACAATCATAATAATAACTAGCAATTGTTGAAGGCTTGTTGTGAGCCAAGGCTTTTCAATGCACTGTCTGATTTAAACCTTTCTGCAAATGAAAAAACTTCCTTCTGCACATGAGGAAGCATAAAGACGATGGTGAGAAAGCAGTGGAAGACCTCACAGGTACGAATGGCAGAAGCAACAAGCATCTCTCCAAACTCTTGGTCCTTCCGACCTCACTCAGCAAACATTGCTCTCATGAGCACCTGCTGTTTCTGGCTCCAGAGACATCTCCAGTTTTTGATTCCTTGGTGGAGCATAGATAATTGACAGCCCAGAGTCCAGGGAACCCACAGGACTTCCCGGCTCAGGTTCTCATCTCTGCCCACTTCTGGAGGATTCTAATTAGCTTCCAACACCTCCTCCACTCTTTCCTGGGTCCCACCCACCGTTTAGAGTCACACTGTTTTATAATGACAACACCTGAGTCAGTAACAAAATGTTAGGGAAAAAAAGAGCAGGAGGAAGTTAATTTTGGCCTCAAAAGCCAAACAAGAGCTAATGTTTGCTATTGCTGCTACTCTGGTTCCCCCCACTTTAGCAGAGTGGGCGGGATTTCCATCACAGTATTACCACCTAGAGACCTCAGCCCAGACAGGACTAAGGAGATCAGGCCACCAGGACTTTCCCCCTCATTCTGTGCCCACTGAAACAGCTTTGACACAGCCTTCATACAGCTCTCCAGGGCAGCCTGCCACCCCCTGCTCCGGAGATGACAAGTGTGTCGTGAAAATTGTACCTCCACTCTCTTCTCAAACTGGCTTCCCGTCCCCAGAGTGAGAGCACGGTAGCTCCCTTCCCTGGGTAGCTCCCTTCCCTGGGTAGCTCCCTTCCCTGGGTAGGAAGGAAAACAACTCGAGAGGAGGAGGAAGAGCTTTTGAGTTGACAAGTGAAGTGATTTTTAACCTTCCAAGTTCAGTTGTTTGCGGGGGGTGGGGGGGCGAGGAAGGTATGGGGGGGAAGGTGAAGGAGAAAAGAGGCAGGCATGATTGCTTCAGCAAGTCAGACTTTTCAGAGAAACAAAGAAGGCATTTGTCAGAGCAGAGAGCTGTATAAACCCACCGAGAATTCAGGCAGTTAGCACCTTGGCAAGCCCCTGCCTTTGCAAGCTGTGACCTAATTTCAAGAGATACCACCTACATTGTCTCCCAGATAAATGCAGGCAACAGTAAAAGCTCTCCTGGATGAGGCTCTGACATCAGGAAAGATTATCCCAGCTCAAGTGACTAATCCCCTTTCTTACCCTTTTCCCCATAACCCAACCCTGTCCCCTTCGCTCTCCCTTTCACAAATCTTTGTCAGAGCTACCAGATCACAATCTGCTAACACAAAGAGACAGACAGATGTGCTCCACCACCACCTGTCCACGGTGGGTGAGACCCGTGTTTAATGCAGCCTTGGCCAGTGGGTGAGCGAGGAACGTCTCTCAACATCTTCTTCCATCCTAATTAAAATCTGGCAGCTTGGGCTGTCTTTTTAAAGCCAGGAAAGACCAAGGAGTTACCTCTGGGGTGAATGAATGGCCCTCTGCAGACCCCTGACCTATTACCTAATAGGTTACTAATAAAAGTTAGGGAGAGGAGGCAAGGGCTTTAAGAAGCAAATCCTTAAAATACTCATGGTTTAGTATAAAATTGAAAAATACTGAGGCAGCGTGGAAGGGAAAGGGTGTAGAGGTTTAGATACACAAGTTTACATTGAGTCCAAGGGTCTGTGATTCTCAGGGGCTGAGACCTCCTGTGGTGTCAGGCTATGTGGCTGCAGTTGGAGAGGTCTGGAGTGATGTGGTCCAAGCTCAATGCCCCCTCCAGACAGATGTGGAAGGGGCTTTCATGGCCATTATGTTGTTAGGTGGGGTGAGGGGTGAAAGATGAGCATCTATCTGAAACAAGGGAGCTTCCTAGATCATACACACTCCCCTTCATCTTTGAGTTAACAGTAGGAAACGCCTTTCTTGGAGGTCTTCCCAGAAAGACCAAGCCTGTCTCCATCTTCAGTATTTTAGAGGCAGATGCATGGAGGTAGGAAAAAGGGACAAAGTATTCACTTATAATTCCTTTCAGTTTAAGTATTCTAGATCCATCTTCTTGGGATTGATTCTTCATCTTATCACTGAAATGGAAAAAGTCCTGGATGTGATGGAGAAAACTCATCCTTTAGCAGCTTTTAGTGATAAAATCAGTATCCCCAGTAGAGCAGGGGCCCTCCACCCTCTGTCCCGGTATCCTAGCCGTGAGCCCTCCTTCATCAACCTAATGATACTGAATGCAGAGATCGAAGTCAAAGAGATTCTCAAAGTAGAAATGAACGCATCCAGGCTTCTCTTGGAACCAGAGGTCAACGGTGGGGAGATTCAAGGATGTTGAACTCTAGAATTGAGGGCTGTGGCCTCGCTGTGACTAAGACTGGGATGTGTGCTAGCTTTGGGTCTGGTGTGGTGGAGAATAATAGAGAAGTAAAAGACTCAGCCACGCCCTCCAGGTGGTTCTGTGTAGGGAGAAGTTGGGGGATCTCCCCCTGGATCTCCACATAGGCATTTGCAAGGTATTTTTTCAATTACCCTTTATGGTGCGACTGAGTATGGCTATAACAGAATGGAGTTGTCATTTTCTATATGATAGCACAGAGACAGGAGAAACTTCAAGAGCCTCCTGCCCCTTCCTACTTCCCTTTGCCGGGTCTCACTGTGCTCCCCCTGTGCAATGTCAGGGAAGCTTCAGGATCAGTTATAGTCTTACCACATCCTGCCCAGCTTCTCCCACTAGGCACACGGGCTCCGCTCACTGCCCTGGCGAGCAACGTGTCACCCTGAATGCTGCCAGGACAGAGCTGGGACTAATTGTCCAGGTGAGCTAGAACGGAACTCAAAGTGAGGCACCTGGAGATTTCTGTTTATAGGATGCCTGCCTCTGTGGTTGCTTTTCTCACGCGCTATCTGGCGTTTGGATTGCACTTGACATCTTTCAGAGCAGTTCTATATCCATTTCCCTATTTGAATGTCATGACCACCCTGTGAAGTATCTTCATCTTATGGCAAAGAACTGAGACACTAGAGAGAGATTCCCTCAAGGTCAAACACCTAATTACTACCTGAGACCTGGAGCCTGGCTTTCTCACTGGGTCCAGCTGGTGCCCCTTCTGCCATCCTGTTTCTGCCCATCTTTCAAAGAGCAATTCACATCCCACTCCCTCTAGGAAGCCTTCCAGGACCTCGCCAGGCCCAGTGCTGTCTCCTTCTGACTGTACAAAGCTCACTGTCTGCATCTCACTTGCCTGGTATTCAATCACTCTCTTATTTACTTAACTTTTCAGGTGTGTACATATATTCTTCCAAGAAAATTATAAACAAGGTGTCTGGCATACGCTTTATTATACCTGCTCCCTCTCTCCCTTCCCCCGTAACAAAACCCAATTAAGAGTGTAGGAGACATTTAACAAATACCAGCTGCTGAATGCATGAATGAATGGCTTTTTTAATCAGATATAAATTAAACTGGTGTCTCATCCAAAGCAAAACTTCTTTTTTGCATTAACCCCTGTGGAGCTTTTGCTAATGGCAGTAGAAGACCAGGGAGGTGGCTGGTCCTTTTGTAGCTGCTCCACAGAAGGGAACCTGAGGGAGGGAAATCTGAAGACCTCTGACCTGGTGGATTTCCTGTGGAGTAAAAATTTGGTATTAAGATTTCAAAAAAGAATAACTCTTCAAAGTTCCCCATTTGGGGTGGTAATAATAGGGGTAGCACTAATGAGGTTATAATAACATCCCAGATGTTTGGGAGACAGTGGGGAATACAGGAGGCTGTACTGCATAGTGATTAAGTGCAGGGCTTCAGAATCAGACGTCCCCAGAGCCCCAGCCCTGCTGCTTACTGGTTGAATGAATGACTTTGGGCAAGTTACATGACCTCTTGTCCAAAGTTCCCTGACCTGTGAAGTGGAGATAATAATAGTATCTATACCATAGGGGCTGTTATGAGGATGCAATGGTATATTGTATATAAACTGGCAACCACACTGCCTGACATTTAGCATCTGCCCAGTGTACAGTAGCTATTGTTACTATGACCATAGACTCCCTGGGTGAGCTTGGACTGGGCCCCTTCCTGCCCAGGCTCATTGGCCAGAAGGTGCCAATTCCACATTAAAAAAAAAAAAGAAGAAGTAGAAGATCCTGGGGCCCCTATCCAAAGAAGCCCATCCTTTTCTTCTGAGGGGCTGAAATCTCAGCTTTCAAGTGACCCCCGAGAAGAACGGGTTCTTCTTAAAGGAATTCTCTGAACGGATCAGAGACCACGTGTGCCTGTCTCCCTCCTGGCTCAGAGTTAACAAGCCCCCACCATCTCATCTTTTCCCCTTCTGTTAGAACAAGGTCGAACTCCCCTTTTCACCTCCTCCTCCAGTTGGTGTAATTACTTCCTCCACCTTGTCTTAAATATCTGAATTCAAAAACGTTAATTAGGGACTTCCCGCCATTTTATGGAGGTGTCATGATTAGACCTATTATTACCATCCCAAATGGGAAAATTGAACATCGACTGCTTTATGAACACTTTATCACAATTAATGCTGTCTGCAAAGCTTCCCATTTATTGGGTGCCCTGGTATAATCATTCCTTATATGTGTTTCAAGACCTTGTACAAGTACAAATAATTTAAACTAATTAGCTTATTATAAAAAAGGAATGAAAACAAATGGCACATGAATGAATTGTGAGGTTTCATATGGAATTAATATCTCCCTAATACCCACAAATTTGGTAAATTCCTTATGCATCTATAATCAAACCTGATGAGTCCCCTAGATAATTCAGAAGTAATTATGCATGAACTGCTGCCACTTATTTTAAAGTGCTACCAAAATAAAAGATTTATCCTCAAGATCCAGTTAGGCTCCAGGATAACTAGCAGTAACCAGACATGTCCCGTCAAAATCAGCCATATAAAAATTACATTGGCTTTGCCTCCCCCCGATGCCTGCACTGACATCTGTAAAAAGCAGACGCGAGCCTCCAAAACATGGAGTTGAGTTTTCATTGGGATTTGTTTGTGAGATTTGGGGTGATGAGAAGGGACCCCCAGTTGGAAAAGCCACCAGGGCCCAATGAAACACTGCACACAGTATGTGATCACCAGCTCCCAAGAGCCAGTCTTGATCTAGTTGAGGGGTCTTGTAACAGGGAACCATTTTCTCCTTTCAACATCGATTGCAGTTTTTTTGGGTTTTTTTTTCTAATACTACATACCCGTAGTGAAATCAGAGGCCTAATTTTAGCAGGCTTATTCAACCAGGTAAAATGAAATTTTCTACCCTTTGAACTACCATAGCTTTTTATTTATTTCCATGTTTCTTAAAATATAGCTCATTATTTATTTTCAGACATAGCTCCTGTTTGACTGTATGTTTCTTAAAGACTAGGACAGTGCTATTTATTACATATAGTCATGACATATATGTGTGTACATATATATAATAACTATTTACTAAATAGCTCTGTGCTAGGCACTGATATATCAATAAGTAAAAGAGACAATATCTAAGCCTTCACAGACTTGACATTCTAGTGGGGGAGACATAAAATAAACAAAAAACTGAGATAAATAATATGTCCGATGGGGATAAGCACTCCAGAGAAAAATAAAGTCAGGAAAGGGATACAGTACAAGAGTGGGGTGCAAATTTTAAATAAGGTGGTCAGTCCCTGAGAAGCTGACAACTGAGCAATGTCCTGAAGGAAGTGAGGGATTGAGCCATGTGGGTCACTTAAGGGCAGGACGTCTCAGGCAGAGGCAACAGCTAGTGCAAAGGCCCTGAGGCAGAAGCGTGCCTGATATGCTCAGGGAACAGCAAAGAGGCCACAGTGACTGGAGCAGAGTCAGCAAACGGATGAGTAGGGGATGAAGTTAAAGAGAAAACAAGGAGGCAAGACCAGGTAGGATGCTGTAAATCATGAAAGGGGTTTCGGGTTTTATTCTGAGACGGTTAGGGATGGAGAAATAACACCATCTGACTTCAGTTTTTAAAAGCCTCGCCCAGGGCTTCCCTGGTGGCGCAAGTGGTTGAGAGTCTGCCTGCCGATGCAGGGGACACGGGTTCGTGCCCCGGTCCGGGAAGATCCCACATACCGCGGAGCGGCTGGGCCCGTGAGCCATGGCCACTGAGCCTGCACTTCCGGGGCCTGTGCAAAAAAGCCTCGCCCAGACTACGCCGTTGAGAGTGTAGGACAGCAAGAGCAGCAGCGGGGAGACCAGTTAGGAGGCTCTGGAAAGAATCTAGGTGCAGGCTCGTCGTAACTTGGCCTAGGGTGTAGCAGTGGGGAGTGAGAACAGTCAGAGTCTGAGCTTGAACACTTTGAAGAAAGAGCCGACAGGATCTGCTGACAGATTCGATCGTCTTTGTAAACTTTTCGGCTCCCAGAAGCATACTATATACCTAGACGGTGCTGAGAAATGTTTGCTGAATGAGTAGACTAAACACATGTGTAAATTATTCAAATAATTTGGACCTCATCGCCGGGTGGGGGGAGGTGGGTGGAAGGGGGTTGGGGTTGAATTTGATTTGATTAGAGGGAAAAGAACACACCACATACCCCTCGGTCTCTCTCCCAGGGCTGAGTTGTCTTACCTAGTAGACACTCTTAAATATTTGTTGAGTAAGTGAATAAACTAGTTAATTAAAATGGGTGTGCAAAACCTGGGACCTTGTTCTGACTTCCAACTGAAACCCCAGCAGATAGGCCCTGCGTCAAGGGGGGGCTTCTTTCTCTGGCCCCTGGCAGAGTTGCAGGGGTAAGTCTGGGCTTCATAAATATTGCAAAACGGAGCCGAGGCAGAGCTGCCCAGAAAAGTGCCTGAAATGATCATCTGGCCTCCTGTTTGTCAGTGGTGGGAAACGAGAAACACTTTCTAAGTGCTTAAATGTCATCATCATTACTAAATTGCTGTAGGAATAAAAATTCAGTTTATACTATTGAGGATCATTAAACTCTCTTCTGAATCTGATACCAAAATTGAAATAATTGGCTCGTCGATGGTACAACACGGAATAGAACTATATCGGCTTGTCAGGGGAAGCATTATCTCAACATGAAGGATGGGACAGGAACTTGAGTAGGTAGATCGGTTTGGTTGGCAGAGGGTTGCTGTGTGGCAATTACAATTGACAGCCCAGATCATGATTTAAAATACTTGGAGCACAAATTTAGAGTTACAGGAAAATAAATGGATTTTGCAATTAAACCAGAGTTTGAAATCCATTGGCTTTTCCAAGGCATGGTTAAATTCTGTTTCAGGAGGTCAAGTGCAGATCTGACATACCGATACTCAGTGAAGGGAAGGTACCAAGTAAGAACAAAATAAATAATAATAATAACAGATTGAGCTACAGTCCAAGAACAAAGCTGTGTTTTAAATGAACATTATTACTCACAGATGCCAGAGCACAAACCCAGACCAATTCAGTGCTGATTCTAAGGTAGAGAGAGACCCACTGGGCGCTCATATCTTAACCTGCAGATGCTCATGCTGACCTGTGAGGGGAGGGGCAAGCTAATTAGCTGCTGGTTGTAAAGCATTATTGCTTTGCTGAGTATTATTATTTTAATAAAAGAGGCTCATGAAAACGTCTCTGGTGGTAACTCATGAAGAATCATTTCGAGGACAAGAGTACTCATACATCATTCTGAGTGCCGCCTATGTATCTGAGTATCAACAGAAAATTTACTGTTTAAACATAAATCTCTGGAAGAAGTTGAAGTTAATTAAAAAGGTTTAACAGCATATGCATTAGTATTAGCCCTGGCCCTCTTTAGCATGGAAGGAAGGGAAGGAAATAAAACAAGGTATGTGAAGAAGTAGTCAATGTAGGCATTTAATTAAATGTGGTCCAAAGCGTAGGCAAAGATACCACTTTATCTGCCATTCAGAGCCAGGAAAGAGAATGGGAGGCAGGGAATGTTCCCTGAAGAGCGATATCATGTTTTTAATTAACAGAGGCTTTGAGCGTCCTTCCTACATTTTTTTCTTTTGAAACCTAGAATTTCATCTTGTGCCATGATGCTTCTGTTCAGATGGGGGAGGCCTCTGGCCAACAACTGTAGCCCAGTTTAAGTACACATCTTCTGATTTCTGCCCAGCTATTGCTCACCGATTGGTTCATTTATGCCACAAATATCTGTAGAGCTCTGCATGACCCACGGAGCGCTATAAACTGAGGGGCCTGCCGAGACGGGCTGGTCTCTGCGCTCCGATGGCTCACGGTAGAGAAAGACTGGCATGCCAACCAAGAGCACCACGTGGTAAATGCTGAGAGAGACACACATTCCAAATGTGGGATCACAGATGAGGACGTCTGGGTCCATGTAAAAACTGCATGCTTAAGTTGGCCCAAGCCTGTGACTGCAGGAAAACCAACTTGGGAATATTTCGTTGCTTTTGTATTCTCATACCATCAGTCTGCCTGCCTCCATTTTCTGGTTCCACTCTCATTCCTTTGTCCTTCCTAACTCCCAGCCTGCATCCCTCCAATGCTAGCCTCAGGATATGCCACATTCATTCCACTTCTGCTCAGTTATTCTCTCACCTATTGTTCAACATTCTTACCCCATCCCTCGAGGTTCACCCCAAGTCCACCTCTTCCATGACGTGTATCTTGACTCTCCTGAGCTGCAGGGGTGCATAGTAGGAGTTGGAATGTTTGCCATTTGTCAAGAGGGCTGGTCAGAGCACCAGAATCAAACTTTGTGTGGCCAGCACCACACACTGTAGCACTTAAAATAGTTGATGTCTTTATAACCTCTTGCTTATTACTTGATTCAAAGATATCTCTTGACCCTCCGACTTAAGACTTTAAGGCATTTATAAGAAATCAACAAATTTATCCTTTATAGTGCTTTGCCCAGGCTCACTTCAATTTGATCTCTTTGTCCCAATAATTCCATCCATTATAACATCTGTCCATCCTTCTCACCTCATCTACAAGTTTTCTGGACACGACCCCGTCTTCCTCTAGGATTTTCGCACAGGTTCTCAGCCCTCTCCTCTCTTTCTCGTCACCTCCTTCATCCTTGGTGACTTCTGATCCTTCCAAGCCACGGACCCCTTCAGTTTCATGGCCCCTTCACTCCAGTGACCTCTGTCTCTACCTCTTCTGCATTTTGAAACTCACAACTCAGAATTACTAAACATTCAGATTTTCAGTTGTCAGAACCTCTCTCTATCCTTACCCATTTTGTCACTCCCTCCCGACCTACTATCTGGTTTTCCCATAGCCTTCCATCTTTTCCATCTTTTCCTGTTTTCCCACCTCCCTCCCTGGCTTCACTCAGTCTGAACACAACGACCACACATTTTACCTCTACTATTGCTAACATTCCAGAATTTCTCAACTTTTTGTCCTTCTACCTGCTTGACTTTGCAGCCCCCTATTCTCAGGACCCACTGGATCCACTACAATTCAAGCACGCTCATCCCCAAACTAAGAGTTCCTTTATCCCCTTCTCGCTCACACCCTTCCCCACGCTTTCAGTCATCACCCCTAAGAAGATGATTCCACATCCTTACCTCCAGTTCTAGACCATGCCTGGCCTTCAGGTGCATAGTTCTGGCTATATATTGAACATCTGTACCTGGGTTTCCTGCAAGATTTCTAACTGACCACCTAGAGCATAGCTTACCTTCCTTCAAAACCTCTTACCTTTTTCTGTGTTGCATGAACTATAGTTGATGTCATGGTCTTCTCATTTATCTTTCCCTAAAGGTTCAGGGTCAGGTTTAAACCTCCCTCTCCCTTATTCTCTACATCCCATTGGTCACCAGCTCCTATTGACTCTGTTTCTCTTTCCTTTGCTTCTATTATCACTAGCCTTGTTAAGCTCCTCATTTAATCTCACTGCCTCCAAACTCATCTCGCTGTCTCCAATTAATCTCCAGTATAATCCTACTCCTTTGCTTGCCATATTGATTTTCCTAAAATATTGCCACTCCTTTCTCTAACATCTCTAATAATTTACTGTTGCCCAAGGTTCAAGTCCATACTCCTGAGCATAGCAATCATACGCCACAGTAGACCCTAAACTATATCTTTGGTCTTATTTCCCACTAGTCCTTGCCTCTCTGGTGTGACCTACTCTTTTCCACTTCAGTGTTCATGCTGTTCCCTCTGTCTGAAATAGCTTTTATCTACACCTGTTGAAATCCTCTTCACCCTTCAAGATCATCTCTGATATTGTCCCTCCCAACTATTGGTGAGCTTTCCTCTGTGTTTCCCTAACATTTTCTTTATTTATAATTCATTCATTCAACTAATATTTATTAAGCATCTACTATGTGCAAAGAACTTAAATATACATTATCTTATTTCATCCTTACGCTAATCCTGTGAGGGAGATATCATTAATATTCTCCTTATATAAATAAGAAAACCAAAGCTAAGTGAGTTTAAATTTCCTGCCCAATATCATAAAGTCAGTAAGGGTGGAGCAGGTTTGCAAACCTAATTCTAATGCTCTTCACATCAGCCCGGAGTTACCATTCCTTTAGTACAATCTGCCTTGCATTGTATGGGAAAAAGAAAGAGAGAGAGAGAGAGAGAGAGAAATGGAAGGGAGGGATTGGAGACCGTGTTCACCCAAGGAAATCAGACATGTTCTTCTTAGACTGAGATCTTGCTTGGAAAGGGCAGAGGAGAGGGAGACAACAGAAAGAGGAGGACAGAGTTCACATTGCTGTGAGTCTAGCTTGAGCTTGGCCACGTGGTAATCTGCTCTCACAGAGAGGCGGTTTCATTCTCCTCCTGCTCCCAGTAGGAGTCCAGAAGCAAGCTCAGTGTTATCTCCCAGGAACGCTTTGCCTCATGTGGGTGCAGCCACAGTATTTATAGGGAAACCTGGCACAAACAGAGCCGCTTACTGGTCTCCAAAGAGGGAACAGTGAGAACAAACCACCAACCCTGGTGAGATCAGTGCAGGAAAGAGTTTGAAACTAGGACTAAAAGGCAGGGGAGCATCTGTCGAAATCTGTTACTTAACCTGCTAACGAGATTATTGGTGCGCCCTCTGTTCCCATGGATGGTGGAGATCTACCCTTTCTGGGGGGCCTTTGGCTCTCCATGAACAGCCCAGCGGCTGCCCACTGGGACCTGAGCTCCGTCTGCAGCATCCAAGGGCATCTGCACATTTCACAGGGAGGCTCCTCCCCACGGGACACCTGTGGTGAGGGGTATCATGAGCATCGCTGCATGGGTCCACGCGGCACCTGGAGTAGCAGGACTGAGCCAGGGGACTCTGAGGTCAAAGGTCAAGGATGGGAGGAGAGAACGGCAGGGAGAAGAGGTCTGTGACCCAGGGGAAGATGAAAGGAGGGGAACCCAGGAATATTCTTTCTTGCTTGCCTGTCTCATGGGCTACTCCTCGCACTGAGCTGGGCATCCCTAAACACAAAGGTCCCCGTGGTTCACCCTGAGATTCAGGAAGAATTCAGCAAGAGGATGCCTCTTTAAGACCAAGTTGTGTGGTTCAGACGAAGTGTGATGGAGTGTGTTTATCTGACTCTTGGACCCACCTAGCCACACTTTTCAGGTGCAGGCAGCCCAGAAGGAAAAGCTGGCTTAATTCAGAGGCCAAATTCTTCCCTCGATCTATGCACGTAACATATGCAGTGAGCAGACTGGAATGATTTTGATGTGGATAATCTGACCTGACAGTCTTGTCTGCTAGTTCCAGATGAGGACATCTTTCAATACTCTGTGTGTCTGTATGTGTGTGTGTGTGCGCGTGTGCGTGTGCGTGTGTGTGTGTGTGCGTGTGTGGTGTGTTCCATCAGTCTTGACAGCCTTCTTTCCCAAACCAAAGTGGGACCCCAGGACCCCCACCCCTCCACTGGCCACGGCGGTTCCTCCAGGTGGCCCAAGCCAATCTCCAGGCTACAAATGACAGGAGCTCTCAGGGACCACTCAGCAGCTGAAGGGAAGTGATGGGCTCAGAAAAATCATAGAACGTCTATGCCTTGTCTTTCTTAGCACAGTGCAGGGAGAAATAAAGCAGTAATGGCTTGGGAAGGTGGGAGATTAATTGTCTTCTCTGGGCACATTCATTTCATATTCATTGTCACAGTACTGATCGTAATGAAGTTACTTAGTATTCATGCAGATGTCACGTCAAGTTCCTCCATAGATGTTTTACTGTAATTTAGCATAAGTTAATGGATATCTGTATTAAAGTGTTCCCAATTAAGCCAATGGCCTTTCTAGTTTACAGGCCAGATTGGATTGGATAGCCATGAAGTGTAAGCAAACTAAACCTCCCCAGGTCCCAGCTTCAGAGGTCAAACCTGAAATGAGTTTAGCTCCTTCTTGTGTCTGTTTCACAAGAATCCTAGTGGCTCAAATATAGCTTTGTAATTGACTGATCCAGACAGATGAGCTGGAACGTGGGTGATTGATGGGCCCAATATATTTGAGCAACATCAACACTGGGGAGAATACTAATTACACAAGTCAGGCCAGCCAGCAGAGCGGACACAAGAATAGAGTCAGGATTAGCGAGTCGCATCTCCAGCCCACAGAGCCCCGAGACTTGCGGGAACTGTCCTGGGATGCAACTGGTGGTCATTTAGCATCTGTCTTTGAACTCTCCTAGATTAGAAGCTGCCACGTTAGAAATGGCTTATTGCAGTCAGCGGAGGTACTTTTCAAGGCTTTTCAAGGGATTGGGTTCCATTAAAAAAAATACAAACAACTTTTAAATGAGGTTTGGTCAAGCAAAGGAACTTTTTTTTCTTTTTTCCTTTATGCTTACCCAGAAGTAGAAAAAGAAAAGGACCAAAACATTCAAACAGAAATACAAATAGCTGTCTACACCTTCACTGGAGATAGGACTGATTCAGTTAATATATAAGGTTTCTTTTTTTTTAAATGTTATCAAAAGGTCAGAGCCAGTGGCCTTTGAAGGCAAATCTCATCTGACAGAGGTGGCCCTCCAGAGCTTAAGTCTCCAGATCCGTTAGCACTGAAGCGTTCCTTCTGAGTGGGCTTTTGGATGGTTGGGGCCCAGCCAAGTCACAAAGAAACTGTGGACTTTGGCAACACAGCCCAGGACTAAGAGACACCAGCGGGACCAATGGAGATTCCTCACACATTACTTGAGAATCTTAGTTCATCCAACAAGAAATTATTAAATGGCACTCTTCCAGGCCCTGGGGACACAGTGGTGAGCAAAACAGAGCTTACTCATTCTAGAAAAGGAAGTGGGTAATAAGTCCATATCCAGACACTCCGCCTTCTGTCTGCGGAGAAACTGGGAGATGCGTCAGCACCTGGCTCTTCAAGACTGAGGTTCTTTGGAACAGTGGTCCCCTCATAGCAACAGCTTTCTCAGCAAGCTTCCTACACTCAATTAATTTCAAGCCCTCAGCCTGGACTTCCGGTCACCAAGGCTGATCCTTGATCAGGACTGGCTGTCCTGGCTGCAGGACATGACTGCAGTTATGAGAAAGTATAGGATGAGTCAGGGGAAAATAAAGAAGAGGGAATTATCATTGGACCACGGGGCTATCCTCCCAGGCCATCTACGGCAAGACAGCTGCCCCACATCTGAGTGATTCTGCTTGAATCGACAGTGCCCCCCATCCATACAGTAATTGTTTCTGCTTATGTACACTCTGGGAGCCCAGGCCAGACCCAGCACAGAATATAGGACAACTCTCATAGCTTTGAGAGCCTAGTTGAAAAGGAGAGTTGGTGAAACATTGGAGGAATTTCTGGCTCTCCTAAGGAGATCAACTTTAGTTGCAGCCAGAGAACAGACAAGTAGGTTTTTCCAGCAACAGGAGATGGTGGAATGAAAAAGAAACATGGTGGAGCTTTGGATTCTTTAAGAACAAGAGAGGTGATTCTATTCCCATCTCTCTGGCAGGGTTTTCTTTTAGGAAAATCCTGTCAAGAGGAACTCACATTACCTACATGTTCTGAGTTCTCTGATTCCAAAGCAAAGTCAGTTATTGTTCCTGTCCTGAGCTCCCCATTCTCAGGACATTACAATTCTCCCCACACGTTGGAGCAGGTGTAAATTTTTTTTTTTTTTTGCTGTACTTGGGCCTTTCACCGTTGTGGCCTCTCCCCTTGCGGAGCACAAGCTCCGGACGCACAGGCTCAGCGGCCATGGCTCACGGGCCCAGCCACTCCGCGGCACGTGGGATCTTCCCGGACCGGGGCACGAACCCATGTCCCCTGCATCGGCAGGCGGACTCTCAACCACTGCGCCACCAGGGAAGCCCCAGGTGTAAATTTTGTAAAGATTCTGGAGCTTACTGATCCTGGTACCACACGTGTGCCAATGAAAGTGAACACTGCAAAGCTCAATTCTCTTCATTCCTTGATCTTTAATTCAAGTGTCCCCTTCTTCAGAGCAGCTGTCCCTTTCTGCCCCTGACCCAGATGTCTCTCCTCAGGCTCCCGTGTATCACATGGGAGCAGGTATCACACTGTACAGTGATCTCAGTTTAATTCCCAGTCTTCCCACCATCATCTGTGTGTCCCCAAAGCCGGGCTAGGCTTGGTACACTGTAGACATTCTGCAAGTATTATTAAATGAATAACCGGATGGATGGATGGATAGACAGATGTTGGAGTCACTGATTATTAGCTTCTGCTAGCCAAATCTTTCTCCGCACTTTTATCCTTTTGTAAGTGACCGACCTTCAAAGGTAGCCAGCCTGAGGGAGAAAATAGGTCCCCATTTTCCAAGTAGGATTTTTATCAGCCCAGACAGCACTAAGCCATATTTTTAATCAGGATTTAGACCTGGTTCTTTTTTTTTTCTTTTCTTTTCTTCCAGGAGTAGGAATTGAAATAAACCCATAGGTAGGATTTGCAAGAGGACAAGCTAGCTAAGTGTGCCTGCTGGTTCTGAGCAAACGGGTAGGCAGAGGCAAGGGTAGACAAACGGGTAGGCAGACAAGAGGCTGGAGAAGAGAAAAGAGGAGGCTGCCCGGAGACTGACCCATATAGTGCTAAACAGGGAATGTGGCATCTGCAGTGGGAACATGAGGCCAAAGGCCATATGAGGAGCAGACATTGTTACAAATGCATCTGGAGCCTTTGCATTCAGAGCGAAAGAGAGAAGAAGTGACAAGAGGGTGGTTGCAACATGATTCACCCATGCTGCCACTGCTAATTACTGAAATTTCCCAGGTACTCTGAAATCAGCCCATATGGAAGTCAAAACAGCACACCCATGAGGAAGTTCTGTCCTCCACCCCGGAAAACATGTGCAGCTAAAAATCTTCCTTTAGGCTGGATCTAGGTTTTCCAGAATATAATGAGGAGGTATCATGATGCAGCGAGGGATGAGGAGTAAGGGCTGAGTCGTCTTGGAGGGGGGGGCCATCTCACCACCCTGCCTTCCTCCCCTCCCCTAAACAGGCTTCAAGGCCGGGGAAATAAGCGGAAGAAGGGAGGTAACCTGGTATTTACGAAGTACCTATCCTCCTAGGTGCTTTGACACATCATCTCTTTTTATCCCTCCGTAATGCAGTGTAATAGGTGTCACTCTCATTGTACCGATGAGGACACAGACTCGATGACATCAAGCGACTTGCCTAAGGTCACATGGTAAGTAGTTAAACCAGGATTCAAATTCAAGCTCAGATGATCTGGACTCCCTGTGGGAGTCACCCCACTGTCACCCCTGTCACCCCACTCTGAGGAGGCACAAAGAGCTCAGCCCACTGTCACCCCTGTCACCCCACTCTGAGGAGGCACCCCACTGTCACCCCTGTCATCCCACTCTGAGGAGGCACCCCACTGTCACCCCTGTCACCCCACTCTGAGGAGGCACCCCACTGTCACCCCTGTCACCCCACTCTGAGGAGGCACAAAGAGCTCAGCCCGTCCGGCTGAGACCATAAAGAGCAGCAGAGCAAGGACCCCAGGCGGACACTGAGAGTGCTGCAAGAGCGCGCTGTAAGGGGTGTGGAAGCACCACAGACAGTAGTGCTGGGTCCAGGAGGGCGACACGGAAGACCAGAAACCAGCAGAGAAACCGGAGGGCACAGAGATCTGGGAGGCAGGAGGAGGGGCCAACACTCGACATTCTGTTTGTGAGTATAAAAAGCGGAGCTGCCACATACCCCGTGGCTTCATACACTTCTCCTGTCAGGGCCCATTCTAAGGTCTGAGCATCACTGAGCCCTCTCCTCACTGATCCTCACAGCTCTCTGAAATGGGTACTCTCTCCCAATTAAGCAAAGATGCTTAGCTCAAGAATCAAATAACAACAAGGTCCACATTTATTAAGTACCTAGTACATGCCATACCTGTGTATACCTGTATATCCCTTATCCCATAACTCTATGAATATCTAAGGATAATTCTATTACCATTCCTGTTTTTACAAATGAGAAAGCTGAAATTTGGAGTTTTCTGTGATTTCCCTAAGATCCTAAAAATAATAAGCAGCAGAGCGGAGATGTCTTCCCGTGTCTGTCACACGAGGGGGCGGGACTTGAGAGCTGATTTTGACTCAGGGAGATCCGAGTCTCATAGGAAATACATCACTTCCTTCGCTGATCCCTCCCACTTCCTGCAGGCCTGTCGAGCCTTCCCGTGACTTAAAAATAGCAAAGTTAGTCACAGAATTCTTTAGTGTTTTCCCACTGGGAATGAGAAACCAGGGAGGAGGTCTCAGGGGAGAAGGCAGGGCCTCTCCTTCACCCCTCATGCCTGGGATACGCTCAGCTGTTTATAAGGTATTTTCATACCTGTTGGCTCTTCAGACTCTCACAAAAACCTAAGGTAGGTAGAGCAGGTATTTCCATCCCCATTTTACAGATGAGGAAGCTGAGGCCCCAAAAGGTTTTGCAGCCTGACCAGATATCCAGTTGGCATTAAAGCCATGTCCTTGACCTACGTCTCTCTGGCTCCTGACCCAAGACCTCTGCTCCTTCTGACCTGGCAGGGGTGCTCATCCCTGGGACACACAGTGACCAGCTGAGAATGCAGCCCAGCCTCCAGCCGTCTCCACACTCCCAGTCCCTTTCCTTCCAGCCATCTCCAGCACCAGGCCTTTGACCACTGTTCAGCCCCAGCCCCACTGTTCTGTGGCCCAGGAGCCTGGAGGTGCTAAGGGCCTTGGAGCCCCTCAGTCCCACTGGCCCTTTTAATGAGGGAGCTTCTCTGCTCCTGCTAAGCCTTAATGTAACCCTCAAGTCCAACCTCTGTGGGACCAGGGAGGAAAAAACTGGGGACAGTGATTTGCTCTGGACCAGGAGGGGATATACCTCTACCTTTGAGACTTAGAGGATTTTTGTTTTTGTTTTTTTGTTTTCCAAACCACCACACAGCTTTTTTTTTTTTAATAAGCAGATATTCATTATTTATTTATTTATTTATTTATTTATTTATTTATTTATTTATTTCTGGCTGTGTTGGGTCTTCGTTTCTGTGTGAGGGCTTTCTCCAGTTGCGGCGAGCGGGGGCCACTCTTCATCGCGGTGCGCGGGCCTCTCACTATCGCGGCCTCTCTTGTTGCAGAGCACAGGCTCCAGACGCGCAGGCTCAGTAGTTGTGGATCACGAGCCTAGTTGCTCCGCGGCATGTGGGATCTTCCTAGACCAGGGCTCGTGTCCCTGCATCGGCAGGCGGATTCTCAGCCACTGCGCCACCAGGGAAGCCCCTGAGACTTAGAGGTTTTTTAAGGCCAATCCTTAAAAGAAAAAGTGTTTGTTGTGCTCAGTCTCAGACTTAGCATTATTCCTGATCTAGGAGAAGTTTAGGGTCAAGTAGGGCCCAGAAGCTGGAACTGGCCACATTTCCTAACCGAGTACAGCAACTAATACTCTGGGCTACATGAGAGGCTGTTCTGGCTTTCTTCCCTGGATGCACAGACCCTCTCCCCTCCGCTCCCCATAGAGCAATGAGCCCCTCCTGAAGACCAGAGAGGCAAGAGGTATAATGAAAAGAACACTAGCCAGGGCCGCCGTACCCAAGAGGAGCCAGACCTGTCGCCCAGGGCTGAGAGTGCCTTTTTTTTGGAAATCTGATTCTTTACTGAACAGGGAGCAAGTGATACTGACTGGGGGCTGGAAATGGGGTGTGAGGAGGGCTGGATGAGGGAGACTGTGATCCCCCAACACATTCCTGCCAGGTATACCCAGAGCCAGGCTAACCGAAGACACCTGGTTCCCTTTGGTACTTTTTTGAGAAGAAAGACCCAAGAATCAAGCCTTATTTCCAACACAAAGCCCCCCAGCCTCTCCAGCCCAGTGGTCTTTCCTCTCAACTCCAGAGTTGTTCCAGCCCAGCCATTTTACCTGCCCTGTGAGCCATCACCTGCTTCACCTTGATGAGGCCCATCTGTGTCCCAGGCATCAGGAGTGAGGCCAGCGTTCACCCAGGCAGGCCAGCAACTACAGTACTGTGACAAGCACAGGCTTGAGTGGAGTCTCCTGGCTTGTGCCTAACCAGCTGTAAAATAGGGAGGAAAGAGGGCACCTTCCTCATTCAATTATTATGAAGACTAAGTGGAATCATTCATGTCAAGTGCTTATCACAGAGTCTGACATAAAGTACATGCTCAGCTGGGAGGACTCACCACTCTCTCTCGGGGAAAGCAAAGTCAGGTCCAAGCCACCCACTTGTTGGCAGAGCAGAATAGGCAACTCATGCAAATCAGCCTTCTACACTGGACCAGAAAAAGAGACTCTTCTCCCTTCAAATAGGCGCCTTGGGGGAAACTAAGCCAGATCACCAAACCAGCTCTCCAGAGCAAGAGGAAAGGGCTCCCGGCGGCCAGGCCTGCTTCACTTGGAGTGGACTGTACTTCAAGTCCACTGAAGGAGGCTGGAAACGCATCTGAACAGGGACACTGTGGCAGGAACGTGACTGAACCATGTGAAACAAGGTCTCTGTCAGATACAGCCATCCTTCCTGTCCTTTCCCTATCTACGCCGTAGATAAATTGTTAGCACTCGGGTTCTGCCTAAATAAATATATTGCTGGTACAAAAGTATGCTCTGATGGGTGATGAAAAAGGAAGACAAGATAGTATGAATTTTACCATCTGAGGAATAATTCCTTAAAACATATTTAGACCCCAAGTGGCATAGGAAAAAAGGATCGGTGAGGGGTTAAGTATATTCCTCACACAGGCAGCCAATCTGCAGCTGAGGAGGCTGAAAGAAAACAGAGAGCAGCCCTTAGCAAGCTGGGAGCTGTCCGAGGTGCTGACAACAACCGTCTGTAGCCTGCGTGCCCAGAGCACCAGGAGGCAGAAAGGCGGGGCTCGGATGAGTAACATGTTTCCCCAGAACTGGCCAGCTGGAGACAGAAGCTGCTTCAGAAGGATTAAAAGGGGTACAAAATAGGAAACATAGAGATTCCTACCTCAGCAGGATGCATCGCCCTGTCACAACACTGCAACAGCAGCTGCGTCCCTGTATTGCCTGTGTGTCCAGGTCAGCTCACACCTGTCATGAAGCAGACAGCTGAGCTGTAGTGCACTGCCCCTGAGTGGACGTACAAGGTACCTGGAAGAAATGGAAGACAAGGGAGGGTCCAGGGAACAACGTGAACAAGGGTTCAAGCAAGTCCTACAAGGGCTCCAGCCAGGTTGGCCGAGGGGCCTGGACATGCTGCTCTCCCCTGTCTCCTGGGACCCACGGCCCGGCACCGCCGTGCCCCCCCACAGGTCTGCTCTGTAGGCAGAACAGAGAACAAGTGGCACAGGAACGGGGCTGGCAACAGGGAGTGCGGTGAGCAAGAAAGAAGCAGACACAAGAAAGTAACCGCTCAGTGCTGAGAGCATGGGGGGGATGGGGGAGAAGGTAATCTGTGTAATTGCCAATGTGTCAGTCACAATTACTCACCAGCAAGAAAAGTAATAAAGTTTCATTATTCACACCTTACGTGGAACAAGCTATTCAATGCTGCTTCCCTCTGAGCCAAATAATGTGATAATTTTGGAGATCATAACTTAATTGAACAAGGAATTAATAATCTCACGTGTGGACATTTTCCTTTCGTGTGTGTGAACCAAGTCCCAAGGTTTTCTTCCCATTCTCTGGGCCACAGAGCAGTCAGTCACGGAAGCAAGACACAGGCAGATTTCTCACCTCAGGGAGAGACCCACAAGGTGAAGTCTCTCTTTGTCTGGGGTTTCTTTAGCCCAGAATATGAGCCTTGGTGAGAGAAATCCAGTTAAATATCCATAAGACACTGCTTGATATTAGTGGTTCTCGAAGTGCGTGGTCCCCAGTCCACCAGCACGAGCATCACCTGGGAACCTGTTAGGAATGCAGATTCTTGGGCCTCCCAGACCTCCTAAACCAGACACTCTAGGGCGGGGCCCAGAAATCTGTCTGATAGCCTTCCAGGTGGTTCTGATGCCCAGTAAAATTTGAGAACCACTGTTTTATATAGTCTAGGTGGCCTGGAACCCAAGAATGAAGGGTTTCTGGGAGTCTGGGCAGCCAGCCCTTCCCACAAATGGCTCCAAATCAGAAAGTGATGAAGAAGAAAGTGAGGCATGTTGCACAGACCATAAGACCAGGGGTCAGGGACCCAGGTTTTCATCCAGGATCCCCAACTTGGGGCAAATTACATAACCTCACTGAGCCCGTTCATCTGCAAAATAAGGATAACAATTCCTGCCTCTTCACAATATTGCTGTGGGCATAAAATGAGCTAATGGATTTGAAAGTGTTGTGAAAACTACAAAGTGCTACACAAAATTGAGGGATTGTTATTGTGTCAATACAGGAAGAGGCTGTGACAGCATGACACGTACTCCCTTCTGCTATGGATGCAAATCATTTCAGGGTGAACTGGCTCCGCCTGCACCGCCTCCTTCCCACGCTTCTCCCTCAGGTTTTCTCGCCTCGTCTCTTTCCAGCTCCCTTTTTGCACACACAGTCATACCTGCTCCGAGCAGAGCCCGTGGAAGTGTGACTTGGGGAAGGGGGAGAGAGGGGATCTGCTCAGGACCTTCTACTTTTACATATGAAGGATTTCCAACTGTCTGTGAATAGAAATATTGTGCTGAGGCTTGAGAGTTCACGTTCTTGCAGCATACTACCTGCTTCAAACCCTGGCTCCACCATTTACCCGCTGTGTGGCCCTCAGCAAGCTGCTTAGTCACTCTTTGACTCAGTTTCCTCCTGTGTAAAATGACAATAATAATAGATCACAGCTGAGGAATTCCCTGGCGGTCCAGTGGTTAGGATTCCACACTTCCACTACAGGGGACGTAGGTTTGATCCCTGGTCAGGGAACTAAGATCCCACATGCTGCGCGGCACAGCCAATCAATCAATCAATCAATCAATCAATCAATAAATACGTCATAGCTGATAGAGACATGTGAGGATGCTCAATAAAGAGCAGAAAGGATGAAGGAATGAACAGATGAATGAGTATTAACTGGATGCACAGACAGCTGAATAAAGAGTGAAAATGAAGTAGCCACTGTGTCATATATGAGAAGAAAGTTCTGTTCCATCTATACGAGCAGAAAGGTCCATTCCATATATATAAGAAGAAAGGTCCATTCCATATTTGGGTGTGGGGAATGCTGGGCAGGGGTGGAAGCTGACATTTCAGGCAGGACACATCAAGGAGAGAGTGCCTGTCTCCCAGTCGGTCAGGGGCCTCAGAGTGGAGTAGAGTGGAGTGGAGTGGAATGGAAAGTGAGGTATGTCAAGGGATAATCAGACCAGCAGTGCGGCTGGTCACAAGGTCAGGTCAAGGGCAGGCTCACCTTTTGGGGCCTCTGTGTGTGATAGCACTAACAGGAGTCCGGGACCTTGTGGGGAAGAACACCAACCCAAACCATCAGGCAAAAAGACCAATCAGGAGTCAAAGAAGAGCTCCTTGACTGGGGGCAGGGCACGCATCTCAAAGTTCACCTGTGTGAGGTGAGGCGAGGCACCTGTAGGAGGAAGCCAGGCAGCTAAGCCAAAATCAGAAACCCTACTCAGGGGCCAGCTCCAGAGAGAGGCAGGGAGGTAAATCATCACTGGATAAGAAGGATCCTGGGGACCTGGCTAAGGGACTGTATCTCAGTGGAGTCCTCTCTAGCTCTGGGTCAATGCCCTACTCACTTTCCAGCAAAATCTTTGAAATGAGTCTTCACAGCCAACAGGGAGCAGATAAAAGATGGAAGGACTGAAAGAGGGAGAGGTTCCCATCAATTACTAGAATACCTGCTTCAATTCTTCGCTAAATATTAGAGAGAGCACGCCCCTTAAATTCTTGTCTAGTTACTCAACTGCAGTGGCCTTATCTATAAATAAGAATAGCACCTGCATAAGACATCTGGGGAGGAATGAACCCCACCCCCGCCTTGCCCCATATACACACACACAAAGGGCTTCTATTCCACCCTACACAGACTTTCAGATAAGTTTAAGGACTATCATTGGGTCCTGGGAAGCTAACTCACTACCCCTTTTCCAAACCCACTTATCTACCTTGAAATGGGGACGTTTATCATCCACAAAACTTTACATTCTGTTCCATATCAAAGCTGGCACCCCAGGAATAACCTGATGCCAACAGGATCCTTCCGACCATGTGTCCAGTGGGAAGGATGGCCCTGGAAGAGAACAAGGCAAAAAAAAAAAAAAAAAACAGATGACACACTTGAATGGGGTAATCTGGAGAGAGTTTAATAAAGGGACTGTTTGCAAGACTGTGTTCAGGAAGTAACACAAGAAAAAAAGGGCCTGGGCTAGAAAGAGAGGCGGCCCTTACCGCCCCTGCCTATGGGAACGAGGGGCGGGAGTGTGAGAACCAGGGGTGAGTAGAGGGAGTGGTTAGAGGGAGGGGAGACCGAGGAAAGAGAGCACCTCCTAGAGTAGCCGCCTTAACAAGGAACTGCGAACTCCAGTCAAGAGACAGACCAGCCCCAATGATCTCACAGAGAAAGCTGGAGGAGGAATTGGTTCAACCTTGTTCAACCTCTGATGTCCTGCTGAGGCCTCCTCATTGGCCAGACCCAATCCAAAGCCTATGGCGAGGAAGTCTGCTGATGGAGTCCACACACTTCAGATTCCCAGGGCAAAGGAGCAAACAGGCAGTTACTTTCCAGCACAGCAGTCACTCCATCCCCAGAGAAACAGGGCAAAGCCCTTTCTCACAGCTGCCTTTGCTCTCCACTCCATTTAGCCATTTGGAAAGAAAAGTGTCATGAGTGACCCAAGAAACACCCCTTTGGCCTAGAGGTCCCTCAGCTGGTCCCTGAGCCCTCACCCCAGAGCTTCACCCAGGAAGCTCGGGAGGCTGGAAGCTGCCATTCATTCACGAGCCCATGTGGATCCCTGCTGCGCTTCCCAGGGTGTGGACACCTGCCTGGCTCCTGCGAGCACAGCCCTGACGCACCCCCACCCACATGTGCGTGTCCCCTGTCAAACCAAGTCTGCGTGGCGGGCCCATGCTAGAGAAGAGCGCTACGTCCCCCAGAGAGCAGCTCGGTAGAAGGACATATGAGACACACACCTTTTGCACAGGCCTGTTCCAGAAGTAAGAAATATGCCTCATGGGTGGGGGGTGGGGGCAGGTGCTAAGGAGGGGCAGAGAGGAAAGGGGAAAACTAAAAAAAAGAGAAGCCTTGGAATTAGCACCTTCATCCTGCCTCCCGTGGCCAGCCTTCCTGGCTCTCCCCTAGGATGTGCCCTTTAAATGCTCATTACCAGTGATTCACAAATGGTGTGGTTCTGATGCCTCTGCTGAGTCATCAAAGTTTGCCTCCCTGCGACAATTAGACACTTTGACAACATCCTCAGCCGCTCAGATTTTACCCAGGAGCAAGGAGTCCCGACGGGGCAATGGAAAGCCCTGGAAAGACAGGTGAGGTGTGTTCCGAGAAACACCATGGGACTGACCTCGCCTGAGCAAAGAATGCTCCCCGACGTCCCCAGGTTAGAACCATGTTATGGTCTGGTTATATCATAGTATTGTGGGGTTTTATCCCTCAGAATTTCCATTTTCTCATTAGACCCACTCAACAAGCCTGCGAGGTAGGTAGGGCTGCTACCATCCCCATTTTCATAAAGGAGCCTGGGCCCTCGTCTTAAGTCCATTTGGGCCGCTATACAACCTACCCCAGACCAACCTTGTGGCTGCAGCCGCAGGCACGGTTCTGCAGGCTGGAAGGCTGAGATTAGGGCGCCAGCGTGGTTGGATTCTCGGTGAGGACCCTGTTCCTGGTCATGGCCTCACATGGCCTTTCCTTGGGCTGTGCAGAGAGATCTTGTCTCTTCCTCTTTTTATAAGGACACTAATCCCATCATGGGGGCTCCACCCTCACGACCTCCTCTAAATCGAATTACCTTCCCAAATTCTACCTCATAATACCATCACAGTGAGGATTACAACTCCAGCCTGCACATTTGGGGCAGGGGGACACCCAGCCTTGCCAGGTGGTGGGAGAGATAGCGTGAGGATCCAGGCCTCCTGATTCCTGACCACACTGCCACCCACCCTGTCCTGTCGCTACACCAAAGAGAAGAGCCCTCCACTGGGCCCCGCGAGTGCTCTCTGATCATCTGACATCCCTCTTATCCTGCCAACAGCCCCCAAAAAGAACATTCCTCCCCCCTACCCGGCCGCCAATGCCATCTCCCTCCTCTTGAGCTAATGAGGCAGCAGGCCCCACTCGGTGTCCCAGTGACAGCTGCTAGGAGCATGTTTACCGATGCCAACCGCTGGACCTGACAAGATGTGTTAATTAGGAGATGATGTAGCGCGGTAGGACACATCGGCCTCATGGCAGCTGGACGGGCAGCGTCAGTCACCATGGAGCCAAGGAGGCTGCCACGACATCCCTAATTAAGGCGAAGCTTGTCCCCCTCACCAAGTGACAGCCCCAGACTTGGCGAAGTTGGTACCGCTGGTTGTCCCAGCAAGGGCCACCCCGAAACCTGCCCGACCAATAAGCTTTGGCTACAGGGCTGCCTGTGGGACCACAGACAGGATAACAATGCTTCCACCAGGCTTCCAAGGCCCTTAGCAATCTGGCTTCAATCCTGCCACTCCTTCTTGTGCCCCCAGTGATTCTAAGCATCGTGCAATCCATCACCTTTCCCAAGCAGGCCCACTCACACATCTGTCAACTCATTCAGTTCTAAGGCCTGAAATTCTCTGCTCTCCACCTCCTTCTCCTTGTATGGAAATAAAACTAAAACTTAGGGACTTCCCTGGTGGCACAGTGGTTAAGAATCCGCCTGCCAATGCAGTGAACACGGGTTTGAGCCCTGGTCCGGGAAGATCCCACACGCCGCAAAGCAACTAAGCCCGTGCGCCACAACTACTGAGCCCACGTGCCTAGAGCCCGTGCTCCGCAACAAGAGAAGCCACCGCAATGAGAAGCTTGTGCACCGCAAGGAAGAGTAGCCCCCGCTCGCCGCAACTAGAGAAAACCCGCGCACAGCAACAGAGACCCAACAGAGCCAAAAATAATAAATAAACTAATTTTTAAAAAGACAAAGAGTTACTTTAAATTTAAAAAAAAACTAAAACTTAGAGGTTCAGCTCAAATACTGCCTTCTTATAAAAGCTTTGCCTCATTCCTTCACACACACGTACAAGTACACACACACACACACACACACACACACACACACACCCCTCCCTTTGAAGGTGGGTTCAAAATTTTTGTTATTCTTTTTTTTTTATTTTTTATTGAAGTAAAGTCGATTTACATTGTTGTGTTAGTTTCAGGTGTACAGCAAAGTGATTCGGTTATATACATATATAACTGAGTATATATATATATATATTCTTTTTCAGATTCTTTTCCCATATAAATTATTACAAAATATTAAGTAGAGTTCCCTGTGCTATACAGTAGGTCCTTGTTGTTTATTTTATATATATAGTAATGTGTATATGTTACTCCCAAATTTCTAATTTATCTCCCCCCCACACCTTTTCCCCTTTGGTAACCATAAGTTTGTTTTCTGTGTCTGTGAGTCTGTTTCCATGTGTAAATAAATTCATTCATATCATTGTCTTAGATTCCACATATAAGTGATATCATGTGATATTTGTCTTGCTCTATCTGACATACTTAGTATGATAATCTCTAGGTCCATTCTTGTTGCTGCAAATGGCATATTTCATTCTTTTTTATGACTGAGTAGCATTCCATTGTGTATATATACCACATCTTCTTTATCCAAAAAATTGTGTTATTCTTTAATGAGACATCAGCAGGCTGATATGCACCAGTACAGCATTACCAGGGCCAGTTGTTAAAATACTGGAATGTTTTCATACTGACAGATAAGGAGCTGCTGGCCCAAGCCCCCTCACCCAAGCTGCTTCTACTATTCCCAGACCCTCTTCCATGGCACCTCTAACTGTCCAGCCCCTAAAGGGTTAATTCTTGGAACAAAGGGCTCTGCTTTAGCCCTGTGGCCTGTGTCCATTCTGATTGGTCAATACACTTGCCCTGTCAGTTATTAAATATTTGAATATTAACCCCACTCATCAGTCTGCAGGATTGATATTCAGTCTACATCAAAGCAGGGTGTGCTCTTTCTTCCATTAGAATGTCAGTCTCTATTCCCCTAGGGGTCCATGGTTACACATATGCCCAGGGCCACTGTTTTCAAAGAACTTGGTGGTAAAAAGGCACACATACACACCCTAAAATCCCCAAAATGCTACTGAGTTGAGGCTCTGCTTTTCTGCCTCTAGTTCTCAATTCCACGACGGTCCATCCTTAGACCCAAGGCTGCAGAAATATGTCGGACAGGGCCAATGTGTGTGCCCTAAACCCGACTGATGGCTCCCACCCCACAGCTTTCTTTCTGTTCCAGAACACAGTCCCCCATTCATTGGATAAGCACATAGAGAATACCTACTGTGTGCCCAGAAGTGGGATATAGAAATGAAAGGGGCACATGCCCTCACCACAGAAGTTCAAACTGCACTGGGTATAGACAAGAAAACAAACACAGTACAACAGGAAGGCTGTTATAATAGAGATAAAATAAAGGCTGAGCTGTGTCCTGTGGAGTCTCAGAGGAGGAACTGCTCCTAATTCTGCACAGAGAGGCAGGGGTGGTTCTCAGAGTGGGAGAGAAGAGCTGGCTCTCTTTAAGGATGGGAAGGAATTTCCCAGGCAGCAGATGGGGGAAGATGTTGAAGACACAGGGAATTTCGTGTACAAAATATACAGAGGATACGAGGACACAGAAGGATCAGCAATGACCAGAGTGGCTAGGAACAGGAGGGGCAGGACATCAGCCTGAAGACGGTGGGGGGTGGGGGGTGAGATTGAGGACCGTGCCAACGAGTTTATCCTGTCTGCAGAAGGGGCTGATGGAGGTCTTTACGCCAGGAAGTGACAAGATCAGATTCATCCTGTAGCAAGATAATGTGAGTAACAATATGGAGACTGAATTGGAATGTAGAAAGTTTGGGCAGCCTGCAGAATTTGACTGAAATGGGATTTGTTTGCGAGTAATTGATTTCTTACAATTGCTCTGAGGTTTTTTACAGAGCCTTTTTAGAAGGAAATATCACTTGTTTCAGGTCATATATTCAAATAGCTTGCATCAGTCTACCTAAAGGTAACCGAGAGTAGACCTGGGTAAGAAATTCTGAGACCTAGGTTCTAGCCCAGGCCATGAATACCTCGCTGTGTGACCTTGAATAAGAAACTTAACCTCTCTAAAAGCAGTCACTGGGATCATACACTTAAAGCAGTCCCGTGCTCAGATCACAGGGCACGGGGTAGGAGCTGCTACCCAGGGCCCCCTGCTGCAGGACTAAAGGCATTATGTTTCAGTACTATCAGGGGCATGTAGTGCTTCTGGCTGAAGAGGTGGGAAAACCTACCCTATTCTCTGCAACAGGGTAGGGTCTGACTTCCCAGGGCCTGGCAAGCTTTCAAGATAAGAGTGTAGGATACCTGTGCTTTCTAATCATCGGTGACCTTTGTGATGAGTCACTAGGAAATACTGTCATTTCCTAGTGAAATGAACAGTCACCTCTGCTTCACCACCACTACCCTATCCCACCCCAATTCCCAGCATCCTTACCTTGGTAGGTCTTGACAAAGTACAGGCCACCTCCCTAAGCCCTGGATCAGTATCCAAGGGCCCCTTCCGGCAGCCCCGCCCTCATGGTTGGCCTGAAGTCAAGCATCTTGTGGTTGCCCCGCATTACATCATGACAGACGTTATTGATGCCTGGGAATTACTCAGCCCTTTGAAAAATCACAGCCACTATATTTGTCTCCATTAATATCCATGGCAGCACTTCAGTGAATCAATAGGATACTTAATGCTGAATTACACGACATGCCCAGGCAGGCTGCCTCTGTGGAGCATAATCTGCCAGGTGAAGCGCATGGGAGAGTGTTCCAAGCCCAGTGTGACCACACCCAGACTAGGAAGCGGCGACCTGGCATACATATGCATGTGTTTATCTGCTAGAAATGAACCACAGATTCTTGGTCTTTCCAATTATAATTGGTTTTTTAAGCCCCTGATTGTGCTTTTCTTTCCTTTCTTGTTTAAGTGAATCATGCTTTGTGGTATAAGAAAGACTTGGAGATTGGCTTTTTTCCTACTAGAAATCAGAGGAGAAGAAAAGAATCACCTGTTTAGGGAAAATAACAGATGACCCAGCTGCACAAACGTACCCCCATTCTCTGATCCCCCCCGGTGTTCAGGACAGGGCCAATGTATGTGCCCTAAACCTGACTGATGGCTCTTCTACTATTGATTTGACCCACGGTGCCATTTTCCTCGTTAGTAGCCTGACCTGTCCTCCAGGGATCTCCAAGCTCTACATCACCGTCCATCACCAGTGAGGACAGTCCTTCCCAGGCTACGGTTATTGCAGATGAAGGGAAGGGTAGCTCTTCTGTCCTCCTCATTTCAGTGTCTGCCTCTTCGATTCGGACCAGTTCAAGTATATTATTTATTGAATTCAGACAACTGCTCACTTATTTTCTCAATAGGCTAAAATAACTACCTGCCAGCCCCTCCTGAACTGAGGGGAAACAGGGGCATAACTTTTATTGCTGGGTTCAACACAGGCCCCGCTTCACGGCAAAGGACTTTTCCAGTTGGTTGGTTCATTTTCTTGAGGGCCTAGAATTTCACCATACATCTTTGTCTGCTAGACTGATATTTAGTCAGTGACTTTCTCCTTGCCTCCTTTGGCTGCTATGCTCTTTTATTTTAAGAAAGCAAAAGGAATGTCCTGCACACAGCCTAGCCCTGACCCCAGGCACCCTTTCTATCCTTTCTGGCCTATCCCTTAATGCCCCTTTTACCTTCCTTCTCACTCTAGTCTGATGTATCCTTCTTCTTCCTGATTGAAGGTTCACACAGATGCTTGTCTGATCATTCCAGTGGCCGCAAAATCTCATCAGCGCATCAGGCGGCCAACATCACAAAATACCAACGCAGTCCCTTCAAAGACCTTGAAATCATAGTACAGGAGCAACAAACTGAGAAGAGCACATTGGAGGGAGAGCCCATGGAGATGCGAGAGAGGGAAGATGCGTCGTCTTCCCCGCCCCCCGCCCCCGCTTTATCCATTTGCACAGAATCCAGGCTGAGTCCATTTGCTCTGGGGACGCTGCTCCCCGAGGGGCTTGGCTCCTACACTACCAAGGAGGGGGCGTGTTTTCTGGCGAGGCAGACTGCGCATGTGCAGAGCGCCTTGGCTTCCCTTCCACGTGACACATTATTCCATCTTCCACCCTGGAGGTGGGTTTTAGAGAGGGAGAGAGGAAGCAGGCTGTCCCGCTAGCAGGTTTTGGCTATATCACCGTAGACAAATGATTACCTACTTCTGTTTTCTTATCTCTAAACTGGAACAGAGGTTGTCAGGAAGATCAGATGAGATAGTTAGTGGGTAAGACTTTATAAATTATAAATGTGATATAAATGGACTCTGAGAGTCACACTGCCTGGGTTTGAATTCTGCACCCACCTCCCTAGTTGTGTGACCTTGTGCAAAACAACCTCTCAGTGCTTCAGTCTCCTCATTGTAAAGCGGGACCCAGATAGTGCCTGCCTTGTGAGATCAGTTGTACGGATTAAAAGCGGTAATAGAGATAAAGCACTTGCAACAGTTTCTGGCATGTACTTAGCACTCTAGAGAGCGTGGCTGCTGTTATTATTTTCCCCTTTTAGAATTCTACCTCCTGGGAGTCAGGATCTAGCCTCCCCTAAAGTGTAATGAAAGTGCCAAGTTAACCGCCTAGGGACCTGATAAGGGTGTGTGAGCTCTTGTGGTGGTCACAGAGGGCACCGATTGCTGTCCTGCCGAGGGGTTAGCAGTAGCGGCCCTTCCTCCAGAGAGACCAGGAGTATCATCACTCAAAAGCCAGACCCCGCTGCGCTCCTTCCACCTTCACCAAGATCCTCGTCCAGAGAACGGAAACTCAAGGTTCAATGTGAGATGAAATACGTCACCACTTTTAACAACATTTAGAAGGTGCCTCTGAAGAAGAGTAATTAAAACAGCACCCATATTTGTGATAACTTTTTCTCTAAGAACACAGGGTTCTCCACCGGCCGGTTTAGCACGTGAACAATTACTGTATGCAGAGTACCTTAAAGACGCAATATGAACCACAACTCCCAAGAGAGGTTAGCAACTATAGCAAAATAGTGACACAGACGCAATCCCAGATATGTCCTCTAATCTGTGCTGAGACCCTGATTCCCACACCTGCCAGCGCCCGGCCAGCACATGGACAGTACCTCAGAGCTGTCTACTCCAGAAAAAACACAACTGACAGCCCCAGGGACTGCAACCCCAGGTCCCCAACTCCGCAGCCAAAAAAAGAGCATTTTCCACCCGTGTTGGACAAGATAATTATCTTCATAAAGTTTAAGAAACATGATAATGGATCTCATCTTATATAGCACATTAAGTTTAGAATTTAGTGCAAGACAGTAAAACAAATCTAAAAATATAAGGCACTACAGTAGAATCAATAGGGATTGTTAGGAGCAGAGTGTTATATCGGAGGCGATAAAGCCTTGGAAATCCAAGAAAACAATGTTCTAGTAAAACTACGATAAATGATTTAATTACTTGGTACATAAGTTGGTATCTCTATGGGTTTTATAGTTTCATGGGATAAAAAACATGCACATCAGGGATCCATCCAAGATAATTCTTATAAAGAGCATATCCAAGAGTAGTATCATTTTGGCAATTCATGCTTTTAAATAATAGTATATTATTTTCTTCATAGACCTGCTTTTAAGCCTCTCACATGCTTTTAAGGTTTCACTTACCATTAGATGATCACTCTGAAGTTTCTCAAGTCTTTGAGCACATGAAATTACATCACCCGTGCCCTTCTCCTACTTCCTAGAACAGCCAGGCTCGGGAATTCCCAAGGGAACTTGATATTCCGAACTCTTTTTCATTTAGCTGGGTATAATTCCAAATGTTGGTTTAGAAAAATAGGAAACCATTTTACCTGAAGTTCTTCTCCCCTGTTCAGATAAACCAAACCGAAAGGGGCTCTCCCCATCCCCGCCTCAGAGCTGTTCTGAATAGTCAAACAAAGATTAAACTCTTGATTTAAGTAGCTATATCTGAGCAGTAATTAACATGAACATCAATTTTTTTTTCCTTTGATATGATGTGGTACTGGAATGTAAACCCTGATGAAGGTGCCAAAATTAACTGCAATGGGAAATGAATAATAATTATTTTAAGATGACTTTGCCCTTGGCACTAGCTCACATGGAGCCCTTTTCCAGACTGTGCTCTGCCCTTAAGAAATCTGCAAGTCAGGCACACAGGTCAGTTCCAAGGATCTATGAGTCCAAGGGGAAAAAAGGAAAAACCTCGGCTCTATGCCCGTGTCTCTATAGGTTCTCACCCCTGTTAGTTGGACACACTCGTCTCTTCCCTAAGAAAAAAGCAGAGGTTGTCTTCTCTGGGTTTGGATGATTTATAAGAAGTTAAGGAAGGAATTTCAAGTGGGGTGTGAGGCAGGAAGAAGACATCGAGACCTGTATAGGCATTTGAAGCAGGAGGGAAGAGGATGAATGTGGAACCAGAGAAGGGACTAATTGTAGCTTCTCCTCAGTGTAAACATCCGTTGATTTAACTTCCTAGGGCAGTGGTTCTCTATTTCTGAGAGCAATGAAAATTTGAGACCTGAATGAAAGCCCCGGGCTCACTTCCCAGAAGCGCGCACACAACACACCTGTGCACACACGTAAGGACACCATTGTGTCTGGGGTGTGTGGACCCATCCAAGGGCCCAGAAGCCCCACATTGAGAACTCCTGTACGCTAAGGACTTAGTCTAATACTCTTACTTAGTGACTGTCCATGGAATTAACAGTACCTCTGAATCCTGGGCTTGTCAAAAGTATGGGTTTTTTAGATCTCATCCAATTTCCCTTTTATGTACGAGCAATATTTTGCAAACGTTAGTTTTCTGCTGCCCTCCTATTTGTCATATCCATTACCGTGTCCATGCCACAGTACAATACCTGTACTACTACTGACAAAGTTTTTCTTCAAACTAACTTATTCTCCAAAAGAATGTTTGATACTGGATACCGCATTTCGAAAAGGTCGCGGACATGCAGGCTATGATGGTGCAGATCTGGTGGCACAGCTCCAAGAGGCCCATAGTGAAGGCAGTACAACTGCTGGGCTGGATACGAAGGAAGGTACCGTTGGAAATATGGAGATACTGCACATAACAGAAAGTTTCCCAGTGAAGCGACAAGTTCTTTTAAGTGCAGCTGAAGCAGCAGAGGTGATTCTACGTGTGGACAACATCATCAAGGCAGCACCAAGGAAACGTGTCCCTGATCACCACCCCCGTTAAGCATTCCCATATGCTATTGAGCCCTGGACCAGTTCATAGTAAAGTTGTGTTTGAAAGACTTCGACCTCCTGAAAGAAGACTATAGAATTGAAGTTTACCTGTGACTGTTATATCCTTAAGATTGGACATTTAACTGACCTTCTATCTGAACATGGGTCTAATTTATTTGCTATTTCATTTTCCATAAAATTCAGTTGATTTAAAAGTTCATTTCTCATACTGTGCATCAAAGTAAAAATTTGAACAATTAAAAAAAGAAAAGGGGCTTCCCTGGTGGCGCAGTGGTTGGGAGTCTGCCTGCCGATGCAGGGGACACGGGTTCGTGCCCCGGTCCGGGAAGATCCCACATGCTGCGGAGCAGCTGGACCCGTGAGCCATGGCCGCTGAGCCTGCGCATCCGAAGCCTGTGCTCCGCAACGGGAGAGGTCACAACAGTGAGAGGCCCGCGTACCGCAGAAAAAAATAATAATAATAATTAATTAATTAAAAAAGAAAAAAAAAAGAAAAGGTCATGTATAAACAAGAGATCAGCCAATGAAGAATGACCAGGTGAGGAGGAGTCTAGAATCCAAAGTACTAATTGAAATAATAGGGAAAGTTTAGAAAGAACTAAAGGTAAATAAAACAGCTGATAACAAAAATTCCAAGCGGGAAGTAGCCTTGTTTTGGGTTTCGTGTTGGTTTTTGGTGCAGGAGTCATTACTAGAAGAACCAAGTGTGAACAGTAGGAAAGGGAATAATCTTCCCAACAGTTAGGAGTGCCTCCTTGCCATTCAGTCTCCACATAGTATCTTTTTAAAATATGAACCATATTATGTCACCTTCCCATTCAAGCCCATCTGATGGCTTCCCACCACACCTGGAATAAAATCCAAAGCCCTCACTATGGCAGGTGGGCCCTACACCATCTGGCTCCCACCTTCCTCTCTAGGTTCATCTTCTCCCCATCTTCCTCCAGCTTGATTGTTCTCCAGGCCACTGGCCTTCTTTCATGTGACAAGCTCATCTCAAAGCCTTGCCATGTCCTGTTTCCTCTGCTTCAGATGCTCTTCCCTGGATCTTGGGAAGATGGATCCTTCTTATCTTTTAGATCTCAGCTCAGTTGTCAGGTCTTTAGCAAGCTCTTCCTTAACTGTTCAATCTCAAGTGGTCCCCACACCCAGGCACCCTCTGCCACTGTTTCATTGTCTCCAATGCATTTGTCAGCACCCGAAACTCTTGTTCATTTACTTTTTATTTTCTAATACTTGTTTCCCCTGCCAGAAATCAAGATCCATGAGGACCGGCCCTTGTCTGGCTTGCCAGCTTCTGGAATAGTGTCTGACACAAAGTAGGCATTTATTAAATATTCCTTGGGTGGACCGATGAGGAGTCAAACAGCATAACTTCCTTGTGAAGTGATTCATGAGTCTTCCATCAGTAGAGGTGGGTGAATCCAGTCACAGCCCTTATCAGGGATGCTCTGAGAAGCTCCTAGCATTGAGTAGGTAAATGAGTTGAACTCTAATTTTCAGTGCTGAGGTTTGCATATTTCATAGGCTCACGTCACAGAGGGGAAAGAGCATGACCAAGTCCGACGGGCCTGGGATTAAGTCTTAGTGTTGCTACTTATGCATGGGGGACTCTGGGCAAGTCACTTGATCTCCCTGGACTTCAGTGTACTCCTCATCTGTAAAATGCAAATAACGAGACCTGTCTTGCTGGACTGTGGGGCGTATTTAAGAAGATAACACGTGTGATGTACCGAACTTGGTGTCATGTGCCTACTTGGGATGCAACAGAGTTATGCTGCACAGCTTCCTCCACAACCTGTCGACCTTTGACAAGAAGCCTGATTTGTTGGCAATATTCAAGCTGGAAGAATTTGTGGAGGGCATCTTCTTTTCCTGAGAAAATAATATGCCGCTTCAAATTCTTTTTGAAAGTAAATAAGTGTCAATTCTGAAAGACAGACATCAAAATGAATGTGTGGCCTTGTATCTCTGACCCAAAAAAAACAGTTTAACCATGCTATTGATGTAGCTCTGAATTTCTCTGTGGTGGGTCTGGGGGTTCTCTCTTCTCTCACTCCTTCCCTGAGGGTTAAATGACAGACAGGGCTATGTTTCTCCCTGACCCACCATCTAATTGCTCATGGACCAAATCCACATCTGTTTGATGATGAGAGCACCCTTCCAACCTGCAAGAGACCCAGATCCACCCATCCTGTGGGCTGAGACTGTGGCCTCAACCTGGGCAGGCCAGGAGGACCTGCTCCCAGAATTCACTTGGTAAATCAGGGTTATTAGCCCAGGAAAGCCTCCTCAGAGGGCATTCTCCTAAGTCCCCAACTTTAGTCCAGACGGCCCTCAGGTATCCCTTCTGGAAGACAGCACGATATAGTGAAATGAACACAAAGGGTTAAGTCATGCTGAGATAAGACTCATTCGCTCTAGTTTCTTATTTCATCTTCAAACCCCCGACTCGAGCCTCAGTTTCCTCATCTGTAATATGGGAACCCTATCACCTGTCCCATATGTTGATCAGCAACTAATGGGATAGTGTATGTTCAGTGCCCAATTCTCGAATGTTTGCACCCGTCCTTCTCCTTACCATCTCATCACTACCTCCCCCGAACCCCTCCAGAGAAAGGGTGACGCCTCTATGCCTAAGAAACTTAACAGGAGGGTAGTCACGGCAGCCAACTAAATCCCCCCTTTCCACGTGAAGTTTGATTTTGGCCATGTTTAAGAAGAATGCCACGACCTTTAATACTATGCACCCTGAGTTAAAGGAATCCCCAAACCCAGCAACGTGTCCCCCCCCCCTTTCCTTTTCCTGCCTCTCCTCGCCCTGTGAGGGCCCCTCCCATCCGTTCTCCCAAGCCTCCATTTCACAGTGCTCCTTGTAGCCTTCTGCTAATTGGCAGTGCCATCAGGAGTATTATGTCTCTGCCTTTGGCTATGCCGTCACTTTGAAGAAAGAATTCCTGGGAGCACTCCCTCCTTCATCTGCTGCTTCCACCCCTCCGACTCAGAGCCTGAGCCCCGCGGTAATGCAATCACTGTGTCTATGAGACATGAGCGAAGAAGTAGCACAATGTTTCATGGCCAAAGCAGTTATGCATCTCCCCACCAAGACCCAGGACTAGTGTCTCCATTCTGTCCTGTCACCAGGGACATACAAAGGAGTCTGATTCCCGGACACGTGACCATGGGCCTTAATGAGAAATGCAGGCGGTGGCAAAAGAGACCACAACATCCATTACCTGGAGATGACCACACCTGCCAAGAGAGCATTCCATCCTAGAGCCTGTGCGGCCCAGGTAGTGAGGCTCTCCCTCTGGACCAGACCAGCACCTTGCTTGTTGGTGGAGTCTGGGTAGAAGGCGGATGGGAGCAGTAACCAGGTGACCTAGGACTTTAAATATCCGCCTCCTCTGGCCCCATTATCATCTGGGACCAGCCTAGCTCAATCTGTACTCACTGCCGTGGTATCATCAGTTCACCCAAATAGTTGTGTATCTTCAACCTGAGCACCTCTGGGACTGGGGAGCCCTCTATCCCCCAAAACAGCCCACCCAGGGTGCTGGCAGGCAGGGTAACACAAAAGTTAGGAGCAAAGGTTTTGAGTCAGACAGGCTTGAGTTCCCAGCCTGCCTCTGCTACATGCTGGTGGTAACTTTGCACATTACTTGACCACCCTAAGCTCTGGTTTCCTTTACTCTAGACTGGGGTAATAAATAGACCTACCTCTTAAAGCATTGGAAGAATTAAAGGAAATAAGAAGAAAAGTGCTTTGCCTAGTGGGCATTAAAGACAGTCATGAACCATCATAGAAATAATAATAAACATTTGTTGAAGACTGTGTCAGGAAGTGGATTAGGTGCTAGGAATACGGGGTGACAAAGACATGGTCTCAAGGTAGAGAAGACGGTCATAAAAGCAGGTGACAGAGAGTATGGGACCATAGCTCTATATTACAGTTCTTCCTCATAATGCAACAAAATCAGTGTCCCTGACTCTCTACTCACTGGCTCAAGTTCAGCCCCCCGGAACATCTAAAACTCACTCCAAACCCTCTTCCACATGACAGCCTTTAACCTCCTGAAGACCACAAATCATGTCCCCCTAAGTCCCCTCTTTTCTAGGCTAAACAGTCCCAGTTCCCCTCTAAAAATAATAAGCCTGGCTTATCTTTCTACATGCCTTTCTCCAAGGAACAAAAGGCATTTTACCAGCCCCAGCTCATTCATCCTCTCAGCACAATGGGCCCACAAAGAAAGGAAGATTTACCTGCCCTAGCCAGGCCTGATACCAAGAGAAATTTAATTCCATTTGGGATCCCTCCAGGGTCCTTCAGCTGAGACACGTCAGACCCCAGCTCAGAGGCACTATCCAGTGATTGTGACCTTCTTTTCTATTTCACCAGCTTTGGCTGGTGAGACATCACTGCCCAGCTCACAGCATCAGGCAACCAGAAACCCAGAGGAACCTTTGAGATCATCTGGGCCAGGGGTTATCTGCCTGGGCTTCATCATAGACTCTCCTGGGGAATGTTTAATAAAGACACTATTGGACAGCCCCATTCACCCACAAGAAATTCTTTTTTTTTCTTTCTTCCTGGTCGCACCGCGTGGCATGCGGGATCTTAGTTCCCTGACTGGGGATCAAACCCACGCCCCCTGCACGGGAAACCTGGAGTCTTAACCACTGGTCTGCCAGGGAAGTCCCAAGAAATTCTGATTTAATTGATCTAAGGGCCTAGGCATCAAAATAGTTTCCAAAGCTCCCCACGGCATTCTAATACACAGCCAGGATTAAAAATCCACCCGTCTAGCTCACCATTTCCTTTTGCACTTGAGAAAATTGTCCAAAGAGTAGACATGATCTGTCCAAGGTCACAAACTAGTTAGAGGAGAAGGCAGGATTAGAAGTCCTGGCTCCTGCTTCCCAATCTAGTATCTTTTCCACTAGGCTATCTGGAGGTTAACATCCTGACTTCAAACTAGAATCCAGGAGGTGTGTGCCATGAGATGCTATAGAGAAGTAGACAATGCACCTTACTCTTCCAAGCCCTAAACCCACCGTGTTAATCCCGCCCTCTTTTCTAAGTCTTTCTTCTCCTCCCTCACCTCTGTACTCCAGTCTTAAAATGTGTTGTCAAAGTGACATCCACAAAGGGAGAGCTCTATTCAGTTTTCAGCCAAAAGAATTACACAGGAAAGAACCTCATCGTAAATCAAAAGCCAAAAGCAATTCTTAAAACCAAATTAAGGTCCTAAGCGTTCAGCAAAGCCTCTTTAGAAATCAACCCTTCAGGGTCAGTCCTCTGCTAGAAAAAGGCTATGCAGGGGTTGGGGAAGAAAAGAAACAGTATTAAAATTCCAGAAATGTAACCTGAAATAAATAAGTGATATTTTCTGGCCAAGGTAATGCCAGGGTTTTAGTTTCCAATGTGATAGAGCTACTTTACATTTTAATAAATGCACATTGAGAAAATAATATTATTGCTCTGATATTGGGAGATTATTTGTGAACATAAAATATTAGAACTTGTCAGGAAGGCATTTATTTTCTTTTTCCTTCTTTCTCTACTGCAATATTCTTTCACCTAATGAAAGATGATTGCAAAAATAATTATATCAAACAGTAGCCAACACACACAAAATAAATGGGGGAAAAAAAGAAGGTTATCTGGCACTGGATTGCAAACACAAGAAGGGAAAAGCGTGTGTCAGAGCAAGGGGGGATAATTGCACATCAATCTGATGATTACAGAGTGGGTGGAAAAAATTAAGGCAACTGATTGGCTGCTGAATGTTCAGTTCCCAGATGGAAATCAGAACATGGATCAGAACTCATTAGTCAAATTATCCATTTCCTGTATCCATGTGGAAAAGCCAAAAATGTAGATGGAGTTCTGTGTTTGAGAAAATACTCTAACCTTAAAATGCTGCCACGTGTGAGCCCGTAATCATGGAACTTTGAGGTCCATAGCCAGTTTCCGATGGCTCTTGAACCCCTGAAATTATGTATATTCATACATACACACTTACCTGGAGAGAGATTCTATGGTTTTCAATATACTTCTAAAAAAGCTGTTTATCAAAAATAATTAAGAACCACTGAACTGCTCTATCCCCTTCATTTGAAAAATAAAATAAAAATAAAACTGTTCCCAGAAAATAGCTGGGGAGTTCTACAAAAAGTTAAACATAGAGTTACTCTGTGACCCAACAATTCCACCTCTAAGTTTGTACCCAAGAGAACTAAACACCTATGTTCACACAAAAACTTCACACAAATGTTCACAGCAGCTTTAGTCATAATAGCCAAAAGATAGAAACTCAAATGTCCATCTAATGCTGAATAAATAAACAAAATATGGTATGTCCTTCATACATGGAGTATTATTCAGCCATAAAAAAGAATGAAGCACTGATACAGGCTACAATATGGATAAATGTTGAAACCCTTATGCTAAGTGACAGAAGGCAGTCACAGAAGGCCACATATTGTATGATTCCATTTATATGAAATGTCCAAAATGGTCTTTTTTTTTTTTTTTTTGGCTATGCCGTCTGTCTTGCAGGATCTCAGTTCCCTGACCGGGGATTGAACCCGGGCCCTGGCAGTAAAAGCACTGAGTCCTAACCACTAGACCACTAGGGAATTCCCCAACAATAATCAAATTCATAAAGACAGAAAGTGGATTAGTGGTTGCTGGCGGGTGGGTTGGGGATTGGAAGTGACTGCTACAGGGTACAGGGTTTATTTTTAGGGTGATGAAAATGTTCCAGATTTAGCTAATGATAATGGTTTCAAAATGATGTAAATATACTTAAAACCCACTGCACTGTACATTTTAAAAGGGTGAATTTTATGTTAGGTGAACTATACCTCATTTTTTTGAGTGTCCAAAACAAAAACTTATGCACAAGTTCTCCAAGCAGTAGCAGAGCCAGGTCATAGGAGAGCACACTGAGAGCGAGTAGGAGATAAGGAAGATTAACCCAAATTGATGTCATGTGTATTTATTCACTCAAATATTGATGGATGCTCATTATTTATACATGCCAGCACACCTGGGCCCTGCCGACCCCAACTCCATAGGGAAGCAATAGACGTACGCCTAGTCTCTTGGACTGACATTCTAGTGGGAGGGAGATAGCCCACCAAACTCACAACAAATTGTGTAATTACAATAGTGGTGCAAGATGTGACGGAGAAGCACAGGTGACATGAGTGTGTAACAGACCAGACAGGGCAGGGGGCAGGAGGCCTCCTTGAGCAGGTGGGTCTAAGAGGGTAGGAGCCCAGCACATTTAAGGAACTAAAGGAGATCCATGTGGCCAAGGGCACCAGAGAAGGGCAGAGGGGTGTGTCAGGGTCTAGAGAGACAGCAGTGGCCTCTAGACCAGATAAAGCGTTTGGGTTTTGACCCTAAGCTGATGGGTCTAGCTGAGACGTGATCTGTTCCTAAAGCATCAGACTGGCCAATCAGGGGAGAACGGATGGAGAGAGGCAGCGTCATTGTACGGAGGGCAGTTGGGAGGCTACTGTGGTCTTGTCAGCCAGAAAAAGGGTCCAGGGCCAATGTACCCAACATGCATGCAGGCTGGAGGGTACTGATGGAAAGGAACCAGGAAAACCAATTTGTGCAAATGCTGTTACAACATCTGGGCTCTGCCACACCTTCAGGAAAGATATGAGGACTGCACATAGGAAAGTGAAAAGTGGAGTTGATGAGGTGGGAAACGTGAAGATGCTCGGTTATCCGCAAAGTCCAGTTTGAAGAAGCACAGGCTGAAAGGGAGGTAGCTTCCGTGTATGTGTGCTCACCAGAGGTGAACAGAGACCGTGGAGTGAGTTGAATAGAGAACCACCCTTGACGTTTGAAAGAAGCCTAAACCTGCAAAAGATGTTATCCCTGAAAGGTGTTAGAAGTTGAAAATGTATGTCGGTTATAGAAGGAAAGTAATGAGAAGGTTTCGAAGGTGGTAGTAACAATAACAGTAATAATAGCTAGTACTCACTGAGCATTTCGAGAGAAGAACTGGGCCAAACAGGTCACACGTGTTATCTCACTTAATTTTCCCCCGGGGACCTCCACGTGAGGGATGTCCTGTTACTATGGTCACCTCTCAGATGGAGCCACTGGGACTTCAGTGATGTCACTTTCCCGAGGTCGCAGGCCTAGGAAGAAGGGGAGCCAGACATTCACACGGCAGCCTGCCTCCCGCACTGCCCTCTCGGCCCCTAAGGCCAATGACCTAGTCCTCCCATCTGGGCCTCCATCACAGGTGGGGGAGGCTATCAGATTCCTCCTGAATCTTAGAGATTATGGCTAAGAGTCCCAGCCTTCAGCCCCTGCCCAAGTCAGGCTACGAAGGCCAAGAGGACCTTAGGCTCTGTGAGGACCTGGTATTCCCTGAGGCCAAAGCTCCTGCCAGGCCTGCAGGGACCCGGCAACCAACGAAACTGCTCTCAGGGAGACGGAGAGCCCTCCAAGTGACCACAGAGAAGCGGATTTCTCCAGCAAGTCCTGCTTCCCCTTTGCCCCATCTGCAGTCCAGGCCCTTCCAGGCTCTCCTTGTCTCCCCCGACCCCACTGGCTTATAGGGCCGGAGCCTCACACTTGCTTTACAGCCTGTAGCCCTTCTGTCTACAGTGAGTAGACAGAATAGACAAGGTCAGCATCTCATTACCATGACCACCCGTTATCCTAGGGATGCCCCCTTTGCCCTTGTACCCAAAGGTTCATTTGTTAGTACGAAGCATCACTTAGGGAATTGTTTAACAAGATTCTCTTCCAGATGGGACCTCAAAATGCCCCACCCTCTTGCCACCTTTCCAACGACCTTCTGAAGGGGATATAAAGTGGCCTAACCGTCTAAGAGCGCAGGCTTTGGAGTCAGACCTAGATTTGCAGCTGAATAAATGAGTGACCTTGGGTCGATTTATTTAACCTCCTTGAGCCTCAGTTTCTTTGTCTGCAAAATAGAAATAATAATAGCATCTTCCAACAACGTTGGGCTGTTCTAAGGTTTCCCTGAAACTACCTACATAAGATCTTACCTCTGTGCCTGTCACATAGTAATACTCAATGAATGTTCGCTGCTCTTGTTAGTAATGGTTAACAGAATAAAGGATCACGATAGGGGGGAGTTAGAACAGCGATTCTGCGTGTTAGACTCGCCTAGGGAGCTTCTAAACCACTCAGTGGGAGCTGCACCCCATACCAATTAAGTCGGAACCTCTGGTGAGGGAACCAGTTGTCAGGGTCTGTCAAAGCTCTCGGATGGGGCTTCCCTGGTGGCGCAGTGGTTGAGAGTCCGCCTGCCGATGCAGGGGACGCGGGTTCGTGCCCCTGTCCGGGAAGATCCCACATGCCGCGGAGCGGCTGGGCCCGTGAGTCATGGCCGCTGAGCCTGCGCGTCCGGAGCCTGTGCTCCGCAACGGGAGGGGCCACAGCAGTGAGAGGCCCGCGTACCGCAAAAAAAAAAAAAAGCTCTCAGATGATTCCAATATGCAGCCAAAGTTGAGGACCCCCAGAACAGGATGACCCGCGATCCCGTTCCCCCCCAGCTCTACCCAGATGAATGTAAGTCAAGTGAGCACCGGAGAGCAGAGGTTCCCCCAGAATGCCCAGAAGGTGCTGAGCTGAAAGTGAAGTCTCCCCTTACTCTAGTTTCAGACACACCCACCCACCTGTCTCTCCGAGCCGCTCTGGGCCTCAAAGTCACTTCAGGTAGGTTGGGAAGGAGACCTTCCTCACACGTCTCCCAAGGCAGGAAAAACTCTAGTCAGCCAGCCATGTTGTCCCTCTAGGGTAGACCAAAGAAAATCATAAGTAAGAGATGCGACATAAACAGTGTGCAATTAACCCTCCACCAGCCCCGGGGAAGACACGCGTTAGCTGTCTTGGCACAAGGCTAAGCTGAGACCCGAAGGAAGCCACCTGGGGTTGCACAAGAGTGGCAGCTAAACCGCAGTCCTTCAGAAGCTGCCCCTCCCTCCCAGCCGCCTTCCTGGGGTCCCGGCCGCAGCAGGTGGATGGACGGCTGTCAATTTAGCCCAAGTAAACGTGGAGTTAGAGTTGGCGGTAACTTTAGCCCCATCTCCATCTCCACGCAAGGTCTTTCTTGTTCTCCTACAACACTAATGGCATTTCTCTTCTATAACCGCCCCTCTGGCTGAGTGCTACCCGCCCCGACAGTGATCATTTGTTTATCAGGGGCTCAACGCATCCTCAGCCTGTCTCAGGAGCTGCCCTGCTGGCTCCCTACCGTCCTGCCCCAGGCTTCACATCCTCACTGTGCATCCTCATGGCCCATGTCGGCCTCAGAAGCACACTCCCTGCACCAGCGCAGTGAGGCCCCAGGAAACTGCAAATCACATGTGCTAGTTACCAGCTGACAAGCTCGCGGGGTACCCTACCTCTGGACCAGCCTCCCCTACCGGTTGAACTCCCGGCCCCGCCCGCCACCGCCATCCCCTTAGGCAGGAGGGCTGAGGAGGGGCCTGTCCTTCGTGGCTGGATCCGTCCTGAATGATTACAGGCTGAGAAAGGAGCTCTGTGATTAAGGAAGCCATTTGGGGGAGGGGAGAGGAGGTGCGATCCTAAAACACCTGCCTGGGACCCACTCAAGTAAGGGCAGATGTGCGCCTCCCACAGACAGAGGAAGGGCTCCAGGGGCTAAGCGCAGTTGAAAAGCAAGGTTAGTGAATTTAATGAGGTGATGTTAAGCAGCTTAATGCAGCTCGATAGCCTGGGGCTAGAGGAGGGGCCATAGCAGAAAGTCAGAAGTTAAGGCTGTAGTAATTAGATTTCACAAATGCCATTGTTATTGAGCCTGCCAGGTGGAAGGGAGGCTCCCCGAGGCCGCTTCTGAGACGCCCCACCCAGCTGCCTCCCACCTCTCTCTCCCACCCGGCCCGCCCACCCTCACCCCAGCACCGGTCCTGGACCCGCACCCGGCTCAGACCGCCCCCCCCCGCCCGCCCCTTGGGGTGGTAAAGGGTGTCGGGGGAGCGGCAGCTACCACTCTTCCTCCTGGTGGTAAGAGGCCGGCATGGCAGGCCCGTCAGGCGGCAGAATGTCTCAGGGGACATCATGCCCTGGTCACTGTGACAAGGTGTCAGTCCCCAGCCTTGCAGGGCTTACCCAGCGGTGACTGTCCTGAGCTGAGTGGCGATTGGCCTCAGGGCTCCTATTGGTAGCAGCGCCCTCGCCCTCGCTCTTCACCTGTGCACCCTGCAGAGCTAGGATGCAGAGAGGAAGTGGCCGGAAGGGAAGGGAAGGGAAGGGAGGCGTGGCCCGCCGTGGAAGGATTTGGCCTTCAAGCAAGCAATGGAGGGCTCAGTTTCTCCATCTGTAAAATGGCTCATTGCACAAGGCCCCAGGATGTAGACTGCAGTAGTGAAGGCTCATGTTGACCTTGCTGCTGGAGGTTTAGTGCTCTGAGGACAGGGGAAGCCACCGGGTGCCCACGCGGTAACAGGGAGCCATTAATACTGGCTGTGATAGTTCTTGAACCAGGAAAGCTACTTACCTCCGGGCGGGCGAGAGGGAGCTGAGTTCCTGCTCCCAAGGGACAGCCCCACCTGTGGAGAGGCTGCTCCCTCCAGTGGAAGGCAATGGTTATGGTCAGCGAGCTCGGCCCCCTCTCCCCTCCCTTCCGATCTCGTCTTCAACCCTTCCTCTCCCAGCCTGGAGCTTCACATCCCCACCAGAGAGCAATCCCAACCATCACAGACTCACAGGATCTGACACCAAAATTTGACAAAGGGAGTTGAGTTGATTGCCTCGGTTTCCTTTCCTGTAAAAGGAGGCAATGGGCCCACCTCAGCCCTCCTACCCCATTGTTCCCCTGTGCTGGGGGAGCCAGAACCCCACCTCCTGATGGCCTCCTGGCGGGGCTGGTACTCCTGAGCCCGTGACAAGCCCTGTGGCGGGTTCACAGCCGCCCGCCTGCCTGCCCCTGCTGGGAGAGCCCCCTTGGAAGCGAGCAACTGCTTAATGAGGTAAACACGCGCGTGAAATTACAAAGCTCTGGGATCCAGGCAGGTTCTCAAGCAGCTTATTTCACCTAGAAATTACCTGCAGCCTGCCCCCTCCCGACACATCCGGGGCCCTCCCCCAGCCCCCAAATCCCTCCCTTCTTTGCTCAGTCTAAGCTTTTAGAGGAGAAAAAAAAGGTGTGGAGGAAAGCAAGCCTGTTGATGCATGGCAGTTCGGGCAAGTTTTAAGGCCTCTGCAGAGTTTGAGAATGTCGCTGGAATGTTAAACATGCCGCTGGGTTCCCTCCGCCACTGCCTTGAGCCAAGTCCTGGGGACTGGGACTCTGCAGCAGCCTTCCCTGCTGCCTATGCTGGAATGTCTAGGGCCTCGGGCTGGCATCAATCCGGGATGCGTAGGGCCTCCTGGGATGTGGCCCTGTGACCAACCGAAGCTGGTGAAATGTGGAAGATGGTTTCCAGGGAGCCTGGACTCTCCTCCCCCGTGGCCCTGTGAAATTGACAATGATGATGGTAATAATCTCTAATGTTTCTTGAATCATTCATGTCTCAGACCCTGTTCTAAAGGATTTGCACATCCTAACTTGTTCGATGCCCACGACAACCCTATGAGACAGGTATTATTATTTCCCTGTATTTTACACATGAGGAAACTGGGACACAGAAAGGTAAGATAAAGTGACTTCTCTAACGTCAGAGCCAGTAAGCAACAGACCCGAAATCTGAACCCAGGAATTCTGGCTCCAGAGCCCACGCTCATAAATACTATGCTAAGTTGTTTCTTCATAAAAATAGTATTTTTAAATTAGTATGACTGGCTCTGATTTGAGCACTTTCATGCTGGGCACTGTGCAAAGACCTTGGCGTACCTCACGTCAGGGAATGCTCTCAACAGCCCTACAAGGCAGATGCTATGAACTCCTTTTCCAGATGAAGCATTGGAGGCTCAGAGAGATTAAGTAAGTAGGCCAAAGTCACACAGGTGGTGAGTAGATGAAGGGGATGCCTTCCCGAGTTTGTCTGAATTCACAGCCCGAGCCCACTTGGAGACAGTACCTCCCAGTGCTCCCTTCCAAAGGGGACAGTCTGAGTGCCTCTTTCTCCTGAGCTGAAGAATGAACGCAGGGTCTCTGGGTGTCCCTCTGCCTGTGTGCCTCTGATCTGACTCTGGAGAAAAAGTGCAATGAGAGAAATCTCTGCTTAACTCCCAAGAGGAACCAGGTCCCCTGCCCTCCCAGCCCTTGGCTCTCCACCGATATGCCCTGTGCTTGTCACCCTCATCCTTTCCCCCAGCCCCCAGCATCCCTGCTCAACCCAAGCAGGGATGTGCAGCTCCAGGCAAGCATGACGGAAATGTATGGCCAAGAATGGTGATGTATTTATTAAGTGAATCCGACAACTTTCATTAACCCAAGCAGACATTATTAAAACATGCCGGTTGTCTCTGGGAGGGGAAGTGCCCCGTGCAGGCTGCGAGCCAAGCCCCTGCTTGTATGCTCCAAGCCGCTGAGTGTGGGCTGGGCCTCCCTCCTGACATCCTGCATCTCATCCATCGCTTTCCATGAGGTGGGCCCCATCCTGAGCCCCCACGGTACTCCCTTACAGCGGTCACCACAGGACACCTCCGTCTGGCATCCCTCTGAGACAGGCATCCTAGACCCAGGCGGCCTGAGGCCCAGAGACCACAGGTACTCCATCCCTCCCCCTGCCTGCACCTGAAGATGGAGCTGCCTCGGGGCCCCTGGGCGGCTACACTAAATGCAGCACAGTAAACCTGACCAGAGTCCCGGCAGCGGCTGAGGAGGCACCACTGGACATGTGGTTTGGGGTGGTCCCCACTTTCTGGCCCACTAGGTAGAGTTATCCCTGGGGGCCCAGTAGAGGCAGGTGGGAAAGCAGGGGTGCCAGAGAAGATGCAAGAGGATGGAGAGGAACCGAGCAGAAAGAGCAGGACCAAGAAAGGCGGGAGACAGGCTGTTGGGACGGGACCTCCCCTGCACTGTGCGCCGCCTGTGATCATGGGTCTTTGCTGAGGTGCAGGAAGTAGTAATAATCCACGATGCAATTTACAGTGTGCTGTTTTCATAGGCCATCTCCTCTGCTCCTCATAAGTCCTGCTGGGAGGGTGATAGATCGGCCTGGTTTCCCTCGTGTGCCGAGGGTGAGAGGAAGCTCAGAGAGGTTAAGTGACGCAGGCGAGGTTGCGAAGTTGCTAAGTGGCAGCTCCAGGACGGGGCCCAGGCCTCCGACCCGGCATCCAGCCTTGTTTCACGGCCTCACCTCGCAGACGGCTCCTTTTACTGAGTTCCAAACTCTGGTGTCTGGCAGAGTCGAGACACTGTTCGGAGTCCGCCGTTCTGCACAACCTCAGAACCACGCGCTGTGCTCCAGGCGCTCGGGCCACATGCTGTGCACACCTGCCCACCCACAGGAGCTCAGGCCACAAGGCCAGCAAGGACCGTGCTACCCTGACTGGTCACCCGGCTCTCCATCACCTTATCTACACAGTGAATTCTCTACAGGCCCGTGGAGGAGACTAGCTAAACGCTGTGCACGTGTCCAGCACAGCCTGGCACACAGTAGGTGTTCAGCAAGCAACGGCTCCTGGCGTTCTGCTAAAAGACCAGGGCAAAACCTATGCAGTGCGGCCAGGATTTATTGACCGCTCTGGTCTCATCCTGGTTTGGGAACAGCGTGTTGCAGACTTTCAGGGATGGTCTCCTCCCATAAGTACACTCACCCTTGTCACCTCCATGTCCTTGTTTTTGGTTGAGAAATGCAGTCGTCATAATACTGGACACCCTGAGGAGACAGCACAAGGATGGGGCTGTAGCTTATTCATCTTTTATTCCCACTGCCTAGCATCTTTCCTGATGTGACGGATTATCGATACATGTTAACAGGTGGATAGAAGGGAGGGAGGAAGAAAAACTGCCCAGTGAACAGAAAGCGGATGGATGATAAGAATCTTGACATTCTGTGGCTGCTCTACCATCTCAACAGATTCAGTCGCCTCTTCACAACAGGACAGCGCAGGTGCTGCTTGGTCCCAGAGTCAGTGGGGAGAGGGGTATCCAGCTGGGGGACATGGGTAAAAGCCTTGTGCTGGGGAGAATGGGTCCTATGCCTACTCCCTGGCCTGTACCACATTTCTCTTCCCATCAGCAGGCCTGGCCAACCCAGAGCTGCCAGCCCTCCAGAGCCAGGAAAGGTGACGGCCACAGCTCCCCTGCCAGCACGGTGGCTGCCTGACGTCAGGCAGCGCCCAGGGAGCGGCAGGGCTGAGCTGCTAGCAGCAGGCGCCGCCACCTTAATGCTCTGATGCCTGGCCCAGCACAGCTGCACAGGCGGCAGAGACCCGCACCCATTTCTTCCCTCTCAGCTTGTCTGTGGAGAGGAGGTAACAGAGGGGGGCTCCCCCCTACTTCCACGCCCCTCTCTGCCTTGGCAGGGCTCCTGTCCCCACCCCACCCCTTCCTCCCGTGACCTCTCCTTCTCTAGGCTCCGGGGCCACTGCGGCTCCCTTATTTATGGGGAACCAGGGCTCTCGCCACAGGGGAGGGGAATATTTCTCTCCAAACCAGCTGCTATGAAATACTGCCAGGAGGGAGCCAGAGCTGGCTGGAGTCCTTACCTGCCTGCTCATTGGTAATCGCTGTGAATTTACTGTTTTAATCAAAGCACTAAGTGAAACAGGGAGCTCCGGTATCCTCACCCTGGCACGGCGGGGATCGGCAGCCGTGGAAATCTGTAGAGGATTCTCAACATTACGGCCCATCCAATGCAAAATGGATTCCCTACTCGGAGTGTGGCCAGAGCCCTCCCCCGCTGGGCAGCAGCGTGATGTAGCTTGTAGAGAAAGGATCTCAGGCTGGTCGCTAGGTCTCAACCACCCAGACTCAGTAATTATGTACTGAGACCCCTGCAGACACAGCCGAGTGAGAGAGGCCTGCGTCTCCCTTGGCCACGCTTCCTCGGGCTGCCTCTCGCCGTGGCCTTAACCTTTCCCAGAGCAGTTCTCGAAAAGCTCATTCTCTCTTACTTGTCTTTCTAGCCCACAAGGACTGCCCCAGAACAGAACAGCAAGCTCAGGGTAAACGGGCTTATCAAGACCATGGTTCCCAGGTCCAGCGGAGGGTCCCAAATCGGAACCCCATTGAATGACTCAGGTCCAAGGCCAGGTGGAGGCTTCACGCTGGTGGTGGAGCCACAGTCCTGTGATGGAACCGTGAAGCCAAAACACCTGGATGCAGGCCCTGAGTCAGTCACTTACGAGCTGTGTGACTTCAGGCAAAGCGCTTGCCTCTCTGAGCCTGTCCCACGTGGCCAGATGAGGATGGCTTCACAGGACGGTTGTGAGGATGATCAAATGAAATAATGTACGTAGATGTCCTGTGTAATCCATGAGGCGTTTGACCGAGGCACGTTGTTATTGTGGCATCGCTGGCGCGGGTGGAAAGTACAGAGGGCCCCAGGCCAGGCCTCGGAGAGCGGAGTTGGAAGGCCTGCTTCCTCCCCAGTAACCCCACGCACCACAGGCTCCCAGACCTAGAAAGCTCGGAGGGCTAAGGTCTCCCTGCTGGAGCCGCCTCTGATGGCGCACACACAATGCTCCCCTCACCCAGAGCGGCGGCTTCACCGTGCATCAAAAGGCAAACAGAAAGGCTACTGGGGCTGACCTCTCTGTCACCGCTCCTGGGGAAAGACTTTGTTTTGTGAGGAGGGAGGGGAGCCAGTCCCCATCTCGGTAAACAAACTCAGCCTTTCAATTAGCTCCTGTGCGGTGTTGATCCTGCAACGGGAGAGGCCACTGCCCTGCCGGGCCTCGCCAGGCCTCGCTGGTTGCTTCTGTGACTTTGCCAGGAGAATCAAAGAGGCAGCCTTGGGTAACCTTGTTTCATCTCAGATGCTTACAGGATCCCTTGTCTCCTGAAACGCATGCTGTCCTGTGTGCACAGCTCTCGGGCTGAGATGTCCACTTTTAATACAGAGGCCTTAAGGAGAGCCAGATCCTGAGGAAAGAAAGATGGAGCTGGGAGGGAAGGATCTGGCCTTCGTCCAGAGCATCCCGTGTGCCAGTGTGGAGACCGCGCTGAGGGGGACGGCGTGGGCCACCCGCTGGCTATGCCTCGTTCTCTGCTCTTTCCTCTGAATTCAAACATCTCGCATGGGCATCTCGAGCGCGCTATTTTAGAAGATGGGTCACATTTCGGGGGGACATCGGGAACAGAACTCCAAAAACAAGCCTAGCGGCAGAGGTTGTGGTTTGGGACTGAGCAGGAGACTCCAAAGTGGTGTCCAGGACGTTAAGGGGGCAGGATGAATGGCATTGCAGGAGGACAGAGAAGAATGGACGGGCAGCGCAGACAAGGTGGGGAAGACCGGAAAAGGGCAGGCCTGCTTTCCCAGATTATCCTTGGCGCCTGGGGTAGAAGGACTGGCTGAGCAGTGAGGTAGAAGGCTTCTGTTTACAGCCATCTATCTCCCATAATTAGCCATTTAGGAAGAAAATAGCCTTCAGATTCAAAGGTAAATTGACTTACATTGGGATAATAACGTTTGATTGAGCACGGGAAGTTCATCTTTAGAGTATGAGAGCAAACAAATTGCTTTTCTTCCCTGGTGCTTGGGAAGGAACAAGATGAGATTGCAGGTGCTCCCAGACCTGTGTTCCCGTCTCCTATAGGCATTATCTGGCCCAGGGCTCGGCCACTGAACCGAGGGTGCCCACGGCTCAGTCCCCGCTGGTTGTTTCCTGATCCTTGTTTTGGAGGGTTTTTAGACTATATTGCATCACACTGATGCAGCAATCTCTTACGATTGTCTACAAGAGCATGAAGAGACATGAATTCCCTCCCTTAGACAGAGGCTGGTTCATAAATACATTTCCTTATTGCTTCCTAGATTGGAGAAATGGCTGTGAGCTTTGGCTTCCGGGAACACAGTGGGAGCAGGGGGAGGGAGGCAAAGGTTTTTAAACTTTGCTTCCGACTCTGGTTGTGAAATCTTGGGTGATTTTCTGTAGACGTCACTGCATTCTGAGCTTCTTAGGATGGAGGATTAGGGAAGGGATGAGAAAGTGAGGAGGGAGCGTATACATCCTGAAAATATGTATCTGATATAGATACAAACTGACTGGGACTCACGGAATAGGAACGCTCCCTGGAGAAGTCAGGTAGTTTTTTGGTTTTTTTTTTCCAGAGGAAGAAAGTTTGAGTCAGGCTTCGAAAGGTAAGCGTGGAAGTGAATTATCAGAGATGCACACAGACCCCCAGGGCCTCGTTGGTCAGGCCGCTTCTGGCACTTTGGTTTCTGGCAGAAATTCAGATTATACTTAGGTTACTAAGAGAAACCAGGAATCACCTCAGTAGAGCTTCATCTCAGCTATGTCTTTCTTCCACTTATTCTGATGATGTATTTTTAGAATAGGGGTAAAGGGATGTGAACAGCCCCTAGATTAGAGCGTGTGTGCAGATATGGGTATGTGTGTGTGTGTGTGTGTGTGTGTGTGTGTGCACACGCATGAATGCACTACTACAAGTGGATGTGAAAGGTTTAAGTCCTTGAGTCTAAACATGGAGGAGCAAAATAAAGAAACACATTTTTAGGCTAATAAAGACCTGTGTTTGTAATCTACTACTGTGGAACGAAGTACCCCCAAATTAGCAGCTTAACGCAGTACACACTCCTTACCTCAAAATCTCTGTGGCTCAGCTGGGTCCTCAGCTTCCGTGGAAGCCAAGCCTGCAGTCAAGGTATCGGCCGGGCCTGCCGTCACCTCAAGGCTCTCCTGGGGGAGGATCTGTTTCCACGCTGAGTCCCGTGCCTGTTGACCCCATTCAGGCCTCCGCAGGCTGTCGGATTGACGGCCTCCACTCCTCGCTGGATGTTGGCCAAAGACCAACCTCAGTTCTTGCCCCATGGGCCTCTCCAACAGGGTGGCTTTCTGCTGCAAAGCAAACCTCAAGAAGACAAGACAAAGAGTGTGTGTGTCACCTAGACACACCCAGAAGTTACAGTCCTTTACGACTGAGTTACAGCTGTGACCTCTCACCACTCTGGCCATATTCTCTTCACTAGAAACAAGGCACTAGGCCCAGCCCACACTCGAGTGGAGGGAGTACACATGGGCTCGAAAACCAGGAAACAGGATCATTGGGACCCTGCCTTGGTCACACAGGCCCTGGGCTTCCAAGTCAAAACCCCTGAATGTGGACTGGGACAAGGCAAGCCCAGCCAGGGGTTGAATTCAGGAACAGAGCCCCAGTCTTCTGGTTCTCTCCCCACAGCCTTTTCAACTGCAGAGAAGATCACACATGAGAACGGTGGTCAGTGGATGGGCTGGAGCCAGGGGAGTGTCCTGGAGAAGACCACCCAAAGCTTATCTACTCAACAGCTGAAGTAGGTCCCCTGCAGAGGACCGTGGTGATCCCAGAAGTCTTCCCCAGGCTTGACAACCCCCTAGAGGTTTTCATATGAAGGAAAAAAGAGGTTTTCTTTTGAAAAAAAGTGGGCCTCAGTTTCTACACAGGTCCCTGTCTGCCTGACCCAGATCCAGCCAGATGCCAGGAGAGAAGGGGTGAAGCAGAGAGCCACAAAGCGGGTATAGAGGAATCAACAGCCCAAGAAGAGTGGCCACCTTTTCACTCTAAGAATTCAGGCAACAGAGGAGAGTCAGGGGATGAAATCGCAGGCGCAGCAGAAAGCGCCTGCCTTGGAGAGAGCTGCCAGGGGCCAAGACACCAAGCTGGAAGAATGCAGCTGAGACAATGGACGCGCTGAAAAGCCCTGGAAATAGGGCGCACAGAGTCCCGCTGCTGGGACGTCGTCACAGATTAATAAGGTTTTTGAGGATTTCCGAAAACGTTTCTATGAGTCAGAGCCTAAGAGGGGCCAATGTGGGGCTCTTTGAAGCGTCCTTTTCAGCAGCTTGAAACGGCAAATGTCTCTGCACCCAGCAAAGAGGGGCAAGGCCTGGGCGAGCCAGGAAAAGCTATTGTGTCTCTAGAAAATGGGAGCCCACAAGGGGACTTTATAACAGCCCCGAGCAAGCCATTGAACTTGGAAGGCGGGCACATGCTTTAGCCCGGGAACAATCCACCCCAACAATGCGAGGGAGGCCGCCACTGCTCAGATGCAGAAAATCCATGATCTTCAGACTGAGGGGGATGGCATGCTCAGAAGCCTAGAGTAGGCCCCAGAAGTCTGAGATAATGTTTACAAGGCAAAGCAAGAATTATTATTCCCACTGTAGAGGTACAGAAACTGAAGCTCAAAGACATTTCATGATTTATCCAAAGTCTCAGGAATAAATGATAGAACAGGCAATCATTCTGTATCATTGGCATTCAATAGTTAGTAGCAGATATCCAAAGCACCAGTGGCATAAGCAAGCTAGGGGTTAAGTTTTCTCTCACATAACATGAAGTTTGGAGGTAAGTAGGCAGCCCATCCTTAGCACTGGCTTCCATACTTGGTTTATACCTCATGGTCCTAAAACGGCTGCTGAATCTCCAGCTATGGCTCCACATTTCAGGCAGGAAGGAAAAAGAAGAGGAAAAAACGAAATAGATGTACCGTCCCAGGTAAATCAGCCATCTTTAAAGAATGGTTTCTGATTATATCTCATTAGCCACCTCTAGCCGTTCAAGGGGGGCTAGGAAATTCATATTTTTTAGTTTAGTTACATTTCCTCCTCAACACTATAAGGATTCTGATGGTAAATAAATGGGAGAATGTATATTAGATAGGCAAATTTTTTTGCTGTAAGATCCAAATTTCCTGAATCTAAATCCAAAATTCTGTCCACTACCTACACTGCCTGTGGTGACCATGGACAGAATGGCCCAGACTACTGACTAATACCATGTCCCCTGACTCTAACACAAAAGCAGTGGCTGCACTGAACTATCCAGCACCCAGAGCATTCCGCTGCCCAGCACTGGTGTTGCACGAAGGACCCCAGGAAAATATGACTGTGCCCCCTAAATCCTGGCCCCATTAGCTGTGGGCCAGCCCAGATCTCCTCCACTCGAATGAACTCATATCTCTACTTCTGAACCAGGCACAGGCCTTTGCTGCCGCAGGAGGAATATTGTGGGATGCTGTGGAGGAATGAAGTAGCTGTTGTGTTCCACTCTAGACAGAGCTGGATTTCCAAGTGATAACGGTATCGGACAAGTTACATAGAAACGTGTATGCCGGCATCAGAGCAGAAGAATGGCAGTCAGTTGCATATATGTTTATTAATTCCCCAGCGATCGGGGCAAGCTGCCACGTTCTGCCCCATTGATACCAACTTGTATTCCATGTCAGGGAAGACAAGGGTCCCATTTTTCACTGGTGCAGCACACAGAGAGCCCATAACCAGTCATGGGGGTAGGAACGTGAGCGAGCAGAGTGGGGCCACTTTGAGACCGAAACAGTTTGGAGCTCCCACTGGAAACAGTGACTCTGACGGGAGGACAATGTGACAGGGTCATTCTTCCCGCCAGCTTCCTCTTCCCCCAATTCCAAATTTCTCCCTATGACATTTCAAGTTGCAAGGCTCCCATCTCAGAACTTTGACTTTGAATGCCTTTTCATACTGGCCTTGAAGAAGATGGTGTCACCAGTGACCTTTGTAAAAGACCACGGGGACTTAATTAAAACCCAAACTTGGCCACTTAATTCAGACGATCCTGTCGACTCCTGGGTGCTGGAGGGAACTCAGGCTCGTCAGCTTGCAGCCGGCTGCTGGCACTGCCCCTTGGTGTCCCCACGTTGTGGAGCTGCAGAGTGACAGGCAGGCTCTGGCCCAGGCCCCAGGACCACTGATGCCACTCTTGGCGAGAGCGGGGCCCAGCCACTGAGAGCTGAGGGGCTCTGTGGAGAAGGGGAGGAGCCCATCGGGGAGACCGAGGCATCTGTGCAGGGAAAGGGCCTCAGAGGAAGAGATTGGGGGTCACACGGGCTTCCGGTGACGGCAAGTCTAGAGCAAGGGCATTCCTCCTATGTCCTAGCTTTCCTCTGAGTGACTCAGCGGAGGGACTGGAATGCATATAATGACCCCATCCTGCTCCCTCCTCCTGCTTTGAAGATTCCAGCGATGAGCAGATGACTGTGCCCACACGTGTCCCCTGGGCCCTGGAAACCGTACCCTGGGCTCTGCCTCTCTCTCCCAGAACCCATCCCCAGAGGCCACGAACTCATCTGGAAGGCCAGGTTGGATGTAGTTTCTGCTTTTTATACTTTATTGGTACTGGCTTTTATTCCTGCTTCCCAAAAGACGAAAGCAGGGCGCGTGGTGCGAGAGATGCTGTGAGGAGCTGTGTGCTCCTAGGAGAGAGTGGGTGGAAGCATCTTCTCACCACAGCCAGTGTGTGCCTGCCGGGAGATGGGAGGCAAGATCCTTTCCAACCACATCCAATAACTGCATACTCAATGCAACTAAGAAACATGGAAAGAGCTTCTCAGAGGTCAAATCAGCTGTTTGATCCTAGGTCCAAGGTCCTCACGTTCCCATCTCTCCCCCTACAGAAGGAAGAGCATGTAGGGAAAGGAGACCTCAATTCCGGTACTTCTCCCACCACTAACTGTCTGTGCAACCTTGGACACATTACTTAAGCTCTCTGGCCCTCAGGTGCCACCTCTGTAAAGTACAGTGAATAATATTCTGCAGGTGATGAGCTTCTAGGTTTTGTTGCACTTAATTCATTCATTTGAGAGTTTGCTAAGCATCTAGCATATGCCAGGCACTCATTAGATCTGAGCGTAAGACAGTGAACAGAGCATTCTTGCTACACTCCTTCATGGACATAGATGCTGGACGTCAGAGTTACTGGGACTTTCTGGAAGGGAACCCTTGAACTTGGTGAACAGCTTCTGGAGAAGACAGCTCAGCCCCGAGGCGGGATCCGCCACCACTGCTTAAATGGCTTTCCCTGTGGTCCATCAGAGCCTAGGGCAGAGGGATTCATCCTGGGAGGTTTTCCTGCCTTTCTAGGGGCCAAGACCTCGGCTGCTTCCCCCAGCTCCTAAAGGAAGAAACCCTTTGCCAGTCTATGGCTCTGGCTCTTAAATCATAGCTTATTACAATTCTTTATGACCACGCACACACCAAAGAAAGCTTTGGAAAAGCAGGTGGTGCCTGTGCCTGGAGAAACTTCTGGGAAGAAGCTCCTGGCTCACTCTGTTACTACCCGTCACCTAAGGCTTTGTCATTTCTTGTCATTCCCCTGTCACTCTCAAGGGGGCAGTGTGGCCTGGCTGAGGGGACTGAAGGGCGGGTGGTCAACGAGGTCTTTGGGAAAGGAAACCTCATTCTAGTCCTGTCTTTGTCACATACTGGCCGTGTGACCTTGGGCAAAGCACTTAAGCTCTCGAGTCACAGCAGCGTCATCCATAGATGGTACCAACAGCATATACCTCTCAGGTTGTGGTGGAGATGAAATGAGATGATTTACGTAAATGCTTGGTAACTTAATGAGGCTCAAATCAAAGGTCAAGTGTTAACGATAGGAAGACCCTGACAAGGGAGAAAGAGGCCGAGACTCAAGTCATCAGCTGAGCAGGTATCTCTCCAAGGCCTCCACGTCCTGGTGTCGCCTCCTGCGTATTCCTGTCCCTGTGTCCTCCCACCAGGCACGGCTGGACTCGGCTCCTCCCAGGGGCTCTGCAGCTGCCCCTGCCCTGTCCCCACCTCCAATCTCTGGGGGCCAAAGAGGAGGCTAACTTGGGCTCCTTTGTCTGCCCGCAGCGGGCGTCCATCCCTGTCAGGCCCCTCCTCCCTGCTCGAGTGGGTTAAGAGACTTGGAGGGAGAAGAGGAGGTCGATGGCGTAGCTCTCGAGTGCTCTCCAGCCGGGCTGGCGGCCCGCAGACCTTGTCATGGGGGCCACAGCTGCGGGGACACAGTGCCACAGGCAGCCGGGGGGACCCTGCGTCCACGTGCAGTGCCTGCTTGGGAACCACGTGCTACGACCAGGTTCTACAACGGGTCGACCAGGCGCTACGATCCGTTGGGCCCAGGGTCCCAGAGCAGCTGCAAAGTGGCTTTTGCCAGGAAACACCTCTCCCCCAGAACCCCACCCCGCTGGCCCGGAGGGCTGAGAACTGCACGGCGGAAGGCTTGCAGAAAACACCGCGTAGACCCTAAATGCAAGTTCCTTCTCTGTGGCTTCAGAATTCTATATGATCTTTAGGACAATGATTTTTTTTTCCTAGGTTCTAGTCAGGGCCTCTATCTTTCTATGAGGACCCCTGGCTAGACAGAGAAGGGGAGTTAGCCAGGAGGATGTGTTAGAAATCAGAGAATTGTAGAGCTGGCAGGGGCCTTAGAGAGTTTCTGCTGCTGCTTCTTTCTACCCTTAAAAGTCCCAGTCATGAGGCCTCCGGGGCCCAGAGAGGTCAGCCGACTGGCCCAGACCCTCCAGCGGTGGACAGCCGGGAAGAAAGGACTCTCCCCGCCCTGTAGGGCTGAGCCCTACCCTTCACCTTCCTCCTTAGCTTTTAGCAACTCCCCATCCCTCCCAGCCCACTCCTCTGTCTTCCACGTCCTGGTATGTGGGACACTGCACTGCACAGTCCTGTGCCCGGCATGGGGGTGGGGACTTGGGAGTGGAAGGGACACACACTGTGCCAACACAAGATGGAGGGAAAGGAGTCGAGGGATATGAGTTCTTTTCCCCTTTAAGGCAGAAGGAAAGACAGAGCTCTGCACATGAGCCACTCCTCCATCTCTCCCTGTGATTTGCCTGTCAGTCAATGAGCAAACACCTGCCCATCCACAGGGCACAGGTGATGAAGTGAGGACCTGGCCTTTTCCTCCAGAGGAGGACAGTCAGATTGCATCTCCTGATGCCGCAAGTACCACTGCGATGATGACAAACAGTCCAGTGGGTCAACCTGCACAGCTTCCGGGGGAGACGGATGGGACCGATGACTTCCCAGCTTTTGCCGGGGGGGGTGGGGGAGCAGTCAAAAATCCCTCTGAGAATCTGCTAAAAGCTATGGAGACGATCGTTCTCCCTCCCTAAAGCTTTTATGCACATTCACTCAAAATTAAGAAATTGCACGAGTCCTGCAAATCACCCCATCTGTGCGTGCCCAGACCCCAGCTGAGGACGCTGTTCTAGATTGTCTCGCGCATACAGGGCAGTGTGGCCACAGGGAAATGACCAGCAGGCACGCAAGTGGGGCTGACAGACAGCAGGGAGCAGGGCCAGGCGGGAGTTCCACTGCCCATCCTGAGCCCAGAGGGGAAGCGGCAGCCTGGCAAGTGCGGGTCTGCTGCTGCGTCCGCTTAGCACCCTGCCCTGCTGCCCACATGAGCAGTAGGGGCTGCGGCTGGGGCCGGGGACAGTGTGACACTCGGCCCGCTGCCGTCAGCCAGAGAGAGCTAGCAGAGTGGAAATGCCGGCGCCCCTGCAGCCCCCCAGGTAACGGTGCTAAATAAAGGTAATTTTCACGTCACCAGCTAGCAATGGCTGAGCGCACGAGCAGTGGCCACAGAGTCAGTCGCTTACTGGGCTTGCTGTCGGGCAACCGCTCTGGAGAGCCACCTGGCCCATGGTCCGTGTCCACACAAGGATAACCTGCAGAGAACAGCATCTTGGTGCCATGGAAAGCGTAGCCCACAACATCTGCTTCTTCAAAGCCCTGGCGCTTTTCCTGTCGGAGAACCGTTCTCCGCAGAAAGGGTGGGCTCCATGGGCTTCTGGCCGAGGAGCCGTTTGTGCAAGCGTCCTAACGTGGCTGGACCACATGCCTCCTCCCCTCGGCCCCTCCTGGCTCCTAGGCACCCACAAGGAAGGCCTGCCAGGCCCTCTGCTCTAGCCAACAGCCCGCTTCTCATTATTTCAGGCTCTTTGCCCCTGTGGCCAAACCCAGCTCCCCACAGCAGCTTTCACTCCCCGGAGCGCACACGGCTCAACCTGGGACTGGTTCCAAACGCATTTCCTCCCCGAGGCCGCCACAGATGGACCTGCCAGGCCTAACTGCCCTGGTTCGTTTGGCCCTGACCCAAACAAAAGGGCTACTTACGCCCAGCCCCAGGGAACACTGCTTCCTGTGCGGTAGGCTCACCTGCCATGATTTCTTTGCCATGGTCCTTCCCATCCTCATGTGTTCTGTCTTTTTCACTGAACCAGACTCCTCAAGGAAACTGCCTCTTCTAGACCCCAGTCTTCTGTGGGAGGCCACACAGTGTAGGGGAAGGATCATGACCTTTGGAATCAGCTGAGACTGTCAAATCCTGGCTCCCCCGCTTCTTAGCTGTGCGACTTCAGACTTTGCTCTGCTTCGGTTTTCTCATCCCTAGAAAGGAAACGAGGATGCCTGCTTCACTGTGTCCTTTACAAGGAGTAAAACAATAACTGTTGGGAAAATACCTGGAACAGGGTCTGAGACATCATAGGTGCCTAGCTCACTTAAGTCCCCATCCAAGGGGCCTGACAGTGGTTCTAGAATTTTATTCCATGGCCCACCCAGGGCTGCAGACAAGCCCTTAGCCATCGCAGGGACTCATCTCTGGAGAGTCCAAGGCAAAGAGCCCCCAGCTCTAGCATGCAGGCCCCAGAATCTGTCAGTGCCCTGAGGAGATGGAAGGGGAGGGGGTCTCTTGGCCCAGAAAGGGGCCTGGGGCTGCTTGGGCTCCAGGAATGGTGAGCTGTGTGACCTTGGGCAAGACACAGAACATCTCTGAGCTTCCTTTTCCTCATCCTAAGGAAAATCACCCTGTCAACTTCAAGCATTATTGTGAGGAACAATGTCAAGTGGAGCGGTGTCCCGGGCCATATAACCAGTTGGGGTTTACCCTGCCCAGACTCGCTCCCTGCCAGAACGCATGGAAGGTCACCCTGGGATTTATGCCTGGAGGTTAAGGAATTCTCTTGTTAAAGTGTTTATACCCTTGGGTTACGGCTGGTTCCAAGCGTCAAGCCAATTGCTAGAGTTGAACACCTTAATACCATATTAATGTATTAGATCACTTTCTAATAAGGCAAGTGCCCCAGGAGGTGGGGTAAAATGAGACACACAGGACAAGCAAACTGTGGTGAGAGAAGACACAGGGAGAACAGGGGAGGAAGAACCTGGGTGGCGTACCCAGCTAGAGAGGGTCCTGAGAAGCCTGAGCTCCGGGCTCTCTGGTAGGTGGAGAGAGGGGACGAGGTGGAGACCAAAGCCAGGGAGATGACAGGGCAAGAGAAGGTTTTACTCCCTTGAAAACTTTTCTGGCCATATGTCCTGCTTCACTCCGTCCCCATCTTCCTCCCATCCCCCACTCCACCTACACACTCCCGGGGAACATCACGATCTTCAGTTACCGGGTGCAAAAGCCCTGGTTGCTACTTCTTCTCCCCCGTGGACGTGGACAAGCAGGCACACTCCTCCCCCCTGCCCGGGATGACAGAGACTACGGTCTGTGTCCCCAGCTTCCTTGAGCTGGGGACAGCAGCCCCCGCCCCCCAGGCACAGCTCAGGTCCTAATTACACCCTCCATCACTTTCCCACTGAGGCTGAAATGGGGACAGATCGCTCACCAAGCAGTGGCAGCGACCTTCACAGGCCGTTTCACCTCCATCCAGCCCCCGACTCCCCCGGGACCAAGTTCTCTTTCATCTGGAGCGTTCTCTCTGTGCCACAGCAAAGCCAAGTGCAGCCATCAGAGACTAGGGGGCAGGAAAGGTGGGCTTTGGCCACACAAGAGGGCAACGAAAAGGGCTTTACCCACAGTGGCTCATTTCTGGAAGACCTGGGGACTTAGGACTGGCTGATAGTTGCCAACCCGGGGACTTGGGGACCAAGAAAAGTGAGTGCAATCTTAGACTGCATTAATTGCAAAATGATGCTCAAAACGTAGGGACGTGATGTGTCCCTCGGCTTTGTTCGGTCAGGCCACATCTGGAATTTTGCATTCAGTTCTAGAAGTCGGTTTGAAAAGGGATGTTAACAAAACAGACCAGGGTGGTTTAGGTTGAAGGATCATGTCATATGAGGAAGAGGCAGGATATATGCAGTGGTTGAGAACGCAGATCTCCAGAGTCAGCTTCCTGGGCTCACATCTGAGATTCAATAAATGCTCAACAAATAAACCAGCATTAGTATTAGTATGAGTAATTACTATGAGTATTATTATTTGTATCTGTATCAGTATTAATATTTGTATTTGTATTCATACTCATGTTGGTACTGGTGTTAGTGTGGTCACCCAAGGATACTCTGTGCTGCAGTTGGACCCTGGTCGGTATTTGGGGGGAGCCCCGCGCGGAGGATGAGGTGCAGTAGAGAGAGGGGCTCTGGGCTGTAACTGAAACAGGACTCAGCTGGCAGCAGGGCCCAGGGATGGCACCTGCCCAAGCCCGGCGGGGTGAGGACACGGGCAAGGTGAGGCGAGGCGGTGGGACACAGTAGGCCGAGGTGCAGGGCATTTCTGCAGAGCACAGGTAGCGGGTGCCCCAGTCAGGAACCTGAGGCTGGGGGGTCAGGGGCTGCACTCCCACCCTCCAGGGAGTGTCCACACCACTCGGGGCCCAGAGAGGACACGTGTGCTTTAAGTTCAGAGACGTGGGAGTTCTTCCCCCAGCACTGCCACTTAATGAGCTGTGTGACCCAGTGCAAATTACTCCTCCTCCCTGAGTTCCCGTTTCCTCATCTGAAACTGAGAGTGGATGCTTCAGGGGGCTGTGCGGAAGGGGAGGCACTTAGCAGGACCCGCGCACGGCACCGTGATGGAGTGCCAGCTCCCTTTGCACGGCAAGGAGGGAGGAGCCCGAGCCGTCGGCGGTACAGCTGATGCTGCCCCCACCTGCAGGCCCTGCCGCCTTGGCCAGAGTGACGCTGGTCATGGACAAAGCGGCCTGAAAGTCCTGCAAGAGTCAGAGGACAGCTGCGCACCCCACGCGGGCTGGTGCGTCGGTTCCCTCCACGCAGACCCAGCCTAGGCTCTTCAGCTCTGGAGGGCTTGGAGGGCCCTTCATCTGCCGCTGGGTTATTTGTGGTCCCTGTTGTCACGAGGAACAGAAGAGAAATATTGTCTCCAGCTGGAACCGCAGGAGGCAGACACCTCAAGAGGCATCGGCTCGGGGCGGCAGTAATTGCTCTGATTGGAAGGCGTTTCGTCAGGTTGCTAGGAGGGACGGGGAGGCGCAGCCAGGTTGCCGGTGCCCAGGGATTCTGGGAAAATCCTGGGGGCCTGTGGCTCCCTTGAAGAATGGGCGCCGGGCTCCACGCACCAAATTGCTGTTATTTCTTTCTGCCTGCAGCAAACTCCCTGCTGGAGTGACGGATGCCCTGGGTTTCCTGGGCCTCCCTCACCTCAGTTATCTCAGGAGACAGAATTCTAGCCCCGCTCATAAATCCAGTCACTGGACACATATATCCTGAGTGCCTACTAATTGCCAAGTTGCATTCTAGGTGCTTGGGACGTGCCAGAGAACAAAACAGATCCCTGAACCAAGGAGACAGACTCTAAACAAAACATAATAGATAAGTAAATTATATAGAATGCTGCAGTGTGTTAGGTGATGGGATACAGGGTAGACAGAGCAAAATAAGCTGGTGCGAGAGCGCCAGGGCAGGGCACCCCAAGGGAAACGTTCCACGGGGCTCCTCTCCTTCCCCTCCCCAGCCAGGGACGCCCAGCAAGTTTCCACCAAACCACTTCTGGTTGCTGTTTCAGGGAAGGAGAGCCCCGGCCTCCTCCAGACTGCTGTTCCCACCCCGACCTGCCAGGGCAGCCCTCCCAGGTAGCTTACGTTTTACAAAGCACTTTCAACATGGAAACTCCCATTTAATCCTCTCCCTAAGGACACCCGAGGCCAAGGGTGCTTATTCCCATTTTGTGGATTAGGAGACAGGGGCTCCCAGAAGCTGAGTAACAAAGACCAAGGTCACACAGGTGTAGTAAGTGGTGTTGCCCAAATATGGCCAGGACGTGGACTCACGTCCCAGCTCTCGGCCACCCTGCAGCGTGGCTCTCACTCCCCAATCTCGTGCCACCCAGAACAATCCCATGAGCCAGGAATAATAAAGCCCATTTTGCTGATGGGAAACTAAGACTCAGAGAGTCTAAGTAACCTGTCTTAAGTCACACAGCAAAACAAATGGCAGAGCCAGGACTTTTCCCAGATCTGCCTCCAATCCAAGGGCTCTCTCCCTGCCCCACAGATCCTACAGCTTCTTACATCAGCTTGTCCTTCCTTTCTCCGAGCCATCTCTGCACCCAGACCCTGGCTCTCTTTGCATTCAATCACCCCCATGAACACTAAAAAAAAAAAAAAAAGAAAGATGGCAATAAGAATTGTGTTCAACTATTTTACTTAAGTCATAATCATTCCTAATCTAAATTTGCAGGAATGTATTACACAGTCTAATCATTCACATATATTGTACTGCAGTTTCAATTTAGTGAAAAGTAAAATCCATTCAGAAGGCAGAAATACGTTCAATGAACATCGCCCAGATTACAGTCCTGCAGTTGATAAAGCACAGCCGGGTTTTTTTGACTCAGGGGTTAGTGCTGTCTGCTCTGGCTTGGGTGCGTTTCCAGAAGCTCCGCCATGTACGGTTAAAGGCTGCGCGAGTCCAGAGCAAGGTGGACGCTCCAGGCTGCGGGGTCAGGGCAAGGAAAGGGCTGTGGGTTTGGACTCACTGCCCCTGATGGCCCAGACACCCGGCTGGGGTATGCTAACCACTGAGCGTCACCGCCCCACCCCACCACTGTCCCTCCAGCTCTGCTCCAGTCCAGACTAAATGTGCCTTCACCTGAACAGAACATGCTCTTTCTGACCGCCGGGCCTTTGCACGTGTCATTTCCTGAGCTGGGAACACTCTGCAGGCCCATCTTATCTGCCCGTCTCCCATTTGTCCCTCGGGTTTCAGCTTAGATGTCATGTCCTCTGTGAACCTTCTCCAAGAACCACTGTATCTGGTGGTGACTCTCCTGCACATCATCATGGTGCCAGGCTCCTGTCATCAGAGCAGTGGCCACTCTCTATCTGGCCGCTGTCTGGCTGTCTCTCCCACTAGACCACCAGCTCCCTCATGGCAGGGACTCCGTCTTGTCCCTAAGCCTAGTCCTGGTAGGAGCTCAGTGACTATTCATGGGGGGTGGGGGGGATCAACAGTCCTGAGCCTTTGCACACCGATTCGCCCTCCTCCGACACTTTCAGAGACCTGGCCACACGCCTGCCTCGAGACTTCCCTGTGAGCTCGGCTGGGTGTCCTCCTTGTCTGACCGATGGACCTCAATAAGCCCCCAGCAGGTCAGTGGCCAAGTGATGTGAAAGCCGGGCCTAACCACTGGCTCCGAGCCTCCCCCTGCACTGCCTTGTGATCGTTGCCTGTCAAGACGGGGAAGGGGCAGCGGCCAAGTCCGCACGGCCCAGAAAAGGTGGGAAGGCTAGATGTGGCATCATAAAAATTGACTTGGAGGCCAAAAGACCCGAGTTCAACTCCCACTTCTGCTTCATCTGTCGCGTGACTCTGAACAAGTCATCTGATTAATCTCTGAGCCTCTATTGTCAGGTTTATAAAAAGGAATGACAATACCTGCTACCTGTCTCAAAGGGTTGTATAAAGATCGAATGACAGGCAAAGGGTGAGGAGGGTTACATATTTCAACATGGCAGTGCCCGTGTGAGCATAGAAGCCACAAGACACCCCCCAACTCATGTACAACAAGGGGGGCTCAGCCGGACAACCTTGTACTTGATCGTGAATCTCCAGCTCCAGTCAGGTTACCTAGTTGCCCAGTTGCTCCATAAAGATTTAGACCAGGGAGGTGGCAGTGCTCAGCAACGTGAGTCTTACTGATTTGGGCTCTGAGTCCCTCACGAACTGGGACACATGCACGGGGGCCCCTCTGATTCAAGACCTTCAGGTGCCTCTTCCGGGCCAAACATCTTGCTGTGTTTTCCCAAACACGCACTGTCACCTGAGCTCATCCCTCACTTCCCATCATTGAAATGCGGCCCCATCGGGCAGGGATCCTAGGGCTGAAAGATGCTCTCCAACAGAGAGTTTGTTTTTAAAGAGAGGAAGTAATGAATAATGTTCCTGTTCCAAGCTGCTGAGGGAATTGGGAAGGCAGACGGCCATTACTCAGGCCGGAGTCTTGCCAGGCCTTATGATATCATATTTATTTGCCAAGAAAAACACCTCCCTCACATCTCTCAGCCAGTGAGGGGGCGCCAAGGCCCGACCAGTCATGGTTTGGGCGGAAGGTTGAAGACACACAGACCTCGTGGCCTCGTGATAACGGCAGCCATTTCATTAATAAAGTACTGTTTAGCTGGATGGACCCCCAGAGTTTGCCTTGCCAAGCATTGCGGACAGCTGAACAGACGGGCACGAAGGACTAGGCCCAGATCCCTTCCTTCCCTCGAGCCCTTTTTGCCATTTGGCGTGAAGGTGGAAAATCAAGCAGTTTCCTACCCAGTCCTCTGCTTCTAAACACTGTTAAGAAAAATGGGACAGATGAACCTATTTGCAAAGTAGAAATAGAGACGCAGAGGTAGAGAACAAACATATGGACACCACGGGGGGAAAGGGGGAGTGGGATGAACTGGGAGATTGGGATTGACATACATACACTATTGATACTATGTATAAAATAGATAACTAATGAGAACCTACTGTATAGCACAGGGAACTCTACTCAATGCTCTGTGGTGACCTAACTGGGAAGGAAATCCAGAAAGAAGGGGATATTTGCATACATATAGCTGATTCACTTTGCTGTACAGTACAAACTAGCACAACATTGTAAAGCAACTATACTCCAATAAAAAAAAAATAGATCGCAGAAAAAATAAAAAGGATAAAAGCACATCCTGTGAATAAAGGTCCACAGACTGTCTTGGTAAGTGTGCATTCCTTTATGACACACTCCCAGGACCCACACAAAAAATGAGTCCAGAGTTGTCTGATAGCTGATGTGTTGAGTTCAGTGGCCGTTACTGGGGTCTGGCCCCCTGTTGGTTGTGAGACGCTCGTGGGACAGACATCTGACCTGCAGCTGTAACAAAGTCATGATGAGGAAGCTTTTCCCAGATCTTAACCAAACCCCTTCCTACATCAGCTTCCGTCCAGTGGGAGGGAACGGGGAGAGCTGGTAAGGCCGAATCTGTTATCCTGAGCACGTGGTACCAGAAGAGAGTTGAGCCCATGTGGAATATTTGGAAGAGGCACCTTTGCTGTACTGTATTCTGCTGCCTGGACGGCAAGACTGGGCCAAGCCCGCGATGGGGGCCAAGCCAGAGAAACATATACAAAATGGGTTTTCAGGCCCCTGGGGACCGCGTAATGGGAAGGGAGGAAGTGGGTCATCTGAGAGTCCAGGAGCGTGAGTTTTGACAAGCTCCAGGGTCAGCAGGAAGGGAGACCATCAGTAGGAGTTGCCCGGACCGTGTAGACCTCTTGTACAGGATCTAGATCTGGGCAGCAAAGGGGCGGGAACCCCAGTGCCTGGGCTCTGGACCACAGGCTGGATACGCTCTCCCTAGTAGCCAGACCGTGCTCCCAGGGTCCATGTGTATTATTTTTTTGCCTCTCTTGAGCACACAGCCCATGCCTGTAAGCGTGCACCGGACGCCCTGACCCCCGCCAATCTGCGGTTCTCGAATTTCTGTCACGAGGACGGCTTGGTGGCGGTTACACCATCTCATTTTCCTGGAGGTCCTGAGGGGCAGCCACCAGTTTGCACACGCTAAATGTCAGCTACGTTAAACTAACACATTCACATCATTGGAAAACCCTGTTTACACATAATAAACATGGGGATAGACGCCACAGAGGAAATAATAGAGTATTGATTAAAACAATGGCCTGTAATGCCTTCTGAAAGGCTGGCGATCCCCAGCAGCTTCCGCAGCGGCCCTGCTCACTGGCAGCCTCCCTCCCGGGCAGCCTCTGGCCGCCACTCCCCAGACGGAGGAGGTGGGCGTTTCCGTGGGCCCTCCCCTGAGGAGCCCTCGCTGCAGGCCGGGCACTGTGCTCAGTGATTGATCTCGTTTTATCCCCATAGCAGCTCCTCAGGTGGGTGGTATTGTTATTTTCATTTTCCAAAGAAGGAAGACGAGAAGTTAAATGTCTTGCCTGGGGTTGTGCAATTAATAAATGGCGGGGCTGGGAGTTGAAGCTGGGTCTGCTAAGTCCATAGCACATCCTATCCACATTAATTTAGCCTCCTTTGTGTATTGGTTTTATATCTAAGTATGTAGGTACGTAGACGGGAGTGAGGGAGAAGTGCCTTGTGTTAGGCCGTACATTAGGCGCTGGGGGTCTGGACAAGACTGTTATCGCTGACTTGGCAGTGTAGGTGGCACGGCGGTCTGTGAGCAGCTCCACCTTAGCTATGATCCCAGCTCTCCTGGGCTGGGAGGAAGGCCGGCAGTTTGGCAAACCTGGAGGTCTCAGAATCTCAGAAATGGAAAATCTCATTTTAGAACGGTAACTCGTTGCCCTAGAGCGGCTGGCAAGCCGAGAGCAAGGGCGTATTTTCCCTGGTAACCACAAACCCCCCAGCGCCGAAGGAGTCCACAGCCAGCTGAGGACAGCAGGAGGGTCTGTGACCACAGGTCGGTGGGGCAGATGGATGAGGCTCCCGCCGAGAGGGCACGGAGCAGGCCAGAGGTGTCAGGGTTGTTTTCCATGATGACGAGTAGCTGGTGTTGGGCAGCGGAAGATGGGGGTGTCTGGTGGCCAAGAATGGACAGCAGTATCCCCCTCACCCCCCGTCAGGCATCAGAAGCTCTTCTCTGTGCTGTCATTTACTGATTGTGTGACTTTGGGCAAGTCACTGACACTGTCTGTGCCTCAGACCAGGAATAGGGATAATCCTACTTCTTTGTCAATGTTGTAAGGACTTAGTAGGGAAATGAATGTGACCGCAAGAGGTGCTGACCTGTCGTGCGGTCAGCTCTCGATGGACCTGAGTGCAGAAGGGTTGCTCGGTCCTCATGGGACCCAGGCCTGTGGAGACCCCAGAGACCTCTCTGCATTCAGCTTCCCCCTTCCCCACCTGACCCGGAGCTGAGGGTGTCCGCCTGTCCCTGCCGAGCGGCTGGATTTGGAAAGTAAATGCACAGCGTTTGCATCTGCTGAAATCCTTGCTTCGCAGTGTTTTGCTTTCTTCTGCTGTAGCGGAGGATTTCCACTAAACCCTTCAACTGGGTCTGGATTATTGCTTCCGGCAGCATCAGGGGAGCGCGTTCTGATACCAGCTCACACAGGCAAAACACGGAAAGCAGAAACACAAACCGGGGCTTAGGGAGGCTGGTGAAGGCGGCCACGGGGGCAGCTGGCAACACTCGGCAGCCTCGCAAACAGGCATCCGCAGAGCGGGCAGTCGTCGGGAAGGAACCCTCGTGTGACCCGAGCAGGGAGGTCACGGAGAGCTCAACCCCTGGTTGGAGAGATGAGAAGCCTGAAGTTCAGGGAGGTTCAGTGATTTGGTCAAGGTCACCTGGTAAGGCCAGATGAGGGCCAAATAAAGGGGAGAAGTCTGGCTTTGGAATCAGACAGACTTGGGTTACAACCCTTCTGCCACTTAGCTGTGTGACCTTAGGCAGTTTGCTGAGTCCCGAGAATCTGCTTCCCCATTTGTGAAATGAGGCTATGAATACCTACCTCATAGGACCAGGGGGCCACAGGCCAGGTCTGGTCTATCATAGGCCCTCAGTAAGTGGGAGCCCTTTTCCAGCACACTCTCCCCTCTCCCTTGGGGTGTCTCTGCCGCATCAGGACACCAGCAGCTCTCCGTGTGAGATGCTAAGTGTCTTACTCTGGTCCTGAGGCCCAGTCCTGGCTCAAGAGGAGACTCCTGGGTTAGGCCCTGGCCAGGTGAGCTCTGGCACTGAGACCTCCGCTGGTGACCGAATCATGGTGGCTGTGCTGGGGGACAAGCACCGGCTTTGGGTTTGATCCAGATCTGGGTCTCCTGCCCTCTGGCTGTGTGGCCCCAGACAATGGAGCCCCTTTGCCGATCCTCAGTGCTATCCGAGTTCATGGAGATAAATTGCATGAAAAGAACGCAAGGGTACAAACGTGCTCGTGGATGTGGCTGTCCCTTTCCTTCTCGGAGTCAGTAAGCCCAGACCCACTGGGATACGAGAGGCTGGAACTTTCACAGTTTCTAAAGCGTGGGCCTGTTTTAGAGACAGAAGAAGCAGGACATGTGCAGTCCGAGGTGTAGAAGGCTGCAGGGCAGGAGCAGTTTGTCACTGAATGCAGAGGACCCTCCCCGGGGTGGGTGGGTGGGGCAGCGGATTCTGGGCCACAGGAGCATCATTACAGCCCCTCCCCCAGGGCTTGAGAGCAGCAGACACATGTGCACACGTGCTCACTCACACACCCACACACTCTCACACATGCGAGACACTCACTGTTCACTGCGTGTCCACCCCACAGGGACACGCGTGCCTATCTTCCCAGCCATCCTCCCCTCACGGAGGTGCACACACACACTCCCCCTGTGTGAGATGCCCAGGTGGAGGTCACACCAAGGTCAGATCACCGTCTTTCCTCTCCTACACGTGTGAAGCAAGGATTCCTCCGGGGAACTCCCATTTCGCCCTCCTCCTTCTTCTTGAGATGCTGAGGAAGGAGTAGTGAGTGAAAACAGGGCCCTGAATGTGCAGAGAGGCCAGGGAGCCCTTCCTGGGCTGCTAGCATCCCAGGTCCCAAACTCCCAAGGGTTGTTTCTCTTGCAGAAGAGAAAGACCGTCTGCTCAACTTCTGAGTAGTCAGTTGGAAATGTGATTGGCCTTGTTCTGTGTGGCCCTGGGGGCAGATGTGGGATGAATGAGTCACAGCTGCAGGGCAGTGGAAGACATTTAAGCTAAATATAAAGGAACTTTAAAATGATTTTAGTTTTCCAAAAATGAAAAGCACAGCCTTGCAAAGTAATGAGCTGCCTGTCACCAAAAGGATCCAAGGGGAAACCATGGGACTACTCCTCAGAGTTGCTATAGAGGGGTTCCTGCACCTGCTGTGAGGGTGAAGCTGAGTGACCTCAAAGGCAAGGAGTCATCACTCAGCATCTTGCCCAGCTAGTCTCCCTGAAGGCAAGGATGAAGCCTAGAACAGAGGAAGGACGGCCAGTTTCTAGGATGCTGGGCTCCAGTAAGACCCTCCCCCACCCTGGGTATTGGACCCTCACTGATCAACAGGTGGCCCAGACCTTCTTCTTCCCTGGGTTCTGCCCCCTGTCCCCTGCCATCGACCTGAGTGCAGAAGTCCAGAGACTGAATCTGTTCCAGGGGATGAAATTTTGATGAATTTATACCCAAACTCCCTCAGCTTATTGATCCTAGAGAAAACGTTCATCCTTTAAAGACCACCCAGCTGCGTACTTAATCCATGGGCCACACACCAGCTCGACAGGAAATGCTGCGAAGGCAAACATGTTGCAAATCTTTATGGAAAAGGAGCTTTACGACATTCAGGTCCGCTCTTCCCTCCAGCCGGCAGGACCTCCCTGACACGTGGGGAAGTGCCCACAGAGGCCGAGGGGCGGTTAGAGGCGGTCACGGCTTCTGAGCCCACTTGGCTGCTGCCTGCTGACAGCTGTAGGACTGGTAACTAGCATTTACCTGCCCTGAGCCTTAGTTTTCTCCTCTGAGAAATGGCAGACTAACAGAGCCCTCACCAGTTCTGTGTGGAGTAAATGACCTAACTGTGTGTCACGGCGCCCGGCGCACGGAGCAGCTCGCTAAGCCTGGTGCCTCGTCCTCTGGTTTACGTTCCAGCTCAGAAAACCTCATCTGTGGCTCAGAAGTCTCTGGCACCGCACCTCAGCTGATTAAAAGGCCCCAGAAACAAAGCAAGCGGGAAGAGAGGAAGCAGACTGACCAGCACGCATGTGCGTGTGCGCCCACATTCAGCCCAGCGGCCACTCCGGCCCCAGCCTCACGCAGGGCCAGGTGTGGTGCCTGACACACACCCTGCCAGCGTGAGGTCAGCTCTACGGACAGCATTTTGCAGATGGTGTTGCTGAGGCCCAGTGACTGGTCCAAGTGATGTGACACTTCCTACCACTAAGTGATGCGTCTGAAACAGAAGCCCAGGAGGGCAAAGCATTGACTGTCTGTTCACCACAACATCAACAGCAAGCAAAACCGACTCAGAGTGAACGCTCAACAGATGTGGAAGGAAGGAATGAGTGAATGAATGGTGGATAGAAAAAAGAATCAGAGATGAAATTCTGAATGACTTGAAACTTAGCCACATAAGTCTGACCTCCATGTAAGGCTGATTCGGGCACGTTTCTGAAAAAGGAAGGGCCAGTGAAGGAAGAAGATGCACAGAGTCCTGTTCTCAAACCACCAAACAAACTCTCAGACCTAAGACCTCCCCTCGGCCCCCAAGACATAAGGGTAGATAGTCCCAACCATTTAAGTCACTCGTATGTGTTTATTGAGTGCCTACTCTGTGCCAAGCTCTGTGCTAGGCAGTAGACTTGCAAGGATCGATGGAGATGGTCCCCACCTACAGTCAACATGGGTGGTACAAAAGATAATACAGCATCCTTGCTTCCACACAAGTCTCATAACTACAGTACTTGCAAGGTAGAGGGGTGCCCAGCTGCATGAATGGGTGAGAGAGGGCAACATGGAGAGGGAGTTCCCTGTGGGAGGTCTTGAACTATAAGTGGGACGGGACAGATGTTTGCAGGGAGTACAGGAATCCCTAGTGGAAGGAACAGCGAGGTCCAAGGCACAGAACTAGTCATCACAACTAGCCCTTTGGTGGAGGAGAGGGCAGGTCAGGAAGCAAGACTGGGGAGGGACACAGGGGTGAGCATCCCCGCCATCCAGGACTGAATGACGCAGCCCTGCCCCTGGTGGCTCTGGGCTGGTCACTCCCCTCCTCTGAGCGTAGGTTTCCTCCTCCATACAAGGTTGAAGGGGGTGATTTCCAAGTTCCCTTCCGGTTCTAACATTCTATGACATTTCTGACTAATGCACAAGATCAAATAGGTACACAAGACCAAAGGCATAAGAAAATACACAAAGAAACGTGGGTTAATCTAGTGCAAACAGAGTAAGACCCGAATAGCGTGGCTATGCTGGCAACTCCTGTTATACCTGTGGAGTCCTCCCCCAGGTGTACATTCTAGTTCCCAGAACCCCGTGGTCCCTCCCCAGCCCTCAAGGAAGGAGAGGTTCCCAGTTGTCCCCTGGGAAGTCTCACCCATGTGAACCAGATGCCCCCAGTTGGTGGCACAGAAAGAAGCAGTCAGGAGGGCCCCGCCCTCTTCGTGTTTGGCCAGGGGCAGGTGCTGAAAGTACACCTCAGCCCACAGGGCTCCTGACACTGAGAAAACAAGGCTTCGGTCAAGAGTAGTGGAACACTTTCATAGCCCTCAGTTCCCTAGGATCCGCATCAGTTCTAAGCTACAGTCTCCAAGGAAGGGGCGGTCTTCAGACTCAACAAAGCCAGAGCGCTCTTAGGGACCCCTTTGGTGAGAGGTTATTAGTTTGGACGGGAAAGCACCAGCCCCTTGGACAATGCATGAAAGCCACAGTTTTCTCCCCAGAAAAAATGTCTGCTTACACCTCCAGAAGAGTGTAAGAGCCCCTGATGGAGGTCCCCGTGAGGTCCTCAGACACCAGGTTAAGTCTCCTATCCTAGTTCAAACTCTGTATTTTGCAAATGAGAAAATTGAGGCCCAGAGAGAGTAGGTGACTCACCCAATATCACCCAGCTAATTAGAACAAAGCCAGATCCCCAGGAAAATTGGGCCAGCGTCTGCCCCAAGCAGGGAGGCTCCCAGCAGGGCACAGCATCACTGGCACCTGACCTGGAGCTGGACCCCTAGCAGAGGCCACGGCTCAACTCTGGCAGGCAGCCGAGGAGAGGGGACCACCAGTCTCCCCGGTGGGCAGGTGCTCTCCTCTGGGTATTGGCCGGTCCCCAGAGCTTTTGGCTTCTGCTGCCTCTCTGTCTGTGGTCTTCCCTGTGGCCCCAGGCAGGAGAAGGGACTTGGGCCACGGCTCCCTGGCTCGGCACCCTCCAAGTATCCAAGTGTCCAGCAGGCTCCATCCCACTCTGCACACAGAATGCTCCTTAGGCAAAACCGGGAGAACTGCATCTCCTTGCTGGCATTTGCAGAGCTAGCTGCCCGCATCCCCCATAGTGTGAGCAGGAGACCTGGGCTTGTGAGTGCTAAAATGCTATGGGGTGGGGGTAAGGCGGGGTGGGGACAAGATTTAATAGAACTCAGGCTGTGAAGTCAGACAGACCCAGATTCAAACCCTGGCTCAGCCACTATATAGATGAGCTGATATCTGGCAAGTTATTTAACCCCTCCAAGCCTCAGCATTCTCATCTGTACAATAGGATCACGATGGTACCTCTTCAGAGGAACGGTGTAAGAATTAAAGGAGATAATTTATATAAAGTACTTAACACCATACCTGGTAAAACATTTTTCTGCTTTTATCACACTTCCCAAGGGGTCCCCAGTGTTGCAGAGCCCCACCTTCAGAACCTCACACCCAGCTACTGGCTGACACCCTGGTGACAAGGGTAGGGAGAAATTCCCCCTTCCCGCTCTTCCAAGTATTTGCTAAAGAGTGCAGCGGGAGGCCTCCACAGAAGGCTGGGAAGAACTTGCCACCCATTGAGAGGTCGTGAGTTTGCACCTACCCTTGGAGATTTCAAAGCAAGTCAGTCCTGACCTTTCCAGAACGGTCAAATGGCAGTCCCGCCAGGTGGCGAGAGAGCGAACACATGGTCTCCCATGGCCCTCTGCCATGTGTTTCTCTGCCTGGACCCGGCAGCTTCGGCTCAATGGTCAGCCAACACAGGATGAGGCCTGGAGGTGTGGTGACTCCCCTGAAATGAATCGGAAACCACAGGTGGAGGCCCTCAGTCACATCTATGAAAGGCCTGGAAGCCAGAAACAGGGTAGACAGCCCTCTCCTCAAATGTTAAGTCTCCGCCGGTGGTGAGCTGGTGACCCTGTTCCCGGGAAGGAGAGTGGGCGGGGGAAGAGCCCTGACGGCCCCTCTGCCGATTGCCCCGGTGTGAATATTCCCCCCGGGGCCGATTTGAGGCTGCCTCTGTGGCATCATGGAACACAGTTGTCAGTGAAAAAAGTGTTGCCTACCATACCGGTAAACAAAGGATGTTGCAACCATCAAGCCATCCCATTACAGCTGCCCCTACAGTGAGCCCTGAGGGAACTCAGGATGGAAACACGATGCCCACCATCTAGCAGTCAGCCGCGGCAGTCCTCCCCGACGGTGCGCCCTGGGCATACTCAGGAGGAGACAGCACAGGATATGGGCCTCACGGAGCTGAGGTGCATATCAAAGGAATGAGCCCAGACTTTTGCATCTTCCCATAGAGAGAAAACCAGAAAAGTACTAAATTCCTTAACTTGAGATGTCTGGTTTCCTTTAACTTACTGTAATCTTTTGATGTCCAGACTACCTGGTCTTTTTTGCAAAAACTCCTATCTATACTGGCTCCCCACCAGCCTCTTCCGAGCAGTCTCTCAGAGCTATCTGAAGGGCTGCATCTCAGGTTTAAATCTTCAGTTTTGTCTGCCAAATAAAACGTAATCCTCAACTATTCTGTCGTGCATTCTTTTCAGTCAACGCAATCATGGGAAGAGATACCCACGTCGTCCCTCCCAAGCTGGTGCTCGGTCCCCACTCCACCGGCTGAATGCAGCCTATATCCCAGGCACACAGGACAGGCCAGGGGACTAGGGTCCTGGGCTCTGGTCCCACCTGAGTCCTTGTGAAGAACAGGCCCTGGGCAGCTTGCCCTGAGACCAGTTCTTCCTTCTACTGAGTTGCCACCTGCCTCCCTGTAATCTGCACCCGCGTCCGACCTCTTGCCAAAGCCCTGCGATCAGTCTCCTCTCTCCGACCTGCCCGATCCCAATCCCCACCTGTGCCTCTTTCGGCCAGGCTTCTAGTCCCTGGCTGGCCTGGCACCAGCCTCCAGGTGCTCCCAGCTTTGCCTGTGTGCCCCTTAAAGGAGGGCTTAGAGAGCTGCGTGCCACCTTCCCTGTGTTCTGAGCGGTGCCAGGTGGAAACTTCCATCCTCTGCTTGCACTGGATGTGTCGTGAGAGGCTTTTTATCTGGGTCTGTCTGAATATTTGTTCTGACTCCTGACTAGTTTCGAAGACCCCCGAGAGCGGGTCTTAACCTCCTTTCCCTGCCCAGTTCCTAGTATTCACCCTGCACTCACTCTGCAGTTACTCACAGCAGCTGGCGAGGTTGGCAATGACCGTCTTCAGGCCTTTTGCTCTTCTGATTCTGCACAGCACCAGCCTGGGACCTACACTACCATGCCAGCCAGGAGTGGCCACCCCATCAGGACCACCACGACCCAGGGAGCTGGACACAGCCGCCCCCGAGCTGCTATGGGCATCATCTTTACAACAGTTTGGAAGAAGCCTTGATTCAAACTACAGAACCAGAGCCCTCAGGCAAACCTCCTGCCTAGAAAAGTTTATTTTTTTTTTTAATATTTATTTGTTTATTTGGCTGCATCAGGTCTCGGTTACGGCATGTGGGATCTTCATTGCAGCACGCAGGCTTCTCTCTAGTTATGGTACATGGACTCTAGAGTGCACGGGCTTAGTTACCCTGTGGCACGTGGGACCTCAGTTCCCCAGCCAGGGATCAAACCCACGTCCCCTGGGTTGGAAGGAGATTTTTAACCACTGGACCACCAGGGAAGTCCCTAGAGAATGTTATCATTGTCTTGACTTGTAGCACACCCCTGTTCTTTTTTTTTTTTTGGCCATGCTGCGCAGCATGTGGGATTTTAGTCCCCCGACCAGGGATCGAACCTGTGCCCCTGCATTGGAAGCACAGAGTCCGAGCCACTGGACCACCAGGGAAGTCCGCCCCTGCTCTTTATAATGGTATATTATGTTACTGTTCTAACTAACTCTCATGTATGGGGCACTTGCAAGGCACCCAGCCTTGGTTGCGTGCCTTTGGACAGGTAATAGGGACACACCTCTCCTTACCTCCCAGCGCTCTGCATCAGTCTCCAGTCCTCACCACAGACCAGGAGGTCTGCATTCCACAGATCAAGGAAACAATGAAGGTGGACCCTCAGATCAAGAGCCCAGGGACAGCGGAAGGCTCCACACTACTGTGTGACAAGTCTCACAGACCGTGGGGTCAATGGTCCAAGCTTCCTGGGCTGGCTTCCCTTTGTCTCAGGAGCAGGGAGATGACCTGGCTGTCCCGTCCAAAGACTTCCTGCTCAGCAGGCCCCTGGGTTTAAAGGCCCCTCTGTGTCTTAGACTAGCCCACCTCACTGTGCCCTCCGGCCAGAGAACCTTCTCCAGGTTAATCAGAGGTATAAATCCTCCTGCAGGTCAGATCTGAGCCACCAGCCTCCTTCCCATGGCTGTGATGTCCTCTGTGGACTGGCCGGAGCCCGAGTCAAGGTCCCTGGTGGTTTCTTATGGGCAACAGGTCACACCTGTTGGGATCATGGATCCCACCGCCCACGTGTACTGAAACTTCTGAGCTCCATTGCCTCCAGACAGAGGAGGAGTGGTCCAGGTCTTTCCTGGTACCACCCATGCCTGCTCCCAGAAGTAGTAAACAGCCCACGGGTGACCCAGCCAGCAGGTGGTGAACAAATACCATTTTCTCTTGAGGGGAGAATGGTTTAGGTGTCAGCTGGAGTCTGGAATTCCTTCCCATTCTCCCACCGTGATATGCAAGCATGCGCCTTCCTCTCCCTCTCTCACACCATCCCAGCGACCGCGCCCTCTGCCCTGGCAGGGCAGGGTTGCCAAGTTGATAGCCCCGAATAGGGTCACCTCTCCGGGGCTTGGCTACTGACGTGTGCAGAGCTCTAGCAGCCCCTGGCACGCCTATTAGCAATCAGCCTCCTGCTTGGGCTGGCCTCGTGATAAATAAACTTTCATGTTCTTACTAAGTGATGGCTGGTGGTTCAAAATCGCTACCCTGGAATTGTTTGAGGTTGATTCCTTAATCAAAGCTCTCAGGCTCTCCTCCACCCCCTCACTGCTGAAAGGTTATCATTAAAGAGAAGAAAGGCGCTTTGATTTCTGTTGCTGGGCTGCCAGCTTGGAGCTGGGGCTCTTGGGGGAGGTGGGGAGGCTTGGTTTTACCCCAAGCCTTGTGTGCAAATCTTAGCTCTGCCAGCACCAGCTGGGCAACTTGGGGCAAGTTGCAGAGCCTCTCTGATCCTCTGTACCCTCCTCTGGGGCTGTCTCAGGTATGGTGAGGCTCAAGGAGACCTTGTGTCTGACGGGTGCTTCTAAGCCTGCCAAGCCCTGTAAGTGTGTTAGTCCTGATACCCAGTCACAGCCATATTCTCAGACCCATGTTCAAGTCCCTTAGGGGCAAGGGGCTTCCATGGAGCTTTCTGGAAATAGTGGACCTTCCATAAGGCACCTTGGACAAGAACATGGGATTAGAACCAGCCCATGGCATTCACCCTAACCCACTCCCAGAGGTATCCCCCAGAAAGAGCTCAGCCGGTGGACCTGCCTCACTCTGTCTTCCTCGCCTGCCCCTCTCCTGTCCACATCTGTGCTTTTTGACGGCAAGAGAAACACGGGGCTAGGGCCCCCATGTAGCTAGATAAATAATTACTAAAGAAATAAATGAATAAAAATAAACAAAGAAAGCCTCCAGGGAGCTAGAATTGCTGCCATGCTGACAGGTAACTGGCAGATTCGATTTCATTATAAGATACAGAGCTGTAATGGGGTGTGTGGAGCTCAAGGAGGATTGCAGTAAAGGGAGGACAGCAGCGTTCCCTGCCGTCCCCGCCGGCTCCTCTACAGACCCCACCATCCACTTTCCTGCCTCGCCGGGTGGGCGGGAAACTGGACACTGCCCTGGGGGACGAGGTCTGGCCAAGGCTGGCCCTCCCCTCCTCGCCAGCCTCATCCGCAAAACGGCCCAAGTCACGATGCGCTAGTGGACAGCCCTAGGTCGGAAGTGTGGACGGAGGGGCAGAGTCAGGAGGGCTACACACTCACCCACACTCTCCTCCTCTGCCCCAGGGGAAGGTGTGCAGCTTCTGAATGGACACAGCCCACGCAGCCAGGCACGGCATGGTGACCGGACTGTGAACAAGGCAGCTGTGACTGGCCTGGCCTGGGGACAATAACGTGCCACCACCTGGCCTCCCTCCTGTCCTGCTTTTCTACCCAGAAAGTGGAGGAAGCGCCCTCTAGCTCACCGAGGCTTAGTCTACCCCCTTCCATCCCAAAGACCCTAAAAGACCCTCCCCTCCCCGCACTCCTCGGACACATTTCCCTTCTCTCTGCCCTCTTCCCTTGTGCCAGGTAAGAACTGACGTCTCCCTCCACCCCAGCCCTGTCCAGTGGGATGTGGGCTTGAGGACAAAGCCTGGCCATCCCCACCTGACTCCAGTGAGAAATGCTTTAAATCCAGCTCATGGCCTTTATGGGACCCTCCTGGTTCTTCCTCAGCCTTTATGATTTTATTTGGGCCATAAATGGGTGACAAGGGGGGGGTTGTAAGCACAAAACTAAACAGCAGCACTGCTCCTGCCGTCCCCCACCCCCACTCCCACCCCTCCATGCTTCCCTGCCCTACCCTCGCCCCCTGCCTCTCTGGAGGCCACCCTTCCTTCTCCAGGCACGGACTCCCCAGGGACCCGGCTCCCACGGCGGCTTCTCAGAGCCCCCCGACCACCTGGCAGTTCCGACCTAATTGGCCAGCACCCTCTGGACACACGTGGTCGCCTTCCTCCCACTGGGGTCTGTGCGGGTCACCTGAGCTGTGTGTGCGGCATCTAGGCTGCATCCTGGCAGAAGGGCACAGCCTGGGCTCTGGGATCAAATGCACCTGGATTTTAATCCTGACTCCTCCCCTTCCCAGGTGTGTGACTTCGGAAAAATTACTAACTTTCCTGAGCCCCACCTGATCAATGGGGCTACGAACCTGTGTGAATAGCAAACCGCAAATCAGTCTTACATTCACAGCCTCTTATGGGGGCTCTGCCTTCTGGCTTTAGATCTGGTATTGAAGAGAAGGGCAGGGGACGGGGTGGGAGCACGTGGACGTGGGGAGACCTTGCAGGCCTCCCACTGCCCTCAGTCTTAGTCACTGGGGACTTTTTTGGTCCTACTAGAAAAAGGAGAGGAGAGATGCCCTCTTTCTGCCTGGCCTCCCAGCGTAATTAACTGCATGTACCAGGCTGAGCATACCCAGGGGCAGGGCCACAGCTCTCGAGCATCGGCCCCGTTCAATCATTAGTCACCAACCCCCAACTTGCTCTTAGGAAAAGTCTAAAAGCCTTCCAGGCCTATGGCCTTCAGCAGTCCCCGTTCCTCACAGGATAAGTAGACTGATGGCAGGCCAGGGCGTGGAGGGGTGGCCTTCATCATCTCGTTTCTCTGTCACGCTCCTCCACGGAGCAATTAAGCACTGGGATTAGATATCCTAAATCAGAGATGGCTGAGGTTTTCTTGTACATGTGATAAAACTGCTTCCCATAAAACTTCTCCACCAACATTATTAAACTTCCCCCAATTCCCTGCACCTCTCACAAAAAGATTAGACTAGTAGCGCGAAGAACCTCGTTTATCGTCAGTTTTCTTGGCCTCCACATTTACTAGCTGTTTGACCCTGAGTGAATATTTAATCTTTTGGAGTACCAGTTTCCTATTATTAGGAACAATAATAGTACTTACCTTACAGAATTTTTACGATAGAAAATAATGCATGCAAAGTACTCAGCCCAGAGACTAAGCAATCGTAAGTAATCAGTAAATGGCAACTTTAATTGCACTGGTGAATGAAGTGAGCTTGGCCCCACGGTGGGTGATACCAGCCAGTGGAGAGGGGCAAGGCGAGGCCACGTCCAGCCCCCAGGGGAGGGGTGGGCAGCCAGTGTCCCAATTCCAGGGTGCAGAGGGGTGTGGTGGACTCTGCTGACCCTGGGGGCTGCACTGATGCCCAAGTGGCCCAGAGGAAGGCCACGTCCGGAGTCAGCTGGTGGCCGCGTTGGAACTCTAAGCAATTAATCAGCTGGGAGAAAGACCCCCAGGCAGCATCTGAGGGTAGGTGAGGAGTCGTATCTCACAGAGAAGGGAGACCAGCATGGAAGCCACCAGGCACGGAGTCAGGCACACAGGTGTGCCCAAGCTTCACCACTCACAGCTGAGGGACCCTGGCAAACTCCTTACCCATCTAAAATGTCCAGTTCTTTATAAACAAAGACAGGAATAATAATACCTAGCTTCATAACGTCTGTGTGAGGGTGAAACAAGAAGAGGAAAGTAAATGCCCAGGGCTGTCTTTTTCCTGCCCACGAGGTACAGACTCGGGGCAGTGAGCAGAGATTTGGAGAAGCCGGAGGATTGGGGACCACATGGGACCCTGCAGACACATGGGATCTGGGGCCAGGAACAACACAGACAGTCATGGGCCCCACAGCTGGTGGTGAGGAATTTGCGGATATGCTGCCTGCATTGGCCACACTGGGGTAGGGCCATGCCAGGCAGTAAATGGCACGGCTGTGGCAGCTGAGAAGGCGGGGGCTGGCAAAGGGCTGCCGCGATGCTGGTCCTTGCTATTGTAGGGAACCGCAAGGCGCTTACCATCTGGGGCCTGAAGGAGCCTTGCTCCCTGCAGGAGGTAGTGAGGATGGGCTGGTGGCCACAAAAATTTTTTGGAATTATCACAACGATTGCCAACTCTTCCTAAAAGAGGATCACTAGATGTGAGCTTTTTTTTGCGGTACGCGGGCCTCTCACTGTTGTGGCCTCTCCTGTTGCGGAGCACAGGCTCCAGACGCGCAGGCTCAGCGGCCATGGCTCATGGGCCTAACTGCTCCGCGGCATGTGGGATCTTCCCAGACCAGGGCACGAACCTGCATCCCCTGCATCAGCAGGCGGACTCTCAACCACTGCGCCACCAGGGAAGCCTTAGATGTGAGCTTTTTCTGTAATTCATTGTTTTAAAAAATTTAATTTAAGACCACGTGTGTTTCAGATTTCTCTTAGAAGAATTTAATTGGTATGTAATAGCATAGTTAATTAAATACAAATCAATTGTTTAAGAGAACTAATTGATACTTAACATGAACAGTGAAAAACTTAGTTCTAATATAATTAACTCATTAAACAAGCAATGAAAGAGCAATTATGTCTTTACAACAATGTAAAGTTTATAGTGCTTTAATAAACTTAGCATTAGCAAGCAATGCAATTCAAAAATTATGAAACAGGTATTATTGGTCTATTAAACATTTATTACTTGTCCTAGAGGCCCAGAGCCACGCACTAGACAGGATTAATAAACCTTTACTATCCCACTCTTCAGGACTCTTTCCTAGAGAGGTTGATCAGAAAACTGTGATCTTTGCATGATTTATGGGCACCCTTATTGCCTGGGATGTGAGTAATTATGCTGAAAACAGGACTAGGCAGACCCGATGCAGAAAGCAGTTTAGCAGAATCATAGTGAGAACTCGCCAAACGTGAGACTCCAGCATCCTTTCGTCTTGAGCATCGTGCCTCTCGAGTGTTCGTGGGTTGGGTTTTATAGCTGCTGCATATTGTAAATACTTGCTGGTTATGGAGGGGTGGTAGCCGTACTATAGCAGAGGTTACCTGAATCATCCCACTGCTTTTTACATAATTCATCACATTACGAATTGGTCTACAGACCAAGATATTTGCTCTCCGAGGTCAGTGAAGCTGGTTAAAAATGTATTTCTTCAGATCTGAACTTGTGCTCATGTAATCAACCAGGACTGTTCACTTGGGGATCCTTCAAATACAGAAGTCCAAAATGCACCGTCGTCACATGTAACCTCATAGGCTTCCTTTGTCAATCACTTCCTTTGGGTCATCGTTGTGGTGTGTGGGTTTTCTCTAGTTGCAGTGAGCAGGACTACCCTTCGTTGCAGTGCACGGGCTCTAGGCACGTGGGCTCAGTAGTTGCAGCATGCAGGCTCTAGTGTGCAGGCTCAGTAGTTGTGGCTCACACGCTCTAGAGTGCAGGCTCAGTAGTTGTGGCACGCGGGCTTAGTTGCTCCGCAGCATGTGGGAATCTTCCCGGACCAGGGATCGAACCGGTGTCCCCTGCGTTGGCAGGCGGGTTCTTAACCGCTGCGCCACCAAGGAAGCCCTGTCAATCACTTCTGACCCAGCCCCCTCACTTCCTGCAGTCTTCCCCACTAAAGACCTTGTGGTTGCCATTGTCCCCTTCCTCTGCCTAAGCCACTCTGATGCTTAGCCCCATTGTCTCGGTCAAGAACATCTCTCCGAGTCGCCATTTCCTCTCAGTTGCCAGCACCTCTGGTCCTGTGGCCTCGCCTGTGACACCCCCTGGCTGGTCCTCCTGACTCACTTCACTCCTCCAGCCCAGCTGACTTACCTCTGCCACACTGACCTTCAAAGATGCCACCTAACAGCTCATTATATCACCTTGGACAGGGTATTTCACCTCCCTGAGTCTCCCCTTTCATAGCTGTTTAAAAAAAAATAAAAAAAGGAGGGTAAGGAAGGGGATTTGATGATCTCTAAACCCCAGTCTGATATTCTGTTTCTGTTTCCTGAACTCTCGCTCATCAGTACTTCATTCGAGGAGGCCCTTTTCATCAAATGCTGTCTCCTTGGATTTGCATGGCAACCATGTGAGAAGGGTTTTACTACCAGTATCCATATTTCGTAGATGAGAAAACTGAAGCCCGGAGAAGCCTGAGGACTGTTAAGGGCTGAAGCGAGGCTCCAGCCGGCAGTGGTGGTTTTACAGCACACGTGGCCTCCCCTACCCCCCAGGGCTCCCCTGTGACTCCAGCCAGGTCCAGCTGACGTCTTCTCCACCTGCTCTCTGGAACTATCTGGGGAGCTATTTTCAGCCCCTGCACTGCTCTCCTGTGTCAAGGTGGCGGGGATGTGGAAGCTCTGAATGTCCCTCTGAGAAGCCCAGGGTCCTTTCACCTGCTTTCTCCTCTCAGGCTGTCTTGGGAGAGCAGGAAGAGGGGGCACATGTCATCCCATCGCCTCCTGCCAGGAGTGTTCCACAGTTTCCCAGCTGCGCTCCCTTGTCTGGTCTTACCTTCTCCCAGCCACATCTGCCCCAGTGCTAATATGGTCTTTATAAGACGCAAGTCTGGCCTTTCTTCTGCTAAGCATTCTGTAGGAAAAGTCCAGACTCCTAGGCAAGGCTCACCAGGTCCTCCAGGTCCGGCCCCTGACTCTGTCTCCTGCCTCGTCTCACTTTCTCGTCTCCCGAAATCTTTGCTGTATCCACACCAAACTGCCCGCCCATCATGCTCTATTCTTGTTAGGTCGGCTTCTGGGGACCTGCTCCATCTAACAGCTTCAGGTGGTAAAGGGTTAGTCCTCAGCAGGCACCCCTGAACCACTGTGACTGGGCACGTTGGGGACAGAAGGGCCCCCAGATGCACCGAATAGCCTCAGAAATGATGAGGGATAGCCATAAAAGAGGACAAAATAATGCCATTTGCAGCAACATGGACGGACCTAGAGATTGTCATACTGAGTGTTATCGCTTATATGTGGAATCTAAAAAAAAGGGTACAAATGAACTTATCTACAAAACAGAAATAGAGTTACAGATGTAGAAAACAAACTTATGGTTACGAGGAGGTAAAGGGAGGGAGGGATAAATTGGGAGATTGGGATGGACACACACACACACACACTGCTATATATAAAATGGATAACTAATAAGGACCTACTGTATAGCACAGGGAACTCTACTCAATCCTCTGTAATGGCCTATATGGAAAAGAATCTAAAAAAGAGTGGGTATATGTATAACTGATTCACTTTGCTGTACACCTGAAACTAACACAACATTGGAAATCAACTCTACTCCGATAAAAATTTAAAAACAGAAAGAAAGAAATGGTGAGGGAGAAGGACGTGGTACCTGTCCATTGTCACCAGCTCGATCCGTGGTCACTTCACAGCTCATTTGTTTCTGGCTGGGGCAATAAGCAAACACTCTTCTAGCCAATGTCATCCTCACGCTGGCAGCAGGAATGCTCACAGCATCCTGGGTTGCCACCAAGACCCACAGCTGCCCTCCCTCCCCACCTGCCCTGTTTCCCATCATCTCTTGTGCCACCACCCCCATTGTCCCACCTTAGCAGCCCCTCTGGCCGCTCTCCAATCAGTTGGTGCCTCTCACAAGGCTTCTGAGTGGTCGTGCAATGCTGCTCCCTGCATCCCCTGTGACCAAGGGATGGGAGTCAGAGTCTTGGCCAATGGAAATAGCCAGGTTCTATAAAAGACCAGCTTCTCCCCTCTTCCTGTCTATGTTAGCTTGCTAGGGCTGACGTGACAAAGAGCCACAGACTGGGTGGCTTAAACATCAAAAATGTATTGCCTAACAGTTCTGGAGGCTAGAAGTCCACAGAAGATGTTGGCAGAGTTGGGTCCTTCTGAAGGCTGTGAGGAAAGGCTCTGTTCTAGGCCTCCCTTCCTGGCTCATTGATGGCCGTCTCCATGTTTATATGTGTGTCTGTCCCAAATTTCCCCTGTTTATGAAGACATCTGTCATATTGGATTAGGGCTCCCCATTGACCATTGTAACTTGACTACCTTGGTAGAGTCTCTTTGTCCAGATAAAGGCACATTCTGAGGTATTGAGGTTACGACTTCAACATTGGATTTGGGGGGACACAGTTCACCCCACAGTCCCAGCCAGGACCACTGATCTCTGCTGTCTCTTCTCTGTCTTGAATCATGGCATCAGCAGCCCTGGGATCCCGGAACCTACCCTAAGAATTAGCCAGAAATCAGACCTGGATTCTAGCCTGAGCACTGTCACCAACTGTGCTTTGGCCTTGAGTTGTCATTTTACTTCTCTGAGCCTGTTTCTGAAACCAAAACGGAGGAAATCATTTCCTCCTTGCGTGCTTCACAGAGCTACTGTGAACACCCAATAAGATAGTGAATATGACAGCATCGTGAAAAAATAAGTATCCCACAAATGTGAGGTAATATCACTGCACTATCATTATGATTACTCGTAAGAATAAAGGAATCCTTGGGCTAGAAAAAGTCCCATCCTCACCCTCTGAAACTGAAGGAAAACCATTCCATTTAGGAAGCCATCCCTCTTTATTCCTCCCGAGAGGAAACCTCACGCTTCCCAGACTCCTGTTCTGATGAATTACAATGTTCATTCACTTCAGACCATCTGCATCTACCTAATCCACTGTGCCAGGGTTAAGCCCTCCTGATTCCATTCTGGCCCGGGTCGGGGAGAACTGATTACTACCCATTAAGTCAGACTTTTCCTGATCCGTTGCCACGTGCCAGGCACTGTGCTTAGGGCTAAGGACTCTGAGCCTAAAAAGGCACTATCCTCACCCTTCTGTTGCTCAGTCTAGAGGCCGGGAGTTCCTGGGGTGCAATCTGGACTTCTCCCTAAGAAACACACCGCTTCCCAGGGAATGTTTCATTGTGTAGCAGCATTCCCTAATTCTTTGTCCTCCTGAGACAGCGGCCTCCACATCCCCATCTGCAGGTGACACTGGCCTTCTTTGCTCTGAACTGTCCTTTAAGCCGGGATGACTCCATTCGCGTCCATCATTTCCCATGGGTACCTTCGGTGCATCTGGTGGTTCTGCTACTGATTAGTCCTCAGGCAAAGGCTGCAGCCCCAAAGTCTACGTGGAGAAGACCCCATCATCTTGCTGTTCTAAAATACGCATCTAGGACCCTGACTCCACCATCGGTCCCATGCCATGTGACAAGGAAGGTCGCAGTCTGGTGGCTGGTCTAGATCACAAAGTGAATGATTGATTCACAATTGATTGATTGACAATCATTGATTCACCATGATTGTTCAACAATGATTGTTCTTTCTATCACATTCTTTCATCTCTCCCGTAATAGCCTGGTTGATCTGGCTTGGTGACGTTTTCCCAAGAGGATGCCATGGGTTCCTGCTTCCCCCCAGCTCTCTCTCTGGTCAGTATCTTTGACCACACCCATCCTCCACACCTGTGTTTCTAGATTCTCCTCCCCTCCCTCACTTTGGCCCCTGGCCTGCTTCCTCATGTGGAAACAATGACCTCTAATTTAGCTCTGCAATATCTCTCCCAAGAACACCCCAAATTTTCATATATGGATAGCTAGATAATTCCCACTTCGCGGATCCCCCAACCTGCTCTTTCTTGCAAAGATCCCAGTGGCTTCTCCCCACTTCTCAGTAAAGACTCAGTCAGAGAGCCCTCTCACTTAATACATTTCTGCAGTGTGCTTATTAGGGCCTTGTAATGTAGACGCCTAAATAATTAAGACTAACCCACAAGTGTCAAATTAAATGAGCCAAATACATTGAGAAATTGCCTGGTCCTCCATTTCTTTTATTAATCAGGTTTTTTTAAAAAACTTCTTTTCCTGCTCATTTGCAAAAGTCAGACATGGTCAGTGAGACTCTTACTTATAATAACCGTGCGTATGTGCAGCCTCTTTCCTTGGGCGATTCCCCCGGGGGCATATTATATATGACATAGGACAGGGTCGGTTGCAGTGGCAGAGACAGCCAGCCCAGATAACACAGAGTCAACAGGTTGTCCCCGGTCTCGAAATCTTTAGGAGAATCGTGCTTCTTCCATTTCCTTGAGAGTCGAGGGGACTGTCCAGGAAGCCCAGCACGAACACGGGCCAAAATCCATCCAGCATCTGCCGCCCTCCACCCCTCAGTGCTCACCTGGGCTCGTTCCTGGACTCAATGCAAGAACCCAGGCTCCGTTTCTCATTAGGAGCTGCTACAGATGTGCTTCAGATGAGCGTAAGAAGTCAGTGGAAAATAGAATAGGAATCATCAGCAATTGTATCATTGTGATGATGAACAATATGCATGCAATTATAATGGGCTGGTTAACTCTGCCTGTCGTCAGCATGTTGAGGTTTCAATACAGCGCCAGGCAAGAGGCTATTGTCTGCTGGAGCTCAGAGCCTCCCCACAGCTTGGGCTTCCGCTGGCCCCCTCCTGGTATGCCGCATTCCTGCCTCTTGAAGGTGGTTGTTAGAAAGGATCCACAAATATAGTAAGTAAACATCAAAGGGCCTTTGATCCGCACGGCTTTCAACAGAGCAGGAGCCCCTGAAGAAAGGGCCAAGGCCTTGGATGAGGGAACTTAACATCGTCAATTTGAGCGCCCGAGATGTAAGGCTGTTTGAAGTGAGGGCGTTTTGGCCGTGCCTTCAGACAAGCGTGGCGGGAAAGGAAGAGAAGTGAGTGCCTTTGGAAAAGGCACGCTCAGATCTGCTTCTCTGCTCTTTACTGATAGTCAATAAACCCCTTTAAAGAATCAGGAGATCAAAGCCTGCGACCTCCTTGGGCCATGGCTTCTGCCACCGCCCACCACACTTTGTTTTCCTCTGGGGCTGGAGCCCCTGAGCTCGACTTAGCCGTGTCTCTTGGGCCCTTTCATCCTGCTGCCCAGAGAGGCTGGGCCTGGGCCACAAGAGGTGGGTGGAGGGGTAGGGGGCAGAACGAGCCCAGCCTCTCTATGCTCTGACAGCCTAGATGCAGACTGTCTAGGGCTCAGAGGAACACCCAGTGTCGTGGGAGAAGCTGCTGTGACACACCCCTCAGGGGGAACCTCCTTCTCTAAGAAACCGATGGAGAGAGTATCTGGGCGTCCAGAAAGCTAGCAAAGCCTGGAAGGAGCTGCAGGCACGTCCCCACCTCCAGAAATCATACCCCTTATCCATTTACCCAGTTTATGGCAGCTGCCACATTTGTACGACTCCAAAGCAAAGAGGGAGGGGCAGGGAGTCTACAATAATCATGGGTAGTCACTTAACATCTTTGAACTTCAATTTTCTCATCTGCGTAATGTGAATAGTAATAACCGATCTGCCTACCTCATGCAGTTGTTGTGAGGGTCAAAAGAGAAACTTGGTGTGGAATTGCTTCAAAGCCCACAAGTGCTGAAGACAGGTGAGGAAGAAAGGATAAATACCAGAGAGGAAACCTTGCCCGGTTGGCTGAGGTACTCCAGTCCAACGCTCACACACAACGAGCACTGATTTACAAAATATCGTAGGGGAGAAAACGGTCTCTTGCTTTCGCTACCTGGAATTGTTGTTCTAACCTCTTGTTCCATTGGGTCAAAGTCTTGTGGGACCAGAGTCTATGTCTTACGTCTCTCAGCCATCCCCACCCCTGCACTCTACACTGTGTTTACACCTCATAAGTGCCGGATGACAATGCTGAATTGCGCCTGAATATAAGGATGAACAGGGATCCCCAGCCCCAGAAATTCACTCTCTCCCAAAAGATAGACTCCTTCTACCTACACCTTGACCCCTGTGTCTTCTTCCAAATTTACCCATCACTCCTTTGGCCACTGTGTCTAGTTGTACTGTTCCATCCTGGACACCGCTGGCTGGACTCTGCCTCTTCTCTGGCTTGACAACAATCTCGGTGTGATCAGAGCATAGTCCCTATGCCTGGGATATATAGGGCCTCGTGAACCTATAGAGTAACGGTTATGAACATGGACGCTGGAGTCAGGCTGCCTGTGTTCAAAATCCCGGCTGTGCCACCTACCAGCTCTTTCACCTAAGGCTGCCTGCTTAATATGCCTGTAAATGGGGATAACAATGGCGTATACCTCATAGGGCTGTTGTGAGGATCAAATGATGAAATTATTGGTCTTATATTATGTCTGGACCATAGTAAGTGCTTTCTAAATGTTTGTTAAGTAATTAAGTAGCCCTGTTTATAAGAGCAACAAGTTTTACATCCCTTGCACTGACCCCTGACCCATTCCTACCTCACCGACCTCTGCTTTTCTTCCAGAGCTGGGGCTCCAGAAGAGAGGATGCTGTCTGGTGCTGGGCTACATGGCCAAGGACAAGTTTCGGAGAATGAATGAAGGTCAGTGAGAACCCGCCCTCTCAGGGGAAATGGGGAGGGAAGAAGTTATGCCCTACAACTACGGTACCAGGAAAAAGAGCCTGGGCCATTTCAGAAAGGACAGTGGACACATCCGTTTGGTTTCCGTGAAGCCGTCCAGCTAGTAACATGGGGAAGAGGACCTACAGTGCCTGAAGCACTGTATGCTGATTCGCGAGCATGCTTCATGTGCTATCTTCCCTCCTCCCTTGTGCCCCCTCCTTCTCTTCCTCTCTCTTTGTTTCCTTTGGGTCCTCAGCTACCCACCCAGTGCAATTAAATCTGCTTCTATTATCTTTTCTAATCCAGACCTCTCTGCCCTTTTCCTTAATCATTTACATGTCTTGGACGCTTATTGAATTAACGGCACCTCACGGGGCATTTGGGAGGATACTATACAAGAATAAGGCAGAGCTTTGATTCTCAAAGAACTTCCCCTCGAAAAACTGCCCTCTTTTCCGACTCCATCGGCCCTACCTCTCCCACTTACTCATAGGCCATTCTGCCTTCCTCTAGCACTGGGTCTTTCCTCTGAGGTTTGACTGGGCCACAGAAGGCTGGAGGAAGGTATTGACATTGATGTGGAGGCTAGGATGTGAGAGGAGTGCTGTCACTGACGGGCCTGCTGTAATAAAGAGCCAATCTCCTCAGCCCCAGCCATCTGTCTCCATGCAGTTCATAAGCCTTTCCATCAGATGCCACAGACTGTCAGGCTTCAAAAGTAGGTAAGCAATGGCTGGGGAGGCCATTTATTCAATAAAGTCAGACAAATGAAACCCTGGCTTCTCACCAGCCCAGCTTGCCATGAGCTGGGCCCCTCTCCACTCAAGGACCAGGGTCCCTGTAGCCTCATTCCCATTCCAGGCATGAAAAAGGCAGCTCACCTGTACCATCTTAGCCATCTTCCTATGCTCTTCCTTAACATCTTCCTTATGCTCCTTAGCTTCCTATGCTCTTCCTTAGCTCTTCCTATGCTCTTCCTTCGCATCTTCCTATGCTCCTTAGCTGGCTCTCCTCCCAGCCCACAGACCATGACACCCACAACCCCATGTGCTCCCCAGACCTAATGCCTCACCCGCTGTAGGCTTGTTGCCAGCACACATCATACTGACAGTTTGACGGCCGTTAAGCCAGCACAATTAAACATAAAGACTATCACCTCCCCCGTTTCAATGCCTGTCTGTGTAAGAAGGCAACAGCCTCAAGAAGCTACTTCCTCTTTGTCGGAGCTCCGTGGCTGAGCACAGCCAGGGTTGAGGGCTGCATTTTCTGCATCCAACCAGTCAGTATCCCTTCCTGACTTTTCTCTTTCGCAGCGTACCCCTCCCTTCCCAACACCACGTTCTTGAGAGCCGAGGCAGTAACATCTAATTTGTAGAAACTGACAGCATGCCTCTGTCCATGGTGCTGAATAGACACATTCTCTTGCTGGCAATGCTCATTAGAGAAGCTGAAATGAGGGTCACAGGGAACAGGGGTGCCAAAAAGTCAGGACTTGGACTGGATTTGAAAGCTCAAGCTCTGAGTGCCTGACCTCAGTAGAAGGATACTGACTCAAGATCTTGGGGCCTAAAAAAAATCATATCACAAGGCTGATGAACACGATTTGACTCCCTCCAAATTTTCACAAGTGACTTGGGCTGCCATAACAAAATACCATAGACTGGCTTAAACTCAGAAATTTATTTTCTCACAGTTCTGGAGACTGGAAGTCCAAGATCAGGGTGCCAGCATGGTCAGGGAGAGAGAGAGAGAGAGAGAGAAAGCGCTCTGGTGTCTCTTCTTACAAAGACGCTAATCCTATCAGATCAGGGCCCTACCCTTATGACCTTATTTAACCTTAACACTTTTGTAAAGGCCGTATCTCCAAATACAGTCACAATTAGGGGTTAGGGTTTCAACATAGGAGCAGTGGGGGTGGGGGTGCAGCAGGGGAACACAATTCAATCCATTTCTTTGCCATAGCAGAAATGTACGATGGTAATACTCTGAACCAGAGGTTAGGAAAATGGTAAGAAAAATAAATGCAGCCTTAATATCTCCTTAGACTTTGGTCAAGTAAAGAAGGAAGGAAGAAAGTCAGGGAGGACTAGAGGAGGACTTGGAAACACGACAAGCACCAGATGACTTCTGAGGACAGTTAGCCTTACTTTGTGCAACAACTAAGCTGAGGCGGCATTTTAAACTGTTTTTTTCTTGTTAAAAAGGGAAGATGCCAGAACAATGCCTCTTCTCTCTAAGTGCCCTCTTCAAACACACACAATCCATATAAACGGGTTATTCCTTTCAACTGACTGTGGTCGACCTGGTTAGGAATGCTCTACCCCAATCTATACCCTCCGCCAGTGAAGACAAACTGAGAATCAAGGAAAAGGCAACAGAGACAACGGCAATAGCCAGGAGGTAACAGAACGGCTAAGCCCCAGCCCTGCCTTCCTCTGTGCCTGTGATTCTCGCCCCTCCCAAATGCCCCCCCCCCCCCCCCCCGCCCCACACACATTCAGGCTCACACACAACAGCACATACAGTAGCTGCCGCTGCTTCTGGGTAAACAAGGAGACAAGGGGGTGGTAAGCAAGTGAAACCACCATGTGTGAGGAGTTACAAATCTCCGCTAACAGAGGAGACAGGATAGGAGGCGGGTGAGTCACTGGGGCAGAAGGAGGGATGCCGGGGGTGGGGGGGGGTAAGCTTTGGCTCTGGAGGGGTGGGAGGCTTGAGGAGGGGAGGCGGGAGGGGCCTGGAAAGGAAAAGAATGTTTCTCTGCTCCCACTCCAGCCAGGCTTACTGCCCCGAGTGCCATATTATACATTTTTTTCTCTTTCTAAAGCTCACATGCCCAAACTCCAACATGTTTGCACATAAGAAAAAAGCATCGGCAAGCATGGGGAGCTGTTTTATGGTTTATAATTATCTTGTTCCAATACTCAAAATGATTATAACTTCCACATATTAATAATTGAACTGGAATCACAGCTGTGACATAGATCAAGAAACAGACATCTCTGTCCCCGCTGCACTACACTCCTTGTTGTAAACTGAACAATTGGTAGAAGAGTTTTAAAAATGATAATTTTTTCTCCCGGGTGTTAGAATTAGTGAGACATTGGAACAATTAGCTGCCTCTTCCATCAAAGATAAGGCGGTGAGCATTATATTTGCAATTTAGAATAAAAATAAAAGACCAACTAGTGCTGTATTAAAGCACGTTTGTTCTGTTTAACAGTATCTAACAGGGTGTCTGTCACCCGGGGAGAAGTCGTCCCCTATTTCATTTGTTTCCTTAATTTGGTATCTTTTTATTTTCTTTTCCTTCCACTCTCTCCTCCTCACTACACTCCCCCCAAAAATAACAGCTTGAGAAGAAGCAAGAGAAAAATAATGAATGAACAGGAACTTTATAGATCTGGGGTTTCTCATAAGCTAGAGTAAACGCAACTGGTGCCGTTAAACTACAAAAAGCAATACAAAGAAAACACTATTCAAAGATCATTTAAGGGACTCCCCTGGTGGCGCAGTGGTTGAGAGTCCGCCTGCCGATGCAGGGGACGCGGGTTCGTGCCCCGGTCCGGGAAGATCCCACATGCCGCGGAGCGGCTGGGCCCGTGAGCCATGGCCGCTGAGCCTGCGCGTCCGGAGCCTGTGCTCCGCAACGGGAGAGGCCACAGCAGTGAGAGGCCCGCGTACCGCAAAAAAAAAAAAAAAATCATTTAAGGAGGCATGTGATAGCTAATGAGAGGTTTGCTCTATTTAGGAGCACGTAATAGCTTCTCGGGTAGAATCTGCAGCATTTGCAGGAATGGAGGTGGTTGGTAAAACATGTGTGTGTGTGTCCTTTCCTGTTTGGACTCAACACATCTGAGGCGTCAAATGGAGATATGGACAAAAATCAATGAAGGGCTGTCAAGAAAGGTGCAAATAAAGACAGACTAGGCATGGGACTATTCAATTTGTTTGACATAATTGTCTTCATGTGATTAAGTACATGGTGCTTTAAGTAGGAACAGCTGGAAGGAGATCATTTATTTATTCATCAAACTTTCAAAGAATACCCACCATAAAAATAATACCAATCTTTCATAGTAAGTGCCAGCCACTGTTCTAAGCACTGGAGCTTTAAAAGTAAATAAAACACAGCCCCTGCCCTCCCGCTCCCAATAGAAACACACAGGCGCATCTCAGTGTTCCTGTCACCTCCACAGGGGGTCCTGCCAGACCACCTTACCTAAAGCAGATACCTCTCTCGCCCCCACCATTGTGCTCCATTGTGACAACCAGCCTATTTACTTTGTGGCACTTACTCCATTAGACTGTCCCACCTAAGAGTTAGCTTCAGGAAGGCAACGGTCCTGCTCCCTCATTTCCTTGCCAGTCCCTGGGCCTTAGCCCAGTGTCTCGCACATAGGGAGTAATCAATTTCAATTTAAGTAATTAATGAGTGCCAGGAGTGGCAATGGAGGAATACCCAAAGCCACCCACAAGGGTAAGGTGGGTCTGGAGAAGGAGCTCAGGAGGCAGAGCATCCTGACGTAGAGCACGAGTCTCCACATCCCCAGCAATTCCATAAGCCTTACCTCTCAGCCTCTCCTCCGAGGCCAGTGCTACAGTCCCTCCGGGGAGGCTGGGACCCGGGCAGGTCAGCCAAGCGGAGGGCTAGGAGGTGAGGCCACCAGTGGGGTTGTCCGTCCTGTACCCACCTGCCCTCCTTCCTCACCCCTCCTACTGCTGGGCCACCTTGTCATCTGGGGCATCACTAGGCAGGTATTTCCCATCAGATATGCAAGGGGAAGTGCCCTAACATGACACGCACACACCCCATTCCCTTTCCTCTTTCCATCCTCCCCCGATTACCTGATTACCCATTTCTCCTGAAGAGCCCAGAACCACTCACCTGCTCAATGCACGTTGCTTACCCAGGGCGGATCCTATCCAAGGGCAGAATAGGAAGCTCTCGCGTAGTGTCAGATGAGGGGCTCTGCTTGCCTCTCAGAAAGCCCAGTACTCCTCTCTGTTAGAACCGTGAGCAACTCTAGCGACTATAGCACAGCCCACCCCCCCAGGGAGATCTGGGATCATGAAGGGACTCGCCCAGGGTCAGTAGGAAGTTGCTGGAAGAGCCAGGACTACAGCCCAGCTCTCCTGACATCCAGTCCAGCCCTCGTTGAATTTGGAAAGAGGAGGCTGAGGCCATGATCGGAGGGAAAGCCCCTAAGGCTTTGACTTGAAAATACAGAGAAAGTGGAAGGGGCAGGAGAAAACGGGGGCAGAAGACAGGAAACTCCCCAGCTGATGTGGGAGAAAATCAGGAAAGACGTGGGGAGGGAGACACAGGCCAGGGAAGACCCTTTCTTTCTATGCAACCAGAAAAGGCTACTGGGCCCTAGGACTCTTGAAGGGGGAAATGAAGGGGAAGTAAGGAAGAGGATGCTTAAAGGAGGAGAGGGGAAGCCGTGAAGCCCTGGCCTCTCTGCCCGGGGGTCCCTTCAAGGCCAAGGTGGGCCTGCCCATGAGGCTCTCGTCCTCTCTCCTCCGGCTGCGCATCTGGTGGGCAGCAGAGTCCCCAGACCTTCAGAGTCACAGGGACCGGCTGCTTCTCCCGGCTCAGTGAAGGGAAAGCAGATATGCCTCCCAGCACTGTCACTTTCATCTTCCCAGAAAGAAACAAGTGCAAGTGATTAGCAAAGGCAGCTTCGTTGACTGGGGGTGGGCCACTGCGGGAGGGGCGGGAGGGGCGGGAGGGGCCGAGGAAGGAGAAGGCCTGCTCCATGGCCACTGGTCCACACAGGCTCAGGCTGCAGCACAGCCCCTGGGGGCACCATCCTCCTAGGCCAGGCTCTGCATGCCAACGTCCTTGCCTTTCAGCCTGCGAGAGAGACAGAGCCCTGGAGGATGAGAACCCAGGCATCTTGAGCAGCTCGGAAGTTCTTTGGGATGGCAGGGGCACCCATCCTCTCCTCCTGCACCCCTGTTCCCTAATCCTTAAGAATGAGTCTAACACGTCCACTGCTCCCCGTCTGTCCCCTCACAGAGTGATAATGAGTAGAGGTGCCCCATGGGCATGTGTATGGCCTGGGGCAGATCCCTAAACCCCGGGATGATAGATAACCTCTTAGTGGGCAAAACTGGGTAATGTTGGATATGATCTCGGTTCCGTCTTTGAAATGTGATGATTCAAAAATCTACCCCGGCTCTCAACACCCTGCCACACCCTCTTCTCACCCCCAACCCCATAATTTTAAATGCTTTGGTCACCAAAGAAACCAGCACTAGGAAATTCAGCAGATGTGTGTCTGTTTCTGTCTGTCCTTAGAGAATGAATTCGGGCCCGTGTCAGCTGGACCCTGGGTGGGTGGGAGGCCGTCGCGCTGGCCTGCAGGACAAGGGGCACTTTCTTTTTTGGCGGCGTGGGCAGGAGTCCGGTGGTCTGGACTTGGCCCGGGGACCTGACCCGGGGGAGGGTGGGTCGGCTGACACTCGAGCTCCTGGCCCTCTGCCTGTCGTCCCCCAGAGTCTGGCTCATGCCGAGGGCCCACCATCATTTTCCTGAGACAGTCCCTTCACCGCCTGCCAGGGCACCCCGGATACTGGCTAATACCGTCATTTTGTTAGTTGGAGCTTTTGGGTGCATTTCTTCTTATTTCATTTTTCTTACTGATGTGTTTTCTTCCACTGGGGCTGCAAAGCTCATTATTTGTATAACGTGCCTGTTTATTATTTATGGCAAGACTCAGGTTTCCAGGGCGCCTTATGATTGTTATTTAATTAGCTCGACGCCTTGGAACAAGGAGTCCACCATTTCCATTCTCCTGCCTCCATCTGACGGTGGATTTCGGAGCTTTTCCCCAGACCTGTTCCTCCAGCCACCAGCCCTCCCTGCTGCTCTAAGGCGAGCTGGGGGCCATCTAGACCACAGACCCTGCCAGGCTCCTTTTCAGACTTCAGTTTCCCTCACACCCCTCTCCAATCCTCTGCAAGACCTAGAAATGTTACCTCCCGACTGTCTTTTGAATCCGTCCACCTCTGCCCATCTGACGGCCAGCGCCCTTACCCATCGCCAACGCCCCCTGACCAGGACTGCAGCTGTGCTCTCCTAACTGGTTCCTTGTGTCAATCAAGCTCAGCCCCTTCCCTCCCAGTTCTTCTTCCATCCTTTAGCCACAGCAATAGTTCAAAATGCAAATCTGAAAATGTCACTTTCCTCTTGAAAATATTTCAATAGCTTTCTATTGCCGGTAGGGAAAATACCTAAATGCTCGGCATGTTTTATAAGGCTCTCTGTGACCTAGTTCCTACCAACCCCTTTGGCCTCATGTTGCCCCCTTAATACTCTGTACTCCAGTCACATCAGCGTGCTTTTGGCTCCTCCAACAGGGCATATTCCCGCCTGCCATACAGCCTTTGTCTACACTGGTCCCCCTTCTTAGGATACTGGCCACGCTCGCCACACCCCATCCCCAAACCCTTCACATAATGACCCCTGCTCAACTTTCAGATCGCAGCTGAAGTGTCACTTCTCCAGTGAGGCATCCTCAGACCCACTCCTCCCCAGTCTCGATCAAGTTTCTGTGTTACATGGTCTCATATTTCTTTCCTTCCAAGGGCTTAGCTCAGTCTGTACATAGAAGTGCATTTTGCAATTATTTAGCTCAGACCTGTTTCCCTTCCCAAGTCTGTAAGTTCTGCTTGGTCTCCATTATCTCCCAGGATAATATTTCATGGCATCATGTTTGCACAAAGTAGACAATGAAAGAAGAGCAAGGACAGTGAACTTCTCTGCCCCTGGGCAGTGGCTCCCAAGATGCTGGGACTGGGCAACTTGAGAATCACAGAGGAAACATTAGAAATCACCTGGAAAAGAGGAAGCCGAGACTCAGAACAGGGATGGGCTTGCCCAGAACAGCACAGCTGGCGAGCGGTACAGCGAAGGCTTGAACCCAGACTCCTGAGCCTAAGTCCACCCCCCTCCCAGGTCTTCCATTTCTATTTTAGGCATTCAGGCTTTGCTGTCTAGAGCTTATGTTTACTCTATAGGTAAAGAACTCTCATTTTCTTGGACCACTTCTGGGGGTGGGGGTGGACCATGTTTTGAAAGAGACAAGAAGCAAGGACCTCTGGAGAAAAGGAAGGGAAGTAGGTTTTTTTGATACAGGGGTATGTTTTGACATGAAACGTATTCCTATGAGCCCAGTACTGTGCCGGGTACAGGAGCTTCAGAGGCTGGATACAGCCTCCGTCCTCAGGAACTTCATCCTCCACTTGGAGAGATTAGACATATTTCATGTCAAGTTGATTTTGGGGTTGTTTTGGTTTTGTTTTTTCTCTTTAGTCTTGTGGTTAGTATGCTTAATGGTTAAGCACTGTGGCTTGGGAGACACAGAAATTTAGGTATCGTCAGGTTTAGAACCATATCTGCAGGTTTAGAACCATATCATCAGAGATTCTCAAGGCCAGAAGGGACCCAAGGTCATCTATCTACACCCTCTTCTGATGGCTCAATATCGCTGCCAAGTACCAATCCACGTAAATACTTTTGAGTACTGTGGTGCTGCGTGTTCATTCATTCACCAACCACGTATCAAGTGCTAACTCCATGCCCAGCACTGTGCTGGGCCCTTGGCATGTAAAGACACAGTCCCTGTCCCAAGGGTATCACAGCAATTACAACACAGCGTCCTAATGGCTGTAACCCGGTGTGTAAAGAGCTATGGGAGCAGAGAAGAGGAACCCAGTCAAACTGTAGGCCAGGTGAGCAGGGCCCAGGAAAGCCTCCTGGAGAAAGTGATACCTGAGCCCTGGGAACAAATTTTATTCTAAGAGGCTATTGTAATACCTGCACCCCAATGTTCACAGCAGCACTATTTACAATAGCCAGGACATGGAGGCAGCCTAAGTGTCCATCGATAGATGAATGGATAAAGAAGATGTGGTTCATATATACAACGGGATATTACTCAGCCATAAAAAGGAATAATAATAACGCCACTTCCAGCAACATGGATCGACCTAGAGATTGTCGCACAGTGAAGTTAAGTCAGGCAAAGAAAGACAAATACCGTATGACATCACTTATAGGTGGAATCTAAAAAATGATACAAATGAACTTATGTACAAAACAGAAACAGACTCACGGACATAGAAAACAAACTGTGGTTTCCAAAGGGGAAGGGGGGGAGGGATAAACTGGGAGATTGGGATTAACAAATACACTCCACTATATAAAATAGGGAAACAACGAGGACCTACTGTATAGCATAGGGAATTCTACTTAATACTCTGTAATGGCCTATATGGGAATAGAATCTAAAAAAAGAGCTCATATATGTATACGTATAACTGATCACTTTGCTGTACACCTGAAACTAGCGCAACATTGTAAATAACTATACTTTAGTAAAAACTTAAAAAAAAATAAGAGGTCGTTGCAGCCTATGCTTGAATCCCTCCAAAGACAGGAAACTCACTGCTTACCAAGGCCATGGGCAGCTCCTCGGCCAGGCTCTTATAAAGGAGTTTCAAATAGAAAACACCCCGAGAGTCTACAGTTTTGTCATTCTGGCTGCACTGGGGACAATGGGACCGAGTGACAGGTAGCAGCCACTGGCCAAAATCCCGGGGTCTCACCCCATGCCACCTATGCCCTAAGTAGGCATCCTTTCCTCTCTCTGCCTCCCCTTGCCCATCCTCAGCCAGCCCCAGAGGCTGCATCACTGAATGCTGAGACCCTCCCTCCACCCCCCTCCCCAGGGAGGGACAGTCTGAATAAATGAGGGTGCCTAACGGCCTGCGGTACCATAAAGTTTTAGAGCTGTGTGCCGGAATGAGCAGGTTCAGGCCGAGATGAATTATCCAGACCTTTTATCAAAGGAGAGTCAATAAAAACCTGACTCAGAGTGGCCGTGTCACACCACCGAGCCCCGTGCTCTGGAAATAGTAATCGGCGGGTGCGTCTCCCCCCAGTCCATCTGCTTTCTTCCCTATACCTTTCCTTCTCCAAAGTATTCGTTTCCATGGTAACTGTGTTGTTACGGGTGTGGGAGGAGTTTAATGACATTCAGAAGTACCAGATCAAGTCCATTTATATAATGGTTTGAAATACACATAATGGCCTGTGGCATATAGGGCACGGTGACAGTTTCAGTAACTGCGTACAGACTGTGGGATAAATAGAGCGATGTGACACTCCCCCCAACCCCCAAATCAAACGTACCAGGAGTAACCACTATTCTTAGTACAAGAGCAGAACTTCTCAACCATTACTCAGGAAAGGGTCTCAAAACACAACACCGAGCTGTTCTCTCGTTGAGGAAGGATGCTGGCCAGACTGTGGGTCCTCTGCACCTGCCAAGGTTTGACCAAGTGTCAGGTGGGGCAGGTGCAGAGGAGAGGAAGTAGCAGCCGTCCTGCCCTGGGAGCCCCGGGCACCCGCCTTGGCCAGCCCGCGCTAGGACATGGGCTTCAGGTGCCTGTGCTTATGGTTCCTTTCTGTCTGATTCAGAAAAGACTCATCAGACACCCACCGTGTGCCTGGCGCTAAGGGTGATGTGGTGATGAAAAACACGTAGCTCGGGTTCCCCCAGAAGCAGACCCTAAGCACGGACTCATCCAGGAGGTGCCGACAGCGCCAGAAGGACGGTAGGGCATTGACAAGAGAAAGGGAAGGCGTCCAAAACAGAGGGTACCATCAGGTCCCTGAACGGGGGGCAGCTGGAGCCTCATCCCAGTGGGAGGCTCTGGGAGGTGCTGTGGAATCCATGCCTCACAGTCAGGCCACCCGAGGCTCAGGCTTATCTACAGAGCACTCTTGCCAGTAACCGGCTGAGGACTGCTCGGGTCGGGGTGTTCGCTCCCTGGCACATCTGTCCTGCTCTTTGCAAGGACAGGGTGGCCTCTGCAGCTGAAGAGGAAGAGACCTCAGGAGAAGGGCAGCAGATGCTGGCAGCTGGGAGTCGGCCTGAGGGATACAGGTGGGGCACTGGCAGAGTCGGCTACAGCCCCCGGGGAATTTTGAGTCCAATGGGGAGACAGGCACATAATGAAATAGCAGGAGGCAGGGTGGTGGGAGAGCTAGAACGATTGCAGGTGAGATGCTCTTGGAGCACAGAGGTGGCGGGAGCCATTTGTCTGACTGCAGTAAGACTGGAGGGACTTGGGGAGAGCGGCAGAAGGGAGGGGGCAGCTAGCCTGCAAAGCTGTGGGGCTAGAGAGGCACTTTCACACACATGTCGTTAGTCCTCATGACATCACAAAGTGGGTGGTGTTAGCTCCATTTTGAGGACAAAGCAAGTGAGGCTCAGAGAGATTAAGTCATCTACCAAAGGCACAGAGCTAAGATTCAAACCCTGGTCTTCCTACGCCTACTCTGCTTCGGGGAGCTTTGTGTATTTGAGGAGATGGGGATGGGGTAATTCCCTCCGTCACCGTCAAAGGCAGACGTGACCAGAGCCTGTTGTGTATCCGTGTAGATTTCTCCCCTTGGCCATGGACTGCCCACTCCCGTATCTCCCCTCATTGCACTGTCCATGGACCCACACTCAACCAGTCAGACAGCCCCTCTGATCCCGCCCCAGATGTAAGCAGGACTGACTGTACCTAATATTGAGTGAATTATCTGGAACTCACAGCCCTGCGGGTACAGGAAAGAGAAGAGGCAGCCTGAGGGGAGGGCTTCAGCTCTAACGGCCCCGCGAGCATGTCTGCTGCCTGTCGCCCTCCCAGCCCTGCTCCAAACTCCACTGCCTCAGGAAATACGGCGAGGAGGGATCACGTACACGCATTTCCCTGGAGCAGCATATCTGTAGCAGGTTAATAGTTTTTCTGTGAAATAGAGTCTGCATAGTTAAATAAGGTGGGCAGAGGCTGGGTTAACCCTGATTAAAGAAGTCTCTCCTACTGAACCTCTCAGAGCCTTTACTATGCCAAAGGGCCTGGTGAACCCCCAAAAGGAGGATATGGTTCTCGGAGTTTCCCAAACTTACTTGACCACAAAACGCTTTCCCTAGAGCACGTTTTAGGATTAGGATTTCTTGGAATCCACTTTGGGACAGAATGGTTTAAGGCCAGCTCTGCCACTGAGCTTTGTCAAGTAAGAATAAATGAAGCTGCCTCATGAGGACCAGTAAAACCACAGGGATGAAAACCCTTTACAAACTATAAAGGAAATGGTGCTACTGTTTATTCACATAAAGCAAACACACTGAGTTTCCCAGAGAACATTTCATTCGGAGTCCAAAAGAATAGGAATAATAATAATTAATAATGTTTTTTAAGTAATAAGTTCTGCTCCTGACTAGGCATGTGACCTTGACCTTGATCTCTCTTGACCTATGTTTTCTCATCTGCAAAATGGGTGTACTCGCGATGCCAGCCCTCTTTCCTGCGTGAATTTGTTGCAATGATAAAATACGCACAATGGTTGTACGGGTGCTTTGAGAAGGCATAAAGCACCATAAAATGCAAGGCATTATTATTAGTGTTCCAGGTTAATACCCTCAATTCAGTCCCACTTGTGCTCAGACCAAAACAGGAGACGTGTTGGGGGAGGGGATCGGCTAGTGGGAGACATAACAATGACTAATCATTTTCATCCATATTTGTGATGTTAGGAGCCTTGTATGAGCATGTCGCTGAGGGGAGAGAATGAATATTTCATGAGTGGGCACTAAATGTAGTATTAAGATGAGATGGACAGAAAGAGCCCCGCTTGCCTCCGCCTCCAGGTGCAGCTGGGAAGTCAGCACAGGTCCAGGCTCATGAGTGGCTCTGGGGAGCAGGGCACCCAGTCAGGAGGGAAGAGCACAGCCCTCAGCACAGATGGGGAGCCGTCCAGCTCGGACTGGCCAGGGGACTCCTGTCTGGGGAAGCAGGAGAGCCAGCGCCCAGTCCATATTCCAGGTGGGTAGCCTTGGGCAAGTGACTGTCACCAGCCTGGGCCTCCACTTCCACACTGTAAAATGGGGTGATAAGATCAGCCCTGCACAGCTGCAAGGTCTCAATCCAAGCTCGATTGTTTGGAAGACGGCTTTGCAATGCACTCAGGTGGGAAGTGTTATTATTCATGGATTCACTCGGCCACAGCCATTGAACACCTACCATGTGCCAACCACTGCCACTGTCACAAACACTGTTGGCACCATGTGCCAACCACTGCCACTGTCTAAACACTGCGTTCATCACTTTATACACGTCACCTGGTTTAATCATCACCACGATCCTGAGAGGTATCTGTTACTACTCCCATTTTCTACATGAGGAAAGAAAACCCGGGAAAGATAAATAACTTGCCCAAAGCCATACAGCTAGTAAATGGCAGAGTCCGGGGTGGTATGAAGCCAAAACCCTTCATTCTACACCGACGGCCCATCTTTGTCTGGACTTCTGCAGAACTGGTAGGTACTCAGCCTCCACCCGCCAGCAATTCCCTATTCCATTCATGCCTTGTGCTCCCCCTACCTGCTTCGCCATCCCCTCTTGGCCCTCCAGGATACCCTCCCTTTGTTTTCCAACCCCTACTCCCTTTATCCAAGTCTCTTTTAAAAGGTCTGTCTCCCATACGGTGGTCACCCTGAGGTTCTAATTTCCGTCCCCATCCATCAAGACCTTTGCCTCCCAAGACCCTGGGCAGCCTGTATCTCTTATCTGGACCAGCCATCGAGTGGTGTAAAGATTGAACACCTCCCCCTAAAATGCCCTCAGAAGATGAAGCAAGGACAGATGGGGCCTTGCCAGGGATAAACCCAGCCAAGTCTTCCCCGCCTCCTGACGGATGCCTCTGGAGGAGGCTCCTGGCTCTCTCCATCCGCCCCACAGCATGAGGACTCCACCATCCCTGCAAATCGCTTCCCTATAGGGCATAACTTCCGTGTTATCTCGGCTCAGCCCTCCTCCAGAGATGAAGAGATTGTTTTAAACCGGCCGCTCCACTACCTCTGCTTCTGGCTTCCAACGTCATTAAGTTTCATTATAACGAATAAACACCACAATGACATTTATAAGTTACCACTGAGCACAGAAGCACAAATATGAAGCAGATAAACTGGACGTGATCCAAATAATTACTGCAGGCAATACTGGGCTTAGTTTGAGCTGGCAGCCAGGTACCGAGTAATTTATTAGATTGCGTAAGGCAGTGTTGCACGTTGCGTTTTTCATTATTGTGTCTCTTCCCCTCTCCGCGGTCTAAATAGGTTAGAGGAGTTTAGACAGTGCACTGCTGAACAAAGACAGACTTTGCTCAAGCAGATGGAGGCTGGGAAGTGTCCAGGAACGGCTGCTTCCTGACCAGCACAGCACTTGCGAGAGAAGAGAGGGTTTCAGATGATCTCGATTCTGCCAGCCAAGGACAGTTCCCTCTACCCGGCACCCACTGGCCCAGATACAGAAAGAGGCCCAGTGGAGGGAATAAATGGAAGGACTGGATGGAGCCCCCAGGACACCAGGCCTGGTTCCTGCTGCTGGCTTCCTGCTGAGTTCCTATGTGTTCATCCAAAGACCCTCTCTACCAAAAGGCCCTCCAGAGCCCTGGGCAGCCCCGGGCAGCCGCAGGGCCCAGTCCCAGACCTCTCCTGCTACAAAGAAAGGGGAAGGAAGCAGGCTGCCAGCCAACTCTGAGAAACAAAGCAACGAGAGCTGGCTACCAGCTGCCACCTCCCTGCCAAACCCAAACTCATAAAGTTTGATTCAAGGGGTTACGATACCTCCTATTCAGAGTCCCTCCTGCCCCATATTCTCCAGGCTTAGTAAATTAGCCAATAAGCAGCAAGGACCTGTCGTTATTGTGCAGTTAAACGGTATTTGCCCAGTAAATCCTGAGTAGAGTACTAACGGTGATATACAGGAACTAATTACGGACAGGAATTCTCTCCCCAAGACACCAAGTGGTACCGGATATTGTTACATTTCGGGGAGGGGGCTTGAAAGCTGCTCTGTTCTCTCCAGTGAAGCCATGAGTAGCTCTCCTATCAGAGGAGTCGGCCCCTCCAGGGGCACTTCAGGTTGGAAACAGAGACGTCCTGGGAGAGCCTTCTCCCAGAAAGACTCCCATTCGCTGCCCCCAATCCCGTGCCCAGTAGAAGGCTGGGCACCACCTGGTCCTCCTTGGGTCACCTTTACAACAGAGAAGAGGCTCCACGTCACAGCGGCTGTTTCAAAGGCCCGAAGCTCCAGCCCTGTAGGACATGGAAGTCATTCCTCACACGGCCCTGGATTGCGCTAAGAAAGCTATTTCAGGGGGTCGGCCTATGCAAAGGGCTTCTGGACAAGGATGCAGCAGGGTGGCCCATGCCTCTGCCTGGGTGTGAATGACTTTTGCCCTAAACTGTCGTTTACGGAGCTGATCTCAGGCCCAGGGGCTCCCCGGGAGGATCAGAGGTTTCTTGGCTGACTGTGGTCTGCAGGTGGGACAGGGCCTGTGACCAGCAGCGAGAAGCAGATGTCCCTTCAGCTTCCTGTGTGTTTTGGGAGCACAGCTGGGGGCAGCTGGAGGACACAGTAGCCAGCCTCTGCTTTCTGAAGAGGAAACCACACAGCTCAAACACTCTCAGGGCTTACCGGGGACTGTCTAGTAAACAAAGGCCCATAACTGGAGTCAGATGGTTCAGACACCAGCCCTCCAGTGCACATGGTGACCTTGGATGGGTTTCTTAACCTCTCTGAGCTTCCGTTTCCTAATCCGTAAAGTGGGATTGATTCTCTCAACCCCTCGGGATTACTGATGTGAAAATATCTTGCCTGCAATTGAGGCTACTGCTTCCAAGGAGTAGCCCATCCCACCCCATCCTTCTGCAACGCCTGGGCTCAGTGACCCAGCCTCAGCCTCCTGGAAAGGAAGACAAGCCCTCAGCCCATCTGGCACCCCCAGCAGCCTGCACACTCCCTCGCCTTCCTCTCAAGGTGCTTCCAGCACAAAATCTCTCCTTTACCAACATCTCCACTTCAAACAATCAAAACAAAGACAGGGCAGTAACTGCAAGTTAGTTTTATTTTGTTTCCTTTGCTGCTGCATTCTCAGGGTTGAAGCAGATAATCGGAGCCCTTCCCAGGGCCACTGTTAGGCGGTGACAGGAGAGGCCGTGTGACACAGAAGAGGGCTGGCATGGGGCATACACTTGCATTAGGACCTTGGCTGTCATCACTTTGAACCTCGACATTCAAGTGTCTACATCAGGACTGATGATAGAATCTTTTTGACAGGATGTCAGGGGAGTAGGTTAAGTAAAATAATGTAAGTGAAGAGCTTTGTGATGTATGAAGCATATACAAGAGTTAGTTGTGGTTAATATCCTAGAGCAGCCAGAAGACAAGACCCAGAATCCCAGGGCTGTGAGAGGAATCGCCTTTTTAATTAGACACATATATAGTCAGCTCTCAGGTATCTTTGGCAAATATCCCCATTCCTGGCACATGCTCTCACGAAGATGCTTAATGAAGTCCTCTGTTAACATTTCACAGCTTCTTATTTTTTTCTTATTTGCATGCAGCCCAAAGGGAATGAAAGTCCTTTAAAGGCAAAATCAGCTAAGATCTCCATCCCCTCCTGAAGAAAGTGTGAGCCATAAAGACAGCAAGCTGGGGAGGGTGAGTGGACGAGTACCAGGGGTGATGTTTTCCACCCAGCTGAGCAGGAGGCCAGAGGGAGCTTCATCGCTGGGTTTTTGTGGCTTTTCATAAGTATTAAAAATTCCCTGGGGCTCCCCTGGTGGCGCAGTGGTTGAGAGTCCACCTGCCGATGCAGGGGACACGGGTTCGTGCCCTGGTCCGGGAAGATCCCACATGCCGCGGAGCGGCTGGGCCCGTGAGCCATGGCCGCTGAGCCTGCGCGTCCGGAGCCTGTGCTCCGCAATGGGAGAGGCCACAGCAGGGAGAGGCCCGCGTACCGAAAAAAAAAAAAAAAAAAAAATTCCCAGGATATCAAACACATCCATATTCAAACATGAATACCAAAATGCATTCCAATGTTGAAAATAAACGTCACTTAGAATTATTCATTATTTTGAAATGTCCATCATTTTGGATTATTCACACCTTCGCTCCTCTCCATTAACAAAGATCATGAAGAGTGGATTGTCAAATCTACAATGAGGTACCAACTCACATCAGTCAGAATGGCCATCCTTAAAAAGTCTACAGATAACAAAGGCTGGAGAGGGCGTGGAGAAAAGGGAACTCTCCTACACTGTTGGTGGGGACGTAAGTTGGTACAGGCACTGTGGAGAACAATACGGAGGTTCCTCAGAAAATTAAAAATAGAATTACCATATGATCCAGCAATCCCACTCCTGGGCACATATCTGGACAAAACTATAATGCAAAAAGATACATGCACCCCTATGTTCACAGCAGCACTATTCACAATAGTCAAGACATGGAAACAACCTAAATGTCCATCCACAGAAGAATGTATAAAGAAGACATGGTATATATGCACAATGGAATACTAGTCAGCCATAAAAAAGGAACGAAATAATGCCATTTGCAGCAACATGGATGCAACTAGAGATTATCATATTAAGTGAAGGAAGTCAGAAAGATAAAGGCAAATACAATATGATATCACTTATTGTGGAATCTAAAATATGACACAAACGAACCTATCTACAAAGCAGCAACTGACTCATAGACATAGAGAATAGACTTGTGGTTGCCAAGGGCGAGGTGGGTGGCAGGGGGATTGGGGGAGGGATGGACTGGGATTTGGGGGTTAGTAGATGCAAACTATTATGTATAGAATGGATGGACAAGAAGGTCCCACTGTACAGCACAGGGAACTATATACACTGTCCTGGGATAAACCGTAACGGAAAAGAATATAAAAAAGAATGTATATATGTGTGTAACTGAGTCACTTTGCTGTACAGCAGAAATTAACACAACATTGTAAATCAACTATACTTCAGTTTAAAATAACAAGAAGAGTGGATTGTATTTGGGCTCTAAGAGGGCACAAATTCAGGACATTGCACTGAGATGATCTGCTTCCAATCAGGAAGGTCTTCAGCAGTCACAAGAAGATTCTTCCATAAACACCAGGTCTGAGTTGTTGTCGCTAATGCAGTGTTTAGTGAGTGACCCAGAAGTAACCCGTGCTTCAAGGCCAGGCTGCCTCAGCCACAGTGTCCCCTGGATCCCCAGGCCTGCTTTGCACCTGTCAGTGGGACACAGCAATGTTACCCTTCCTGGAACACCTGGAGACCAGCAAAACTGCCCAGGTCCTTCTGATTCCGGGAACATTTAACAGAGGGACCTTGGGGTCCACTGCAGGGGCCCAAGGGGCCAGACTCTGTCCTTCCATCTCCACCCCAGTTCTGTCTCCAACCACGTTATACACTGAGGTTCCACACAAGATTCCATCAACAAAAGGGCATGTGCACTAAGAAAAGTGTGGGAGCTACTGACCTCATCCAGGATCTTCACTGTGCAGCTGAGAAAACGACGGGATGCTCAGAGACAGACAGCAGCTTGACCAAGGCCACACAGGGACAGAGCCAAGATGGGAAAGGATGCAGTCCCTCTGAGCCTGGGCTGTTTGCCTACAAAAGTGCTTCTCAGATGTGGACCAAAAACCACCTGGGAAGCTGTGAAAATCCAGATTCCTTGGTCCAGCTCAGACGCACCATCTTGAAATCTCTGGCTTGATGCCCAGGAAACTGTATTTTTAGCAAGTTCCCCAGGTGATTCTCATGCATACAGAAGTTTTAGAACAACCCGCAACTGGCAAGGCCTATACCAACATACAAATGATTTTTTTAAGATGTTTGTTTTTTAAAAAATGGTTTAGGGGTCTCCCTGGTGGTGCAGTGGTTAAGAATCCGCCTGCCAGTGCAGGGGACACGGGTTCGAGCCCTGGTCCGGGAAGATCCCACATGCCACGGAGCAACTAAGCCCGTGCGCCACAACTACTGAGCCTGCGCTCTAGAGGCCATGAGCTACACCTACTGAGCCCATGCTCCGCAACAAGAGATACCACCACAATGAGAAGCCCATGCAATGCAATGAAGAGTAGCCCCCGCTCGCTGCAACTAGAGGAAGCCAGCGTGCAGCAACAAAGACCCAACACAGCCAAAAATAAATAAAAATAAAAATAAATTTTAAAAAGTGATTTAGGACATAGATATTCCCCAAATAGACCAAATGGTCTTAGGAGATTTGCTTTTACTTCCTTGTGCCTCAGTTTCATTCTTTTGGGCCTTAGCACCCACCCACACACACACAAAATAAGACTTTGGGTAAATCAGAACACAGAACATTAGGGTTGAAAGGGGGAACCTAAGGGATTGACTTCTAGTCTAAACCCTGCATTTACAGATGGGAGTTGAGTCTCAGAGATGGGAAGGGTCAGGCCCCAGAGCACACAGCTAAGAGGTGGCAGATGCAGCACCAAACTGGTACCTTCTGGGCCTGGGTGCTCACAGCTCCCTATGTCCGGACAGCATCTCTTATAAAAGGGAACAGGACTCGCCGGACTTCCTAGGGCAGGATCCGTGGCCCCGCCTCCAGCCGAAGCCAGTGGCTCCCAAGCTGCTGTGCTCTAAGAGGGCACCATAGGAGCTCTGTCTGCCTGTAACTGATGCCCGCAGCTACCTCTCGGGCTAATGACCATCACTGCTCTTCAGCCCCACTTTCTTTATTTCATGCTACTCCCTGAACCCAACAATGGTTCAGTGAGCACATATTCCAATCCCAAAGACACAAGAGCCCGAGACTCAGAGAAATAAGCGGGCTTAGCCTGGGCCCCTGACCAGCCAGCAGGAGGCCTGAGATGTCCTCCAGTGTCCTGGCCTTCAGAGGCTGCCCGAGTGTCTCCCATCTCTACCCTCCCCCATCGCCACCACCTAGGCCCACACTGCTCTGCCCTTCCCATCTCGGTCAGACTCCAGGACGACCGCAGGCAGGGATGGACGGGCTACTTCACAGGCACCGACGCGCTAGTATTTCCAGCAGCCCTTATCAGTGTCTTCTTGGCATCCAGAACTTGGCTAAATGGATGGGGGGCCACCTCTCCCAGCCACTAATGAACTCAGGGCAGGCTCGGGCTGGGGCTACAGGCTGAAAATCAGGAGGCGAAGGATTTATAGTGCCTTTGGAGTCACCCTGCCTCGGCCAGCCCCATTGTTTTTCATTAGAGCCCCACGCTGTCCAGGATAACCTTGGCAGACTGCGTGTCCTAGGGAGAGCCGTGTGAGGTTGGGAGAATCCCAGGCTGCCCGGCTGCCCCAGCTCAGGCAAGGAACGAGGTGGGAGAACGTGCCCACCGTACTTCTGCCCCTCATCCAGCCCGGGGAAGAGTAGTCACTCTCTCCCGTGTAAGCCCCAATAAAAATTCAGCACAATTTTTGGAACGTTCATGATATTGGCAAGCTTCCCCTCACCCGTGTTTCAGAGTCAAGGCTACCAACAGCTGCAAATGGCAATGCTGGGGTTGAAAGTGTGTCCCAGCCTCTCTCCCAGCAGAGGTCCAGGAGAAACAGACAACGGAGAGAAGGCTTGTCTTCCACCCCTGCCTATTCTTCTGGCTTCTCTGTATTTCCAATCCTGGTCCAAAGGAAGGAGATTGACCTCTTTCCATCCCAACAGGGCTCTAAGCCTGTGCAGACCTTGACAGGAGTTAGACGTGCCACCCGAGGCAGTTGCCCCCTATACTCCCAGCCTGGAGCAACCGTGTCCCTCTTAGTCACATCAACACCTGTAACTTTCCAGATTTGCAGATGAGTTCTCAGGTCAACACCCAAGGAGAGGACACGTAGCGAAAACCCTTCTCCCACTGCCTGAGCCATAGTGATGCTCAGTAAGTGTGAGTGAATCCCACCTCCTTCCGCCAGACGCAAGGATCCAACTCCAACCAGGGCATCTTCTCTCTTCTCCTGAGTGATTCCGGGCCCCTCTCCACAAACATATTTACAACTGAGCTCACTGCCCTCCCCCAAACCTGCTTCTTCCCCTGAGACAGCAGTGGTTCCAGCAGTCACCCATTCACCCCGTTCTGCAGGCCAGGGAGAGGGGGGCCTTTAGCCCTCTATCCTCCTCGTCCCACAAGTGCTATCAACTCTACCTCCGTTGGTTCCTAAATCCATTTCCTTCCTTCCACGGCTGCCGCTTCAGCCTGAGCCCTTAGGAGCAAAACCCTCCTCCTCAGTCTTCCTGCCTTCAGTTTATCCTTCCTCATCCACCCTCCTCACTGTGGCCACTGTGATCATTCTCAAACTCAGACCTGAGCCTGTGGGTCAAAACCAGTAATTGGGGCTCCCCTGGTGGCACAGTGGTTGAGAGTCCGCCTGCCGATGCAGAGGACACGGGTTCGTGTCCCGGTCCGGGAGGATCCCACATGCCGCGGAGCGGCTGGGCCCGTGAGCCATGGCCACTGAGCCCGCGTGTCCGGAGCCTGTGCTCCGCAATGGGAGAGGCCACAACAGTGAGAGGCCCGCGTACCACCAAAAAAAAAAAAAAAAAAGAGTAATGATTTCTCATTAGTGCAAACTTCTTACTGTGCATCCCAGGGCCTACGCAGCTGGACCTACCCCGTTCTCTCGATACACATCCTACATGCACAGAGGCCACGCGCCCATCACACCAGGCTCGCAGTGAGAGGGCATGCAGGACCCTGTGCGCTTTCCTCAAAGCGTCCTGTTCATTCTCACAGACAACCCAGCAAGCATGATTACCATCCTATGGGGAAACTGAGGTTCAGAGTAACTAAGAAATTTTCACAGCTGTAACAGCACAGCCAGAGATCACGCCTGGACCGTGTGACGGCCGTGCTTTTATTCCCTGAACGCGTTCTGACCTCCTCGCTTTCCTTACACCGTCCCCATCCCAGGGAACGTTTCCTCCTTGCCCTCATCTTGCTTACCCTTCCAGGCCATTTCCAAAGCCAGCCCTTCAGCAACTCCTTTCCCCATTCTCCCAGAAGGAAAAATCTTTCTTCCTTGGGACATTCTTTTTTTATTATTATTATATAAGTTTCAGGGGAACACATAGTGATTCACAATTTTTTTATTATTATTAGTTTATTTATTTTTGGCTGCACTGGGTCTTCGTTGCTGTGCACAGGCTCTCTCTAGTTGCGGCGAGTGGGGGCTACTCTTCATTCCATTGCGTGGGCTTATTGCAGTGGCTTCTCTTATTGCGAAGCATGGACTCTAGGCGTGCAGGTCTCAGGAGTTGTAGCACATGGGCTCAGTAGTGTGGCTCGCAGGCCCTAGAGCGCAGGCTCAGTAGTTGTGACGCATGGGGCTTACGTGCTCCGAGGCATGTGGGATCTTCCTGGACCAGGGCTCGAACCCGTGTCCCCTGCCTTGGCAGGCAGATTCTTAACCACTGCGCCACCAGGGAAGCCCTAGTGAGCCACAATTTTTAAAGGTTATACTCCATTTATAATTATTAAAGAATGTTGACTCTGTCCTCTGTGTTGTAGAGTACATCCCTGCAGCTTACTTACCTTATCCACAGCAGTTCGCACCTCTTAATCCCCTCCCCCTCTCTTGCCCCTCCCCCCTTTGCTCTCCCTACTGGTAACCAATAGTTTGTTCTCTGTATCTGTGAGTCTGTTTCCAGTCTGTGATATTCTTAGGACTTTATACCTCACTTGAGGCACCTTTTATTTTAGTTCCCTGTGCACATATTTGTCGCCTCCAGACACTAAGCTCCTTGTGCAAAATACATCAGTCCCTCCTCTGCATCCCCACACCTGGCCAGGGGTCTTGGAGATTGATGGGGTGGGATCTGCCCCTATGTGTGTGGCCAACAGCACATCCCTGGTACCATTACACCCCGTAATGATCAGTCTTATTATTAGTCAGGGAGCTAGGACATAACCCCATAACCCCCAATTCCGCTCCCCTGAGTAGGTCACAACAGGGCATTCCAGAAATTCCCCAAAACGCATTGTCCTGCATTAAGAGCTGGCCCTGTGCTGAGCCACAGGATAGCAGCAGAAGTCAAGACTTGGGCCTCCAGGCACGGTCTGAGCCACCTGCCCTGGTCCTTTCCCACCTGCCGGGCACTGCTGGTGTCAGCTGAGCGCTGGGCTGGCTCCTGCCTCCCCTCCCTTCCACCCATCTGTTCGCTTCTTGGACCCTGTGCAGCTTCCCTTAATCTCATAAGAGGCAATTTGCGTGCTCTGGGCTGGGAAAAACCTGGCAACAAATAATCCCCGGTACAAGTATTCTTAAGCCTTCCCCAATTGGTCACTAATAGCAGAACAGACGGTGACATTTGCGCCTTTTCTGCATGGTTGACCAGGTAGCTCTGGGAGGCTGAAACCAGTAAAGGCAGGGCTGCAGGAGGCTCAGATGCTCACCGCTCTCACCTGCGTGACTCATGGGAAGAAGCAGATTCTAATCGGTCCAACTTCAGATTTGCAAAGCCTCCTTTCCCATCCCTGGGACCCCTCGTGGCTCCGGTTTTAATAGTCCTGGGCTCAGGAAAGACTCACGAATAGTCATGAAAATTAGAACAAACCTTTATGAAACACCTGTGTGTGCCCAGATCATTTACACATGTGGCCCCTCAGCCTCACGGCAGCTTTGCAAAGTAGGTGTGTCACCCCCATTTTATAAATGGGGAAACCAAGGCTTAGAGTGGGTGAGGAATGTGCCCCACATCATACTGCTAGTGACAGGGCTGGAGTTCCTTCCCAGGCCCGCCTGGTTCTGTGTTTTTTCCACTGTCCAGGACCCAGACCCTGGCAGGTGACCCGTTAGGCACTCAAAGTGGGTCCCTGAGGCTACCCGTCACTCACACCTTTGCTTGTAGTTTCCCTGCCACAGAAGGACATCTTTCTTCCATCACATCCCCGTACCCTGATTCCTCCTCCAGGAAGCCCCTCTGTTTCTTCTCCCCACCCCTACGCTTGCAGCAGGCCTTTCTTAAAGCCCCAAAGAACTTTACGTGACCCCTTGAGGAGACCCATCACCTTCTCCCTCACGGTCTAGCAACTTGGGTCAAGTGCAGCCGTGCACAGACTCTCAGTAAGTGTCACTGAATGTCCTGGGAGTTGCAGCAAGCAGGACTTCAGCCGGGCTGCCCCCGCATTCAGGAACAGGGGTGGCAGTGACGCCCCCCAGGGCATCAGAGGAGTCCTCACTCCACCCACTCCTGGACCCCAGGGCATCCTCGGGGCATCACTCAGCCTCTCCCTCCTTGCCCTTCCCTCCCCGCTGAAGGAGCAAGTGAGGGTGGCTGTGCACTGGGCTCCACAGAAGCCAGGCAAGCTTACCAGGTGGCCCTGACATTCCTGTCCAGGTCTGGCTGGGATTAACGCTAAGGGCAGTGGTCACCTCCCCTCCACCTGCTACTGGAGCAAAGGCCTGGCCAAAGTGCCCAGAGAGACGGGAGGAAGAGGGTGAGCACACTCCACACCATCTCCCGAGGGGGGTGCAGGGGATATGGGGACATCAGCACCCCTGCTCCCCGCATCAGGCTTCAGTGCAGAGTTTGCCCCGAGGCTGTCTCTCCTGTTAAACTAACTAACCCCACACCCCTTGCTCTCTGCACTAGTGCATGCAGACCCCACAGAGAGCTGCCTCTCATACCAGCATGGGACCACCTGACCACCAGATCAGTGACTGGGGAGAGGCACAGACTCAGATACCTGTAGGTGTGGCCACAGACTTACGACACTGCAGTACCAGAATGTGTCCGCAGAAGACCTGGGGTTGACAATTATCGGAGGAAGGGATGGGTGAGCGCCATGGTCCCTCTGAGCCTGGCAGGGAGGACCCCGGCCACCTTGGGTGTGGCTCACTGGGCCCTCTTTCTGCCTGTTCCACACACACACACACACACACACACACACACACACGCACACACAGGCACAGCCAGAGTCAGGCCGCAGCACCACGAGCTCCTGGAACCATAAAGCCTTAAAGATTGTCCAGACCACAGTCCCTTCCAGGGGTCTCTACAGTGACCCTGACAGCAGAGGGAAGCCTTGGCCTTCTCAGCCTACGTTTTAGTCCCAGAAAAAATTCCACCACGCCCCCCCGCAGAATGCTAAACCAGAGGCTTTCAAAGATTCTGAAAGAATAAGAAGAGTTTGTTCAAGCAAAATTTTAAGTGGTTGACAAGGAACAGAAGCAGAAAAGGTCTGGCTGGAGAAGGGGTGAGGCCTACAAGTCAATTCATTCAGCCCCACAGACACACACACACACACACACACACACACACACACACACACACACGTGCATACACCATGGCAGCCAGGCCCCTGGAGCGCGGCTGTAAAGGCATCGCTCAGGGTAATCTGGCCCTTATAACCTCAGCCAGCAAAGTGCCTCTTCCCTCCCCAGGAAGTAACTGGGAATTGCGGGGGGACCTCGGATCGGAGGCCAGGGGTGTGTGAGCTCATAGAGCCTCACGGGGTCTTCAGCGTTTTAAATGTTTTCCTGGAAGACGGTGGGGACCTCCCCGAGCCCGATGGTGACGGTTCACTCCATGCCAAGGTGTGCTGCGGGTCCCCAGAAAAAGACTGGGGCAAGGGGCTGGGCGGTCAGGGGCGGCCCCTTCAGAGAGCCCGGTGGGCTGAAGGAGGCGAGGCAGGGAGCGGGGGGTGGGGCGCTTTGGAGAACAGTCTAGAGAAGTCAGAGAGAGGTGCTGAGCAGAAAGCAGCGGGCAGGGAGCAGCCGGCAGCAGGACAGGTTTGGAGAGAATCTACGCAAGATACTGCCCAGGAGGTTATAGAAAACGATCATTTGCCTTTCACCTCTCTAGACTGGAAAGCAGGAAGTGAGGGAACCGGTGAGGAGATTCTCTGGACAAGAGCCTGCCCCCGTGGTGGCACGCCGCATCCCCAAGGGCTCCTGAGCCCAAAGAGGAGGCCTCAGGGCCTGTCCCACTGGGCCATCCCTCCACCTCCTCTCCATCCTCTTGCACTGCAGCCTTCATCTCCTCTAGAAGTGACACCTGACTTAGGTTCTGCTTGAGAAAAGCACCTCATTGACTCGAAAGAGAAAAGTGTTTAGTGGCTCGTATTTAATGCACAGAAGTTAACAGTATGCTGGGGACTTCCCTGGCCGTCCAGTGGTTAGGACTCCATGCTTCCACTGCCGGGGGTACGGGATCAATCCCTGTCGGGGAGCTGAGATTCCGCATGCCGCCAGGTGCACTCACTACGCCCGCCCCCCACATAATTTGCCAACCATGTCCTCTGGGGCAGCTTTATGAGACTATCCAGTGAGCCTGTGTCCCTCCAGAAACATTCTTTCCATAGAAAAGCCGAGGGGATGCAAACGAACACAATGTGAAAGCCGAGAAGTCTCTCTGAAGCCTGCTAGGCTGCGTCGGGAGACTAGTCCCCTCGAGGCCGGCTCCTACCTCCCTGCCCCCCAGGCTCCCTTCCATCGGCCCCCACCCCAACTCCTGGCTCTGAGGCAGCCTCCAGGGTGAAATAGTGACCACTTAGTGTCCACCTGCACGCCTGCTTCTGACAACCTCTCCTCCCAGCCCCTCCAGAGCCCGGTTTCCATGGTGACAGCCCCTCTTCTCCCTGGGACACTGCCATACCCGTCACCCTTGGGCTCCTCACCCTCGCCCCAGCCCGCACCTTGGCCTGGGGATGCTTCCTGCACTCCAGCTCTCCGGGCACCCTCACCAACACCAAGAGGAAGTGGGACTGCGGTGGGGTGGCGGGGAGACCAGCCCAGTTCCCACCGCAGGCCTCCCTATTCAGGGGCATTCTGGGGGCTCAGGCTCCACTGCTGAGAGCCAGCTTATCCCAGCCCCGGCTCTCAGCTGACAACCCGATGCTTCTCTCCGATCACACAATCTTCCGCAGCTACTGCTGCTGTCTTGACACTGTCCTTGCAAGGAAGATGCTGAGACAGAAGAATGCGCTGTGAAATCATCATTAGAGCCTGGAGAAGGAGGCTGGGAGAGGACCAGTCTCCCGCTCACTCATCCTCTCTGCATCCCAGCGTCTCCCGCTCCTCTTCCTCCTCCTGTTCTCCCTCTGCCTTCTCTCCATCTCTCTCTTCCTCTCCATTCCTGCTCTCCTGCTCTCCTCACTCCCCTCCCTCTCTCGCTCCTTCTCTGGTCTCTCCCTCCCTTTCTCCTCTCATCTCTTCCCTCCTTCTCTCTCTTGTTTTGGTGCCAGAAACGGTCTAATTACAACAGGGAACTTGAAGAGACAGAAAGGAAGAAAGAAAAAAAAATCCCACCCCACCACACATAGCTGATGATAATGTCCTATGAAATCTAATTTATAAAGCTCAAATCAGAATCAAAAGTGTTACTCTCACAATTCAGGGCCGATTTGATTTTTAATGAGATCCCTCAGAGACCCAGCCAAGAGCTCATCAGGTTGAAAACTCAGCTACCTTCCCGCCAGCCACAAACTCTCCAGTGTGGACCTCTGTCTCTCCTCCACTGCCACCCCCGGTGCCCCTCGGAGGCACACGCCAGGGGCTCCCTTCTTAGGACCGTCTGCTGCTGAGAGCTTGGCCCTAACCGTGGTCGAAGCCTGGGGCTCTGTGTCCCCAAGTTGGACAGCAGCCAGTGTCCAGGACCTCTGTGGCCACCTCTGACTCTCTCCAGGTGGAGGGGCAGCCTGCCCACCAGGTCCTGTGTATCTGCATCTGCAGAGCAGGGGGTAGGAAAGAATACAGGCTTAGACGTCATGAGCCCCAGGTCAAACCCCACTCATTAGCTGTGTGACCTTGGGCAGGTTACTTTCCCTCTCTGGTCTGGGTGTCTTTACTATAAAATGGGACTAGTCCTGCTCTGAAGTGTAATTACATGGGTACAGGAGGGACAGCATGGGAAGCCCAGATGGTACTGTGGGCCGGGAGCTCAGTGGATGTCAATGTCCCATGTCGTGTTGTCCATTCAGCTGTGGCCTCCCAGGGAACGTGGGTCACATCACCCCCCTTCTTCAGCAATCCCTCCAGGATGAGACATTGGGACCTGCATGCAGTAGATGAGAACATGGTCCTTAGAGCCAGAGAGTCTTGGATTCACTGCCCTGGTCCTGTCACTAGATGCTCCCTGGACAATTTAGTTAACCTCTAAGGCTCAGTGTGCTGAGTGCCTGTGAAAAGGGGTTAATAAGGCTCCACACAAGTGTTGCGGGGATGTAACGGCCACAGAGAAGGCCCACAGGGCACGTGGTGAGTCACTAACAGGCGCAGCTCCTGTTACTAATTTTTTACCTCCTTGGGCCTCATTTCCTCATCTGAAAAATGGGGATAAAAATAGTACCTGCCTCATAGGTTGTTAGGAGGATGAAAATATTAACAGGCTAATATTTGTAAATCTTGGAACAAAGGCTGGCATATTGTACCCAATGTGGGTGTCTCTGTTTAATAAAATATGAACTGCCTACCTTAGATGGTTCAGGGAGGTGTGTATGGGCAGGTGTGGGTTCACACTGATGATTTGCTCCCAGTGACAGAGAGGCTGGCGCAGGGTCTGCTGCAGAAAAGAAAGAGACAGGAGACGATTACCTGCTCACTCAACCCTACCATCCCTCACACTACACCACCCCTCATCCCGCCAAATTTGGCCCTAGTCCCATCCTGGGAATCACTAAAACTATGATATTATTGATATTTCTTGGATTCTCAGGTTTAACCAAAGCACACCACGCCCTACGCCTGTTGCCCTCTTGAAGCACACCCCGACCCCCCAGAGTGCTTCCAACTGGGGGTCTGTCTCCTGCCTCTGCCCCCTTGTGGAAGTAGGCACCAGGAAGTGGCGTTAAGGGGGAATAACACGTGCCAAGTGCAGTAGCACATGGCCCGTTTTGGGGGCTGGAGGATGGCTGGACCACAGCATGAGTGTGCTGGGGATTGATGGGCAGGGAGCCTGCAGCCGGGGCCAGCTCCTGCAAGCAGGGGATGGAGCTGGGGGCAGTGAAGAAGCCACAGCTGGGCCCCAGGCAGGTAGGGAGGTGCTCTGGGGGTCCTTGTCCCCCAGGGCAGCCTGGGCTCTGCTTCCATAGCTCGAGGGGAAGCCCTTCCGGCAAGTAACTGACCGTTGCATTCGTTTCCTTCCTAGGTCAAGTGTACTCCTTCAGCCAGCAGCCCCAGGACCAGGCTGTGGTATCGGGGCAGCCGGTGACACTGCTGTGCGCCATCCCTGAATACGATGGCTTCGTTCTGTGGATCAAAGACGGCTTGGCTCTGGGCGTGGGCAGGGACCTCTCAAGTGAGTATCCCCAGACCTCCCCAGGAAGGCCTAGAACCCGCCCCTGCCCTACCCACCCACCCACCCCCTCCTAGGGAACCCCATCTTCAGAGGCATTTGGGGATTAAATCTCAGCTTTCATTGCAGATCCCACGGGCAGAGGCAGGCAAGGCAGGCCCTGGGTCCAGGATGCATGGGACTTTGCGGGCCCCTCTGACTCCTGGGGATGAATTATGAGTAAACCCTCAATTCGGGCGGTCAGTCCTAAACTTAACACAGTGTTGCCCTGGAGGGTCCATTCCAAAGTCAAACATGATTCACATAAAGTCAGTTTTCCAGAAGTAAAGTGTTCCTTTTCCTTGGTCCAACATGTGTTCCCTACTTAAGTCACAAGTTAAGTGTTGTTCTTCCCTCCTTCCAACCATTAAAGGGAGCCAAGTAGATTGAAAACGCGAAGAAACCTGGTTGGGTTTAGGGGTCATCATGTGATGGGGAGAAAAGAAAACCAGTGTTTAAAATAAATTCCAAGCTTCGTTCAGCCCACCACCCAGGCTGGTATTCAGCAAAGATGCGCTGGTGGGCTCCCATGGTTGTTGATGGCTGACGTCTGTGCTGCCTGGTTGGTGCCCACGCCCCATCACCTGTTAACTATTGTAAATGTCAACGCTTAAGCCCACACAGACGTTTTTCCAATCCATCCTCTCCTCTGGGAGAAAAAAGAATGAAATCATCCTCCTGGTCACTCACCCATCAGCCATTATTATTCTCCCCTGAGGAGGGTAGGCATGTGGTTGTTTGCTAGCTTAGCATAAACTGTAAAATGCAGAACGAGGAATGTGGGTATCCCTGCGGTTGGGGAGTGTCTGGGGGTGGAGAAGGAGAGAAGAATATGTGTTCAACTGAGAAGTAGCTTGGCCTCTCTCATGGTGTTCAGCTGCAGGAAAATAAAAATCGAAGTGCACTCAGGAACATGATGGTTGGGAAGTTAATATTTTAAAATGTGAGTTATGTCTTGCCAAAAATGTGTATTGAAACATTATAGCAATGGTCAATAGTATCACAGGGTTTGAGTGCTGCAGCCCAGCTGAGCATGGATAAAATACACAATCACATCTCCAAAATATACTGTGCTGCCCTAAAATTTAAGTATTGTGGGAACCAGCCAATTTCAGGGACTCTGAACCCCCTTACCGCAGAGGAACTGGGGGAATAATACGATCTTCCCAAACCGAGTCCTTCACGCTCCACGAGGCTCTGAGCTGGCCCAGCACTGCTGCTGGTTAAGGAAGCTCTCTGGGTTCCCGGTCAGTGGTTTTCAGCTTCCATCAGGGACTGGGGGCTTGTTCGGTCGGTGAAGAGGAAGCCCCAGGTCACCATGGATGGTTCATAGAAGGGTCATCGCTGCATGGATAATTGACCCTCTGGCATCCACTTCCATGAATGTCTTTCTGGGATCCAGCATTGGGTCCTTCTAAGTGCTGGAAGGCAATGGGATCTGATGAACTGGGATCCTTTTCCTCTCCAACTTGACTCCATTGATAGAAAGAAGGTCAGCCCTCTCCTTGCAGAGCCAATAAACTCAAACTCTTGGTAACGTGTTTTCTCTGTATTTGATCACTTGTCCCAAAATAGCATCATGACAATAATGACAAACGTATGCTCAATAAACACTGTTTGTTTGCCTGATAAGAAAGTGGGTGTAATAGATCTCAGTTCAGTTCAGGAAGTATTTGCCGAGCACCTAACACCGTGGGGGAACTGGGGCCCGTGTTACGGGGTTTCAGCCTGCTTCAGCTCTGCCGGCTTCTATTTTAAATGTGTGGCCCCATCCAGTCTACCAGAAACGATGCCTTAACTGAAGGCCTCACTACCTTTCTGGTCACCAAAGCTGGAAAAAACAGTCGAAGGAAGTGATTTACAAATACACTCCCTCATACTGATGGAACATTTTTCTTCTAAGAAGCTCAAATATTTCTCAGACATTATCTCATAAATCTACAATCATCCACGGGTAGAAAAAGAAGGCTTTTCCCCTTTATTTGGCAGGTAAATAAAATCACAGCTGAGAAAGAAATTGATTCAAACAAATACCCAATCCCAATGCATGGGACCCTGGCTCCTAACCCCAAAAGCCCTTATACCCTCCTCAAAACAGGGACCTCTCTGGCTACCCTACGTCATTGTTATGTTCATTTAAACTAGCATTTATAGACTACTTACTGAATGCCAGGTACTTTACATAGATTATCCTATCTGATCTTCACCATAACTCTGTGAGATACGAGCATTGTCTCCACTTTACTGACAAGGAAATGGAAAGGCAGAGGAGTTAAAGTAACTTACCCAAGACAACAGAGCTAGGCAGTGACAGAGCTGACATTGGAACCCAGGCAATTTGTCTGTAGAACCCAGACTTCCAATAACTTTGCCTCCCCTGGGAGTAGCGAGAGAGTATTGATGCTGTGGAAGGAGCTAGAACTTCCTCAGAATCTGTGCTTCTGGGCCTGTGCTTTGCGAAGATACTGCCGTCTTTGGATAGCATCACGGCTCGCTGCCTAATTATGCAAATACAAACAAACCCATCACTGATGTTTTCAGCAGCTTATGAGAGCGGAAGCCTGCTGTTGACGGCTTGCAAGTCAACAAAAACACAAGCTCCGGCCAAGATGCCTGCAGCAGACCAGGGGCTAATCACAGGACAGTGGGATCCAGAGGCTGGGCTGGAGCGCCTGGGGCAGTGAGCCAGCTACGTCGAGCACAGCCACAGCAGGGTGAGAGCTGGACTAGGACCCACTTCCAGCCCTTCACCCCGCCCCAGGGAGAGCCAACTTAACTTACCCGGGCTCCTTCTCAAAGCCCAGCAGAGGGCAGGCAGGGCAGGCAGGGGGGTGGCCAGGCTCTTGCGGGTACAGCTGACAGCCTTGTAGCAACTCCAGCCAGGCCTGAACAGCTGTGGAGGGCAAGACCACTTGATGGCATGACGGGGACAATGCTAGTCGTGAAAACGTGAGCCTGAAAGGCTCAACCGCACAGGAGGCACCCCAAAAGCATACTGGGGAGTCTGGTGGAGGATCACAGCTACCTCCACTGACCAGAAATGGGTGCTGCTTAACAGCCCACCCCCAGGGAGCCCTGCCCCACCTCTGGAAGACCCTTAGGTTATGGGGGGTAAAAGGGGCCTAAGAGCACCAACACTTCATCCAGGGTAGAAATCTCCTCTGCAGTATTCCTGACAGGCAATCATCCCATGTATGCTTGAATACAGCCAGTGATGGGGACCTCACTACCACCTCTGGCAGCCCAGATCTTTGTTGGACACCAGTAAATTGTTAACAATATTCTAAAGTATTTCCCCACGTTCATTCTGACCCTTGGTCCTAATGCCGTCCTTGGGAGCTACATGAACACATCTAACCCCCACTAAGAGACTTGGAAATATTTGAAGAGAGCTATGGCACGTCTCTCTGTCTCTGCTTCTGTCTTGTAAGCACTAGTCTTCTCTTTAAAAGGCCAAATGTGGGCTTCCCTGGTGGTGCAGTGGTTGAGAGTCCGCCTGCCAATGCAGGGGACACGGGTTCGTGCCCCGGTCCGGGAGGATCCCACATGCCGCGGAGCGGCTGGGCCCGTGAGCCATGGCCACTGAGCCTGCGAGTCCGGAGCCTGTGCTCCGCAACGGGAGGGGCCACAACAGAGAGAGGCCCGCGTACCGCAAAAAAAAAAAAAAAAAAAAAAAAAAGGCCGAATGTGCCCAATTCCCTCCTCCTATGGCACGTTTCTGAGAACTCACTCTGCCCTAGCGAAAGCCCTTCAGAAAGAGGAGCAGTTTGGGGCTGCTGGAGGCTGGATGGGCCTCTGAGGGGAAGAAGGACCCTGTAAGGCACTGGTGGGGGGAAAGCAGAGCTCTGGGAAGAGGACTGATGGAAAACAGGTCCTGCTGGGAGAAACTAAGGAGGTCGAGGGTCCAAGACCCGGGAGAGAAAGGCTCTGCCCGTCCCGGCAGCCACGACTCACGTTGACATTTACATTCAACCCGCAGAGCGTCAGGAAAGCCGCTTAAGGATTTATCATTCTCAAGCTTTTATTTCTCTGTTATTCATTGCCCATGGTGTAAGAGGCCCCAAACTTTTAAGTATCCCGAGTGCCTCCTAAGTGTTTAATCAGGCCCTGGGGTTCAGGGGGTCGTAGTAGGAATGACCAGAAAAGAGCCACTTACAGTTCCAAGTGACCAGAGATTCCTGGGAACTGGTGGGTGGGCCTCGGTTTCTACTTCCTGTCCATCCTGAAACTAAAGTTTTCCCCAAAATGACTCCTGATCCTTTCCAAGTTTTTTTTTCCTTCTTCTCTCTCCTGACTCTGTCTTCTCGGTTTCTACATCTCAGCCTGGGTCTCTGTCTCTCTATGTGTCTCCTTATTAGGATGCATGTCTGCTTTGCAAACCACAATACCCAGCCCCCTGCTTTCCAGGGTGACAGCCCGCTGTGTCTGTCCACATTTAGCACCCCTATCTCTACTGTCTCCTTCCCACTCAATAATAGCTTCCCCAGCATTCCTAAACTTAAAACCTACAGTACCCTTGTACACACACACACACACACACACACACACACACACACACACACTGCCCCAGTCCCCTGGGGAAACTCTCTTTTGTGCTCCTTATACTGAGGTCAGGGCCCTGTGCAGTGACCTCCTGCTCTGCCAGCCCCTAGGACCAGCCCCGGCTCGGGTGTCTCCCCCGTCCCCCGCTGTGCCTGTCTGTCATGTCCGGCTCTCCACCCCCGCCCCAGCCCTCCTGATATGCTGATATGCCTGCCGTCTCCACAGGTTACCCACAGTACCTGGTGGTAGGGAACCACCTGTCAGGGGAACATCACCTGAAGATCCTGCGGGCAGAGCTGCAAGACGATGCTGTGTACGAATGCCAGGCCATCCAGGCCGCCATCCGGTCCCGCCCCGCACGCCTCACCGTCCTAGGTAAGAACCGTCCGTACGCTGGGCTGAGGATGCTATGGGAAGCACCCTGGGCTCAGCTCCAGAAGCCAGGGGCCAGGCTGGAGGGGCCTCCCCACTGGACAAAGCCCCCCGGCATCGTCCCACAGGGCTCTGACCACTGCTGCCCCACTGTGTCAGTCCCTCCCCACCCAAAGGGGGAAAATGAAAGTTCCTGCCCTGGACACCAGAAGGCCAGCACCAGCTGACCTCTGACTTTGCCCAACCCCAGCGTGTTTGACTGCCACTTAGGGAGTTAAAAAGGGCTCCTGGGTGCTTATTTATTGAATCAGGAAGCACGTTCTGCACACGTGATCCATGTGAGGTCCTGTGCTTGGTGACGGAGACCCAGAGAAGAAGGGGACACATCCTCGAGTGCCTTCTTTCTGAATTGCCCTCCCCTGGTGCTGACAAAGCCCCATCTAAAACCCTCCCCTGTCAGACTCAGCATGGAGCTCAGTTCCCTCCATGATTTCAGCGTCCATAGGGACCACCCCGACCCTGCTCCTCCCCATCTTTGCTGCTCCCTGGGAATCCCGGCTCTCCGGTGGAGGCCCGGGCTGCCTACGTCATCCCCAGGAAAAGCCATTTCAGGTTCTTATGCTAAATCACAGCTTTACCCCTTGGTCGTTCTCCATCTTGGCTTCCCAGGAGCCCAGCACCCCTGGGACATCCTCCTGAAGAGGTCCCCGCTCCTGACTCGGGCACACCTGCCTGAGACCAGGGGACGGGCTCATCTACCTCTCCAGCTGCGTCATCCCAGTTTAGAGTTCAGCCCCTGTCAACTGCCTCCTCCGGCCAGATGTTAGCCAGGAGGCAGGCCCTCTGGGAACCACGCCGGCACATAAGTTATAATAGCTCACGTTTGCATAGCGCTGCACAGCAGACCTCTCAGCACCTCCACTTATGTTACCGCGCCTGTTCCGCCGCCGGCCTGCGGGACGGGGACTGTGGCCCCCGGGGGAGGGTCTGAGGCTCAGAGAAGCAAAGGACACGCATGGGGGACGGCACACAGGCAGCCAGAAGAGGGAAGTCCCTCCCACCCCCGCCTCCTGCAGCTGTTGTGAAGTTTGACAACAGGGTCGGCAGCTGGGGTGCTGCCTCCTTGCCGCCGGCTGCTCAGAGATGAAATATTTACGAGGGTGTCAGGTTATCTTCAGATCTACACGGCCAGCACACGGGGTAGACTGTCTCAAGCACAGCAGCAGACTGACCCTGGAGGACCACTTACCCGGCTCAGAGCTTGGCTTCTTGAGACGGGAAGGAGGAACCGGGGGCCAACCTCAGAAGCCCCCTCCCACCTCTCAGTTACCCCCCACCTGCGATGGAAGGAATGAGAAAAATAAACCTGCTCTGGAGGGTCAGCAAGTTGGGATTGATCAGGAAGTGGGCCTCCTGTGTTAGAAGGAGAGGCTGCCACCTTCATCTCTCCTGAGATGTGGCTAAAATGGGACCCGGTCTGTAATCGCTGTGGGGATTGAGGGAGGAGAGAGGAGGATTTAGTGCCTAATATATTTTCTGATCTTTAAGGATTGCAAAAGGCCATATAGATTTGCTAAGTGGAATTGTAGAATCTTCACCCCTTCCCTTGTACCCCTTCTAGAGGGTCCCAGAGATGCTAAAATGAGAGGAACCTGAGCAGTGCCCACTCCTGACTTCACGCAGGACGGAAAACAGATGGAGACTCCTCTGGTTCTTAAGTTCACATCCTGATATCAGAGCTTCAACCTGGTCATACCCAGCCTGTCACAGCCTCCTTTCCTCTCTACTATCTCAGGTGACAAAGTCCACATTATCCCAAATGTTTTACAGATAAGGAAGTTGAGGCTCAGAGAGGCAAAGGCTCTCATGGGAGGTCACACAGCTTTATTAGCCCTCAAAATAGACCCCAGATTTTCCAACTCCAAACCACTTATGTTACCTCGCCTCTTCCGATGCCAGCCTGTGGGATGGGGATTGTGGCCCCAAATGAGGGTCTGAGGCTCAGAGAAGCAAAGGGTGCTCTCTGCCCGGTCTCCACATCCCTAAATGCCCTGAGGATTGCCTTTGTCTGGCTGGTTAAGAGCCAGGCTTCTGAGAGCAGGGCCTCTGGTTCTGATCCGAACAGACTTAATTTTGTCTTGGGTCATATCTAAAAGGCATTCACTCCCCAGTCTCCCTCTCCAGAGGCCTGACCTGGCACTGGCTTCTGGCGGTTTGGGGTGGGAAATGTTTCACAAGTCTGGAGATCAGTTGAAGAGGGGGGAGGCAGAGTTTCCAGGAGACCCTAGCAGGATGGCCTGGGTAGAATTCCTGAGGCCAGAAAGGGAGACTGAGCTGGCATTTGTCCATCAGCCTTCCGTAAGGTCGCCACAAAAACCACTCCTCAAGCTTCCCCAGGCTCTGCTACATTTCCCCCTGACTCCTCAAGCCTACCCTAAGTCCCTACCCCCGAGTGGTCCTGTGGGTCCCAGCCCTGGCCTGGCCCTGCAGGACTCCAGCTGAGTTTCTCCATAGTATACAGCCCCACCTACTGCCCTGGAGGGAAGCCCTACAGGCAGAAGCTGTCCCAGGCTTCTGGAAAGGGAGCCTGGTCTAGTCATGGTGGTGGATAGACAGGGCTTCTCCTGTCCCAGCAGAGAGAGGGCTGTTTCTACCCTGGGCAGCCAGCTTCCCAGCCAAGATCCCATCTGCTTGGCCGTGACATCTCAGCCTGGAAAACTGTCCCAGCCATTTCCCCAAGGGGGCCGCTGCTTTCCCTATGTTCCAGGAATGAGAGAGCTTTCTTAATTTAGTCCGTATTTGGCCTGAGATAGATGTTTAATTAAATAAAGTAAGAGCCTGATTAGAACCTGCAGAAGTTGTAAGAGCAGAATCGGATGGTCTTCCAGCAAAATTGCAAAGCAAACACTTTGGCTGGAACAGAGGGAGACCCCCAGGGGTCTTCCATCAAAGCACCAAGTGAGAAGGGCAAATACGAGAGATTATATAGCCAACAGATGTGCACTGTTAAAATATGCAACTGCCGGCAGCCTGCTTAGAGAAGTCAGAGGGCCAGCTCAGAGTCTGCCATGCTCCGGGGAGGGCATGGGGACCCGGGCCCGGCAGCCAAGTCTAGAGTCACAGACACATTAATTAGCCTTGTGTTCCCAGCTCTCAGATGCAATCAGGCAAGGAGCAACTGTGAGCTGAGCATTTGCTACCTCAGGGAGACAGAGGGAAGGAGCCAGGGGACATAGAGGAAAAGGGGGAAGGGACAGATGCTGTGAAGTTGAGCGAGGCAAGGACTGGGTGCCCTTCCACCCCACAGAGCACCTCTGGAGTCATGGTGTCAGGGGCAGAGCCACAGGCTTGGAGGCAGCAGTCATGGTCCTGCCATTAACCAGCTGTGTGACCTTGTTACTCAGCCTCTCTGGTCCCAGTGTCCTCATCTGTAAAATAAAGATGGTGATAACTAAGAGGACCTATGACTATGAAGAACCAACCAGCTCCCAGAACGCAACGACTTCTGCAATAAGGAGCCCAACTTGCTCTACCAGCTATTTTCGGAAAATCCCCCACTGGAACCCGAATTCACGTGGTGCCTGAGTCATAGACAGTAACTGATGAGGGTATTTTAGGCAACATCCCACTTTGAGGCTACAGAAAGGACCTTTCAAAGTCCTGCCCAGCGCTGGGATTCTGGCTGTACACCTTAGCCCCAGAGCCCGCCTCCACATCCAGCTTCCATGCACACCCAGCCAGCTCTGCCGGGACGCTGCCCGGGACCCCCAGCACGTGTGCAGAGCTGTGGTGCAAGGGGAAGAGGCGGCGCCGAGAACCAGAATACCTGCCTGCCGCTTACTCACTGTGTGACCTTGGGCAAGGTCCTCAGAGCTCCTTCTGGGCCTCTGGTTCAACTCTATAACCAGTACTTAGTACAGGGTAGATACTCAGTAACGTTGGGGATTTTTAAGGAATGAGTGAATGAACGAATGAGTGATTGAATGAATGGATGGAGTTTCTGGTTCTTCATCTATAAAGTGGGGATAATAAAAATACCAATCTCCGAGAATTGTTGCGAGCAGGAAACTAACACACATGCCACTAAGTGGCATGCACTTTCAAGTTACACACCCATGCACACTGCTGCTTCTCCCACCTGCTGGAACCCCTGAGTGGAAAAATACCACAACGGTTCCAGGGCCAGAGCTGTAAGGGTGATATTGCATGATGTGATCCTTCTAACTTCCTGAAAACCCGGAAGGCAGGGATTTGGGGGACCCAGAGCAGGAAGACACGAGCACCAAGGATTTGATCGACACATATTATGTGCCAGGCACTCGAGATTCATTAGTAAATGAGAGAGAAAAGCACCCCTGCCCCGGTGGAGCTCGTGTTCTAGCAGAGAGAGAGAGACAGTCGATAATAATAAACATTAAGCAAGTACGTTGTGTAGCTGTGTAGGATATCAGATGGTAACAAGTGCTATGAAAATGAGAAAGCAGAGCAGAGTAAGAGGGATTGGAAGTGGGGGGGGGAGGATAGTGGATGTCAGGTTAATTATTAAAAAGGGGATTTTCCCAGTATTCCTATCCTATTTCCCTCTTCTTCCTGGTCTGTTCTAATATTAACTCAGCTGTCTTGTGGCTCCCGTTAGAAATAAAGCTTCTTACAACTTAAGTGTCCATCGACAGATGAATGGATAAAGATGTGTCACATATATACAATGGAATATTACTCAGCCATAAAAAGAAATGAAATTGGGTTATTTGTAGCGAGGTGCATGGACCTAGAGTCTGTCATACAGAGGAAAGTAAGTCAGAAAGAGAAAAACAAATACCATATGCTAACACATATATGGAATCTAAAAAAAAAAAAAAATGGTTCTGAAGAACCTAGGGGCAAGACAGGAATAAAGATGCAGACGTAGAGAATGGACTTGAGGATATGGGGAGGGGGAAGGGTAAGCTGGGACGAAGTGAGAGAGTGGCATGGACATATATACACTACCAAACGTAAAATAGCTAGCTAGTGGGAAGCAGCCGCATAGCACAGGGAGATCAGCTCGGTGCTTTGTGACCACCTAGAGGGGTGGGATAGGGAGGGTGGGAGGGAGACACAAGAGGGAGGAGATAAGGGGATATATGTATACATATAGCTGATTCACTTTGTTGTACAGCAGAAACTAGCACACCATTGTAAAGCAATTATACTCCAATAAAGATGTTTAAAAAAAAAAGAAAGAAAGAAAGCTTCCTAAGTCAACATGAATTATTTAACTCTGATGGAGAGTAAGTCAGTTTAAATGAAGAAAGCATCTTTAGAATGACGTCAAACCCCAAATACTTTGGGCAAACGAATAAGGTCCAAATGTGTCTTCACTTTGTGGGTTTTTCAAAGCCACAAGTGCTGTCTGCAACTCTTTCAGCAGGGGAGCTGCAGGGCAAGGTCTCTAAGTCCACACTGCTGGCAGCATCCCCCAATTCCCAATCCCCTAACCTTCTGGGTAGATGGGTGCAGAGAGAGACGGTACGTAACTCAGGTCCTGCAGCAAGGGAAGGCAGAGCTGAAACAGAGCCCAAGAGCACTGGCTTCTAAATTCATTCTTCCAGAAGTTGGTGGTGAGAAAGCCACCCGGTCACACTTTCAGTAGGGGATGGTCTGAGTGGCTCTTCACGGGTGAGGAAGCATCTCCACAGAACAAAGCCCAAGCTCCCTCCGTGGCACGCAGGCCCTCTGAGGCCTCCCCTCGGCTTGCTCTCCAGCCCCCGCTCCAGGATAATGACCAGCTCGCAGCTGCCTCCACTCACCACACTCCTCCCTCCACTCACATGTGCTTCTGCCTGGAGCGCACTTCCCACCTTTCTTCCGTTGGCTGACTCTTGCTCACCTAATAGGATTCATCTTAGATATCACCTCCTCCAGGAAGCCCTCCCTGAACCCCACATGGCCCAACCATCCCGCTCTGCACTCCTTAGCCGTCCATCCACCTCAATCACAAAGCTCGGCACATTACATTGAAAGTCACTGTTCACACGTCTGTCTCCCCCACTGAGTGTCTAGGAGGCAGTGAGCAGCCCTCACGCCAGCACAGCTCAGACACATACCAGGGGTTCAGTAAGTGTCCATCGAGGGACTGTAGTGATAGGGGTGGGGCTGACTAGGGGGATTACACAAAGAACCGTACCTGGCAGACAGTACGCCCTCGATACATGGGAGAGTTGTGTTGTGCTGTGCTGTGTTCACAGAAGCAACACGGCTTCATGGTTAAGAGCCCAGACTCTGATAGCCAGCTTGCCTGCACTTTAAACCTGTGGCGTGACCTTGGACCGTTATTCAGGCACTCTGTGCCTCAGTTTCCTCGTGTGTAAAATGGGGGAATCGTTGTACCTGCCCCCTTAGTGGTATGGAGAAGATTTCATAAAATAATACATGTAAGGCCTTTCTCACAACAGTGCCTGGTGTGCAGTAAGGCATGCAAGTGTTGGCTGTTGTCATTATCCCTCTCGTTGTTGTTGTTACTATTATTCCTGCAACGTTAAGAGACACCAACAAGCAACTCCTCCTTCCTGGGGGATCAGGTTCCGTTTTCTAGAGAAGTTTTCCATCCAATACAAAGGCAGAAATCCACGAATCCTGCAGGCCTCTCATAGCTCGCGTGCCTGGGAAGACAAGCAGAATTGATTTCCTTATCTCCTCATTAAGCCTGCTTTTCCTGGGGCCCAGCCTGGTCTTAGGTGCCGTGTCACATTTCTGCTGTGTGCCTGTTTCCTGCCACATTCATTACCCTGCAATCACCCGCCAACTGGGGCAGCAAACAAGCCAGAGATGGGAGAGAGTAACAGAAAAAAGCATCCTTATCTCCCAAATTTCCAGATGGGAGATGTGGCTGAGCCGCTGTGCACCTCACCCCATGCACACCTGCCCCTGCCGCCGGCTCTTTCCTCTCCCTTCCTGCTCCTCTGCCCTCTCAGGGACCCAGGCCACCCCCAAGGTCCCCTGGGCCAGAAGCGGATTCCACCCTTCCCCCTCTTTTTGGCCAGTGCCCGCCCCTCTTTGATTTCTTGGTTTAACTCTGTGCCCACCTGCTCGCGTAGCTTACGTGGTGGGCGTGGCTTGGGGTCATTGAGTTACCTGGAGCTGACAAATGGTCCCTCTCTTCCAAATTATATTATAAGCTCCCTGAGGGTGGGGTTCTGGTCTCTGAGGTCCACACTTGGGTTCAATGCCATATGGCCTCCGCGTGGCTGCCCATAGCCGTTGTTGATGGGGGATCAGGGGAGATGGAGGATATTCCTGGAGCCCCCTGAAGCCATTGAGTGGAGGTGCATTGACTTCGGAGCTGAGTCACGATGGACCCTCCCTCCTGCTGTGAGCTCACACCGTCCCCACCGCACCACCGACAGTCTCCCTGTTCCTCTAATCGGCCATGTTGTGTGGAGAGGAATGGCCTCTCTGCCCACCCCCATCTCCCTGTTCTTCATGTCAGCCTCAGTAGGATGTCAGGAGAGGCCGCTGCTCCCTAGGCAGGGCCCATCCATCATGGTGGCAAGTGCGGGGTAGAAGGAGACTCACAGATGCTGGGCGACTCCCAAGGCTCCAGAGGGGATGGGGACCCATCAGGGACGGAGGCGAGCTCAGCACTTCCCCTCCTGGCCTGAATGTAGGTGGCAGGGGGTAGGCAGGGGCCTCTCCGAGAAGGAGGAGACCTGATACAAGGACGAGCATCCCCCACCTCACCCCACCCGCCATCGCCAAGGGCAGCTGGAACAGACTCAGCCAATGATGGGAGAGCTAAGTGGTCCAAGTAAGTGGCCTTGCCGAGGTGGCCCAGATGCCCGACACGACCTTGGGAAGTGCTCAGCGCTCAAAGCACCCACACGACCACCCCAGGGCCAGCCCCTCCCCTCCCTGTTCCAGCATCTCTTGCTTTCAACAGCAGCACAAGGGAAGGCAGGGAAGTTGGCAGGAGGCCCGGGTCTGCTGTATGCAAGGCTCTCAGCCCCCTGCTCCTGGCCCTCCACCACTCCATTTCTAGTTCTGCTGACCCTCCCCTCAAGTCCCCCACCATCATTAAGCGACTTAGGCTGTCCAGGGCAGCCCTGCAGTCCTGAGGGTGCCTCCATCATGTCCAGGGCACTGCCACTTCTCCAGGTCCAAGCCAGACAAGGGCTCTGGCCTGGAAGTCAGGAAACGAGCATCGTTGCCCCAGTCCTGCCACGGAGCAGCCGTGAGACCTGGGACCGCGCTGCTTAACCTCTCGGGACCCACTTTCCTCCTCCTTGGGAAAAGCAGGAGCTGGAAGGATGGCATGCAGATCCACTCCACAGTTTGTGCTTCTCCCTCATTCCGTCATGGTTTAGGGATCATTGTTCCCTGAGTTTCTTCCCCTGCTCCTATAGTGAGCGAGGGAAGAAGGACTCAGGGAACAATGATCTTTTTTTGACTGAGGTCAAAAAAGCAAATACACTGGAGCAAGGATAATATGTCCTTCCGCTGCTGTAACCAAGCATGACCCTGGGAGACGCTGAACAGGCTCCAGCGCTCAGCAAAGGGGAGCGTGGGCTCAGACCATGGAGATTTGCGAAAGTCAGGACCTTGATCCTCTGGTGTCAGCCCTTTAGCATGGAACCACCCGCTCCATGGCTACGCATGAAATTCCAGCCACTTCCCTGTAACTTTCAGAATGCAGCTGCCTTGAGGAGGCCCTCACCAGCTCTGCCATCACAGGGCTGCGTCCTCTGACCTGGGCGTGGCCTCCAACATCCCTCCCACCTGAAAAAGCACAAGCAAGAGCCCACCTGTCTCCGGGTGCCCCCCTGGGTCTTCAGTCAGGAAGTCCAGCTGGCCACTGGCCATTTACCAGGCTCCCTGTTTATGCATCCAGACACACTATGACACCGTGCATCAAGGACAAATGCACTGGTGTGCGCGTGTGCGCACACACACACGCACACACACACACACACACACACACACACAAAGTTCAGAGCTTGGCAGATTCATCAGTGCCTCCACGGTGAAAAGACACAAGAACCCTCAATCAACACAATAGTAACTGTTGGGAAATAGACAAATCTCGGTGACCCCGCTGCTCCTCAGGCCCAGAAAAGAATGGAGTAGGCGAAGCATGACACCCCCAGCAGGAGGCCCACTTCTCCCCTGCTTCCCCTAATGAGGAATGAAGCAGAGGGAGGAGTCACAGCCAACTGAGAGGGGCGAACCCAGCCAGGCCCCCAGGAGCGAAGGGCCTTCTCCTGGCTCCAACCTGTGGGGCAGCATGGCTGTCACCCCCAGGACTCTGCCCGAGGCCAGCCCTGGGGAGAGGCTGGGGTGGACAGGGGGACCTTGAAAGGGTAAGAAGAGCCACCATTTCTCCTCTCCCACCTCAGCCCAGGCCCGGGACGAGGGTTTCATGGCCAATTATGGATTTAAAACTAGCAATGAATCTCCATTATAGCATGAAATGAGAAAGAAAATGCCACTAAGTGGAAGCCTTCCCCCAGCAGCCAACGGGCAAGGGAGGTTAGAGGTGAGGTCACACAACCCAAGGCAGACTCACGGGGGCGCTGTCAAGAGAACCCGCATCCCGGGCCAGCAGAGGAGCCCACAGTGACGGGATGCGATGCCGGCCAGCAGAAGCCGGGAGCCAGTCTCTCCCTGCAGGCAGTTTTCTGCAGAGGAAGGATGCCCAGAGCCACCTTGGGACTGGGAACGGCCAGAGCTTTGTTATTTTGCCGCTGTGCTGGGATGAGCCCTTTGTTGTAGGTCCAGCTAGAGAGGAGCATTTCGGGAATCTTCACCCTCTCCGTCATCCACACAGGGACCTTTTTTAAAATTCTCACCATCTCTGGCAGGCAGGCCCGAGGTCTCCTTTTCGAGATGACACCCAAGAGGCCCATTCACTTGCCCCGGGTCACACCACAACAAAGAAAAAGAGCTAGAACCTGAACCTGGGTCTTTCTGGCTCAAAAACCCTTGCCCTTTCTGCTGTCATGCCCCGCCCCTTTCCCAAAACTCTGTTCACAGTTACTGCTGCCTGACTCCCCCCCTTAGGATCACAAGTCTCTGTCCAGCCCCAGGGAGCTCCAGGAGCCCTGTCTGAGCCCTCTCACTGCCCAGGCCCCCAGAGGCAGAGAGGCAGCCTGTACAACAAACCAATGGCTCCAGAAAACCTGTCCCGACCTGTCCCGGCAGCCCTGTTCTCCAGATGTGCCATGGGAGCCAGGGCCCCTGGACCCGCAGCACCCATTTTCCATCCCAGTAAGTCTCATCGTCAGGGGACTGCCCGCTGCTTCTTTTCCTGTCGCCCTGGGCCTCTAAGTTATTCTGTGCCTGTGGAGGAGGTTTGCCTAAGTGGGAGGTTCGTAGGCACCCAGAAGCCCACACAGCTGCCTCTGTCTCGCAAAAATCAATAGCTGAGCCCTACAGCCCACGAAGGCCGGCTTCCAAAAGAGTTTCACATTTTCACAAGTCCATCAAGGTGTTTGTAAATGTTTGTAGGAAGGGAGAACTTTCCATATGTAAATATGTCAGGAAAGGTGTCAGCAGCTGAGAAATCACCCAGTGCCAGGAACACCACTGCAGCCTCCTGGGTGGAAGGGAAGAAACAGGGGAGCGGGCTGGTGGTCCCACAGCCATCCTCCAGGAAGAGCTGGCCACGCTCTGGCCGCAAACACGCCCTCTACTCGCTTCCCCTCTGTCTACACACAGAGAAAGACACACGTTCAATAAGGTGATCAGGAAAACTTGTTTTGCAGATGGGTCGACTGAGGTCAAAAAAAGAAATAAACTGGAGGCTGCACGATGCCTGGGAAGAGAAAACTAGTCCTTTCTGACTCTGCAAGACAGAGAATGGCGGGCTTTGAGCAAGGGTCACCTGGGACTGCCCTGTCCCTCCTCCAGCCCCAGCCTCAAATACCAGCTTGACCTGGGCAACAGTTCTACTAAGGACCAAGAGAAGCTCCCCCAAAACCAAACCTTGATTAGAGAATATTAGAGATATAAGTGTTACCAAAAGTGGTATCTAGCTGCTCGCTGCTCGAAAGCTAATACTCAAGAGGCAAGATTGGCGGAAAGGAAAGTTTGCTTTATTCCAGAGGCCGGCAAATGGGGGAGAGGGCAGACTCTTGTCCAAAGGTCGACTCCCCCCTGTCAATCGGTGGGCAAGAGCTTCTAAAGGGGAGTTTCCAGCATTTATAGGCAGAGGGAGGGGGCTACATGTAGAAACGGCACAGTCAGCTCTGACACTCATCTTGAAATTGGTCATGCGGTCATCTGGTCAGTGTCATCTTGACTGTCTTAAGCACAATTAGTCTTCAGTTCCAGGGTCGGTTTGTTCCCATTTCTTTGAGGCCAGTTCTCAGAATTGTGGCAGCTTATGTCATGACTACAGTCTGGTCACCATGCAGTTAACTTCTTCCACCTGGTGGAGGTTTCAGTATCGACCAGACACCTCACAGAATATGTCTCAGAATATTATCTATAGCCTTTGAGGAGGAATGAAAGGTCCTTAACTTTGCTTAGTGACTAAACTATTATTATTTTGTCCTGTTTGGCTGTTTCCCTTTGCTTCCGCATTTTCTCACTTCTCTGATTAAACTTCTTCTTTGGCTAAAGTTTATCTACAGACAAAGGGCAGGCGGAGGACATGGTGGGGAAGGACCACAGGGTCCTTCTCCGTTTCAGAAGGAGCCTGCCAATCAAGCCTTCTTCCCTCATTACGTTTTTCAACATACATCTGTGTACCTTCTGCACACCTGGCACTGTCCTAGGCATGGGAAATATACGTCAGTAATCAAAACAGACTAAAATCTCCTGACTCCGTGGAACTTCTATTCTAGCAAAGAGTTCATCAATCAAAAATAAATACAAGAAGAAAATGTTATAGTTTATTAAAGGTGGTAAATGCTATCAAAAAATGTAGAGCAGTGTATAAGGAGTGGGGTTTCCTGGGGAAAAGAGCAGGGTGAGCACTCAGGGTAGACTTCCCAGAGGAAGTGTCCTTTTTCACCTTCCCCTTTATTTTTTAAGAGCTTTATTGAGGTATAATTTATATACCATTAAATCCACCCATTTTAAGTGCACAACTCAATGATTTTTAGTAGATAGAGTTATGCAACCATCACCGTAATCCAGTATTAGGTCATTTCCTAGAACGATCCCTTGTCCACCTCTGCTCCCACCTCCAGACCCAGCAACCACCGATCAGCTTTGTGTCTTCATAGGTTTGCCTTTTCTGGATATTTCATATAAATAGACTCAAAATACGCGGCCTTTGTGTCCGGCTCCTTCAGTTAGCATCATGTTTTTGAGATTCATCTGTGTTGTAGCAAGTGTCCCTAGTTCACTTCTGTTTAGTATTCCATTGTATGGTTCGACACATTTTGTTTATTCCTTCATCACATGATGGACATTTGGACTGTTTCCAGTTTGAGGCTGTTACGAATCGTGCTGCTGTGAGCACTCACATGCAAGTCCAAGTGTATGTATGTGTTTTCAGTTTTCATGGGTAGATTCCTAGGAAGTGGACTAGCTAGGCTGTGTGGAAAGTTTATAATTAACTTTTTCTAAAAAGTGCCAAAGTGGCACCAACCTTGAATTCCTGGGGAAAATCCCACTGGGTCATGGTGTATAATCTTTTTTTACGTTGCTGCATTCAGTTTGCTAAGTTGAGGTTGAGGGCTTTCAAAGTTTCCAAAGTGACTGCATCATTTTACTCTGTTCCCACCAGCAGTGTATGAGAGTTCCAGTTTTTCTACATCCTCATCAACACTGGGTGTTGTTTGACTTTTCTGTTATAACCAATCTAGTGGGTCAAAGTGGTGTTCCACTATGCTTTCAATTTGCATTCGCCTAATGACTCATGTGTTAAGCATCTTTGGATCTGATACTTATCCATTTTTAATTTTCTTTGCTGTGTTTATACAAATCTTTTGCCGTCTTATTATTATTGTGTTGTAAGAGTTCTTTACACACTCTGGATACAAGTCCTTTATCAGATATATAATTTGTGAATATTTTCTCTCAGTTTGTGGCTTGCTTCTTCATCTTCTTAATGGTATCTTTTGAAGCACAGAAGCTTTTAATGTTAAGCCCAATTTAGTATTTTTTTTCTTTTATGGATTGTGCTTTTGATATTCTATCTGAGAACTCTGACTAACCCAAGGTCACAAAAATTTACCACTATATTTTCTTTACAAGTTTTACAGTTTTAGCTCTTACATCTAGTCTATGATTCATTTTAAGTTAATTTCTAGGTAATTTGTGAGGTAAGGAACTAAATTCATCATTTTTGCATAAAGCTATCCAGTTGTTCCCCAGCATTGTTTGTTGAAAAAGACTACGCTTTCCCCCACCAAATTGCCTTTGTCAAAAATCAGCTGACCGGAACTTCCCTGGTGGTGCGGTGGTTAAGAATCCGCCTGCCAATGCAGGGGACACGGGTTCGAGCCCTGGTCCAGGAAGATCCCACATGCCACAGAGCAACTAAGCCCGTGCGCCACAACTACTGAGCCTGAGCTCTAGAGCCCGCGAGCCACAACTACTGAGCCCGTGTGCCACAACTACTGAAGCCCACGTGCCTAGAGCCCATGCTCTGCAACAAGAGAAGCCACTGCAGTGAGAAGCCTGTGCACCGCAGCAAAGAGTAGCCCCCGCTCACCACAACTAGAGAAAGCCCGCACACAGCAACAAAGACCCGATGCAGCCCAAAATAAGTAAATAAATAAATAAATAAAATATTAAGAAATTTTTTTAAAAAATTAATTGACCAAAAATGTAAGGGTTTATTTCTCAAGTCTCAATTATGATACATTGATCTATATGTCTATTCTTATGTGAGTCCCACACTGTCTTAATTACTAATAGCTTTATTTTAAATTTTGAAGCCAGGAAAGGAAGGTCCTACAATTTTGTTCTTTTTCAAAATGATATTAGCTATTTTGAGTTCCTTGTATTTCCACATAAATTTTAGGATCAACTTGTCAATTTCTGCAAAACGGTTGCTGGAATTTTTATAGAAATTGTGCTAAAGCTACAGACCAATTTGAGGAAGATTGTCATCTTCACAATATTGAGTCTTCCAATCCATGAACATAGAATACGTCTCCATTTAATTAGCTCTCTAGTTTTTCCCAGCAACATTTTATGGTTTTCAGTGTATGTCTTATATTTCTTTTGGTAAATTTATTCCTAAGTATTTTATTCTTTTTGATGCTATTCTGAATGGAATTGTTTTCTTAATTTTACTTTCAGATTTTTCATTGCCAATATATAGAAACATGATTGATTTTTACATACGGATCTTGGATCCTGTAACCTTGCTGGACTCATTTTTTAGGTTTTAATAATTTTTGTGAATTTCTTAAGATTTTCTGCATGCAGTATCATTTTGTCTAAGAATAAAAATAGATTTACTTTTTCTTTTCCAATCTGATGCCTTTTTTAAATTATTGGACTGGCTAGAACTTCCAGTACAAAGTTGAACAGAAGTGGTGAGAGCAGACATCCTGGCTTTATTGCCAGTCTTAGAAGAAAGCATGAAGTCTCTCACCATAAAGTATAATGTTAGCTCTACTTTCTTCATAGATGCCGTTTATCAGCTTGAGGAAGTTTCCATCTGTTCCTACCTTGTTAAGAGCTTTTACCATGAATGGTATTGGGTTTGGTGAAATGCTTTCACTGTATCAATTGAGATGGTCATGTGGTTTTTGTTCTCTATTCTATTAATATGGATTATATTAATTGATTTTCAAATGTCGAACCAACCTTGAATTCCTGGGGAAAATCCCATTTGGTCATGGTGTATAATCTTTTTTATGTTGCTGCATTCAGTTTGCTAATTTTGGGTTGAGGGCTTTTAACTATATTCACAATGGACAATGGTCTGTAGTTATTTTGTGATGTCTTTGTCTGGCTTTAGTATCAGAGTAACAGTGGACTTGTAGAATGAGTCAAGAAGCGTTCCCTCCTCCTCTACTTTCTGGAAGATTTTGTGAAGGATTGATAATATTTATTCTATAAATATTTGATAGAATTCACCAGTGAAGTTGTCTGGGCCTGGGGTTTTCTTTGTGGGAAGATTTTTCATTGTTAATTCAATTTTTTTACTTGACATAGTTCTATTCAGATTTTCTCTGTAGAAGGTGGCTTCTGAACAGACTTGAGAGGTGAAGAATTTAGCTGTGAATCTTGGGGGAAAATCTCTACTTGAAGTGAAAAAGCAGAGTCATTGAAGGATTCTAAAAAGAAGAGTGACATGATCTGACTTACATTTTAAAAGCCCCACCCTGGCTGCTGGATTGAGACCAGACTGTAAGAGGACCAGGGAAGGAGACCTGTGAGAGACTCTTGCAGTGATACAGATGAGAGGTGAGGGGACTCGGACCAGGATGGTAGCAGTGGAAGCAGTGGACCGCAGTAGAAGAGAACAGCAGGAACCAAGGGCAATGCCAAGGATTTGGGAGTGAAGTCTTTTATCCTTATACAACTGGATGCAAATTCCTGAATGAAGATGTGCGTTTCCAGGGAGAGGTTTCACATGTTCAAAGGAGTCAGTCAATAAGCTCCCCAAAACTTAAGAATGGCTAATCTAGACCAAGATCTTCATTTTTAAGAAACTATGGCTCAGAGCAGTTGGGTTATTTCCCCAAGGCCACTCAGCAAACTAGCAGTAAAGCTAGGGCTATCCCAGCTGCCTTGCCCACCACCTCGGGAGTTTACCTAATGGTATGTGTAATCAGAACCTCTCCCCACCAGTCCAATGAGACCCATTCACTCCTGCCTAGGGGCACCTATGGGAGAGAGAAGGAGTACAGAAACGGCCCCTCCTCTGTGCCCAGCTTCTGGTGCTCGCCTGCCTCCCAGGCCAGCGTGCCCTTCCCAGTGCCCACGTCTGCCTTCACAGTCACCTGCCCTCCTTGCCCACAGCCATTGGTCCATCCAGGATCCGCAGGCTCAGAAACCGGCCCCCAGGAAGATATGAGAGAAAGCGGTTCTGCCACTCCCAGCTCCCTTCCCACACAGAATCGCAGAAAATCAGCAGCTTACCTGCCTAAGAGAATGAGAGCCCTTGGTTTTTATCTGTGCAGGAATCTTACCTGAACAGGTTCAGATGACAAGAGTGAGAGAGAAGAAGAATTAAGGGCGAGGCGGGTGAAATGTTGACGTTATTATTACTTAAGTACTGTGACGCTTTTAGTTCATGTTTTTATACCTGTGACACCCAGTGAGGGGAAATCAGCTTGGCCCGTTATCTGAGCCACACACCCACCACCTATAAATCTTATTAAAAGGGTTCCATTGGCGAGACAGAAAAATAATTAAGGCAAAGGGAGGTTCATTGTTGATGTTATTATTGTAATACAACAGTCTGTTCAGTTTCTACACCAATGAAATGCAGCTGAGGGACATCACTTTTCAAGATTACGTTTCCGAGATGCAAATCGGAGCGCAGAAAGCTGGGCTTACAGACGAGCGAGTCAAACCAGGAAACATTTCCAAGGCTGTGGCAGACTCTTAGGGGCTTTTAAGCTCACAATTTACCTTTTGACTGCATTCTATTTTCTTGTGAATCCTTTATTTCCCACTTATTTACTGACCAGAGATACAGCACCAAAAGGAAAAAAAAGGAGAGTGATTCTCCAGCCCCTGGTCCTAAAAATCAATAGCAGATGGTTCTCTGGAGGGAGGATGTTAGCACTCGCCACTGTGAACGGTGCTTAGTTGAATCGCTTTCCCTCCGAGGTGTGCCCGCCCAGAGGGGATGGATTCTTCTAATGGCCACCGGACAGAGGAGTTGCCACATCTTACCCTGCCCCAGGGAGTGGGCTGGGTGCTGTGGGCAGCATTCCCAGGACAGTGCCCTGGGCCTCGCACACATGAGGAGTCTGGAACTCTGTCCAGCAAGATGCGTCAGATGCCTCCTCTGTGTGAGGCGGCGTGGCGTAGGCCAAAGAATGAGAGATATCAGAGTGGGCAGGGACCCTAAGACTCGCTGAGCCCAGGCTCACGAGTGGCAGCTGGCAGGCCAGATCCGGCACACAGCCGCATCTGGTTGGCTCCCAAAGCATCTTTCGAGTTTCTTAAATTCATCGCCAACATTTCAGGTTCTGAAGGGTTATGTATTAAAGATACAGATCCTGGCTTCTCTTGCAAAGGCCCGGCAACATCAGGCCCATTCGCCTGCTTGGCAACATGTGGGATGGCCGCTCCCTTTGGGGCGGTGCAGCTGCCAGCCCCCGCTCACCTGGGGCGCTCCATGCATCCCATTACCTGCACTGAATCTGTCGCCCCTGATCCTGCCAATCCCAGACCTGCCTTCAGGGAGCTCACAGGGAGAATCGAAGGTTAAAGGAGAAACAGGAACGGGAAAGGAGAGGAAGCAAGGCAGGCCAGCCGCACCCAGTCGTGCCAGGGGAGTCACCAAGGGCAGGGTTGAACCCGTTTTAGGTGAGGTTTCAAGTGTGAGAAGAGTTTGGACAATTCAATCAGTTTGGCCTAGAAGAGTAGAAGCCTATTCCTTCCCTGCTAACAGAGGATCTCTTGTAAAGAGCCCAGAGCTTGGAGCTGAACTCTCTTTGCCCCTCACTGCCTGGTATGGAAATGCCCCGTATAGGGTGGGGCTCAGAAACAGGACCCAGGATGGGCTGGAGCGGGGTCTGCTCCACAGGAAGTGAACTAAGCAAAATGACTCATGTTCCTCAACATGGCCAAGGAGAGGCTCTTCCCCGGTTAAGCTTGCATTCCAGTTAATAGAGTTATCATCAACATCATACCCAAATCAGCACCGAAAAAGTAAGAATGCATTAAAAATAGATCCCATTCTCAATTGAATGAATGTGAGTCACCAGAATAACTTGTGAGCAACCTCGTTTGATCCCAAATGGGCTTTGGTTCCAGGCCCTTCGTGCTGCCCTGGACGATGGGTCTCTGAGGACTCCCAGTGGAGCCTCTAGATCTTGCTGTCCCACATGGCCACCACCAGCCACAAGTGGCTATTTAATTTCCAATTAATTAAAATTAAATAAAACTAAAACTACAGTTCCTCAGTGGCACTAGACCCACTTCAAGTGCCCAATAGCCACATGGGGCTCTGGGAAGGCTCGTTTAAACAGGACTCGGGCGTTCCTGGCCAAAGGCCATCCAATCCTGCCCCCAAAACCCCACAGCATCCAACAGTAGACACAGGTTCAAAGACTTGGACCTGGAGGCGTAGAGGTCAGCTTCCCATCACCATTTGCATTGATGTCATAATGCAGCCAGTGAGTGGAAGCTTCTCATTAATTCACTCACTGCTTTACTCACCAAGTCTTTATTAAATTCCTACTATGTGTAAAGGCATCATGTAGATGCAAAGGGGAGGTATAAACACCGTCTCTGCCCTCAAGGAGTTTATCACCATGGGAAAGAGAAAACATACAAACGATCTAGCAATCATACACAGCAGAAGGAAAGAAGTGTTTGCGTGTGTAAACAAAATACAGAGAAAGTTCGTTTCAACTGAGAAAGTCTGGCAGGCCTTTGTGAGGAAGTGACTATTGAACTCTCCCTTGGAAGAATGAGTAGAATTTTAGTAGACTAATTATTTAAATTACTTGGTAGATTATTTAAAAATAATCAGGGGGCTTCCCTGGTGGCGCAGTGGTTGAGAGTCCGCCTGCCGATGCAGGGGACACGGGTTCGTGCCCCGGTCCGGGAAGATCCCACATGCCGCGGAGCGGCTGGGCCCGTGAGCCATGGCCGCTGAGCCTGCGCATCCGGAGCCTGTGCTCCGCAACGGAAGAGGCCACAACAGTGAGAGGTCCGCGTACCGCAAAAAAAAAAAAAAAAAAATCAGGGAATTCCCTGGTGGTCCAGTGGTTAGGACACCGCACTTTCACTGCCGAGGACGCAGGCTCAGTCCCTGGTCGGGGAAGTGAGATCCCGCAGGCCACGTGATGCGGCCATAAATAAATAAATAAATAAATAAAAAGACATACAAACTTGAGAACATCTGCTGAGACTGGGAAACTAGAAAGAGTGATGTTGCTTAAAAGAAATAATCATAAGCGGGGAGCCATGGCAGGCGCTTGAGGAAGTTCATCACCAAGTCTGATGGCCCCAAGGAAGAGAACCACACGGCGTACAGGGCATGGACCTGGCAGGGAGGCACTGGCTACTTAGATCCTTGTCAACAGAAGGTAGGACAACCAAGACTTTGCCAAAGCCCTCGCTAGAGACAAAGAAGAAAGAAGTGCCCAGAGAGAGGGCACCGAAGTGGGGGTGAGAGTCACCCCCCTCGATTTCCGTTAGCCAGGGAACTCCTATGAAAGCCTTTCATCCCATTCAATTCAACTATGATTTTAACAGTACATATCCCGTGATGCCTAAGCCAGGTACAGTCTCTTTAATGATCCAGAAGTTTCCATGCCGGGCTCCTGAGCCCCTCACTAATTGGCATTTGCTGCACACCCACTGAGGGCAGCCCTGTGGGGTGAGAGACCTCAGCCTCCGATGTGCGGGGAAAAGTGCCACCACAGGTGCCAGGTGACCCGGATGCCAGTCGGGCTCTGTCCCCATGGGTCCACCCACCTCCTGGCCTCTGAGCCACGAGTTCCTCTGAGTCTCTTTACTCAATGGAAGCTCAGAGGATGAAAACCACGGATGTGAGGTCGCCCACTCCTCACAAGCCCCTTCCCCTGTGTCTGTGGCTCCCAGCAGCCCCGGGGGCTGTTAGCACCTCCCTGGGAATATTTAACTGAAAACAATTTCTAGTCAGGAGCTGTTATAATTACTAAGTAGATCTGATTATAATTACCTCTTGCTGCCATCCCTTACCTGGCGCATAAGGTAGGACTGGGCCTAGTGACAATTAGCGGCGAGGCTTTCCTGACACACTGGCCGATTAGGAACACAATTGCGGGGTCGAGGGGAAGAGCCTGGCTTATTGGAGGGAGACTGCTCTTTACCGAGGAATGTCACGATCAAATTAGATTAGAATTAACGCGGGGGGAACGCGGAGTGCAGAAATGCACATTTTTTCCCTCAACCATCTCCTTTGTGTCTCAGCTGATGACATCATTTGGAGGAAGAAGCTGAACTCCCTGCTGTGCTCCCCTTCTTCCCCCATCTCGGGTTTTCGGGTTTCAAAGGCCACCCCCACTGCCCAGAGTGACGCAGCAGACATGATCAAAAGACACTAGTGTGTGACTTTGCGAAAATCACCTGAACCCCCTGAGCCTCAGCTTCCTCATCTGTGAAACGGGGACAACGCTTGTCTCTGAGTCAGACACCTGCCGTTACCTGCAGGGCTCTGGGGCTGGGGGCTCACTGTGAGCCAGAGACCACGGCTTAATCATCTGGGAATCTCCAGGCTCAGCCCCAGGCTTGGCTCACAGAACGTGCTGGTCACTGAAGGAGGAGCCACAGTGAAGTCCTATCCAGGACCCATGGCGGGGGCGTCTCCCTCCCCAAGAGCGGCAGGCACCGCCAGGAGAAGAAAGGCCAGCGGAGACAGGGTTACGCGCTGCTGGACACTCTCACCCATGCACTCGGCCGCTTCCTTCACCTGCTTAATAAAGTGACACCTTCTTTGAGTGGTTCACCGTGAAGAGAGGAAATCTGGGCTTGAGTATCTTCATCCAAGAAGAGTCTTCTAGGCTCCCTGAGCAGAGACGCTCTAACAGCCCTGGAAGAGTGCAGTGTGGCCACTACACGATCAATCTGGTGGCTTGGGCTGGTGCCCTGGGGAGACCCGAATGATTTTTTTTGAATCTCCCGAATTACCAGGCGGGTCCACCCTCGACCTGCTCTATGCGGGTGAGAGACGGCAGAGGCGCCAGGCCCACAGAAGACAGCCCCTCTTGTTGTTTCGGCGAGAGGGGGACACTCGTACACGCACACACACGAGCACACACACAGCCAAACAGGCCCTAAGCTCAGGTACCTGCAGAGGTCAGCCCCGCCCCATGTAAAGTAAACTAGTTTATGCAGCTGCTCTGGCTAAGTATTTGACTTGCTACCTGAAAGGATTCTCAGGGGAATCCAGGAGTGCTTGCCTCTGCCGTCACCCCAGCTCCAAGAGTGGGCCCTCTGCTCCCTCCTCCCTCGGTTCCTCACCAGCAGGACCCCTCCACCCTCTCGGGCCCCCAAGAAGGAGCTGGGGATGATCGTGGCACTGGGGTGAGGGCAACCCCCGCTCCCGGGGGGTCCAGACAGAGTTCCCTGGACTTTGGATCTGTGTCTGTCCCCCTTGGCTGACCCCTGCTTCTGCAGCCTGGATACCCATGCCTACCACCCCCAACTTTTCTAAAGGCTCCCTTTCAGGGTGCTGACTTGGAGGACATGGGAGTCCAAGGCTAGCCCTCGGGCCCTTGATATCCACCCTGGATTAACCTCCTTTTCCAGGAACGGCCCCCGTTCACCCAACCTCCCCAGAGTCCTTCCTTCCTGCTGCCTCCATCACACCCACCCTCACTCCGAGCTTGGCCGAAGACTTGGGTTCCCACGTGGTGAGCAGTGAGTTGGAACGGAGCCATGAGTGGTAGAGAAAGCATGGACTTATTATCAGATCCCTAAGCCCTAGTACCGCCTGCCCTTGTCCGCATCGCTCGGACTCTCTGACCCTGGGTTTCTCATCTATAAAATGAGGATTAAGAGTACTGCCCTACCAGCCTTCTGGGTTATCGCAGAGAGAAAGGTGACTGTGTACAGGCAAGCCCGTGCCGAGCAGCTCAGGGCCTCGTGATGTTCTGAGCGCAGACATCCCTGCGAAGTCTCTGCCAGGTCTCTATGGCTACATAACAAGTCATCCCCAAACCCAGGGGCTTAAAACAGCAGGCATCAGTTACTAGACGCTCGCAGTTTCTGCAGGTCAAGAAGCTAAACCCAGCTCGGCCGGTCTGTTCTGGCTCCGGCTGTGTCATGGCCACAGAGCCCAGTGGGGCTGGGTCATCTCAAAGTCTTCTCGATTTGCATGTCTGGTGCCTGGGCTGGGAATATGTGAGCATCAGGGGGCTGGAATGCCAGCTCCTTGGCCCCTCTCTCCATCTCTGTGTGGTCTCTCCACGTGGTCTCTCCAGCACAGTGGCCTCAGGGCAGTGAAGTTCTTACACAGCTGCTTAGGGCTCCAAAGCACATGTCCCACCCCCAGTGGCAAATGCACCAGAAGTGCCCTGTTGCCCTGGGGCACCCAGAGCAGGGTGGGGTCTCAGCCACCTGGCCCTTGGTCAGCCATCTGCATGGGGAGCCCGTCTCCCTGACACACAGCCTGCCCCGCGGGCTCCCACCGGCCATGGTATCCTGTGGCCAGAAGCCACGTGTGGGTACCTGCCGACCACACACCAGCCCTGCCCTCTGCGGGGAGTTGCTCTGGGGCTGGGGGCAGGGAGGGCAGGGCAACAGACACCTTTTCTGCCTCCAGTGGGTTCAAGGGAGCCGGGATTTAAGGCCGGCAAATAGGAGGTCAGTTTCTCAGGACCCCAAACCCAAACACGGCTTTGACGGGCTGACCAGGCTGGCATCTACCTCATGCTGCTCCAGATTCTCATAGCAAACTCACAGAGTCTGAGCACGCTCAGGGGACACAGCAGGAGCGGCAGAGCTGCAAAGGCACTGGGGACCAGGAGTGTCCGGCTGAGGACCCGCCTCCCTCCAGCCCCCGCTCTCCCCACTGCAGGGTACCCCCTCACTCATCCTCTCCCAAGAGTTAATCACACGATTCTCTCTCTTCCTCTGTGTGGAAGACGCCTCTCCTCGCTCTTCTCCACCCCACGTGCCGCCCAGGCCCCTCCAGGCCTCGGCCTTCCCCGGCCTCTGATTTAGGGTCCCTTCTAGGTTCCCATGCGTCCTACGCTCCCCGTGACAGCCCTCACCACACAGTCCTGTGCTGTATGGATGTCTTCCCACCTGGACTGCGTGTCTCCAGTGGTCAGGGCCTGGTCTCCCTGCCCTCTGCTCCCAGCACCGAGCCCGGGCCCAGCACATGACAGCTGTCAGTAGAGTCCGCAGAACAGATGGATGACCACCAAGGTCACCTATTAGCTAAGGGGGTTTACCTTCCACTGCAACTGCCAGGTCAGCTCGGACTGAGGGAGGAGTGGCCAGAGGACTAAACCAGGCAGGGTGCCCTCCGCTCCTTTCCCTCCCGGCTGCCCTGCCTCAGCTTGGCCAGCATTCCCAGCAGGGACACGTAGCCCTCCCCTCCTACCTTGAACAAATGAGTTCATCTCTGAGCCCCAGTTTTCTCGTCTGATAAATGGGCATAAGCATAGCTGCCCATCTCAAAGGTTGTTGTGAAAATCAGACGAGTACTGAACGTGAGCATGAACTGTGAAGGTCTGAAGAGAAGCTCAGGGCTCTCACCCTGGCACAGTGCATGCTACCCAGAAGAGGGGTTGGCGGACGTCTCTTCCCAGCTCTGCATCCAGGGACGACACGTCGGCAGCTTGTAACTGGCCATAACGGGAGGATTTATACCCTAGAAATGGCCAAACATTACAATCAGGGTTTGTTTGGTGTGTTGTGTAGTGTTTGGAGAGCAGGGTTTACAGATGCCGTTGCCCGGGCCCCTCCCCTGTCTTAATCTGTAAAGTAGGAACAAGTATTCTTGTCTGTGCTCACTATTCAAAGAGGCTATTTGAAATGAATGGAAGCCCACTGGGCTCTTCAGCAAAACCAGGCTGGAGAAGCCCCAAGAGTGAGCCATTATTTCCTGTAATTAATGTCCCTTAGTATAATCACCCTTCATCATGAAACAGGCAAGAGCAGTGACAGAGCTGTGACTCACATCGGGAACCAGGCCCGGACTGGAGGGGCTGAGGATTGCTCAGCAGCCTCCCCAGGGGCTGGCCTGGATGTGGCCCCCAGAGATCACTCATGATTCAGGCCACAGGCCACCCCAGAGGGCTGGGATGATGAGGCTGAGCCCCAGGGGGCATGCCTCTGCCCCAGGGTCTACCCCTCACTCATAGGTGACCTCAGGCATCTCACTTTACCACTTGAGCCTCCAGGGATGGGCAAGAAGATGAAATGAGATCCTGTGTTGAAAGCCATTGGAAAAGTACAAAGTGCCAACCTAATGCAAAGTAGGGACCATGGGTGCAGAGGGGGCCTTCCAGCAGAGCATGAGAGCTGGACGTGGTCTGATGGGATGCAAGTCCATCCACCCATCTGCAGATGGGAGAACTTTATCCCCCATCATATGCAGCTAGTAGGCGGTAAGCCGTTCGGATAAGCACCTACTGTGTGCCATTGCTTTTCTGAGCACTAAAGATACAACAGTGACAAAACAGAAAAAGTCACTCTTCTCCTGGAATTTCCACCAGGGTAAGGAGACAGACAAACAAATACTGTAACGTCCTGAGGTCATAAAGCAAAACGAAACAGGAGGAAGAAGAGGAGAGGGGTGGAGCAGAGGTGCAATTTTATGTGGAGAACCAGGGAGGGCCTATTTGAGGGAGTAACGTATAACCGAAGGCCTGGAGAAAGCGAGGGAGCTAGCCAAGAAGACATTTGGAGAAAAAGCATTCCAGACCTGGGGAGGGCAGAGGTGGGTACAGCAAAGGCCCTGAGGCGAGAGCATTCTTGTCATCTTCCAGGAACAGCGAGGAGGCCTGCATGGCTGACTCAGAGTGAATAAAGGAGAGAGCCATGGAGATGGGGTCAGAGGGAGCCAGATCTTGTGGGATCTTGTAGATCACAGTAACGATCTCAGAGTTTACTCTGCTTAAGGTAGGAACCAGCAGAAGCTTCGAGGAGGGGGAGACATAATGCAAAGAGGATCGTCCTGGCCGCTATTTTGAGAAGAGATCATGGGGGACTGGGGGCGGGGAGGAAGCAAGAATGGATGCAGAAAACCCATTAAGAAGCCACTGTGTGGTCCAGGTGTCCTGTCCTGCTGAGCTGACTGGGACAGCAGTAGTGCAGGTGTGAGAAGGGATGAGATCTGTGTATATTGCGACGGCGGAGCCACAGCAGTTGGAATATGAGACACAGAGCAAAGTCAAGGGCACACAAAGGTGTCCGGCCTGAGCTGCTGGTAGGGGACAGTTGCCATTTGCTGAGACATTGGGAGGAGAATCCAGTGTCCCACGCCTCAGGCAGTGATGTCTTCTGTCAGGAGAACCCCGAGAGGGGTGGAGGCTCCCACACAGGCTCACGGGGGGACCAGAGCTCCACCAGCCTGACCGGGACCCTGCTGGAGCCCTCCCTCAGCAGCCACCCCTGCCTGCACCCTCTGCACAATTTGAGAGCCACGGGCCTGCGAGCATTCACAGGGTCGTCTCACCCCCAGACATTGCTGCCAGCACGTGCGAGGCTCTGAGAAAGGACCCCGGGTATAAGCCATCGTCCAGGCCCTCAGAAAATTCAGAGTCTGCTGGGGGAGGCGACTTATGCACCCGTGAGATGGCTCCACACAGAAACGAGGCCAGCAAGAACCAGTGGGACAGTGCGGACAGTCAGGGAAGGCTTCGGAGAGGACGCAGAACTTGGGTCTGGAGGAGGAACCGTTGCGGGGTCAGCCGGAGAGGGTGGAGGGCCCTGCAGGTGGGCAGCAGAGAGGGGGTTCATGTGGAGGACCTTTGGTGGCTCGGAGGGCAGGAGAGGGTGGGGCTGCTCGTTCAGCCCTGTTCTGCAGGCGGGGGGCCCCCCAGAGGTCTGAGCAGGCAGACGAGGGTGTGCAGGCCACCGCTAAGCTGTCTGCCTCCACACGCGTCCACTTCCCCCGCTCTCTCCCCACACTCCCTCCCAGCCCCCAGCCCTGCCGGGGTCTGAGCAGCAGGGCGGAGGCCTGCCTGCAAGATGGGCGGTAAGAGGGGCCAGACCAAGTACGCAGCACCCCTTGGAACCGGTCAGTGCCCAGCCCGGCCGCCCTGGCTGAACCTCACCCCTTCCAGGCACCAGCTCAGAGCCTGCAGGAGCCCTCTGCCCACTTGGCTTCTTCCTGCCTCCCTGTTCCTGAAACCTGGGGCCTCCGGGCCTGACTAGGGTGAGTGTCACTGCACTGGGAACCTGATGGATGGCCTCGGGAATGGACGCTCGTCTCTGTCTGTAGAGCCTCAGAGCCCATCCATCTTCCCTTGGCAGCCTGTTCCCGCCCCAGTGCTCACCTTCCCGGGGACTATTCCAGGCCTAGGTGGGTCCCAAGAGCCCGAGGGGTTGGGCTGTGTCTTGTTCCCACCAGGGACAGGAAAGAAGGGCAACTTCGCTCCCTGCAGAGCATCAAAACAGGTCCAAGGTTGGGGCGATGCACAGAATGTAAGGGGCATCCAAAACCTCAGTGATCTAGATGGTATTTTAAGGCAATATTTTAAAAAATCAAAGTTAATGCAAAAAAATTAATTTCTGAAAAAAGTATCAAAATATTGAATAAAGACAGGAAACCGTAGCAACACCAAGCCTAGACATACTGGAGCCTGAGGCAAAAGGAAACAATGTGTGCCCCTAACCCCATGATTCCCTGTATTTTTAAATAGTTAATTTTCTTTTCAGAACATTAAAGTACTTGAAAAAATATTGAAACATTTAAAAGTAGATGTATTTAAACTCACAACGTTATTTTATTTACAGTAGAAACAGAGTTTACTTGGCTTTGATGGAAGCAAATATATCAATAATGATAATAATCTATTTCCCTTGGCTTCTCTCATTTTTCAGTTGAAAAAAAATGGCCATGTTTGATCATTTCTCATGACCAAGTGACCATCTTCAGTCATTTTAAATTAATTTCAGCTTCACGATCCTGTCTTTATTTAAAATCGTGATAGTTTGTGCATCATGAATACTTTTGCATTTGTCTTGGTAATTTTTTTTTTTTAATTTTCATTCAATTATAATTTATCTCCATTTCTGAGGTTTGGGGCACACCCATAAACTTCACGCCCGGCCTTGAGTTAGAGCAGAGGTATTGGACCACCTGCCCCCAGCCTGAAACAGAAAAGGGTTCCAGGACCCGGGGCTGGGGGAAGGGGCACTAGGAATAGGCCAGTTCTGGGGCAGCCAGCAGTCACCGTGCATCTGTCCAGGCGAGGCCAGCTAGGGATGGTGAGTTCAAATTTTGGGTGGCTGCAGGGTGAGGTGCCGTAGGGAAATCTTTCTGGACCTGAAGTTCAGTTTCCAGCTCAGATTCCCGCTGTGTGATGTCGGGCAACTCTCTGATCCCTGCTGGGCTCTTTGCTCCTGAGTCCCAGAGGGCTGTTGAGACCTGCCCTGTCTGCCCACCTCTCTGGGTCATGGTGAGGTTCAAGGTAAATAATACTAATGATCGCCCCGTGCTGGGCAGCCAGGGCACCCGAGGCTATTCCACAGCCTCTCTGGTCACTCAGCACAGTGTCAGAAAGTTCTGCTTCATGTCTGACTTAATTCCTCCACCCTCCCTCCCTGGTCCATCTCTTCTGGAAGACCAGCCTAGAGCTCCCTATTCAGTTCTGCAGCCATTGGCTCCCGGCTGGGGCTCCGAGGCAGCCACCTGAATACCCCTGTCCTGAGCATCAGAGAGGGGGTCCTGGGGGCTCAGAGCAGTAAGAGGCCAGAGTCTCCCCTGCACAAACCGCCTCACAGCCGCCTTCAGCACCTAGATACTTCACACCGTGAACAGCTGGGAGGCATAAATCACTTGAAGGAAAGGCCCTTTCAGAGTCAATTTATCAAAGTTTGATAGGAAGCTGTAAACATTGCCTGGCCGCTGTTCCCCCTCCAGACCCCGGCCCTCCCCACCCCCAGTCCGGCCCCCTCCCTCCCCAGCCCTCGGCCCCTGCTCTCCGCTCCCTTCGTCAGAGAACCGGAGGGGCAGAGGCTAATTGGGGGCAGGGAAGAAACTCCCCTGGCTGTGGGCAAACTAATGAGCAAGGCTGGGAGCGGACACAGCCCACAGGGGCTTTGGGAAGCCATCAGGTCCACCGTCTGCCTCGGGGCCATGCCGCCACACGTATGCAACTCATCCCAGACAAGGGAAGACCAAAAACAAAAAACAGTCTCCGGCCATTAAAAAGAATGAAATCATTCCATTTGCAGCAACATGGATGGACCTAGACATGATCCTGCTAAGTGAAGTAAGTCAGACAGAGAAAGACAAATATCATATGATATCACTTATAGGCGGAATCTAAAGAAAATGATACAAATGAACTTATTTACAAAACAGAAACAGACTCACAGACTTAGAGAATGAACTTATGGTTACCCGGGGTGGAAGGGTCAGGGGGAAGGACAGATTGGGAGTTGAGGATTGACATGTACACACTGCTATATTTAAAATAGATAACCAACAAGGACCTACTGTAGAGCACAGGGAACTCTGCTCAATACTTTGTAATAACCTAAATGGGAAAAGAATTTGAAAAAGGATAGATACATGTATGTGTATAACTGAATCACTTTGCTGTACACCTGAAACTAACACAACATTTTTAATCAACTATGCTCCAATATAAAATTTAAAAAAATGTTTTTTATGTATAAAAAGAAAAACAGGCTCTGGAGAAAGAGAGAGAAGCCCCCTCTCCCCTCCCTAGTTCAGTGCTTCCTCATGTCTAACCTCACTCCCTCAGGCTGCACTTGAGCCCCTCTTCCCTTTAAGTGCAGATGGAGAACATATACAGGCCATCCTCTATGTATCGATGACCTCTCTGTTACTGAAGGTCCATTGTAAGTTATCCTCATATATGATAAGCCCCAGGAAACTGAGTCAAGCAAGGATGGGAGCCACTGGGCTCATTTAAGGCAACTAAGAAAATAAAAAGTCCGGATTCTGAAATCACCCTTTCCCAAAAAAACCACATCTGCGCTGCAGGGCACCCAGAGAGATGGGTGCTGGTAACCAAGACCACAATTTAATGCCAGGTGTAACTCCAAAAACAGCCCTGCCTCCCTGGCCCAGTGGCCCATCCACGGAGGCAGTGTCTTAGCCCCCAGGAGTTCTGAGCACCTGCGAATCCCATGCCCCACCTCGTGAACAAGTCCAGGCTGAGGGCTGCTTCGTGCAGGGAAAGCCCTGCCCACCTCTCCCGGGACTGCATCCAGTGAATGCAAATTAACTCTAACTGGAGTCTAAAGTAAACATGGTCAAAAAGGAAAGCCACCTTCCTCCCCTACACACACACGCACACGCACACGCACACACTCACACTCACAGTGTGTTCCAAAGTCAAATGCAAGTGATACTTTCAATTATATACCAAATTTGGACAATCCGTGCCTCTGGCCACGAATGTTAGTAGCCATCACAGAAGCCGACTGTGGCTTTAAGACACATCCAATACATTTCACCCCAAATCCTCACTGAACACCTCACCCCAACCGCTCCTCTGAGCAGTGGATGGGCTGTTCCCCAGCAGCACGTATATATGCAGCACTGACACCCCAGATTCCTTCACAGTAACGGTGATGTAGATCTGAGCTGAAACCCATACATTCCGATCCCAGGACGCTCCCAGCAACTCGGTGCTGTCCTGTCTCTTTTTACAGAGTATACACCGTGCTCAGAACCCTTTCCACAGTGAGTCAATTGCTAATCAAAGGAAAGGGGAAGCCTTAGAAGGGAGCCGGTGAAAAGAAGGATCCAAGGGTAGCTAGGCGTAGCTAACAGGTCCCAGAGAGAAGTGTGGTTGAAGGTGGAGAGTGGGGAACACAGAAGTTAAAAGACTTGTCCGAGGTCTCAAGAAATCCAGGGGACACCAGCTGTCCTGGGTCCCATTTGGTGACTCAAATCCCTGTAGCCAACTCCAAACTAGCAATGCCCTAAGACTGGCCTGTGAGTCCCACATGGAGTGCCAATGGGGCCAAAGGGGACCTTCTGGAACAAAGTAGGTCCTCGATACATCTTAGTGTTTATTAATGTTTCTAGCTCTGCTCCTCTCTAAGCATCCCCATCTGGAGGCTGTTTTTTCTACCCAACCCCCCTTCATGCGCATCTCTTCCTACCTTTCACTCGTTTACTCCGCGCTCACCTCTTGAGTACCGGCTCTGTGCAAGCTCTCGGCTGGGGCCGGAGAGACAAGGAGGAAAACGACAGGGCTGCTCCCCTCAGGAAGTCACCCCCAACCAGGCTCCTGGACTCAGCCACCTGCGAGGTGCAGGAGCTCTGCAGGAGCGAAGGGGAGGCTCTCAGCCAGCTCAGCCCCACGGCACCGGCAGAGGCACCGGGTCACACAGGGATGAGCCTGTCCCCTGCCCCCACCAGCACCCAGCCACAGTGTAGTGGGGGTCACATGGGAGGCACTTCAGCAGAGCTTGCAGGTCACATAGGTGCCCACAAGTCAGAAAAGAAGGATGGGTGTTCCAGGAAGAGAGAGCCGCCCCCTAGGGACGTGAGGGCGACCACGCAATGGGGTAACTGCAGGCAGGGAACCCAGCGCAGTGGCTGCACCTCGGAGGTGTCGGGGCAGTGATGCAGAAGGACTCACACACCCCAGAGGAGGGCCCCTCTGCAGGGCCAGCAGGGGTGAGGGGGGCCAAAGGAGCCGGGGAGGAAAACATCACTCAGACTCGGAATAAAGAGAATCTATCTTCCAGCTGAGGTCCGGGCACATACCAGTGAGTGGGATTTTTTCATCCTGAGGGTTCCATCAGGATCACCTTCCCCAAAGGGTGGAAGGGGTCTGAGTGGACTCCGGGGGTTCGAGGAGAGTGGGAACCTGTGGGGTCCAGGCTGGAAGGAGACTGAGGAGTGCATCAGAATCAGGGCTGGGAGACAGCTGGCCCAGGAGGCTACCACCCAGCACGGGGGCGGGGGGGGCGGCCCTCCATCCTGGGGCCAGGGTACCTGAGCCCTCACACTGCCCCAGGCTGCCCAGCCCCTGCTGAGGAGCTGCCAGGGGGAAAGGTCTCTAGACTTGAGGTCAGAAAGGTGAGATTAAAATCCTCCTTCTTCCACTAAAAAGCTCTGAGGCCTGGACACCAGCTCTGATCCCACATCCCTGGAACGGCACCCCTCACCCACCTCTTAGGGACGTCACCCAGTGGGTGACTAAGGCTGCACCTCGTAGGTTTGTAATAATTGACATTGTAAGGTAGAAAGTTAGTCTAAATGTTAGGAATGTCTGGGGAGCAGCCTTCTCCATCCCAGGCCAGAGCACCACCCAATTCTGCACCTTGTCACACTTACCTGCCCCGTACGGCTTTCTGGGCAGATCTGATAAGTCTGTCCATGGCCATTGTCACCATGAGACATCAGGGCTCTTTCCCCGTTGCTTCCCTTACCTTGCACATAGCATTTTACTTGACCTTTTTTTCCCCAACTTTATTGAGATATAATTGACTTATAATAATACGTGAGTTTAAGGTATACAGTGCATTGATTTGATACATTCATATATTGCCTGTGATTACCACCACTGCGTTAGCTAACACCTCCATCCCATCACATAATTACCAATTCTTTTTAGTGGTGAGACATTTATGATCTACTCTGGTGGCAATATTAAAATGTATAATACAGTGCGATTAGCTATAATCACCATGCTGTACGTTAGATCCCCAAAACGTGTTAACCTTACAACTGGAAGTTTGTACCCTTCGACCAACATCTCCCCATTTTTCTCACCCTCAGCCCCTCGTAACCACCACTCTACTGTCTGTTTCTCAGAGTTCAGCCTTTTTCAGATTCCACATACGTGATATCATACAGTATTTGTCTTTCTCTAACTTATTTCACTTAGCATAACGCCCTCAAGTTTCATCCACGTTGTTACGAATGGAAAAATCTCCTTCCTCGTGGCTGAATGGTGTTCCATTTTACATAGATATATATATCTTCTTTCTCTATATTGAAAACGTTTTGCAAACCACATATCTGACTTGAGCTTAGCTGGCACCCTGCCTCAACCCCAGGGAGCACCCCACAAATCAGGAGAGAGGGCAGCCGACCTCCACCTTAGCCGACCCAGCTCACGGCCACCCCTGCCAAGGACCTGCTACAACCCGCGCCGTTCGTGTGCTCCCTCGCTCAGTCCTGCACCACGAGAAGCCCATATTGGCTCCACTTTACAGATGAGGAAACTGAAGCTCGGGAAATTTAGAAACTTGCCCAAGGTCACCACGTAAGGAGGTTCCCAGGTCTGTCTGAGAGCAAAGACGGTGCCCACTCTTCACCCTGACACTGCTTCCCTGGGGCCAGAGAGGCAGGGGTTGGGTGGTCCCAAACCCAGCCCACCGACACCAGCAAACACAAGCTGTGGGCGTGACCAGAGGCAGATGGGGAGGCCTTCCCGGCCCCACCGTGAATCGAACCCAGAGCACAGAGCAGGGCCAACATCTTCTCCTGGACAACTACCCAGCTCTCCTCCGAAAGGGCGGTATTCTGATACAGAGCACACTGGGGCCAAAACCACCCCACGCCGCCGCAATTTCATGAGGAAGAGGGGGCCGCTCTGGGAGAAGAGGCGGCGCCCCCCTCCTGTGCACACCGCCTGCAGTGCACGCTGTGATGGCCGCCTCCACTTCCCTTCCCCCTTCCAGCAGAAGGACTCCTTGCCTCAGCTGCTGGGCTGTCGGGTGGCCAGCTCTCTGCTGAGTACTCTCTGGGGATTACCTGCGGCCCAAGGGGAGGAAGTCCACTGCCAGTGACTGGGCCCTGCAGGGCACAAAGGCCAGCCTGCCCTCCCGGTTTCATAGCTTCCTGTTGGGTCCGCTGAGATCTTCAAGGTGCCACCACCGCAGTCCAGACTGGCCCCTCTGTCCAGTGCCACCTCCCCGGTTCCCATCAGGGGTGATCCAGAGAGGCCTCCCCACTAGGCGTCCTGAGGGCTCTATCTCGGGCTTGGCCTACAGGACCCCAGTCTGCACCGCCCCCTCCTGCACCCTCCCCAGGACGAGCGTGGCCTGATTTCCCTCCGGTTGCAAAGAGGCCTCAGCCTTGTCACGTTCCACATCGCAGCATCCTGGCAGATTGTAAAGAGGGAATGTTCACCTGGAAAGTGTGCCCTCTCCGTAGAAAATGCCATGCAGCGCTCACCAGTTTCTGAGGAGAAATGTGCTCTCTCTCTCTGTGAAAAATGAGGAAGATGCGAGACTTTAAAAATATCTATAATGCTAAAGTACGGAGGAGCGGTGAAGCGCTTTTGCAAGGAATTCTAAAAGAATTGCCCTTTTTCAAATTTAGAGACTTGTGCTTTTCCAAAAACAGGCTCAGAGCAGAAAAAAAAAACCTTGACTTTCTCCTCTTAAGGATGCTGGCAGATACTGGGTTTGGTAAATTTGCATAAAGTTGAAAGGTACGTTTAGCGGTTTTCTGGGATTCCCTGAAATGAATTTTTGTGGCGAGAAGCCCAGAGAAAGCGTTTTGCTTTTTTCCTTGCCTGACGCGCTGCTTTACAGCTCCCCGTGACGAGGGACAGTGTGTTCTGTCTGCTCCCGTTTACCATTTTCCCGAGTGGATGACTTGCCCATCGCTCAGCTCTGTCTCTTCTCGTCCCGCCTGTCTGACCCTGCGTGTCCCCCTCCCTGAACTCTCTCTGTCACTTCTCCATCCTTCCCTGCGCTTCCTCAACCAGCTACCACAGGGAACAAACACACATTTTTATAATGCAAAAATCAGTGTTCCTAGTGTCTCACGTTAAAAGCCAATTATTAGGATTTCATGTGTTTATTTTTTAAGCCCCTTAAAGAGGCGACCTTTTCCCCGTGCCCCTCAGTCTTTGTGAGACTCCTGAGGCCCCAGGTGTTGGTCAGGGAGGTTCCACCAGCCTCACTTCCCTCCTGAGTGAAGCCACGGAGCCTCTTGAGGACCCGGATTTGACAGATGGGCGCCTGTTGCAAAACCGACCATATCAGTTCTGCTTTCTATTTCCGGGACCGACCCAGACACTCCCGAGTCCCGCGGTGTTCCGCTGGGTCAGGATGGCCTCCTTGAAGCTGTTAACGAGACAAAGACCCCGAGACAGCTTCTCGCACAGTTGCAGCCAGACAGCACTGAGGTTAGGAGAGCGCCGCCAGGCCCCCAGGCGCCTGAGCCAGACTCCTGGGCCCCTCACCGTGAGTTGTATCCCTTGTTCCAAGTGGATCTGCCGCTTTGTGCCTCGGTTTCCCCATCTGTAGAATAAGGCATGAGGTTACTGTGAGGTTGAAACCAGTAAACGGCAACCCACGCCACCACACTAGACTTCTCCCCCGGACCCAGCCATGTTGGACAGGAGAACCCCAACGTCAAGGTCAGGACGAGCCGGAGAGCTTTGGGAGGTGCTGCGAAGCAGATATTGACCTGAGAAGGGCATTCAGCCCGCCCTGTGGCCATCTGCACAGCAGCCGAGCTGGAGAGGGAGAAGTCCCTTCCTCCGCAGGATGACCCACCTCCCACGTGGCAGGAGGGATGTCCTCCCCTGCCTGCCCTCCCGCCCCCCGCCTGCCCCAGGGTTCCACGTGCTCTCCCACCCCAGCCTGTTCTCCTTGCCGCTGCTCTTCTCACAGGTCGCCCTTTCCCATCTGGTTTCTCCCTCTGGTCACCAAAGGGTGCTACACCTGCTCTCCACACACCATCACATATCACCCACCTGCGCCGTGAACACACACACAGACGCGCACACACACACACAGCCCTCTGCCTGCGTGGAGCCCGCCATCTGCGCCCTCCCCCTCCCCCTTATCTCTCCTTCCCTCTGCTCTGCACACATCCTGTGATACATTTGTGTACTTGGGATTAAGGAAGCATCCGTCTCCTCACAGACAGCGCCTCACTGATGAGATGGCTCAGACCCTTTCAGGGTTTCATCGGAAATAAACAGAGTGCACACCCTTCCTCATTTGAGGGGCGAAGCAAGTGACTTTGTTTGACTTTGCCCCTACAGCATCTGTCTCCCTTGCCGCATCTCTCCTCCCTGGGGGCCCTGCCCATCCTGGCCTCTTACCTCCTGCTGTCGCCGTCACCATGGTGATGGCTTTGTTGGTGCTTTGAGGCAAGGCGCTGACCAGGCCACCTAGGGAGGCTGAGGCCAGGGTGCAACACAAGGAGGTAACAGAGCAGGAGGTTGAAACGAGCAATTTCACATGTAACTGCTGCTCTCCGTGTCCACTTATTGAACAGACAGTAATCGTATCGGGAGCTAATGAGGGCTGAGTTCTTACTGTGGTGTCAAGCTCTGGGACAAAGCACTTGTATTAACCCATTTCATCAGCACACAGCCCTGTGAGATAGATACTGTAATATCCATGCCATCCATGCTATCTTGCCCACAGTCACGCAGCCAGGAGCCAGGAGCGGGGCACCTGCCGCCCATCTTTTCCCTGCATAACAGGAGCTCCAGGTGAAGCGCGGACTTCCCAGTGTCCGGACCTTTGCAAGTCGCTGGAGTCAGGGACCCCTGAGCTCAGCTAGTCCAGGGCCCCCCAGGCTGGGGGCAGGGCCAGAGCTGAAATGCAGCCTCCAGCCCCCTCTCCTCCTGTCCTTCTGCCCCCAACCTCCCAGGAAAAGTGTCTGGGCAATGGTGCCACAGAATCTGTGGATGACACATCTTAAAAAGACCCTATTTGCATCTTACCCCAAATCTTCTTTAGGTAGACCTGACTGGGAGTGGAGACGGTCTGAAGAGGGGGGAAGGCACTCACATTTATTAAATTACATATACCTAATTAACACATGTATAGCATTGCCAGGTAAAATGCAGGATGCCAGTTACATTTGAATTTCAGATAAACATACTAAAAATTATTTGCAGTTTATCTGAAATTCTAATTTATCTGGGCATTCTGTACTTTTATTTACTAAATGTGGCAAACCCTGCACGTCTCCCAACTCCACTGCTTACTAGCTGCGTGACACGGGGCAAGAAACCTAACTGCTTTGTGCCTCCATTTCCTTGTCTCTAAAATATGCATGACCACGTCTACCTGTATAGCGTTGTTGTGAGGATTAAATGACTACTTTTATGGCACTGGAAGAGCTCTGGAGTTCGGGCTGTTAACCATATTATTATTATTTGTTGTTGTTGTATTCTTATTACTACACCCAAGGTAATACGCTAGGAGGTGGTAAAAATGCAAAGAGGTATTAAGACTCCGCCTGGAGCTGTAGGGAACCTGAAACAGGTCCACAGGTCAAGTAACATGGACCACGGTGGGTGTCAGCATGAAAGGCTAGTGCTAAGGGAGCAGGGGATGTTTGCTTCCAGCTCAGCGGGATCAGACAAGGCAACAGCTAACCAAGATTTATTGAGGGTCACTCTGAGCTGCACACGGTACTAAGTACTGGGATAGAAAGAAGAACCCGGCAAGGGCCAGCCCTCAAGGCGCTCACAGCGGTCGGGCAGCTGACGGCAATGGCACCAAGGGCCACACGAGCTCATGGAGATGGCACATGGTCTCAGGGCAAGGGCTGAGATTGACAGAGGGCTTCCTGGAGGAGGTGACAGTAAAGAATGACCAAGAGTTAACAAGGCAAAGGTGGCCTTTGAGCTGCTTGGAGAGAGGATGGTTAAGAATCGGGATGAGGACATTCTCGGCAGAGGGAACTTCACAGACCCAAGCATGTGGTTGTAAAGGTCAGGCTATCCTTGCAGAGAGGTGAACAGACCCGTCCAAGGAAAGCACACGAGAAAGAGCTGGAGAAAGAAGGCCTAGCTGGAGAGAGCCTTGGACGCGCTCCATGCGGATGAACTGGGTTTTATCCCGGAGCAGCAGGGAGTGATGGACATTGTGAGTAGCAGAGATGGAGCCTGTGGGACTGTCCCCGACCATCACGGAGGTGGAAAGGGCTGGAGCGGAGCGGAGAGGGTCGCGGCCATGGGCCCAGTGCTGGGACTACTACAGGAGCCCAGAGCTCCGAGCCATCTTTCAGGAGCAAACCGGACAGTCGGTTACTACTGAGTGCATCGGTTAGCTTTTGCAAACTTAATGATTCTGTAAGCCAGCGATTTGGCCGAGCCCAGAGGAGATGCTCATCTCGACTCCACACGGGGTCAGGGCACACGCACGCCTTTGCAGCCGTCTAGCATAACGGCCTCACTCTCATGGGCACAGGATGTGGGGAGACTGGAGAGGGAAGGGGGCCAAGCAGGCAGGGCAGAAGATCACCCCTGGGGAGCAGCAGGGTCTTCACCCCGCGTCTGGTGAGGACAGGGCAGGGAAAGCGGAGAGAGACCTCTGCTTCCCCAAGGAAACAGAGCACCAGACTCACAAGCCCCAGGAACTCTGCCCACCATCTTTCAAGGGAATGAGCCCAGTCTGCTTGAAGAACAAATAACCTCTCTACAACACTGGACCATTGATAAAGTGTTTTCCCACACTGCATCTCACTTGATCCTGGGAGCTACACAGCAAATCTGGTTTTATTATATAGTCTGTTCTACAAATGAGGAAACTGAGGCACAGAAAGGCTAAGAAAGTTGGCCATGGCCACATGCTAGTAAGTGTAGGGCTCAGCATGTGAGCCCAAGCTGCCTGACTTTCGAGTTAGCCAAGGAAAGGGAAAGTGACAATTGGGGAAGAGTGACTTATTCCAGGAGTTGCAGGTGATTCTTATCCATAAGAACAAATTAGAAGTGATGGAAAATGAAGCAGAAGGGATTGGCGAGAGCCACGAAGTTCAGACTTTATCCAGATGGCAGTGGGGGACCTTTGGAAGACTGTAAACAGAGGACTGCTAGAAATGCAGCAAATGGTGAGTGAATGGATGACTGAGTGGATGGGTGAATATCAAACCTTTGCAAAGATCACTCTGGAACAGTGTGGAGGGTAGAGCAGGGGGTGTTAGGTATTGTAACCCAAGTAAGAAACGATGAGGGCCTGAGACAGGAAGACTGCTGGGGATGGAAAGGGAGAGACAAGTCTGAGAGAGATTTCAGAGAATTAACCAGGATGGTTCGTAATGCCGGATGCAGGAGAGTGGAATTCGGAAAGACGTGCAGATTTCTAGCTTCAGTCATTGAATGGCGGTGCCGATCCCCCAAATAGAAGTTCTGCCTATTGGGGATTTATCAACGCGCAGATGTTGGCGGCGTCCACAGGAAAGCCATGTGCTTCTCCACGGCTAGTGCACAGAAGGACGTATGCAGGCCTGAGACTCCCTGGGGAAGAACACCAGTTACGGGTGGGAAGAAGACAGAAAGTAGCATCCAGAGAGGATGGGAGAAAACCAGAAGAGGATCCTAGAGGCCAGTTTAGGATTTCTCTATTCCCCCACTTGGTCTTTTTTTTCCTTAGTACTTACTACCAACCAACATTGTATTATGTATTTACCCGTTTATTGTCTGTCTCTCCCACTGGAATATAAACTCCACCAAGGCAGGAGTTTTGCGTCCCCGCTGCTTTGAGCAGGGCCTGGCACATAGTAGATACTCAACATAGATTTTCTGAATACATGTCTAGTGAGCTGGGCCTGAGAAGCCAACCCTTAAAAGTAGGCGCATCCCGGTCGTGTCTTTACAGACTGAGGTTCTGCACTTTGGCCATTAGGTGGCGCATCAAAGTGAGCGAGGAAGCTGGAGGCTGGGATCGCATGGGGCCCAGAACCTGACAACGGGGCAGAATGACAAAAGTGAGCAAAGCGTGGATCTGAACGGCAGAAATCATTCCTCCTCTCCCTTAGCAGACATCTCTCTCCAACACAAACAGCAAGTCAGGCTCGTGCGTCATCGAGCCGTCGGAAATCAGGTTGGGGGACGGGAGTGCGGGGTCTGAATGCATAGGGATAAAGAGTCAGGACTGGGGCAGGAGGGTTGACGGGACGGGCTGTGAGGCACAGCCCCAGCTTCACGGGCGGCTCTGCGTGCTGCTCTGATGCTGGCAGAACATATCACAGGGGAAAACAAACCTGGATCTCAATCCCAACCCTACCCCTTACCTGCTGTGTTAACCCAGCTAAGTAATTGGCCCTCCCTGAGCCCCAGTTTCCTAGTCTATAAAATGGAGGTCCTAAGAGCACCCGTTTCGAGGAAAACTGAGAATGAAACAAGAGGGCCCTTGGCCCAGTGCCGTCCACATAAACAAAACTAAATGTCAGTCTTAAAAATTGGACCTGATAGGGCTTCCCTGGTGGCGCAGTGGTTGAGAGTCCGCCTGCCGATGCAGGGGACACGGGTTCGTGCCCCGGTCCGGGAGGATCCCACATGCCGCGGAGCGGCTGGGCCCGTGAGCCATGGCCACTGCGCCTGCGCGTCCGGAGCCTGTGCTCTGCAACGGGAGAGGCTACAACAGTGAGAGGCCCGCGTACCGCAAAAGAAAAAAAAAAAAAAAAAAAATTGGGCCTGATAATCAATATTTGTCTAGCCGTTTACAAAGCTCCCTCCTCATTCTTCATATCATAAAGGTAATCCTCAAAACAGCCTGCAGGTATCTTTATCACCCCACTTCCCAGACAAGAGGGCAAACATTATCGGATTACATATGTAATACAGCTTGTAAAGGGATGGACTCGAGCCAGGTTCAGCTCAGCAAACATACATGGGATAACCCTGGAGCGTCAGGTGCTCTGCCAGGTGACGAGGACGGGTGAGGTTGCAGTCTAGGGAAAGACAAACACACTCAGATCATTTCCATAGAAGAGGTTAGATACTGAGACAGAAGGATGCCCAGGATGCTATAGGATCATAGACAAAAGCCACTTGGTCCAACCTGGAGATCCAGAAAGACTCATGGACTGAGCAACCCCTTAGCTATATCTGGAAGGCTGGGTAAGAATGATCCAGGAGAAGAAGGACCCCAGCATTCCAAGGTAAAGAACTGCCCAAGCAAAAGAACCTGTTATTTTTATTTTTTCAATGCGTTGGGTCTTTGTTGCTGCACGTGGGCTTTTTCTCTAGTTGTGGCGAGCAGGGGCTACTCCTCTCAGAGGTGTAAGGGCTTCTCAGAGCACAGGCCCTAGGCGCACGGGCTTCAGTAGTTGTGGTGCTCAGGCTCAGTAGTTGTGGCTCGCAGGCTCTAGAGCGCGGGCTCCGTAGTTGTGGCGCACGGGCTTAGTTGCTCCACAGCACGTGGGATCTTCCCACACCAGGGCTCGAACCCGTGTCCCCTGCATTGGCAGGTGGATTCTTAACCACTGCGCCACCAGGGAAGTCCCAAAGGGACCTGTAATGAAACACATCCATACTGGGGTCCACCTCTAAATCTAGTGTCTAGTGAGCAGGACGCTACCCCCAGGAAGTCATGGAGGGAAAGGCACCAACCAGCACAGAGGTGCCCACACGTGTTCTCACTGTCCAATGAGCCTTTTCTTCAAAGCACTTATCGGTTTGTAATCATCCTAGGAGCCCTCCAGAGCAGTGTTCCTCAGACTTTAACGTACATACCAGTTATCTGGGTCGTTTCTAAGCGCAGATCCAGATTCAGGAGCTCTTGAGGTGAAGCACAAGCCTGCGTTTCTAACAAGCTCCCGGGTGATGTGGAGGCTGCAGCTCCGTCCCGGGAACACGCTCTGAGTAACAAAGTTCACCCTACCGGCTCAAGAGGGCAGGCTGGGTCTGGCTTTACTCAACCACTATGGGCTCAGATTGGGGCGTGAAAGAGGCTGAAAGAAAGACGTGGAAACATCAATTTCAGGAGGGAAGGAAGGAACGCTGGCCGTGCACCCGGGACACTGGGAGGAAAGAAGGTTCTGGAGTGTGGGAGGTGCTGGTTAGGATGAGGTCGGAGGCCCCTGGGGGTCCTCCCTCCCCTCCAGTCAGCTCCCCCCACTCCCAGCACAAACTCAGTCTGCTCCCTTCCTGACTCCCTGGGGCCTGGGGCTGAACACTGACCCCTAAAAGCAGAGAAAAGCACCATGGAAGGCACACCTCATCTTCCCTCCAAGCCAGAAGCCCTCCGAGCTGCCACCCTGCTTGCAGCAGACCTCTCCCTAGCCTATGATCCAGAGAAATCAGACGGGGGTCCCTCCTCGACCGAGGGGTCTGGTGCTACCGAGAAAACAAGCCGAGAACCCCACCACCCCAAGCCCTCCCGCCTGGGCTCCTCCTTTCCAGAAACGGCAGGAAGCAGCCACTCCCCAAGGTCCCACCATAGGGAGTTCCTGTCCGTGCAAGGGGTGGGAGGCACCTCCTCTTTGCCCGCCACCCCAACTCTACCCACCGCCATACACACACGGCATAGAAACTGCTGGCCTCGGAAGCAAACGCCCATGCCAGACCCCTCACCCAGGGATCTTTCATTTATTCATTCAACAAACATTTACTGAGCACCTACTGTGTGCCAGGCACTGATCTAGTGACCAAGAGAGACAAGGTCTTTCTTTGCTATCAGGCAGCCTCCTTTCCATAAGGGGAGATACAAATGAACCCAGTGATAAAGAAGCAAGGGGGCTGGTGTGACAGAGAGTCATGAGGGGCTGTTACACAGGGTGGCCAGGCCTCGAAGAGGACGTGGCATTTAAGCTGCACCATCACTGACGAGGAGAAGCCAGCAAGACAAAGACACAGAAAAGAACATTCCAGACGGAAAGGCCCTGGGGCGGGGCGTGGTGAGGGCTGAGTGGCTGAGTGGAAGGAAGCCAGGTCCCAGAGGGAGGCCAGGACCAGGGGTGCAGGTGCTTATAGACAACAGAGATGATTTCAAATTACGTTCCAGGGACAGTGCAGAGGCCCCAGAGAGCTTGGAGCAGAGCAGTGACCCAACCAGACTGTGTTTGAACAGCCCACTTGTGGAGAAGGCACTGCACATGAGTTGAACAGGACCCGGGCCTGCCCTCCAGAAAGCTTAGCGTCTACGAGGTGCTCCCGGTACTGATGGGGGTGGGGGGATGGCCCGCTGACCGCCCCACCTCTGCCCCTGGCAACATAAGCTCCGTGTCCGGGCTGCTGGCCTCTGCTGGCAGATGTGTCCCATCCCCCATCTCTGGGGACCAACCATCTGGGCTGACAGAGCATCTGGGGAACCCTGGAAGCCCAGCGGGCTGGAGGGGGCCACTTAGGTGACCAACTGGACTTTGGAGGAGACCCCAGAGCGCTGCCCATGGCCTGACACCAAGAGAATTTTCCCAGCCTGTTCGGGCAAAGTTGACCAACCGGGCAGACCAAGACCAAGGAGTCAAATGAGCTGGGCACAGAGTCAGTGAGCAGTTCCAGAATGAGGCGGAAGCCCTCTAACCCAGCTCCACTCTGCTCTCTGTCCAGCCGATGTCCTGCAGGAAGGAGAGTCAGATGGTCACCCCTAGCACATGCTCTAGTGCAGGAGGCCTTCTGATCATAGGAGCACGTCTTAGAGATAGCTGTGGGGCTGGGGATCGGTCCCATACAACTTTTAGCCACAGAATCTCTTGTTGCTGTAAAATGGTATAAAGAACCCTAGTACCTAAAACAGGTGAAAGCTTTACCGCCCAGGTGGAGCCAGGCTGCACTTCCCCATCCCCTCTTACCGTCGCTCCCTGTGACTCTGGGCAGCCACCATGCTCTCTGGCCTCATACACATCCCCTGTGCCTCCCTGCCCGCCGCTCCACTGAAGCCCGCTTGCTCTGGGCAGCAGAGTTGGGAGAAATTCCTCAGGGGCTCCCTCCCACAGAGGGAGCGCGGGTCCTCCACACTGTACACCCACACACGTGGCACTGTCTACACGGCTGATGGCCAGAGATGGGCAGAGCAAGGAGGAAGGCCCCCAGCCGCCTGCCCAAAGCCCGGATGACAGAAGGGTAAATGGCAAAGAGCCAGGCGCCCCCCCGAGACTGTAGAACCCTAATTCGCATGATGTGCCCCTTTCAAATGCAGCGCCCCAGAGCCAGCCCCTGTCCCAGGGAGGGTGTGACCCCCGGGCTGCCTTCCAGCTCCCGGCACCCACTCTGCCCGGGCTCAAGTCCTCCCAGGTCTCAGTCACCCAACAGCTAATGCACTTTTCCTGACTGACAACAAGCTCAACACCAAAACCGTCAACTATTTTTATCTCCGGATTAATCACAAAAGGTTAACGCTTCCACCTTCCCTGTGATTAAAAAATTAGGAGACCAAGCTCTATAGTGGTTCAGGATAATAACGAATCCTGGGAGGGGGATGGATGAATAATGCATCTCTAGGCTCGGGCTGCTCGAGACTCTCTCCCCTCCTGGCCCCCCAGGTCCGGGCCCGGGTCTGAATGGAGAGGTAATGAGTCACCCCCCTCCTGTCAGGACCACAGCTGCCAGGAGGGAGCGACTGTTGATTCTATTCAGCCTGCGGGCCACAAACCTCCCCTCTCCTCCCCCTCCCCCTTCCCCCGCCCCAGCCCCCATCCACACCCCTCCTACCCCATCTGGTGTGCACCGAGGCGAGGGCCGATCCCTAATGCATGGTTATGTGAACGACTGGCGTGATAACCACTTACTTGGGAAGATGTGTGCACACGCACACGTGCACCTAAGCATCGCACGGCACAGTCCCACTCCCCTCTCCCCTCCTCTAACCCGACATTCCAAACGCAGCACTAGCCGTGATCACAGGTGGTTACACTGAGCAAAGGCCCAGAGACACTATGTTCTCAAACCCGGTCACACAGCAGAATCCTCTGCGAGCTTTAAAATGCCCTGATGCTCTGGTCTACCCCCTGAAATGGGGATTCAACTGGTCAGGGTGTGGCCTGGCGATGGGACGTTTAAAACCTCCCCCGGAATATTGTAAACTGCAGCGAGAACCACTGTCTCGGGCCCAACAAATGTCAGTGCTGGAGGAACGTTCCAGATCCCCTGTTGTACTTTCTCACTTTATATCTGAGGAAATAAAACCGGGCAAGGGACTGCCTTCCCGCTTCGGCCTCTGATTTAGGGCACTTCCACGATCTCGCCCCCTTGGCTCAGCACTGGGGATGGCCAGGTGTTGATTCTGTTCCGGAAGCTTCTTTCCAGTCTCCCTGGCCTTCAGCAAGCTCTGCCTGAGCACATCCATCGAATCGAAAGCCGCCACCCGGAGGGAGGGGCCCGGAGCCCAGCGCAGCCCTCCCTGCTGGAAGGGCAGCACTATAAGGCCCTCCTTAGCCTCCCTGGGGCTCTCTGGCCCACAGCACCAAGGAGGCCTCTGGCACTAATGAGGGGGTGAAGGGTGGGCGGGGTAGGAAGCTGTCTTTACTGTCCGGCCCACACCTACCGTCTACCTGCACCCAGGTCCCCCTAGGAGGCTGGGCAGGGCTGAATGAGGCCGACTTTCTCCCTGGGCCAGGATCACAGTGGAGTCCTGGGGCTGACGAGAGCAACTTGGAAGCCGGGAGGGTTTTTTTTCCCTTAGGAAATAGAAACTTGGGGGATGGCACTCGCCAGGGCTGTAGTTCTGAACCAGGCGTCCTGGAGGCCGGAAAGGGAGGGGGCAGAGCCGCTAGCTGGAGGCGTGCTGCTTCAAGTACTCACCTGGCCCCAGGGTCTCCTGGAGTTTCCTGAGGAGCCTGGCAGGTGCCAGGGCAGGGATGGGCCCTGGGGAGTGGAGGGAAGCCAGCAGGTTGCTGGGGGTGCCCTGGGTGGGGAGGGGCTGGAAGGCAGAGCTGCTGGGTCTGGACGTGCCTCCACTGCCTGGACAGGCTGCCTTCCTGCCCACGGGCCCAGAAGGTCGCACAGGGCCTGGCTGGAAGGATGGACTTTCTCTGGCTACTGGGCAAAGAAGGCCCTTTGCGTGAGGACCCCAACTCTCACCTAATGACCCATTCACTGAGCAAACATGCAGCTCAGCCCTCCTGACCAGCCCCGCCTTGGGGAAGAAGGCCAGGGATTCCTCAGGTGGTCTCCAAGGAGCCCTGCCCCTTCTGGTTTGTCCAGGAAGGAGAGACAGGGAAAGCAGAGGCCTGAGACCCTCGTGCGTCCACAAGCACAAACCTCAGAAGAGGCTCTGTGACCTTAGGCCAGTCACTTAACTTCTCTGGGCCTCTTCTCCCAACAATGGTCATCCATCATCATAACTGCCCATCCCACATCCCATGGTCGTCATGGGGATCAAAGGCGTGACTGCACTGGAGTTAGCAAACGTGTATGGCGCTTCCGCCAGGCACCAGGCCCTGTGCCGGGCGCTATGGGAGGCGTCACTCTCCCCCTGGCAGTCCCCGTCTCGTGGCGGGGACCACGCTGCTATGAAATGGGGTGGAAGGACCAGGCAAGAGAGATTCATTCTGACTCTGGGATGAGGGAGAGTAAAGTGCTAAGGAGATGCCCAGCCCTCTGAAACACTGTCTCAGCCTTGAAAGGTCGCCTGTCACCTGTCCCCTGCAGGGGAAGCAACCAGCCTGGTGCTCCAAGTGTCAGGGGACCTGCTTCCAGCCCTGGCTCTGCTACTCATGCACTGTGTGACCTTGAGCAAGTCACTTGGTCTTGCTGAGCCTCGGTTTCCAGATCTGTGTAATTGGGATAATAATGTTTACCTCGCAAGATGGTTGTGAGGACTAAATCAGACGACAGATGTGACATTGCTTTGTTTTAAAAGAGGGAGAGAGAAGTTAAAAAGAATGATCTGGGCTTCCCTGGTGGCGCAGTGGTTGAGAGTCCGCCTGCCGATGCAGGGGACACGGGTTCGTGCCCCGGTCCGGGAAGATCCCGCACGCCGCGGAGCGGCTGGGCCCGTGAGCCATGGCCGCTGAGCCTGCGCATCTGGAGCCTGTGCTCCGCAACGGGAGAGGCCACAGCAGTGAGAGGCCCGCGTACCGCAAAAAAAAAAAAAAAAAAGGCAATCCAGGCAGCCGTGCCGTGCTTCCCGATCTGCAAATCATAGCTAATGACACCTGCCCTGTCCCCTCACGGGCTGCCGCACGCGGGATGAAATGATGACATGAGAGTCCTCTGCAAATAAACACGCGATGCCTGTGTCAGGATTACCGCTGTTGTTGCTGTTATTGTTATCCTACAAGGGGATTATACATTTTATTAAAGAATGATAATTACTGTTGGTCATCAACTCCATAAAGTCCACCCAGCCCTGCCCGAGGGGAGGGGCGCCCTCAGCCTGACCTCTCCCCTCCTCTCCCCGCAGTGCCACCTGACGACCCCGTCATCCTGGGGGGGCCTGTCATCAGCCTGCGGGCCGGGGACCCCCTCAACCTCACCTGCCATGCAGACAACGCCAAGCCTGCAGCCTCCATCATCTGGCTGAGGAAGGGAGAGGTGATCAATGGAGCCACCTACTCCAAGGTGAGGCGGGGTGGAGGGAGGGGAGGGGCTGCAGGAGGGGCCGGCTCTCCCCATCTCTCTGCAGCTCTTGCTCTGCCTGTATGATTTTCTGTCACCTTTTGTTCCTGGCTCGTTGTCTCTCTCTCTCTGTCTTTTCTCTCGTGCGCGCACTGTCACTTTGTCTCTCTTTTTCTCTCTCGTGCTCTGCCTCTATTTATCTGACCTTTTCTGTCTCTCCTCCACTTTCTCTCTTTCCTGGGGTAATCGCTGAGCTTGGTCACCCTAAGAATAGAGTATGGTCAGAGGAGAGGACTCAGGGACACAGGTGGCCAGGGCTGAGGGTTGCCAGATAAAATACAGGATGTCCAGTTAAACGTGAATCTCAGGTAAACAATAAATAACTTTTCAGTGTAGGTATGTCCCAAATATTACATGGGCCACACTATGGGCCATATTTATACTAAAGATTATGCACTGTTTATCTGAAATTCAAAGTTAACTGATGTCTGTATTTCTATTAGTCGATCTGCCCACCCTCCCAGAGCTGCAAGGTGAGGCTCTTTAGGTTCCTTCCTGTCCCAGGTGCCTGGCTTGGGGTGGGGGAGGGGTGCTGAATCCAGCCCATAATCCCTTACCAAGCCCTGCATCTGCTGTACCTACCGGATGAGGTGCTTTTCTCTAATTTACACAAGGTGCCAGGAGCTGGAAGGGCCCTGAACTGGCCCCTGTATTTGTCATGTTTTTATTTTCTATATTTCATGATGCTTTGACATCTTGTAGTTGAGGAGGGACGGTCCCTCCTAGGGTTCGCTAATCCCTAGAGAGCAAACACCTGGGAACAGGCCTCTACTATGCAAACCAAAGCACCCTGGGTCCACAGCCTCACCCCCTCCTCTATCAGGCTCTTGCGGTCCCAGGCTCTCTCCCCCTACCCTAAGTCACTGCAGAGCTGGATACCAGGTAACCAGAGACCACCCCTATAGCCTAGAGCCCGCGGAAATTATTCTAACCCTCCAACCCTAGACCTGTTCAGCTGCTTACCCTGCCTCGTCCATTCTTTCCCACAGAAACCACAGTAAAGGCTTGCACCCGTGCTTTCCCCTCGCTCCCTCTGCCTCCTGACTGACCAGGTGCCTCCTGGCGGGGCCAGTGCTGTACGTGGAGTCGTGTGCCCCCTCCTCTAGGGAGCTGAGTAACAAACTACCTTTTCTTTTTTCCTTTTTTGGCCATGCCGTATGGCTTGTGGGATCTCAGTTCCCCAACCAGGGACTGAACCCACAACCTCGGCAGTGAAGCCCGGAGTCCTAACCACTGGACCGCCAGGGAATTCCCCAAACTACCTTTTCAATGGCCACCTTCTCCTGATCTGTCAGCCTCACCAACCCTGAATAAAAACAAAATCCTCGGCACGTTTTAAAACAGCTCCCACCAAACTCCACTCCAGGATGCTGTGAGTAGAGTTCCAGGCGGCACTGACATACCCCGGAGCCGTTAAAGGTGAACGGGACCTTGGGGAGGGCTGGTCCGACTCCCTGATCTACAGACGAGGGAAGTGACGGCCCTTCTCACCTGATGACGGTCCTCCCAACGGCGGGCCTACTCCTCCTCTCCGGGCAGCCTCAGACACATGCGCAGCTGCTCAGAGACTGGATCAGGCTCTGAGGCGGGAGGCCCAGGCCTCCAGAACCGTGGCTCTCCTTTCCCCTTGGCCCTCCTTGGCCTCAGAGAGCAGGAGGGGCACGGCCTGCTGCCCACTCCCAGTGCACCAACTTCCTGGGCCCCGGAAAGATGAGCACGGCCTCCACCATCCACGGCGGATACGAGATAGGACGTCCCTCCTCTGAGGGAGTGTCCTTCCTGTCCAAAGCCGAAAACCCAGCCAAGGAATCAGCTCCAAACCTGCAGATAGAGGCCTGGGCCCCTGCCCCCGACCCAGAGCTGGTGCCAGACCCAGGACAAATGTCTTCCCTCGGGCACGAGTCCATCCAGGGGGAAGCTGCTTTACTGTGAGAGAAATCTCGCACCCACATCCGGAGCGGGAGCCACCCTGCTGTGTTAGGAAATACAAAAATATGACACAGGGATGGATCACCCAGATGATGAAGGAAAGGGCTGCTCCTTCAGTCTGGGCATCTGTCCAGTCCCTCCCTGAAGCTGGACCGGCCTGGCCCCTGCCAAGATTTCTGCCCTCAGAGGACATGCCCCCATCTGGGGAAGAGAAAGGTCCGGGTCACTGCTGGACCTTGCCCCCAGCACGTTGGCCTCGTCCATGAGGGGAAGGCCCCTCCGAGAGCCCAGCCCCGTGCCCCTGCAGACCAGAGCAGGGAGGCCACGCTCCACCCTCTGTCCCACCCGACCCTGTCACCCTCCCGCCGGCCCACGGCCCACGACAGGAACTATAGCACCACCAGCCAGGGTCCTGGGATCCATCCCTACTGTGTAACTTCAGGAAAGTCACTCCCTGAGCCTCAGGCTCCTGTGTGTAAAGCAAAGGGGCTGGATCAGACACTCTGTATTAGTCTGTTTGGGCTGCCATAATAAAATACTACAGACCAGTGGCTTAAACAACAGACATGCATTTCTCACAGTTCTGGAGGCTGGAAGTCCAAGATCAAGGTGCCAGTGAGGTTGCTTTCTGGTGAGACCTCTCTTCCTGGCTTCCTATAGACAGCGGTCTTCTCACCGTATCCTCACATGGCCTTTCCTCTGCGTGTTCAGAGACAGAGAGAGAGAGAGAGAGAGAGAGATCTCTGGTGTCTCTACCTCTTCTCATAAGGACTCCAGTCCTATTGGATTAGGGCCCCACCCTTATGACCTCATTTAACCTTAACTACCTCTTTAAAGGCCCTATGTCCAAATATGTGCCATTGGCGGTCAGAGCTTCACCATATGAGTTCGGGGGTGGGGCGGACACAATTCACATATAGCAGGGACCTGCCAGGTCTGACAAGCTATAACCTGTGACTTGGGGGACACGGAGAAGGCTGGATCCTCCAGCCATACTCATATGGCATCTGCTCTGGGGGCTGCCAGAGCCCAGCCCTCTGCTGCCCCCTCTTTCCCCAGGACTGCATGTGCCATTGACCTAGGAACTTCTGAAGTCCCAAAGGCAGAGCAGCCCCAGACAGGCTATGCAAGAGAAGGGGCCAGGGACATGAGCATCTGAGAGAGAGACAGAGACAGAGAGACAGGGAGAGAGAGAGGTTGAGAGGACACACGAGTACACAAAGTCAAGGAGGGTCCACCGTCTACAGAAAAAAATCCCACAGGGCGGCCCTGAAAGCCCTCATAGCTGAAGCCTCAGTATTTACCACATGGTGGGTGGTTAAGCCCGTGGACCCAGGGGGCTGGGAAGCCTGAATCCAGGCTCTGCCTCCTTCTAGCTCTGTGACCACGGGCAAGCTCCCTAACCTTGCTGTGCCTGAGAGTCCCCATCTCTACCATGGGAGCCACGGCACCTGCCTCAAAGGCTGGTCGCGAGGCTTGAATGAGCAGAGTGCCGGGCAGAGGGAAGCAAGGCTGTTAGGATCACTGCCTTCCCTCACTTGATCCGCAAGGGCCCCATGGTGCACCCTGCCGTCCACATTTCCTGGGCGAGTGTGACAGTGTCATAGTAGAGCAGGCCCCACGATCCTACCAACTTGGTTCAGACCTGAGCCCCATCACATATTATGGTAACTTCAGCTCTCCGCCTCAGCTTCCCCATCTGCAAAACGGGAGGATGATAACTGCGGACCCCTGTTAGGATTGCTTTGAGACGTAGAGAGAATAATGCGTTGAAAGCACTGGGTAAAGTGCCTGGCGTAGAGTCAGGGCTTCGTAAAACGTTCGCTGTTATTACTGGGCCCTTCCTCCCAGAGCCCCGTCTGGCTCACCCTGTTCTCCCTCCCCAGAGGTCACACAGCAGCCCAGGTTTCGTGGGGTGTTCATTTTGCTCCTCCACCGTGTGGCCAGCAGGGGAAGGATGGGCTGGTGGGACTGAGGATGGCATCACAGAGGATGGCTAAGTCCCTCGCCCTGGGAGAATCCTCGGGAAGAGGATGCAGCAGCACAGGCTGTGGAGCCTCTCCCTGGACCCACGGCCGCCAGAGCCCTCGCGGCCCGGGTGCTTGGGTGAGGGCCCGCAGCTCCCAGCAGGTGTCTGGCTGCAGAAGCAGGGGAGAGGATGGCGGGGCCTCTCTCCAAGTCCTCTCTTCCTGGACACCCAGCCTCAGGCCGTCTTCTCCGGGCCTGGCACCAGAATGGAGGCCACCTGGCATTCATCGGGAAGGCAGACCAGGGGACGCAGGACAGGTTGTGGAAGAGGAGAGGAGACAGTCTGGGCTGAGGCCAGAGAGAAGTCTTCCATGGGAGCCAGATCCCTGCCCCATCTGCTACTACCCCAGCAGCAGCCACATTGGGGGATGAGGCCTTGACCCGGGTGCGCACAACAGGGTCGCTTGGTCTTAGGATGTACAGTCGTGTATATCTCTACCTTGAAGCCCCTACCCTCCAGCCCTACCCCACTGCTTCCTCCAGCTTCAGACTGCTGCCTGCCCAAGGGGCCACCCACCCACCCCCAGGACCAATGAGCCTCATTAGGTTCCACGCTGGGCCCTCACTGGAGCCCAGCTCTGCAATCTCTCCCCTCCAGTCACCCCAGTACCCCCCATCTCATCTGTCCGTCTTAGGGGCCAAGAGTCTCTACTCGGTGTGCAGCTGCCGCTCACCCTGGCCTTCTCTGTGAAGAGCATCCTTCCTGGCCCCAGGGAACAAAACTGGGGGTTGGTCCCTGAAGACACAGGGTCTGGGGCAAAAGGCCCCGTGCAAACCTCCACCTTCCCCGACAGCCCTCATTCAAACCACATGACAGGCACCCATGGAGTCCCCAGGCAGCTATAAGAAGGGGAGGCAAAGAGATGATTAAAAAAACTTGAGGGACATGGCAGGTGGGCGAGGTGAGTGAGGAGGGAGAAGAGAGGAGGCCTTGTTGCCAGGCAATCAGGCCGGTTCAAGCCCTTTCCAGGCTGTTTGCATATCAATGAACATCCTATATTCAGCACCAGGTTTGGGCCACCCACCCAATGCATTCCCTCCAAACCTCCATCCTCCCTCAACTGTGCTCACGAGGCCTCCCAGCTCTTGGGGCTCAGCCTGGCTCTCCACTGCCCAGCTGAGGCTCCAGGGGCTTTGGAAAGAGCAGAGTGGTGGCAGCTGCCCACACTGGATAACCTCACACAGGGTGCAGTCTGCCCCTGGCCAGCCCAGCTCCCCCACTACCGCTGCCAACTGAATGCCAAGTGCCTGCCCGCAGGGGTGGGACAGGGGGGCTGGATGCACAGACAGGAAGCAGCACAGCACAGGCAGGGGCCAGAGATGAGCCCTAAGCCTCCCGCAGACACTGGGACAGTCAGGAAGGCTCTTTGGAAGCAGTTAGTGGACCAGAGGCCGGTGGACACGCACACAGGCCCTGGCATGTTCACCCCTGTGCAGGTGAGGTATATAGGCCCCGCTCCTGGTCCACATCTGCACACACAGGTGGCACCCGCAGGAGAGGCCATCAGGGTCACACTAGTGCCCACCAAGCTGGAGGGAACGCTGCCCCAGGCCTTGGAGGTGGCGACCCCAGAAACAGTGATTCACCGCTAATAACCCACTTACCCTCCTGAAGCTGAGTGCGTGCTTACGACCGTTTCTCAAGCAGAAGGTGGCGGCCTGGAGGTGCGTCTCCAGAGCCAAGTTCAGGGGAGGGAAGGGGCAGGGAGGACGGGGAAGTGACAAGAATCAGCAAATGAGAGAGTGTCCACCTGGCCTGGACCTGGAGGCCACAAAGTCCCAGGGTTTCATTTGCATGTGAGAACAGTGGAGGTTTATAAGAGAGGAATGATGGAAAAGAAAAGAGAAAGAAAGGAGAGGTGAGGAGATGCAGAAGGAAAGAACGAGGGAAGGAGGAAAACCAGGGTGAGAAGACCAAGGCCCCCTCTTCGCCCTGCGCTCGGCTCCCTCCCCAGGAACGCGTTGTGGCCTCGCCTTCACACCCCCAAGCGGCCCGTGGGGAGCGGGCGCTGAGCTCTCCCCCGGTTTAATGAACACATCTCCCCTTCTCTAATTAGGCGGAACAAACAACTTGAACCAGAATTTTTATTTCCCAGAAAAGCACACGCCCGGACACAGTAAATATGTCATTAATCATCATTCTGGGCGAGGAGCGCCCTGGGTGCGGGGAGCGGGCAGCAGTCAGGGGCCTAATTAGCTCGGCCCCCGGCTCCCCTCCCACCGGCCCTGCACCCCTCAAGTAGATCAACCTGAGGGGTGCCTGCAGAGTAAAATTTATGTAAATGCCCCTCGTTAGCACCACGAAAAAGTAAAGAAAAAGAGAGGGGGAAGAACAATACGATCTCCCTCCCTCCTCAACCCCAGCCCCGAGGTCTTCTTTTCATCCAGGAAATTGTTGATTATCGCTTGGTTATTTATAGACGCGGGAGGTCAGCAGAGCCGGAGCCAGCAGGTTACGTTGGTGCGGCCGCAGCTCCCTGCTCCGGCTGGGCGGGGCTACACCGCCCGCGCGCCAAGCCCTACCCCCGGGGGCCGGCCTCCAGGTTAGCGCCCTGGCCCTGAGGCTGAGCTCAAGACCCTTACCCCACCGGCTCCTGGGACTGACCGTAGCACCCTCCCCCAGCCCCTCTCCAAGATCCCTCTGCCCAGGGCTGAGACCATCACCCCACGTCCCAGGAGAGAATATGGACGGGAACAGGCCTGCGCCCAGGCCGTTCTACAGCAGAGGAGAAACAGGCCGGGACTACTGCCCTGCTCTGCAGATCTCTCTGGCATCTGAGTCTGGCTTTGTCTACAGCAGGACGCGCCGTTCTGGACCGAAGCTCCCGTCCTGTTCTCCTAGTGTTGGAGGGTACTGAACTGAGGACCTAGAGGCAGGGTCCAGCCGCCTGCATGTCACTGCTAAACTCGGAAGCTACTTAATTATCTAACTGTTCCCACCTTTAAGTGGGGATCACACCACCCGGCTTCCAGGTCCTCAGGAAGCTGCAGTGGGAGGGTCATGGGCTCAGGGCTCACCATTCTCAAGTGCAAATCCCAGCCCTGCCCAGCAAGTTCCTGACTCACTCTGAACTCAGTTTTCTCTTCCGTTATTTAGGAGACAAGGCTCCCTTCCTTCCAGGGTCCTGTGAGGATTAGAGAGGATGTCATGGTTATTTTCAGGGAGGTTTTGAGGAAGTAGAGTCTGTCCATCTATTCCTTGGCTCCAGTCATGGCAAAGTAAGACTGCATCCGGCACCCCCTGCTGCAGGATCAAGTTCCTTCCTGGGGTGTACTGAGCAAGTCCAGTCTCCCCACCTTGTCCCCTGAAGTGACCCTCCTGCACACTGCACCTCCCCAGTATGCACCCACCTTCGTGGGCCACCAGGGAGCTCAGGGTTCGGGGCAGTAAACGGCTGCGGAAGTAGCTGGAAGGGGGCTCAGAGGAGGGAGGGGGTAGCGGCAATGATGGGAAACAGCAGCTGTGAGGAATGACCTCGTGGTCACGGGGAAGACAGGAGACCTTTAGGCTTGCGTTAGTTTCTAGGGCCACGGTAACCAAGTACCACAACTTGGTTCTTCAAACAACCAAAATGTGTTGTCTCACACTTGTAGAGGCGAAAAATCAAGGTGTGGGCAGGGCTGTGCTTCCTCCAAAGGCCCCAGAGGGAGGATCTTCCTGCCTCTTCCAGCTCCTGGGGGCTCCTGGCTTCCTGCCTCTTCCAGGTCCTGGTGGCTCCTGGCTTTCCTTGGCTTGTGACATCATCATTCCAATCTCTGCCTCCTTCTCGCCATGGCCCCCTTCCTTGTTTCTCCCTGTGTCTTTTCCTCCTCTTACAAGGACACCAGTCACTCGATTTGGGGCCCACTCTACATCCAGGTTGATCTTGTCTCAAGATCCTTAACTAATTACTAGTTACTTAACCAAGTTGTGAAGGCCCTATTTCCAAATAAGGTCACAGTCTGAGGTTCTGGGTGAAGATGAATTGGGGGGATACTATTCAACTCACTCCAAGACCCTCTTACTTATATTATCACCAACTTGAAGTGAGTTTGGTCAAGCTCCGTAGCCTCTCTTGATCACACCTGTTTTCTCACCTGTCAAATGAAAGACGATGGCATCTGTCCCGCCTGTGGCTTGGTCCGAGCTCTAATGAGGTCAGGAAGTGAAACGATTGAAACATTGAAAGGGTTTGTACAGGTAAAGTAATGAAATGGTCAGTGTGCGTTGATTCTGCCCACATCCCTCCCAGCCCCGCCCTTACCCCCACCCCCCAAACTGCACCCCCTTCTACAGCCTGCGGCATCCCCAGGGGCCACAGCACCTGCATGTAGCCCCCCATCTCAGAGCTTCCTGCAGACCCAGAGACACCCCCAGGCCAGAGGCAGAATAGTCACAAGTTCATTTCTACATAGAAGCTGGTTTCCGTCAGGCCCAGCCTGGCTTCTTTTATGTGTCAGGGTGGGCAAGTCCAGGCTGATTTTCACACATGCTGGAAAACTTTCCAGTTCCTTGTTCCAGCCGAAGCCCAGCACGCATCTGGGCCAGGGAGCCAACGGTAACCCCTGGCTCTGCATGGAGACGGGCTCCCCTGGGTGTGCTGAGCTGACCCACCTCCATCCACAGGGCTCCCTCCTCCTCTCCAAGACTGGCACGTGACCCACCCAGGCCACCCCAGCTGAGTGACAAGTGACAAGGGGCTTCTCTCCCCCCGCAGACCTTGCTTCGCGACGGCAAGCGTGAGAGCATTGTGAGTACCCTCTTCATCTCCCCCGGCGACGTGGAGAACGGGCAGAGCATCGTGTGCCGAGCCACCAACAAAGCCATCCCCGGAGGAAAGGAGACCTCGGTCACCATCGACATCCAGCGTGAGTACTGACCCAGCCCCACCCCTGCCCGGAGCACGGGTGGGGGGAGGCAGCCAGGCCAGAGCCATACCCCTGCAGGAGGGCTGGAGACAGGACCTGGGTCAGTCAACCCCAGGGGCACCCAAAGGACCATCTTGTCCTTCTTCCTGTCAGAGATGAGGGTGACAATCTTCTTAAAAACATCACTGGGGACTTTGCTGGCGAGCCAGTGATTAAGACTCCGCGCTTCCACTGCAGGGGGCACGGGATCGATCCCTGGTCAGGAAACTAAGATTCCGCCTGCCACGCAGCGCGGCCAAAAAACAAACAAACAAACAAAAGAAAACATCACCGATGAGGGTCCTTTACAAGCGACAAGTTGAAGCCCCATTTCCATACCTGTAGGAGGTAGAACTTCCACACCGACAAATAGGGTGGTCAGCCGTGGCAGTGCCAGCCCAGCCGGGCGGCCTCACACCCTCCCTTGGAGAGGAAGCCAGAGCAGAGGTGCTGGGAGCAGAAGGGGCACCCAGGGCTCCAGAGTGGAGGCACGGCACCAGGCCCTGTCTTGGCAGCGTCGGTCAGGGAGAGAAGAGGAAGAGGAAGAGGAATCATCGCTCAGTCAGCTCGTACTTTGCCCGTATTATCTCATGTAATCTTTTTATTTATTTCTTTTTGGCTGCATTGGGTCTTCATTGCCGCGCGCCGGCTTTCTCTAGTTGCAGCGAGCGGGGGCTACTCTTCGTTGTGCTGCGTGGGCTTCTCATTGCAGTGACTTCTCTTGTTGCGGAGCACGGGCTCTACGCACACGGGCTTCAGTAGTTGTGGCTCGTGGGCTCAGTAGTTGTGGCTCGCGGGTTCAGTAGTTGTGGCTCGCAGACTCTAGAGCGCAGGCTCAGTAGTTGTGGCGCACGGGCTTAGTTGCTCCGCGGCATGTGGGATCTTCCCGGACCAGGGTACGACTGCGGTCCCTATCTGGGAAACCGAGGGCCCCCAGGCCGCACGGGTTTCTGAGGTGGGCATCCAGCTCTCCAGAGCCCACGCTGGGAACTCTTCTTGTAGACGTCCACACCAGGAGCCCTCAGCCAGGGTCAGTTATTACGACGAGCATGAACAGTGACACTTTAAATCTCCTCCAGCATTGCATTCCCAAAGTCCCTAAAGGAGACCCCTGAAGGTCTAAAATCTCTCTGCGGTACCCGTCGGCCTCCGCGAACAAAGGTGAGCTCAACACAGGGCCCCAGCAGCTTTGCTCTCCATACTGGACTGACTTAGGTTGGAAGTGTCAGCCCCCGGAAGTCGACTCTTCTTCTCTTAAACCCCCCTCCCTGCCACAGAGCATGAGGCCACCATGAGCTGGTGGCTTTGGTTGGAGTCTCTGAAGGACAAGCCCAGAGCTGTAGGTTGGCATTTGTTTCTTCCTTGCCATTTTACTCATTTTAATTCAAATCCACCTAGAAACACCTCCCAACAGCCCTGGCTCATCTAAGTGTCTGCATTCTGTGCTCCACGTGGCTCTCCAGGGATCTGGGGTCTGCAGGGGCCATGTCCTGGGGCTTCCAGGGCCCGCCTTGGGAGCCAGAGAGCAGACTTCTCCCAGTGTCTGGAATCCTGGCAGGTGACCTTTAGGTTCCAGAGGGCGGAAGAAACTGTTGAAACCCTCACATGGGCTTGCTCCGGACACCTAGACACAACAGCTGAGGCCTTGGAGAAGGTTTTGTATTTGCCATTTTGACCAGCTGTTAACACCCCCCCACCCCCACCTGTACCAGGCAGAGGACTCTGGCCAGGTCTAGGACCAGGGCGATGGGAGGGAGGCCCTCGCTCTGAGGGTCATGTAAGTTCAGGGTCACGCTGAGAGGGATGCCTCCCTCCCCAACCCCAGTCCAGGCCTTGGCTGTCCACAGCCGCCTGCTTCCTCCATGCAGCAGGCGTGGCATCTAGCAGCAGGCCCAGCTACAGAAAGGAAGCGAGATGCTGGAGGATGGAGTGGTCCACATCCAGAGAGGCTCCACCACCCACGAGCCATGCGGGCCTAAGCTGGACACCTCACCGCAGACATGCCCGTTCCTTGTCTGATCTGATCGAATGACATCCGAGTTCTCTTTTCGCCCTGAGATTGACCGTGAATCAGAGCTCTCTCAAGATACAAGCCAAATCTGAGAGGAATGAGGGTGGGAGACACAGACATCCAAGCCTCCTATAACAGGCTGCCAGTCATGGCCACTGTGCAGCGCCTCCCTCCTTCGCCCACCAACCCCCCAGCTGGTCAGGAGACCTATGCCAGCCACGGAACCCTCACAAAAGAACCACCTGGGCGGCTCCTGGGCCCTGGCAGGAGAGACCCAGGGCAAGGGGTGTTCCTGCTTCCTCCAGTCCGCTATCCGTCACACAGCAGAACCTCTTCTGTCAACAAGAAAGTCATCATCATGACAACAGCCCACCAACTACTAAAACACATTCCTCTAAACACACTCTAATGAGATGATCAATTTACCAGGGCACGCAGATGACAGTCTGCACGGGAGGAGGTCGCCGGCCTTGCCAGGTCTCTGGACTTTGCTGGCCTTCTTTCCAGGAACAACTCAGCCACCTGAGGGGGGAGGCATCGGGAATGAGGTCGGGCTGAGGTTGAGAACCCAGGTGCCCGGTTTCCTAGGTGGGCCCCGTCCAAGGCAGTCTAGCGTCGTGGTTAAACCCATAGCATCCTTCCTGGTTTGAATTCTGGCTCTGCCACTTACTGAGTGATGCCGACCTGGTCATTTGACCTCCTTGTGCCTCGGTTTCCTCATCTGTGCGTGGAGGTAGCAGCGCTTGGCTCACCTGCTGGCTGCGAGGATTACATTAAACCATTCGGGTGGTGAGCCTAGCACAGCGCCCGGCACCTGTCAGCTGCTGTTACCGTGCACAGTCCTGGGGGTGCAGCTGCCCCTCCCCGATGCCCCCAGCCCCAACAGGGGGAGGTCTGCATCCATTTGTCCCCTCTCCTGAAGGTGTCTGCGTGCGCCTGCCGAGCAAGAGAGCACGCTCTCGCCACGCCCTCCCTCCTGCTCTCCCCCTGCCCCCGCGTATCCCTTTGTTCATCCAGTAAGCATCCAGCTGTTCACTGTGGACACCACGGGCTGGATCAGAGCTGCCTTTCCAAACCTGCTCATTTTCTCAGTCAACCAAGAAGCAACGAAACTCAGCAAAAACACATTTGTTGTTTGTTTCCCTTGGTCTTTAGATGTTACCCAACGGAAGACAAAGCCCCCAGATTGAGTAATGGGAGAGAAAGCTTAACACCCCCAAAGCCTTGCTACATCTGGACTCTGCGTACAGCTGCCAAGTTGCAAATGGATGTGCTGTACAATCACTGAATCACGGAGTTTCTCACCCCCTCCTCGATGTAATACTTCCCCTGAAAACACACACACACACATACACACACACACACACACACACACACACACACACACACACACGGGCAGGTTGCTGATGGAAACACTAAAAGACTCTCAGCTGTGACATCTGTTCAATGCGATCTCAGTTCCACCAGCTACATCAAAGCTGCCCCCTGCAAGTTATTCAGCTGACATCACAAATGGGATTAAAATCGTGTTTAATAGTTGGATATGACATAAACTATTTATACCTCTGGAGCCCGGTAGACTACTGAGAATTCACATCCTGCGCGTGCAGAGGAGAGGGGTGGAGAGACGAGCACGGGCACCTCTGGGCCTCGGGTGGAAGCACAGGTGAGACTGGCAAGTGTGGAAGCTTCCCAGGGCCTGTTCGCTGGGGTACCGAGCATGTTGCAGAGAGGTAGGGAAGCTGCAGGAGAGGGGTGCTCACAGGATAAACTGAGAAGGGCAGCTCTGTGGTGGAGGAGGGGAGCAGGCAGCCCGAAGGGGGTCCTCCATCAGGTGTGCGCCCCATCTCCCTGCCACCAAAGCCTCATCACTTTATAAAGCACATCCAGGTGAGGGCAGACCTCCTGGAACTACCCCGCAAGTTCTGTGGCGGGTTTCTAGAGGCCATTGAACTAGCCCTGGAAGCCGGTGGTCCTCGGCTGGGTGGGCCGGCATCAGGGTGACGGGCAGAAGCCGGAGAGAGGCTGTAGGGTTCTGGGGGTGCAGCTCTCCTGGGAGGTGTGGGGAGAGCTGTCACGGAGAGTCCTGGCCACACATCTTTGGGACCACTGGAATTACGCTTTAGAAACCAAGATTGAGATCACTGAAGTACTTCCCCGGTAATTAACTCTCCAGAAAAAGGCAGACAAGCCAGCTGTTCCAGTAGCAGAAGCTCGTGGTCCCCAACCAGAACCCGGGGATAATGTGGGGAGAACAGCCCCAGCTCAGTCTCCACCTGCTGCTCAGGAACCAACGTTCTCTCCCGTGTCTTAACAAGCTGTCTGCAGACCCCAGCACAGCCCCTGTGGGTCATCTCCCTGGGCCCGGTGCCCCAGCACTGGCAGCTTGAGCACCAGCAGGGCACAGGGAGGCCGAGTGGCCAAAGGATCCCAACTCCGGGGTGGGTGAGCTCCGTCCACGGCTGGGCGACTGCACAGATGACTCTCTGAGGGGCTCGGGGACCATCCTGCCGTCTCAGCCAGGAGCTGGGCCAGGCGGCTGGGGTCTCGCTCCCCCGGTGGTGCCCTTCACATGCACGCAAGGGGTCAGCATTTTCTCGATGGTCTCTGAGAAACCGACCTCCTCACTTCTTTTTCTGAAAATGGGCTGAACCCCTGGAAAGTTCTCATGCCCTTCCAGCACATTGCCGTGCTTACTGGTGAGGTCGGGCTAGAAGACGTGGCCGCGGGGCCTGGCTAGGACGCAGGGACCAAGCTGTCCTCTTCACTCAGCCTGGAGCCGAACTCCAGCCGGACCTCCAGGACCCGACAAGGAAGAAGGGCAGGCACTGGCTGTCATCGCCCCTCCCCTGAAGCGCAGATGCCTGGGGTGCTGGGGCCTGGGCGCGTGCCCAGGAGCTCGAGGATGCCCAGCTTTTAGAACAGGTCCCGAGGCTGCTTCCCTGGAGCTCAGGAGGGCCAGGCCGCCTTGGGGCCTCTCTCTGGGCTGATTCCCCGCCTCTTATCTCTGCTGTCGATCCCTCCTCCTCTTGTTCCCATCTCTAGGTCACTCCGCGTCTGTTTCTCCCTCTTTTCTCAGTTTCTCATTATTTTGTTTGGTCTTTCTCCCCAGCACCCTATCATTTTCTGTCTCCATCTGTTTAGTCTCCCTTGGTCTTTCTGCCTTAAGTCTAAATTTTTTGTCTGATTGTGTGTCTCTGTGTACATGTCAGTCTCTCTCTGAACCTGTCCATCTCTGTTCTCTGCTTCTCTGGGTTTCTGCCTCTTTTTCTTAGTCTGCCTCTGCACTTTCTCTCTCTCTCCCTCTCTCTGTGTCTCTCTCTCTCTGTGTATGTCTCCCTCTCTCTATGTCTCTCTCTCTCCCTCCCTCATCTCCATGTCTCTCCTATGTAGGCATCTCTCTGCCTGTCCCCCCCCTCTCTTCGGCACGGATCTGTGTGTCCCTGTGTCTCCCCGTCTCTCTCCCCCTCTCTGACTTCTGTCTCCGCTACCTCCGACCATTTCGCACTTCAGAGCTGGGCTTCTCGTCATGTTGAGTGAGAAAGACGAGCCAGGCCTGGGGAGCTGAGGGCTGGGTGACACCAGTCAGCACTCAGCAGAGATGATTAGGCTGATGAAAGGGTGTAAATGCCACTTTCAAGGCAACAGATGCACCAGAACCTTTACACAAAGAGACACGAAACAGATACTTCAGAGACAGAAAGTTAGTATTTAAAGGGGCTTAGTGTCCACATCCCCCTCTGGCCTCTGCAGCCCCTCTTCCCACCTCTCCTTTCTGCAGTGGTTAGTACTCCCAAAGCTGGAAGGTGGACAGTATGCTCTGAGGCCCAGGCAGCCCTGCTTCCTGGCTGACCGTTCGTTTAAACACCGGCCTTGAATCCACAGCGGGAGCCCTGACCCCACCGCCAGACGGCCTGAAATCCGGCACTTCCAGGGAGGCAGGGAGCCCCCTGCCAAGGCCCCCAACTTTCTGGGGACCCCCAGGGGAGTGGCTGCTCTGAGAGTCCCAGGTGGTGGAATCACTGGCCTTTACCCTCATGTTCTCCCGGGGATTCAGCCCCCAAACCGTGAACGCAGCTCCCCGTCTGCAAGGACACCCCTTTCTCTCTGCAGACCCCCCGCTTGTCAACCTGTCGGTGGAGCCACAGCCAGTGCTGGAGGACAACGTGGTCACGTTTCACTGCTCTGCAAAGGCCAACCCCGCCGTCACCCAGTACAGGTAAGAGCCCTGCTGGGGAGGCCCAGACCGTGGCGCCCTGCACACCCCTCCTTGTCACAGGGGCATCACCTGTGGTCCTGGTCGGTGCCTGCACGGTGCCTGGTCCACTGTGGGTGTGCTCAGCACACCCGTTCACCCCTGGCCAGGTGGACTTCTCCTTTCCTTCATGAGCACACACTCCCCTCCTCTGAGGCAGAAGATTTCACTCCTTCTGTTTGAACAGCTTGTTTACCCCTTATTTCTGAAAGGAGGGAAAGAGGCTCAGGGAAAAAAAAGCTGAAACAGCCAGGAGAACGAGCATGATCAATCAGCATCTGGATTCTAGTCCTGTGCTCACCAAACCGTTCTCCTGGGGGCGTCGGGTCTCCGGGGCAGCCAGCCCTGAGCGGCGGGTACCCGGAATCCATCATACCCGCCGCCCCTGTGCAGCCTTTGCTCACCACACTGATAAAAGCGTCACTTCTTTGCGCACGCCTGTCTTTCCCTGTGGACTGAGCTTCTTGAAGGCGGGCCCGCAGTTCGGTCACCTAACAGCTCTCAGTGGAGCACTTGTGTGGCACGCACTCGGCGCTCCAGGACATTAGCTCGCAGACTCCGTAAACACGTAGAGCAGCCCTCTCTGGGCACCCTCCTGCCCGGGCACCATCACCACCCAAGACTTCCAGACACAGAGCGGCCTCAGAGGTGCTCCGGGGTCTGACTCAGACACTCCCCTCCTTGAGGCATCTGTGCAACTCACCATAGCCCTCACTCTGCCCCGTCCCTTCCCCCAGCCCACACCTGATGGAAGAGCCTGGTGTCGCCTCCACTGTCGAGATGGGCTATGAAGCCCCAGCATGAGCCAGTGCCAGGAATGGTCCCAGACTAGGAAACAAGCCTGCCAGTGGGAGTGGAGGACAGGGGAGACGAGAGGCAGTGCGGCCCCAGAGGGCAGAACTCGAGGAAATGGGCCAGAGGGGCAGCCAGAGATTCAGGCTGGACATAGGTGGTGCCCCTGCAGTGCAGATAATTAACGCTGGAACCGGAAACCCAGGAAAGGCTCAGAGTCTTTATCCTTGAGATAAAGGATGGGAGGAAAACCCATCCGTCCTGTCGATTTCACCAGTCACTGGGCTAGAGGCAGGAGAAAGGGCAGACGACCTTCAGGCACCCTGGAGTCCTACAGCCCCTTAGGTCCAGGGGGCAGGTCTGGTTTGACTGGGACAAGTGACAAAGGTGCAGAAGGAGATGCACAAAGAGTCTCTGTTTTTTTCTGAGCTTCCACCCTGCACCTGCAAGACCTGGGCTCCATCCACAGGTGGGCTTCTCTCTGTTGTCTGCTCTCTGCTCGCAAGCACTAAACACCGGCACCATCTGCCCAGAAAAGACCTCTAACGCCAGTTTCCCTGGGCAGGCCTTCTCTCCCACTGACCCCCCCCCGGGCAGGCACACCCACATTCACCCTCACATCGTTGACAATAATAAGGTATAAATCTACGTATGGAGAGGTCATCAGAAAGCAAATGTGGCAAGATACTAACAACAGGTGGATCTAGGTGAAGGGAATATGGCAGGTACTTGGGCCATTCTGGTGACTTTTCTATAACTACAAAGTTATATTTAGCTTCCAAACTAAAAAGTGAATGAGCCAGGACGTGCGGGTTTCCCCAGGCTCTGGGCACCTGTGGTTCCCCTCCATCCGCATCCTTCCCTGCAGCTCAGAGCCTGGGTCAGCTCATCACACACAGAGGAGGAGCCAGGGGTTCAGGCAGGCCCCCTGCAGATATGCACCTATCCTTACTTGCCACCTTTCCTCCTGAGCTTCCGATTAGCCATAGGCCCCAAAAAGGCTTTGGTGCGAATCAGGCTCCCTCCAGGACTCCAGAGGCTCTCAGGGAGCCCTTCTGGCCTCCAGAAAAATGTGGGAGAGCTGGGGTGGCCCGGGAGGAAGGGGGTGCAGGGGCCATGGCAAGCGGAGGCAGACGTCTGTGCCCACCCCCAACTGGCTCAGCCCCTTGGCCTGGGGAAGGGCTCACCCAGCAGGCAGATGGTCCTTCTAGACGTGGTGTTGGGATCCGAGAGGAAAAGCCTTGAGCAGATCTTGGCACGTAGGCGCATCGATTTTTCCCAACTGACTTTGACAAGACTAAGGGGTCTTTGTTTCTTAACTTCCTTTGGTCTTATTGCTTCCTCCTGTTCCGCATAAGAGGCTGTAATCTTGGAAATTAGAGATACGCCCTCGTCCACCCCAGCACCCAGCAAGGGGCCCTGGGGGGGGGGCAGGGGAGCCCATCCAGCTGGACTCAGCAGTCACTTCGGCTGCCCCACTGGACCAGCGGCCCCGGGGCGAGCAGAACAGGCCCACACGCACCTGAAGCGCATCTCTTCCGGCCTCTCTGCTCCCCTCTGAGGCTTTGAGGGCCACCCCACCCGGGCAGGTGACAGGGCGGGTCCCACCGCCCAGAGTGAAAGGCAGGGCTATTGAGAACAGCCTGTCAGCCTTGACACACCAGCCTCCCGATTGTGTGATATAAATAATGAATCCTCTTACATTCGCTCTCGCCAAATTAGACATTGATTGGGAAAGGTTTAATCTGACGCCCGTCTCGAGGCAGTGACAGCAGCAGTGGCAGCAGGGGCGTAGGTGGGTGGTGGGAGAGGGAAGGGACAGGAGGAAAGAGGAGAAGGAGGAAGTGAAGCTGAAGGAGGAAGTGAAGCTGGAAGTGAAGCTGGAAAGCTTCACTGGAAAAGTGAAGCTGGAAAAGTGAAGAGAGATGGGAGGGGAGACGGGAGCGGGCGGGACTTGCATCCCGGCTCACCCCTGGTCGTGTGACCAGCTGCTTCAGTGAGTGGTTTGAGCTTCTGGAAGGGATGCCTACGAGGGACTTTCTGGTGTGGGAGGGGAGTAAACATGGGGAAGAGAAAGACTAGCTGAGTGGGATGTGAGCAGGGCACTGTGGGGCGCCCCCCAAGGCTCTGCCCCACAGCTGGCCTCCTGTGGCCCTGGGAGAAGACGGCATAAGACTTCCTTCTGCCCCCCCTTCACCTCCAAGGTGGAGACGGGCCCTGGGGGCTGAGAGCCGCAGCCACACAGCCATCCAGCATCCCTGAAGTCTCCCTTCTTTGGCTCTGAGAGGGCAGGCCAGCCTGCTCTGGGGAAGAGGAGACCCGTGTGGCCTGGACCACTGGGCTCCGGGCCTGAGGATGCCCCAGCAGCTCTGAGATCCTCAGGGCCCCAGTGGCGGAGCTTTCGCCCTTCTTACACTATGAGAGGACCCAGACAGGTGGGGAGAAAGCCCCCTTTGCCCCAGGAACCCCCCAATAATGGAAGAGGACTGCCCAGCAGAGCCTGCTCGCTGGGGCCAAGCCCACCCCTGCCCCAGCATCTGGAGCTGTGGGCAGGCAAGAGCAGGGGTCCGGGCAGGGCAGGAGGGGCTCACCTGCCTCCCCCCAGCCCAGCCAGCTGCCTGCCCCACCCCCCAGCATCCCACCGCCTAAATCTTCACTGCAGCAGGGTAGATGGAGTAGGGGCTGGACACCGACCCCCGACCGTGTGTCTGGGACTGAACTCAGCCACCCCAGGCGGGAGCTGTACCTGACTATTAATTCTGGTCATTAAATTAAAGTTAGAGATTGAAATGGTTCATGAATAATTCATAATAGTTTGTTGGGAAGCTCCTTCGGCTCTCGGGGAGCTATGGTTCGCTCTGTTGTTAAACTATAATTGTTATTATTAATTGTCTTCTGAATAACGACCCCATGTTAATTTGAGATAATAACCGCATGGTGCCAGCCTGATGCTCCCTGCTGTGCCGGGAGACGGGCAGCCTCCGGCCAGACGGGCAGGCTGAGTGGGGGCCGGTGGAGGGAAGGGCAGGAAGGGCAGGAGACGGGCCTCTGTGGCCCCAGGAAAGGCTCCAGGAATGTGGTTACAGGGGACTGTGGCCCCAGGGTAACGACTACAGGGCCAAGGTACCTGCCCAGCTCTGGTAAAGACATGCACCCCAAAACAGGCCTGAGCCACAGTAGAAAGAGCCTGGTCGGAAGTTCTGTGATTTTAAAAAAGTCTTATCCGCAACAGGAGTAAACCAGGGGAAGCTCTGAACTCTCTCTCCTAAGGCATCTGTAAGGAAACCCCAGCCTCACGCACACAGGCACACCCCCCCCCCCCACCCCGGCCGCACTGCCCCACAGGTAGCAGGCTGCCCAGCTACCGGTCCAACGCAGTGATCACCGCCCCTGAGCCGGGTCCAAGACACAGATCAGCCAATTGGCCCAGCAAAGAAGTCAGCACAGCTGTCTTCCCATCCCCCCTCCCCCGCCCCCATCAAACCAGTGCTGATGGAGCCCAGGCCTCTGAGGGGCGGAGCCTGGGTGGGAGGCAGAGGCTGGGCAGGAAACAGAGCAAGTACCATGGGGCAGGCTGAAAGGACTTTCAGAGACAGAGGGACACCATGAGGGGACCGCCCCCCGCCCCGCCCCCAGGGACAGGAATCAGGACAGGGGGGCGGAGAGAGCTGACCGAGCTGGGGAGGGAGCAGTCAGGACCACTGCTCACACCTCTCCATCAGCTTCTCGCCTTGTCTGGAAATCAAGCTTCCAGAGCCCCACGCGTGTGTACAGGAGTGCGTGTGTGTGCAGGAGTGCACGCGTGTGTGGGCACACACCATTAGACCTGGGCCTCTTCGGTCATGGATTTGGCTTCCTTCTTTTCCAATGTGGCCCAGGACGGTCCCCCGCCACCCCCGAGAGAGCTCAGAGCAGCAAGAGGGCCAAGCGGTTTGGGGACTGACAGCTGGGTTAGCCATCACCTGGCCCGCCAGGTGCGCTGACCCACTGAATAGTCAACCCACCTCCCTCCAGAATAACCCACTAGTCGAGTGCTGCCGGCTGCCTGGTGACCCACGGACCAGAAGCCACTGCCCCCGTCACCAACCCCACACCCCTAGCCCTGGGAGTAACCCCTCTGCAGAGGGTTCCCCTGAGGGACCGCTCGGGGGCCTGCCCCACGCCGCCCCTCCCTGGGCCTCGTTTTTCTGCGGGATGGATGCGTCCGGCTCCCAGAGAGAAGAGCCCCCCGGGCGGGAAGGACGCCCTTGCCACCGGAGGTCCACATCAGCCCGGGCGCCTGCGTTGCAGGTGGGCCAAGCGGGGCCAGATCATCAAGGAAGCCTCCGGGGAGGTGTACCGGACCACCGTGGACTACACGTACTTCTCCGAGCCCATCTCCTGCGAGGCGACCAATGCCCTAGGCAGCACCAACATCAGCCGCAATGTCGACGTCTATTGTGAGTGGCTGTTTAGGGGCTTCCCGGGCGCACGCGCACTGGCTGGGCGCTGCTCGCGGCAGGGGGAACCGCCGTGGCCTCGTTGCACGTGACATAAGAGTGCCTCACAGGCTCGTAATCCGTGCGCTTTACGAAAAGCTTCCCTCGTGTTTATCTCCACCCTCATAGTCACCGAGGGAGGGGACCTGCCTGGCGGTCCAGTGGTTAGGACCCTGCACGTTCACTGCCGAGGGCGCAGGTTCAATCCCCGGTCAGAGAACTAAGATCCCACAAGCCAGGCGGCGTGGCCAAAAAAAAAAACTACTAAAAAAAAAAAAAAGTCACCCGGGGAGGCTGGACTTCTTCTTCCCAGTACCCAGATGAGGGGATGGAGGCCCAAGGTCACGCAGCGAGTAAGTGGCAGAATGAGGACTGAAGAGGGTCCGCCTCTCATCAGGGCCTCCCCCTCTTCCCCAGTGGCCAGGAAGGGACCCTCGGGGAAACAGCCCACAGCTGTGGTCACAGCGTTGCGCATCAGCTCATCCACTGCCCTTTACAGATTTAGAAGCACTTTTGCAAACTTTATGCCTGACCTGACCGCCCCCTCGCCCGTCCGGGCCTCAGCAGAAAGTGCTACGACTCCCTTTTTGCACCAAGGGACTCATCTGGGTCTCCTGACCCTGATTTCACACCTTCTGCTCCCTGAAAACAGCTGTCTGCACACCCTCCCGTCACCACCCCTGAAATCCCAGGGCTGCACCCACTCTGGGAAGCAAGGCTTGGTCTGCAGGGGACTCGGGTTAGGGCGGGTGTAGGGCAACAGAGCCAAAGGCCACCTGCTTGGTGGATTGAAAAGGAGGTGGGGCGGGGCTGGACTAGAGAGTAACCTGGGAGGGCGGCCGGCGCGGGGAGGGGGCACCTCCAGGAGGCCTGGCCTCCCCACTCCTTATCTCAGAGCCCTGCAGTGGCCCTGCGGGGCCCTGGGTGGGCCCAGGGAGCTCGGCCAGACGCACAGGTACCTTGACTCCCGGTCACAAGGCTGAGGCCTGCAGGAGGTGGCCAGTTGACTTGAAGGCAGACACAGAGAGATTCTGGGCTGGGGGAAGGACCCTCTGCCCCCACACTGGGGTCAGGGGGGCTTCCTGGGACCAGGACAGAGGGAACGGGATGGGAGAGCCCTTGGGGGCAAGTCCAGGCAGAAATGGGACCAGAGCCGCTTTTTGGGGCTGGTTGGTGCTGCCTACCCCCATGGTGGGCCCGAAGGAGGCTGGACTGGGGGAGAGGAGTCTCCTGCTTACTGCCCAGACCCGGGCCCAGATCGGTAGAGGACTGACGCGGAACGGAAGGCAATGGGCCGGAGTGGAGGGTCGTGGCACCAGTGGTTCCCCCTCCCCCAACCAGAATGGGGCAGGGGAGGCAGCAGCAAGGAGGGTCCCCAGAGCTCCCAGCCCACGAGAGCCCTGTCTCCTCCTTCCTCCCATCGCAGTCGGGCCCAGAATGACCACGGAACCCCAATCCCTGCTCGTGGATCTGGGCTCCGACGCCGTCTTCAGCTGCGCCTGGACAGGCAACCCATCCCTGACCATCGTCTGGATGAAGCGGGGCTCTGGCGTGGTGAGTCCGCAGCTCAGACCCTGGAAGGCCCTGGAGGGGTGCGGGGTCCACAGTCCAGGAGGGAACTGCCTCCCATGGCCCCTCTCACTCTTAGATTGGGGACGTTAGCCTCCCATGAGAACTGAAGGAAGGAAGGCCCCAGAAGGAGGAGAGGGAGCCCCAGGTACCCACACGTACCCACCTTGGGTCTAAACACATTCAGCCGGTGCAGTTCTGCTTTATCCTGAGCCTTGTAAGAAAAGCAGGTGGTCCCCAAGATGCTGGGGCGAAAAGTCACTAGAAAGGCTTTTTCGCTTGCCCCAAATAGTTGTTACCCTTTAACTTTGGGGTTAAGCCTTGCTTTCTTCCTGTGTTCCCCTTTTAAAGTGTATGTGTTCTTTAGTGTGCCTAGGAGTTTCAGACATCCCTCCTCCCAGGAGGACCAGTGAGAGCCTTGGGCAGGGAAGCAGGGGGAGAAGCAGCAGAAAAGTGGCTTCTGTGTGCCCTACTGTGTGCCGAACACCGCCCTGTCCTCTGAGTGTCACTGCGCCCATTACAGGGATAAGGAGAGAGCCTCCAAGAAGATCATTAACACCCAAAGCCACACAAGTAGGCACCGCTGACGCCGGGATTCCCACTCAGAGCAGCTGTTGCCAAAGCCTGTTTTCTTTTCATCACGCCAAACCTCATCCCAAAGGGATATTGCAAATGACTCAGGAAAGACAGATCTGGGACCCTCAGAGATGCTCAGCGGCAGGATAGCTTCACCCCTGGCCAGCCTGGTATGGGCTGGTTGGCAGACCCCCTGGATGAGGAAGCCCTGGGGGCCCCAGCCAGGGAGGCCCCCTCCTTCTCTCTCACCCCCGCTTTGCGTTCCCACCCTTCAGGGCTGCCGCTGGGGCGGAGCTGTTTCAGCCTCACGGGGTGCTCTGTGCCGTGGTCTCCCGCACCCGCCAGCCCGCCGGGCACACTGTGTAAGAAGACTTCCGGCTCCCACCCCACCCCCTGTTGTTGCTGAGATGCTGGAGACTGTGTACCCTGCCACCCGGCCTGCCTCTCAGCCTTTCTGGTTCTGAGACAGAGAGCGTGGCCCCTGCCCTCGGGGTCTGACCCTCCCCACTCCTCCTAGGTCCTGAGCAATGAGAAGACCCTGACCCTCAAAACCGTCCGCCAGGAGGACGCGGGGAAGTACGTGTGCCGAGCTGTGGTGCCCCGGGTAGGGGCCGGGGAGCGAGAGGTGACCCTAACTGTCAATGGTAAGACCCCACTCATGCCAGGGCAGGGCTGGAAGGGGGCCAAGAGGGTCCCTGGTGTTGCCCCAAGGGGCACACGTGGGTTCTGGGCCTCACATCCACCTCCAACTGTGGGTCCATAGTGATTACATCCACCTGTTCCAGTCCGTGTCAGAGCCCAGCCCTGGGGTGACAAAGGACCTGGGTGGTTCTCTGGTCACCTCCCTCCTCTGTGTTCCTTCTAAGGGGTCTCAGCCCTGAAAGTGATGGCTGATGAATTTATTCCTGGCCAGGAAAAAGAGTCCGAGAGCTACTGGGCAACCAACATAGATCCCATATCTACGCTTCAACCATGACCTGGGCCCCGGTGGAGAATTTAAGGGGGCATCTCCATGACTCCTCGTCTGCCTCTTCCCATTTTTAGAGCCACTCAGTGAGGAAGACCTGCCACCATCCCCACAGGGCCAAGTTCAGGGGGGGGGGGTCCCCTGAGGGCAGGGAACTTGTCTTATTATACGTAATAAGATCACCACAGCAGGAGAGTATTGCTATCTCTCTCCAAGAACACAGTGTGAGTTACCAGATGACTGGTACATGAGACATTCAGGGGACGGGGCCTGGTTGATGGGATGTAGGAGGTCCCAGAGAAGCTGGGACCTAGCTCAGGTCAGACCCGAGAAGGCTGTGGCACCAGGACGGAAATTCGATGTCCCTGCCTTTATGTGTGCGTGGGCCACGCCAGCAACCGACGCAGCTGGTCTGAGAGGGTGAGGATGCTAAGACAGCTCCCTCTGTGTTTCGAAACGTCCTCCTTCCGCTGGGTTTCGGTTTCCTTGTGAGGCCTCTGCTCCCGCATAGTCTGTCTCCCGATCAAGGCTCTGAGCCCCAAGAGGAACCAAGCCACAGACCCACGTCTGTAGGGCCTCTGCTTCCTGTTCCAGACCAGGGCCCTAGTGAGGGGCTGAGCCAGGGTCCAGAAATCAGCCCAGGTGGCACACAGCTTCCTCTAGTCTCTGCTTTGCTAGAAACTAAAACCAGCTTGGTGCGGTCCCCATGAGCCAGCCCCCTCCATCTCTTTCTTTGCCTCCCCCCTCGCCAAGAGTCGTGGCAGCCCCAGAGGGAGGGTGAATCTGCTGAGACCCCGGAGCCGTCTGTCCAGGGCAGATCCCTGACTCGGAAGCCTTCCTGCCTTTCCTACGTGTCCCCAGGACGCCACCAATAAATTGGCGCTGCAGGGCTAAAAATAACAGCATCTGATCGCACCTCCATATATCCATGGCAACATGGGCTGCAGCCTTTTCCTGCCGGCTCCTGTGTCTGACACTCGGCTCAGGCGCTAGGCCCTGGTGAAATCAGCGGCCTCCCCGGCTACCCGCCACCCGCTCTGGGAGGGCGCTGGGAGTCGTGCTGGCCCATGACTATGGCCAGCTCCGCTCCGATGGCCCTGTGACCAGCCGGGCTGGGGACCCTCAGACTCACGTGTGGCCCCCGGGGTCCCCAAGCCTGAAGCTTTGAAATGAGCATCCTCATTCCTGGGGAAAACACGATGGATAAAGGAAGGACTAAAATCCGTTGTCACTTTAGACTTCCAAGCATTTCCCAACAGGGATTCAAAGCGGCTTCTTGAGGAGGGAACGCACACCTCAAAGGGACACTCCTCTTGGATGGGACACCCCAGCCTGGGCCCTGGTGTCTATCCAGGGTTTAATCTGCACTCTCCAGGGTCGTTCTTTCCAACCCCCCGCCTGTGCCTCCAATCCTCTGACACAAGCTCCCCTAGGCTGCTAGGAAGAGAAACACCCAAGAGGTTGGAGTGAAGCGAGGAGGCAGTTTGCTTGTTTCTGAATGAGGGTCATCATGCCCTGAGGCAGGAGGATGCAGGAAGTGGCCCACAGAGAGGAGCCTGCCAGCCGGCACGTGCGTGGACTTGGGAATGGACTTGTCTATACCTGTGTCTGGAGAATAGGTGGGGAGGGGTGGTGAAGCCCTTTGGGCAGGCCTGGACTAGGCTGAAGGAATCAACACTATGAACAAATCCAAAATGAGATGAGGTTCTCATCAAAATGCATCCCGGCCGGGAGATGACTGCTGGCCATCGCCCTTTGGGGAATAAACTGGCCCATGATTTGGCTCAAACCCGGGATTTGCAGGAAGGGGGAGATAAACCGTACTACTGCTGTGTTCTGCCTCTCCCACCCCACTCTACCCTTACCCCGATTCCTGTTTTCTTTTAAGAAGCCCTTAAATGTGTATGCATTTACCTGATCGTTTTTAGAACAGCTGATGACACCGTCCCCCCCCCCACCCCAGGGAAATCCTAGCTCCTGGGGAGTGAAGGGGAAAAGGTTTTACAGGATCATCACTTTCAGCCCGCAAGCGCCAACCAAGGTCCTAAAGCATGAAGCCTTCCTGGCCAAAGGCTTCTTGGAGCTAAGGTTCCTAAGAGAGGAACTCTGAAGGCCCCCTGAGGGTGGAAGCCCTTATCTTGAGGGTCCCTCATGTCTGCCTCTCCCATCTCCAAGACGTTTCCCTTCCCAGCCTAAATGCAGTCATTTGGGTTAGTTAACAGGCAGAACTGGCCAGGAAGCACTGCTGGAATCCTGGTGGACCCTCCAGGCTGTCCGAGGTGGTACATGAGCCAGGTGTCCCCAGAGACATCCATAAACATGACCCACGCACGCACGCACGCACGCCCGGGCGGGATAGGATAATGTCAGGGTCAGCTTTGGAGCTGTGGTCCCACCTGGGCTGGCCAGGTATGTATGTGGCGTGCAAAGCGATGAACTAAGGGATCTCCTGAGACACATGTGAGATGAAGTCCGTGAAGGTGCCCAGCCCAAGCCATGTATGCCAGGTGGGTGGGGGGGTGATTCCCCGCTTCGCCGCTTCGTGGAGGAACATCTTTTACTTCCCTTCCTGCCTGGTTTTCCTGTCCTGCCGAGGACACCGGTTTGTTAGGCAAGCGCGCCCTCTACTGGAGATACAAGGGAATGGTTTGAAATCCAACAGCTGGCTGAGGTGGAGGTGACATTACATTCCTTCCTCCCTGACACCTCCCCCACTCCCTTCGCAGTGTACCGCCTTCTTCATAAAGGTTTCCCCACCTGCCGGGTAGAGTTCTCTCTCCTGTGAAGTCGGTTAGCACTTTGCCTGGTGCTCACCTCCCCACCTCCTGTGACAGCTCTTGATGTCTCTGGGCGTCCTGACCTAGAGGCACTCACTCACGATCCCTTGAGACGTTTATGACTGAAGGTTCATCTATCTCTGAGTCCCCTGTCTCGCCCGTCACCTTGCATATACAAGGCCTCCAGTAACTGTTTGCTGAACGACTGAATGAATGTATAAACTTCTGAACTTGCCAAGAGGGGCCCAGCCAGGGCCCACCCCCTCCCGAATCCCTGATGTGATGCTGTCTCCCCAACAGGACCCCCCATCATCTCCAGCACCCAGACCCAGCACGCCCTCCACGGGGAGAAGGGCCAAATCAAGTGCTTCATCCGGAGCACGCCGCCACCCGACCGCATCGTGAGTGCCCCGGGGCGAGCAGGGAGGGCCAGTGGCACGGCCCCCAGGCTGGGCAGCCTGGTGGGTCATCTGTACCTGCAGCCGCTCCACCATCCGGCTGGTCAGTCTTGCCTCTGCACTGCCTTTCCCCGTCGGGGAAAACTATTCCTGCCTTGTGTCTCTTGGAAAGGCATCACGAAGACAAAAATCATGGGCAGTCTCCTTTCTCAGGACAGGCTGTGCTCCTCGCCTGCGGGTGTATTTAACTCTTCTCTGCCTCTCAGCTGTGTGCCAACACAAATGGTTCCGACCAAATTCTGCATCTTGGGGGCAGAGGGCAAGTGAGGGCAGCAGAAGGGGAAAAATGATTTCTTACCTTTCCTGGGTTCAAGGCCAGCCTTTAGCAAAGTTGCAAATAGGATGCAGCTTAGAGTCAGCAGACCTCTCTCTGCGCCTCCACAGCCCTCCTCTGCTTCGATGCCGTGGAGAGTGCTGCCCCAGTTAGCAAGTTTCCCTCTGAAAGCGTCACTCCCTTCTCCCCGCCCCTCCCCGCAGTGCAGCTTGGGCCGCCTGACCGGCTCACATGTAGCCCTCCCAGATATTTGCATTTGTAGAAGTGGGGGTCTCCCACCCAGGTTCCGCTGACACTGGTAGAAGCTGGGGCGGGAAAACAGAGAGAGGTGAGCATCTCCCCGCACTGTTGGGTGTCGGGGGAGGGGTGGAGACACTGTTGTCTGCAAGCCCAGTGCCCAGGCGGTCCTGCCGAAAGGCCGCCCAGGTCCAGTTCACAGGGCAGTCTCACCTTTCCCCAGGGCGGCAGCACCTGAAGGGGCGTGGGAGGCACACGCCAACAGCTAAGGTGTCACCCTGTAGGTGAAGTCCTTGTTAGAGCACTGGTGCGTTACACACTTCCTCAGGCATTCAGTTCATTCACTGTCTGAGTCACACAGAAAGGGCAAGGGTCCACGCGTAGAACTAATGCCTACGCCTCCCTCTTCCCTTCACTCTAATCTTTTTGAAGTGTAAGTGTAACACGTGCTGGTGTTGATAATATCCTGTTCACTACTGAGCATAGTCACACTGTCTTCCTCTTCGTGGAAATGGAACTCTAGGCCAGGGGTTCTCAACCTGGGCGGTTCTGCCCCCAGGGGACATTTGGCGACACCTGGAGACATTGTAGGGTGCAGCTAAACACCCCACAGAGCCCAGGGCAACATGGTGGGGCAGGCGGTGACAGTGTACGGGAAAGGGCTCCGAGAAGAGGTAAACGCTCACCGGCCGACCAAGCTGCACTAAGGTTCTCACAAACGCAGCTCTCAGAGCGTAACGTTTGTACAAAGACACGCACAAAGTAACCAAACCAGACTCAGTCAGCCTGGGGCTGGCCTTCACCACCATCTGTCAGGGGCCCCAGCTGACGGAGGGGCTCCCATCGCCGCCCCAGAGCCCCTGCTTGCCTGGGAATATGTTCCAGCAAAAAGCCGCGTAAGGCCCCGTGTCGATGGAAATACCCTCTGAGGTGGCCCAGCCTGTGTGTGTGTATGTGTGTGTGTGCTACGTGTGGGGCGGTAGGTGTACCCGTGTTGTGACATGTGTGTGTGCTGTGTGCACACGTGTCTGTGCTGTGTGTTGGGACGTGGGCGTACTGGCGTGTGCACGTGTTGGCACTGTGGGTGGGACGGTAGGTGTACCCATGATGTGACGTGTGTTTGCGGGTGCAGTGCTGTGCACACACCTGTTGTGGCGTGTTTGCGGGCGCTGTGCTGTGTGCACACGTGTTGTGGCGTGCGCGTCGACCTGTGCCGTGTGGCGGTGAGCGTGAGCGCGGGCCTGGCAGCGTCCACCCAGGAGCAGGGAGGCGGCACGGTGGTCCTGGCGGGGCGGCTCTGGCAGGATGTCCTCCTAATTCTGCACACCTGGGCAGGCCTGGTCCTGGAAGGAGAACGTGCTGGAGTCGGGGACATCGGGCCGCTACACGGTGGAGACGGTCAGCACCGAGGAGGGCGTCATCTCCACGCTGACCATCAGCAGCATCGTGCGGGCCGATTTCCAGACCATCTACAACTGCACCGCCTGGAACAGCTTCGGCTCTGACACGGAGATCATCCGGCTCAAGGAGCAAGGTGGGGCTCCCCGCGAGGGCAGGGCCCCAGGCAAGGTCCTCCGGGGCCCTGGGGGGGACAGAGCGCCTACACTTGCGGGCGGGCAGGAGGCCCTTCCTCACCTGCCACGCAGCCGCGGCCGGTCAGCCGGCCCCCCGAGCCCAGGGGCACTGGCCTGCACCAGAACAAGAGGAGGACAGCTGCCCAGGCGCCGGCCCCTCAGCAGGCGCCGCGTTGCCTAAAGGCCCTGGCTGCCCCGCTCTCAGCGGTTCCCTGGGGCCCTCTGGGGGCGTGATCGCTGAGCCGTGTCCCCACGGGGATGCACCAGGATGGGCGTATTGTGGAACCTGGCCCAGCCCGTTAAGCCAACAAGCCAGTCCAGTTGCCCCAAACCTGAGGGTGCCCGTGCTAAGCTAAGGAGTGGCACTTGAGCTGTCCAATCCCTGGTGTGCAGGGGACTGGCCTCAGGCTGCCTGCAGCTCCCCATGGGGACACAGGAGACACTTGGAGCGCTGTGCTCTGAAGGAGACCCCAGCCAGCAGGGCAGCGCCGGGCAGAAGGGCTCAGAGCTCGGAAGGACTCAGGCTTGGAGGGCGGGGAGCCTCAGAGGGGCATGGAGGGGGTTCCAGAGAAGTGAGGCGGCCAGCCAGTGGCACACCAGGTCCTGAGATGGGCTGTGGATCTAGCCCCTTGGCCAGCAGGGGTTCGTCCAAGACAGGAACGGTCCAGGGGGCCTCGGCCCTGGCAGTCTCCGACCCCTCCAAGCTTAAGGCCCACCCACAGGCTGTCAGGCCTTGGAAGAGATTCTGGGCCAGGCAGGTGGTCTCAGCTGGGCCCCTGGGGCCGCAGTGCTGCCCTGTGGACCGCGCATTGCTCCCAACGCCTCTTCCCTAATAAGTGCTGCTTTGCTAATGCTTTGCACATAATTTGCATAATATCATCCACACGTCATCCCAACCCTCCCGGTCCACTGTTGCCTCCCCTCCATGTCTTCCCCTCAGTGCCCCACCCCTCTACCCGCCCCTTAGTGTTCTCACCCCCGCTCCTCAGAGCCAACTCCCACCCCAGCCTTGACCTCTCTCTCTGGTCCCACCCGTCTGGAGTCCCTAAGTCAGTCTGAACGAACTCCGGGTTCAGTTCGGCCAGCCCAGATCTGTGGGGCATCCTGGAGATGTGATGCAGGAGGGAGCCCCCAACCACCCCAGACCCTCCAGAGGGCCGCCCCCGCCCCCAATCCCACCCCACCCTGGCCAGCCAGGCCCTGGCTGTGGACTCTTGCTTTATTTCCAAACAGGTTCGGAAATGAAGTCGGGAGCCGGGCTGGAAGCAGGTACGAAGGAGACATGAGACTCCCCGGGATGGGGGAAGGGGCTGCTGGGCTAGAGGGGGAGGGAGCCCAAAGTGTGGGTCGGGAGGCCAGGGCAGCCGCTAACTTCTCTGCCCTCCCCCATCTTGAGACTTTAGTGCAGTCAGAGCAGCAGGGAGAGAGCCTCCAGGCAGCACGGGTCTAGAGACCCCGAGACCTGTCTCCGCTGTTGCTGCCCCCCGCAGGCTCCTGGCAGCCCAGGGCACTTGCTCCTCCCCGTCTTTCCTCCCACCCCTCCTCTTCTGAAGCCCTGACTCCTCCCCCTGGGGTCAGCTCCCCCCCACCTGACTCCGCTTCTCACCATCACCACCAGCTTGGCCATCGCTTCCAAGAACACCTGGGCCGCCCAGCCCGGCTGTGGCCTGCGTAATCCATGCTGACCCCGTGCTTTCTGCTGGCTGCCTCCTTCCCGCACTCCTGCATTCCCCGTGGAGCTGTCATCTCACCACCGGGCTGAGGCCGCTGGGCAGTGCCTCTCTCCCCGGGGACTCAGCAGCAAAAGGGGTCACCAGGCTCCCTGGGTTGAGTTGCTCTCTCTTGGGACCCCACAGGAGACAACTGCCCCCCACCCTCCAGGGAGAAACCCAGAAAAGAGAATCAGGACATGGCAAGCCAGACCCTACAGGGTCGGCAAAGGCCATGACGAAGATGAGGGGTCCCCTGCCCTAGTTCTCCCGCCACACCGGCCCAGGAGGCGCTTCAGCAAGTCCCGGGTGGGTCCCGCTCAGCCCCTCCCCTCTGGGCGGACGGCCCCTTAAAGAGCAACAGGCCGGGCACAGGCCAGCACAAGGTGGGCACACAATATCAACTCCTGCTGTGTTCTCCCTGACGCCCCTCAGGGCCACTCCTCGTGCTGAGCTGGTGTCACCCTCTGTCTCCATCTCTTCTGTGCCTGCACCCTGGGTCCCCCGCCCAGGACCCTCTCCCTCTGCCCCCGCCCACCCACTCAGGACAGTCCTCCAGATAAGATGGCTACCACCACGACCCCCCAGCTGTTAACAACTTAAGGAAATGTGGACGCCAGAGGCACAGCTGCCTTAAATACCGCTTCCCTGGTTCTCTGGTTTCACAGACCTTGAGGCCCAGAGAGGTTAAGGACCCTTCCACCGTCATCCTTTGGCTCTGAGCTCAGCTGAGACAAGACCCGAGTTTTCCAAGGAAATGCCCTAGGAATCTCGGAGAAACTGAATTCAACTCAAATCAATAAAATTCAAAAGCATGGAAGCAACGAACTTCCAACGCGGCTTTCCTTTCCTAGAGGAATTCAAACCTAGAGACAGGGCCGTCTCACTGTCAGAGCAAGCTCGCAGGGCTGGCGAGGTCAGGTCCATTGTCTCACCCCTGACTGTTGAGACCAGCCCAAACGCCTCCCATTTTCAGTCCCCGAGTGTTTGTCGCACCCACCTCCTCCCCGTCGCCTCCCCTGCGCCCCCTACAGGGGTCTCGGGCTCCAGTAGGCAGGTGATGAATGCACCAGTGTGCCAATCCTGGGCTGGAAGGAGAGCCCCAGCCTGACGGCCAACACTGCCAACCGTTGGACACGCGCTCCTTCCGTGAGAGGGACCACACCCCCTCCCAGCAGCGTCTCCAGGGGCCAGGGTCTGCGGGGTTCTTCCTTTCTTTTGCTCTTTAAAGAAAACGACAGCGAGAGGCGAGAGGCCAACCTCCAGCTCAGGACAGATACCTGGAGTCCCCAGTCATCCACACTGAGAGCGTGGGGTAGGGGCAGCAGCTGAGTCTCAAAAAGGGTCTTTCCTATCCTTGTATCTGCTGCGGTCCTCCTTCCCACACAGACACGAGGGCAAAGGCTGGGATCGGTTTGGGTGCCAGGCTCTGTGCCAGCCTTTACCTGCCTGCATTCACCCATCTAAACCCCAGACCCGCCCCTGAGGCAGGCACTGTAATTATCCTATTTTACAGGTAAAGAAAAGAGAGGGTAAAGTACGATGCTCTGGGCTGTACAGAGGACGTGAGATTTGTACGATGCCATGGGACGCAGTGTGCGGAGCTGGGCAGGATGAGGGCGGTGGATAAGAGGAGACGTGGATTTGCACTGGCTCTACTGTAGCTGTGTGTCCTTAACCAAGTCACTTGACATCCCTGGACCTCAAGGTTTCCATCTATAAATGGGAGGCTTGGACTCTCTGAGCCCTAAGCTCTCCTGCCCCTGCATTCTCTAGTTCTAACCCGCCATGGACTACTCAGGGCCCCACGTCATATGCTCAGGCCCCCTCTGCAGACACAGAAGGGTCAGGACTGTCTGGAAGAGCGCCCACCCCAGCCTAACATCACCCTCCCCACCCCCATCTCTACTTGGCTAGGGCAGGAGACAGAGTACAGGAACTCAGCAGGGAGGGAAGCTTTGCCTAGCTGGAGTTCCAGGTGCCTCTCTGGCGGGGTGGGGTGCCGGGATTCCTGCCCAGAGGACTGGCCCAGGAGAGGAGGGGGCAGGACTGGGCATCTCTCCTTAAAGAGGTGGGGGGAAGGACTTCCCTGGCGGTCCAGTGGTTAGGACTCCGCGCTTCCACTGCAGGGGGCACAGGTTCGATCCCTGGTTGGGGAAGTGCATGCCATGCAGCGCGACCAAAAAAAAAAAAAAAGAAAGAGGTGGAGGGAGCTGTGATCCTGCCCTCCGGCCCCTACGACGTGGCCCCTGGCTGTTACCACCTGTGATGCCCAGGTCTGGAGGGGAAGTTGCCTCAGACCTGAAAACTCTCTAAAAGCTGCTTGTCCATTGTCCACCCTCTGCACCTGGGAAAGGGAAGAGAAGGAAAAAGCGAAGCGAACGAACAGCGGCAGTGACCCTGGTCATTTTCCAAAGAAAAGCCAGGACTTAACGACTCTCCTGGTGTATCACCTCGGAGAGCTCAGCGTACCAGCCTTGCCTCTCACCTCCCACGTTCCCCTCCCCTCCCTGTGTCTGCGTGCCTCTCTGCCCCCACCACTGCTGCCATCTTTCCCAGGTCTGCCCGCCCTCTCCGCCACACCGTGTCCCGCCCGAGCTGACCCCTGTTGGACTGTGCCCGCGCCTGCGCAGGCCCCCGTGGCCTTTCCCAGGAGCGTCCACGCGCCGTGGTCTGGCCCCAGCTCGGCAGGGGCTGTGCCCAAGGAACTGGGTGAGATCCGGGGGGAGAGAACGGGCTGCCCCAGCTCCCTCATCAGCCTGCTTGCTTCTCTCCCACAGAGGCTGTGCCGATGGCCGTCATCATCGGGGTGGCCGTAGGAGCTGGCGTGGCCTTCCTCGTCCTTCTGGCAACCATTGTGGCCTTCTGCTGTGCCCGCTCCCAGAGAAGTACGGGAGGGAGACCCGGGAGCTCAGGGAGGGGGGCAGAGAAAGAGGCCAGCTTAGACTGCCCCGGAGTAACAGCAGGAGTACAGCGAACAGGGCCCTACCAGGGCTGTGAGCTGCTGGGGCAGGGACGGGCCTCCCGCATCTTTTCACATGCGGTGCTTTGCGGCATCTGCTACAGAGCGGGCGCCCCACTGCTGCTGAGCTGGACGGAAGTGAACTTCATGCACCTCAGATTGAACATACACGGCACTCTCCACCCATCGGGAACTGTACTGAAACCCGGGGGTGGGGGGGTGGGGGGAGGTGACCTTTGCCCTCCAAGATCTGCTAGTCGAACCAGAAAAGCAGGTCACTCACACAGGAAAAAAAAGGGGGTTCAGGGAATTGCTTTGGGGGGACTCCTAAAGGTCTTTTAGTTGTTAGCCATAAAGTGCTGGGGTTGCGCTTTTTTTTTTTTTAACATCTTGTTGGAGTATAATTGCTTTACAAAGGTGTGTTAGTTTCTGCTTTATAACAAAGTGAATCAGTTATACATATACATGTGTTCCCATATCTCTTCCCCCTTGCGTCTCCCTCCCTCCCACCCTCCCTATCCCACCCCTCCAGGCGGTCACAAAGCACCAAGCTGATCTCCCTGTGCCATGCTGCTGCTTCCCACTAGCTAGCTACCTTACGTTTGGTAGTGTATATATGTCCATGCCTCTCTCTCGCTTTGTCACAGCTTACCGTTCCCCCTCCCCATATCCTCAAGTCCATTCTCTAGTAGGTCTGTGTCTTTATTCCCGTCTTACCCCTAGGTTCTTCATAACCTTTTTTTTTTTCTTAGATTCCATATATATGTGTTAGCATACGGTATTTGTTTCTCTTTCTGACTTACTTCACTCTGTATGACAGTCTCTAGGTCCATCCACCTCACTATAAATAACTCAGTTTTGTTCCTTTTTATGGCTGAGTAATATTCCGTTGTATATATGTGCCACGTCCTCTTTATGCATTCATCTGTTGATGGACACCTCGGTTGCTTCCATGTCCTGGCTATTGTAAACAGAGCTGCAGTGATGCACTCTTCACTTGTGTGTGCCTGGAGTCTCCGTCCTGGGCGTAGCTCTGAAGTTACATGTGCTAGACAGACACGTGGAAGGGTAAATGGGATGGTGGAGATGGTGGGAACAATAGAGACTGTCTTGTGGCCCCGCCTCTTCCACCCCGTGACCCTGGGCAAGCCACAGCCACTCCAGGCCTCGGTTCTCTCCTGTGTAATAGCAAGGGGTCGGCTAATGTGACTTTCGGGGCCCCACCCGGCTCTGACATTCTATGAGCGGAAGGCACAAAAAGAATAATCAGGGTAAGCCTGCTCCCTCCTCTGCTTGGCAGCCTTCACGTGTTGAAAGAAAGTTGCCTGTGTCCTCCCCTCCAAGCTGAGCAGCCTTGCTCTCTTGAGGGCCCCCAGTGATGCGGTCTCAGGCCCTCCCTCACCACCCGCTCAGTGGACATCATGGGGGAGCATATTTCAGCAGGAGTTTTCTAACAGAGCTCTCCAGGTATAAATCGGCTTCTTCCTCTAGAAGCCGTAAGCTCTCCATTACGGAAGCTGGACCACTAGTGCAGGGACGTTTCTGCTTTGGGTGGGAGGTTGACCATGGGATCTCAAGGTCCTTTCTAACAGATGTGTGATTCTCTGAACAGAGAGATCAGAGCCCGGTAGAGTAGGTCAGGGAAGACTTCTAGAAGGAGGTGAGAACTTAGTAGGATGACCAGGTGGCCGAATGGTTGGGGATGACCACCCACGCCACGGGAGAGGCAGGGAAAGGCTGAGGGTCGTGCAACCAGGAGCCAGCAGAGAAAGTACTCTGAGGTCCCAACAGCCCACGGCACGTCCAGACAGGTTCTGTTACCAGGTGGGCCCTGAAACTGCTGAGTTCAGGGGCTGGAGGGGAGGGGAGAGCTTGACATCTCAGGCCCTAATGCCTCAGATGACAACTGATTCTGTCGTCTACACTTTCCTATTTTATGGCCAGATCTCAAAGGTGTCGTGTCAGCCAGGAATGACATCCGGGTGGAGATTGTCCACAAGGAGCCTGCCTCTGGCCGGGAGGCTGAGGAACAGCCCACCATCAAGCAGCTGATGGTGAGAATGTCATCTTATCCCCGCCCCACCCCGACCTCTGCGCCCTGAAGCTCCCAGAACCAGAGGCCTCCTGATGCTCTAGATGCTCCTGACAAGCAAAGCATCAGGCAAGATGTGCTTCCCCCCCCATAACAGGCCAGGCACCTCCAGGCAGACCTAGGAGACACTGTGGGTTGGGTTCCAGACCGCAGTAAAGCTAGTCACGTGGAATTTTTGGTTTCCAGTACATGCAGAAGTTATGTTTATCCTATATCCTGTAGTCTATGAAGTGTGCAATAGCATTATGTCTTTAAAAAGGTACCTATCTTAATTAAAAAATACGTTATTGCTAAAAACTGGTAACCATCATCTGAGCCTTCAGTGAATAGTAACATCAAAGATCACTGATCACAGGGACGGTCCAGTGGTTAAGACTCTGCGCTTCCACTGCAGGGGGTGTGGGATCCCACGTGCCGTGAGGCGTGGCCAAAAAGAAAAAAAAAAAAGATCACTGATTACAGATCCCCATAACAAAGATGATAATAATGACAAAGTCTTAAATTCTCAAGAATGACCAAAATGTGACACAGAGACACAAAGTGAGCAGCAGATGCTCTTGGGAAAATGGTGCCAAAGGACTTGTCCTCTGCAGGGTTGCCACAAGCCTTGGATTTATAAAACATGAGATATTTGTGAAGCGCAATAAAACGAAGTGTGCTCGTATTCTCAGCCAACAAAGATTTACTGTGTGTCTACTATATTGTGCTTGGGGTTCTTGGAGACTCAAAGGCATCTAAGATGCAGTCCCAGCTTTCAAGGGACCCACTGTCCAGTAGGGAGAGAAGATGTGCATAATTGCCACAAGATGTTGTGATATAACATATAATCCCCCACACATAGGTATTATCAACATCCAGTACGTGCCCTGCTCCCCCCATCTCCCCAGAAGTCTGCAACAAGCATAGGTTCCTCTTTGGGGACTGGATGGCTTTAAACTCATAATTTCTTCTCCTCCCGAGCCCCCTCGATGGACCGTCACCCATCCATCTGTCCAAACAAAATCCCGGAAAACTCTGCTAGAAAACTCTGGTGCCTACTGTGTCACGGTTATAATATGTTGGAGTAGCAGCTGCAAGCAGGTCGGTCAAGAGCATGGGCCTCTCTGTGCTTCAGTCTCCTCTTCTAGGATAGGATGAAGGTCATGGTACATGGGGTCGGGGTGAGGGCTCAGTGGATGAACCCCTGAAGAGGCTGGAGCCAGTGGAACACAGTGAGGGCTCAAGGAACGGTCGCTATTTGCTTTGCTGTGAAATCACCTGTTTCCTTATCTGTCTCCACTAGACGGTGAGCAAGCTGCCTTACTCATCCCTGTGTCCCCAGAGCCTTCCACGGTCCCTGGGAGATGCTCACCAACGTTTAGTGAATTGAAATGACGTTTTCTCTGCTGCTCGTCTTCTATCCAGTTGATTTTCAGGTCCCGACAATTCCACTTCAGAATCTTTTCAGAGCTGTGCCCCTGCCTCTTCTCCACTATAACTCCTAAGTGCAGGCCTCACCACGGCTCCCCTGATCCATGACAGCCTCCTCCCAAGTGGTCCCACATTCTAATCTTTCACCACTTTACTCTCCACCCTCCAGAGTCCCACAAAGGGTCCTTCTAAGATGCAAATCTGATCCTGTTACCGTCCTACTTAAAGACCCTCGGTGGCTCCAGACCTACCTGATATTCCAGCAGCAGGCGGGTCATCAAGACCCTTCAGCAGGAAGCGGCTTCCAGCCTGTCCAGCCCCGTCTTCCTGCCAAATGCATCCAGCCCTCCAACACCCCAGAGAACTTGCAGTTCCCAGCCCTCGAGTCTTTTATACCTCGGAGGCTTTGCACTGCTGTTCCCTCGGCCTGTTGATTTTGTCTGTTGAATTTCACATTCTCCTTCGAGAGTCAGCTCAAGTGTCACCTCCTCCACCATTTTCCAGGCTTGCCCCACCGTGGCTGGCAGAGCTCTGCACTTCCTGGTGCTCTCCCCAAACACTCTGCATGTTCCTCTTTCATAGTGCATTTCTCTAATTACACGTCAGCCTCCCCAAGTATCCCAGCGTTCCTCAAAGACAAAGAGACAAATGTCTACTTCGCCCAGACCTAACATAGTGTCTGACACAGATGAACGGTCAGTCTTACAAGGGAGGGGACCACAGTCCAGACCTGGGCAGGAATGGACATCTCTGTTGATGAGATTGATTGAGTCTAGTGTGAAAGTACCCACGCCTGTCCTTCATCCCCTGGGGACCTTGCATTCCCTCTCACTGGGATATTCTGACTGCCTCTGACTGTTTCCACACCATTCTCCAGTCCAGACCCTCAGGGAAGGGGGGGGGGTCACTCAGTCGTCAGTTAAGAGTGGGAGATAAGAAGAACCCGCTGAGGGCTCCCCTTGGGGAGACCTTCGTCCAGCCACTCCCTTCACCCCCGGTACCAATACAGCCCCAACACTGAGGAGAGGCGGGCTGAGAAGCTGAATCTGGAGGAAGAGAAGAACTCAATCCAGATAGAGCCACAGCACTTACTGGAAAATGAAAAAAGCAGCATTAGTGGGGAAGTGACAGGATGGAAGCACGCTGGCTGATTCTGTGGGGCTCCAAAAAGAGATCAGGAAAGTGAGTCACAAGGGAGAAGACACAGCCCCGTTCTGAGAGTGGGTGGGAACCTGGCCCAGATCATGTCATGTGCAGAAGGGATACATGGGAAGAACATTCTGTGCCACAGGACAAGAACCACTGTGGCTGTTCACATTCATAATAACCCCACTGTGTGCCAAGCGTGCTTTACTTTTCACCTTAAGTCTAATTATTTTTTTAATTTCCAGTAGTTTAGCGCCTTGCCGCTTCATTCATTCATCCGACATAAACATAACAATTGTGACAGTCCTACTGTATGGCACGCGCCACGCCGGGCACCGGCCAATCAAAGAATGAATAAAACACAATTAAATATGATTCCACTCTGGAAGGATTTTGGTCGATGACCACAGTGTGTAAGGCGCTGCACCAGGTGTGCTGGAGAACCAAAGAGAAACAGGAAATGATCTTGTCCCCAGGCTCTCTGGCCTCTGTTCGGGAAGATAACTTCGAATAATCTAAGTCCTTGCTGTGAATGGCAGGTGAGGCCCTAGTTGCCAGCACCTCAGAGGTGGTTATTCACTGATTCCTTCTCAAGGCTGTCATGAAGCCTAGCCCCGCAGAGGAGCTGCAGGGCCCCGACCCCTGCCCAGAGGTTCTGCAGTTATTTATCTACAAGCCCAGCTCCCTGATGAGCACAGCTGTTCTGTAATGTCTCCTGACCTCTGTTTGCCTGGCCCTGAGCACAATGCCTGGCCTGAAGTCAATAAAGGCTCACTGAATTGAACCGAATCAAAGCAAGATCTCTGGAGGAGATAACCGTAGCCCACGGGAAGGAAGACGGTGGTGGGTCTTAGAGACCTGCCCTGCACCCACCCACCTCTGGGTCTCCGGCTCTCAGGAGGGGTGGGGCTAGGGGTCCAAGAACAACAGTGAGATCTGGAATCTCCTCCAGGCTCTTGTCACCAGCCTCCAGGGGCCAGGCAGTGAGAGGTGGCGGGGAGGGGAGGCACAGATGGCAAGCATCTTTTGAGTGCATTTCTCCGGCTTTTCCTTGGGGGAAGTGGACGATTAGCCCACCTCCTACCCACTGAGCAGCGATTTCTGGGTTGTAGATGGACCGGGGTGAATTCCAGCAAGACTCAGTCCTGAAGCAGCTGGAGGTGCTCAAAGAAGAGGAGAAGGAGTTTCAGAACCTGAAGGTAAGAAGGGCCCTGGGTTACGACACGCCTGGTCTTCAGCTCTGATGATCCAGGCCCCAGATCCAGGCACAGATAGAAGGGACAGTCCCCCACAAAGCCACCTGCTCTCTCGCCCCAACACCAAGGGGCTGAGAGAGTTAAGGTTGAGCTCTCACGGTTCTCCCCTCCCACGACCTCTTCACCAATAACGTTTTTAATACCGTTTCCAAGTTCCGGACTAAAACAAAAAAACAATGAAAGCCTGGCTTTCACATGGCCTTGAGCTGCCCTGAAATAACAAAACGTACCGGTCAAGACCCCACTTGAACACCTGCCAGCATCCTGCCCGGGCTGACCCTCCCGACCGCCCCCACCAACGCCTCTCCCGCTGTCCCCTTCCTCCTGTCTGTCCCTGGCCCTCCCCATGGACGGTGGGACTGGCTCCCGTCCGGTGCTGTGACGCCGCTCTCCCCCCGGCCCCCCAGGACCCTACCAATGGCTACTACAGCGTCAACACCTTCAAGGAGCACCACTCGACCCCCGCCATCTCGCTGTCCGGCTGCCAGCCGGACCTGCGCCCCGCGGGCAAGCAGCGAGTGCCCACGGGCATGTCCTTCACCAACATCTACAGCACGCTGAGCGGCCAGGGCCGCCTCTACGACTACGGGCAGAGGTTCGTGCTGGGCACGGGCAGCTCATCCATCGAGCTCTGTGAGCGGGAGTTCCAGCGGGGCTCGCTCAGCGACAGCAGCTCCTTCCTGGACACGCAGTGTGACAGCAGCGTCAGCAGCAGCGGCAAGCAGGACGGCTACGTGCAGTTCGATAAGGCGAGCAAGGCCTCGGCCTCCTCCTCCCACCATTCCCAGTCCTCTTCCCAGAACTCCGACCCCAGCCGGCCCCTGCAGCGGCGGATGCAGACTCACGTCTGAGGATCCCGGGCCGAGGGCGGGAGGGCCGGGGAGGGCGGGGCCTCGGCCTGGCTCTGCAGAGACTTTGCAGAGGACCCCGGAAGCAGCCGCCTCCACCACCCTCCTGGCAACCCCGATCAAGCACAAATGCGGGCCCAGCTGCCGGGCATCGGGGCGTGGAGGTGGGGACGTGGTCAGAGGATGCCGCTGAGCGCAGTGTGCTCCGTGCTGGCCGCCCTCGGCCCCCGGCCCTTTCCTGGCGGCCCCTCCTCTACCTGCCCCTCCCACAGGCTCCAGAGGCAGCTATAACTCTGCTTTCATGAAACTGCCGTCCACGCTCCGGGCTTCGGAGGAGCTCTGCCCCTTGCCGCCCGCAAGCCCTCCCCCGACTCCCACCGTGCCTGTGCTCCTGTACAGCCCCGGGGAGCAGGGCGTCAAGTGCTTGCCGGCACGGAGCTGCCCCAGAGACCTCAGTGCCCCCTGCCCCTCCTGGTCCAGACTCCAGAGGCTGAGAAGCCAGAACGGCCCTGGCTGACACACTGGCCCGGAGCCCACCCCCAGTTTGTTCGGTGTTTTGTGTCCATACCCTTACAGTTCTGTCCTTGGACTGGATGCCTCTCAACTCTGAGGTGGGACTGGCCCAATCAGAGACTGGTGTTTGGGAGGGAGGGGGAGGGAAGGAGGGGGGAACGTGACACTCGGGGACCCCTCGCCAGGCTGTGCGACTCAGAGCCTCCCCACGCGCCCCTGCTTCGTGTACTCCCCTCCTCCCCTCTGCACATTCGGAGTCAATATAAGGAGTGTGAGCCTCTCTGGTCAGGGTTCTTTAAACAGCCGTTGGAGAGACTGTGTCCCAGGATCTGTGGGGTTTGAGGGGACTAGGGGGCAGGCCTTTAAGGTGATGAGACTCACCTTCTCAGCTGAGCCTAGATTCACACAAGGAACCATGGTCCTGTCCTCAGTAAGGCTCCTGGGGCAAGAGAGAAAGCATATCTGCACCTCACTCCTGCCTGCCACCTGAGAATAAAGGTGAGGGGTCCTTCCTCCAACAGATGCGTTCTACTCTTTTGTTCCTGCAGAGTCACAGCAAGACCCCAAGAGCTCAGAGGATGCTTTGGGAACGCAGGGTTCCTTGCCCTGCTTTGATTTGGTTTTCCCAGACAGTGGAGAGCTCTGGTCATGGTGACAATAGGACCTATGGGCAGACTCCTCTCCTTGCAGATGTGCCCAACCCAGAGGGCGCACGAAACCAACCACCTGACTCACGCCAAATACAGCTCAGGGGCAAAGGGGTCAGACTGCACATTGGAGGGGTCCTTCTAGGCCTTTCTCTCAGCAATATTCTGCAAGGGTGGCTCCCTCTGTTGGGGGTTCAGGGGAGGAGGCCCTCTTCAAAGAGCCTGTGCCACCAGGCAGCCCAACGCTCTGAGACTCAAATGATGTTCTACGGATGGCTTTGTTTGGGTGGAAAGCTTGACGTGGTGCTGGCAGACAGGCTGGGCTGGATAAACAGGGCCAAGTTAGGATGCAACCTCTGCAAGTAGGATTCAAACAGAACTCCGGAGAACCCACACTGTCCCAAAGGTTGGAGGTTCCTCCCCAGATTTAGACCCTTCTCCTCCAACCTTCCCTGGGAGTCCTTACCCACCATGGGAACCTTCATCACAAAAGCCTGTGCTTCTTTCCTCCACTGATGCCTTGGATGGCCCCAACCCACAGATGGTATACATAGCCTTCCTAGAGCCTCCACCCAGAGGATGTTTCTGCTTCCACCATATTTCCTATTGCTTCAAAACCCTCCACCTCCTTAGATATCTTCCTTTGCAGCACCCAAGCCTGAGGTAGTAGAAACTGATGAGAAATGTAAGTGTACATCCCAGCCCCACATCCTGCTCCTGGTACCATTTCTGGCCCAGCACAGATGCCTGTGGGCTCCAGGTTAATCTTGACAAGTTCTCTTCCTTCCCATACACGTTTTGCCTTTGCCAGCAAGGAGTAAGGGTCTAAGATCAGATGCAAAATGCCTTGGTGTGCTAGAATAAGGAAGAGGATGACCTAAGAGGATCTGTCCATTCATTTCTCCTAGCCTTCCCCACCTTGGAGGTGGGCGGGACATCTCCTTCCTAAGCCTCACCACAGCCTACCTTGCCCCTCACCCCCTGCCCACATCCTCCCCCCGTCACACACAGCACTTATAATAGGATGGAGGTACCCATTCTTTCTTGGAACCCAAGGTTATGGCACAGAATAACCTGGAGAACAGGGAAGAAATCTGATCTCCTGGAGAACAGAACCCTCTTCTCCCTTGGGAACCTCAGACACTCCCAGGGTGGGAACGTGGACATCACGGAAGATGGGGCTGCACAGTCAAGACTCGGCTACACGGGGCCCACTCCCTGAGCTCTCTCCGAGGCACAAACACAGCAAAGAATTGCCGAAAGGGTAGGAGATCACAAGTAAGGCCCTGGTGAAAGAGATGAACATAGGCAGGGGAAATCAGTAGGCTCTGGTGGCCTCTGGACCGTTGAGGCACTGAGAAGGATGCTGGACTGAGCAGTGTGCATTCTTCAACCCCTCTGACTCCATTTACTTCTCACGTAGGAGTGAGGGGACAAGAAAGCTGGTAAAGGGAAGTGTTAAAAAAAAAAAATTAAGGCAGTGGGAAGCCCTGAATTTCCCTGTAGGTGATTTCAAGTTAACTGAAATGAGTGCTTCACGTTTGTCATCATTTAATTCTCACAATTCTACCAAGTATTACCGTTTTGCAGACGAGGGAGTGAACTTAAAGAAGACCGGCCCAAGGTCACAGAGCTAACAAGTGACAGCACGAGATGTAAACATATGATTTCCTCTGTGAAATGTTTCCATTCTACAGTGCAAACCCAAGGCCACTTTCATCCTAGAATAAGATGAAAACGGCCGACGCTGAAGGCCATGAGCTGGGACCCACTCAGGGGCAGGCTGAGCAAGGACAGGCCACAGCTCCAGTAGGAAAACAGGACAGGCATCCTCCACCGCCACTCCCCAAATGACCTGGAAAGACCACGACTCCCTGGGAAAGCTCGTCTGTGTATCAAATCACCCCCACCCCTCCCAAGGCCAGGATCCAGTTTTCTGATAGCTTTACAATTCGTTACTGGCTCCGAGTCACTGGATGGGGGCCCAGTTTCTGACTCTCAGGCTCACTATCAGTCTGGGAAGGCCAGGGTTATTTCCATCACGTCTTCAACTTTCATGGAACAGGAAATGGTCTCATACAAAGCACTAGAGCACCACAGCAAATCCACCTCTGATGGAGACTACTGAAACAGTGCTCTAAAGGAATAGGCCTTGAAGCTGCCTTTGAGCTTCCGGAGTAGAGAGGAACAGGGGGAAATAACAGCAAATGTGAAGCAGCCCTTGGGAGATTTCTCAGAACAGGAGAAAAGAGCCAACAGGAATTCTGCTTCTCGCTTCCTATATGGGGGCGGCATACACGAGGCACCGTGGCCTTTGCTATTACGGGATCAGAACTGAAATCGCCAGGTACACACTCCAGGAGTCCCATCAGCCCTTCCCAGGTATTGTACTCTGTTTATGATGGCGCCAGAAAAAAAAGACGAGGGGGAGTCCTGTGATCAGTCTCTTCTCTAGTAAGTTTCCCTATAAAATCAACCCTTGATTAAAATAAAGGTATAAATATTTAAATAAAAACTATCCTAATTTGCATAGAGATTTTTATTTAAAATACCACTTGGGGTGCCTGCTTTAAAGAAACATGAATGTTTAGACATAAACTGATGACATCTCAACTAAATCTTGACGTTTACTTTCCCTTTAAAAAAGCCTTTTAGAAGCCTCTTATGGAAGCTGTTTTTAGGAGCTGTAGCCACAGGCCAGCTTCAGCATCGAAACTACAAGCGATCTCTGAGAGTCACTGATAAAACATTCCCTTGCTCTGACAGTTACTTCTTACACCCAGTAAGGCTGTAATCATCTTTTCCCCAACCCGCTATGTTTCCACCTTCCTAATTAGGTCATAAACTGGGAAAAAACAAGTAAGGATTTGTTTTCCTGGATGAATCCACTTGTGTTTTAGGGAAAGGACCGCCCACTCTTGCCCTCTCTAGCTGCTGTTCTTCCTGGATCTGTCTCCTCCTTCTCTTTATTGGCAAAGTCTTGGACATACACGAAAGCTTTCGGACCACAGGCCCTGTGGTTTCATGCCTACCCCAGCCCTCATCTTTAAAAGGCCTTCTGTGAACACATGCCATTCACAGGATCCATTGTTGAGTTTTGGTCTACATCCCGGGTGCCCGTATCTGCCTGCCATTCCATGCTCCCAGAGCTCCTCTCTGGACCTCTGCTCGGCCCACCCACAGGGCCGGAACAGCCGCAAACCTCGGGCCAAAAGCCTCCCTTGAGCTCACTGATCAGGGAGCCCCGGTCACACAAAGGAATCTCCTTCCACTGCTTCTCAATCTGTGACCCTTGGAAATTTCTTGGAATGCTACGAGAACATTCATATAATGCTCCTTAATAGCTGTCTTCTTTGTGGTGAATCTAAAGTATTCATGTTCAAAGACAAGGTATGTGAAGTCTCAGGAAACAGGTCTTCTTAGGGAGAAGTGGGGTCTTATTAAATAGACCTTCTCTGAAATCTACTCCCCATTATGCAAGAGGAAAAGTGCTACTCAGGATAGGAGCTGAATCTAGGGATTCATTCCCCCTGAATGGATTCATCTCCCCTCAACTAGGCAAAGAAAAGTTCAAGGGGACTGAGCTCAAGATACCACCTTCACCACCTTTGTAAAGAAATTAAAGGGCCACAGCCTTGCTGCCCAAGGACTAGAAAACAAATTCATGACACTAATGGGAGAAATATGGAATGAAGAAGGCATTAGAGATAAAATGATACAGATAAGGATTCAGGACTTCTACAGCAGAATTTTCAGATGAGAATTTCCTGAGTTTTATTTAAAAGTTTCCCTAGCTCTCTTGCCATGGAGGGCTGCAAGTGGAACGGAAATCGACAGAGAAAAAGAACAGAACTGGAGAGAATCTCCCTACCGGACTTGCCCTCTTGTGATATTTTTCCTCAGGAGAGAAACACATTTTTAAGCAAGTGAAGACACTCCTTAAGTGTTAAAGTTGGTGATGTACATAAGTAGTGTTTTAGGAAACCTCAGAATAACAGCTTAGTTCAGTAATTCCAACTTCGACTCCCCTGGGGTGATTTCTCTCATTCACTCCGCCAGCTCCACCCTCCCAGCCTTGCAAGATTCTCCAGAGGAAACAGCGCCTCTGTTGAGGGGTGCAGTACTTTCAACTGGTCTTCCCCGGGAACCTGAAATCTGGCTCCCAAAGTTCAGTTTTCCCTAAAAACTTCTGTCAGATCCTCTGTGCTGACCCTCCTAGACAGGACTGTGGTCTTCCCAACCTGCTCCCAGCAATCCCTTTACTTTAAGAGGTGGAGCCCTCCAATACATTTGGGCTCCCCCCAAATCTGACATTTAATGAGACCCAAGGTTCATCTCCCCGCTTCATTTCCCGGGTGCAGGATCTCCACAAACTCTAACAAGAGAGGGAAGGTCCCTGAGGAAGAACTGGACAGGAAAACAGGCTATACCTACTGACATACACACACATAGATCCCTCCTCAAACTTTTAAGTTGGGAAGATTTCCTGGAACCACGTCTGGTACAAAACCATGGAAATGCTCAAAACGAACAACAAATAGTTTTCTGAAGCTATAATTAAGACCTCAAAACGGTCGGATGGTTTAGCGGAGAGCTTACCAACCCTGAAGATGTACTTCTCAACTTTAGTTTAGGAACCTACCCTGGTATGCTGCATGCCATGGAAACGGGATAATGCCACCCAAGAAATCCCTTTCTCCAAAAACCCCTAAGAGCATCTGACTTCAACTTGAAAGCCACTGCCAGAGAGCAGTTTGAACTCACAGTTCTTTGTTGGATTCTGCAAAGCCTGCATTTGAGTCCTCTCACCCATGTCTTAACCTTCCTCTCCTTAGCTTGTGGGTGACTTGAAGACAAAGACTTTTCTGTAATTAGCCATACCTGGGCGGACGTTTGGCTCTTCAGATGGACCTCAGTTGTTCCATATGCTTTCCGGTATTTTCCATTATGCAAGGTAGCTTTCCAATCTAATATTTATGTCATACTTTACAGTCTACACAATGTTCTTCCAGACATATTCCCACTAGATCCTTAAAACTTCATTGTGAGACAGGCATGCGTAATCACTAGTTTACAGATTACGTGGCAGAGCACGGCTGTGTATGCGCTTACACCTAACTGCCTCACGGACAGAACTGCTTCCAAGTTCAAACTTTTCGCAGGCTGGCCAGTCTCTGGGGTAAGGCAGTTGGATGTATTCACGTCCTCGGAAAGTGTAAATAAAACCCGAAGTGTTCAAAATTATGACACGCCACTTGATGTGAATATAGAATATCATTTCAATGTGTTCCTGGGCTAGATAAAGACCTAAACTCTGTCTTGCCCAGCTAGGTGGTCGCGCTGGGAGTCCCGCGTCTTCTCCAGGCCTCTGTGGAGGAGAGAGATGGACCTCACAGTCTACACTGCACGGAGCAGATATCCTCCGATCCCTCCCAGTCCTAGTCTGTTTCACCCCCGCCCCTGCGGTGAAGTCAACGTAAGTCACGTGACCGAGGCCCAGCGGGAGCTCAGAGGAGCCCAGGGAGACACCCGCTGGGAAAACCGCGGCTCCGCTGCAAACCGGGCAGACGGGCGAGGCCTCAGCGGCCGTTGCCAGGCCCGGAACCGGTTGCCAAGGAGGCGCCGGCCTCTCAGCGCGCCGAGAGGTTCCCGGGCGCTCCGCGCTGGAGCGCCGCTCTGAAGGGGCCAATCCCGCGCCCGCGCGGACGACGCATGCGCGTCCCCGCCTCCGCCCCCGCCCGCCGGAAAAAACCGCGCGTGCGCCTAATTAACGCGGCTCAAGGGCTCCGGGGATTAGGCTGGGCTGTACACGCAGACTGTTGAGTTGGAAGAGGTTCGTGAGATCATCCTGTAGTCTAGACGACCGAAGCAGTGGTTGTGGGTGCTTGTTAGAATTCCAGATTCCTGGGCCGTACCCGCAGCGGCCTGGGTAAGACCCGAGAATCTCCATTCTTAGATTATGCCCAGATAATTCCGGCAGAGGTGGTCCTCATTGGCTGGACCCTCCCTCTTGTTTCAAGGGATGTAGGAATTGGAGCAGAGACGTGGAGAAGTGATCAGCCCAGGGTCGTCCAGAATTAAGTGACAGAGCCCGGTGGAGGACCCGGATTTGTGGACTTGCACCCAAGTGCCTTCCCTCTGCTGTGCCCTGCTTCCCCACCTGTCTCCTTTTCGGGGCACGGTTTAATCAGGACCAGACAGGCTGGCTGGCAGGCGGTTCATTCACGTCGGTCGGGCTAACTGAAGAATGAAAGTTCCTTTCTCAGACCGCCAAAAAGTCCCACCCAGCAAGTCCACATCAAAGCTCCACTGCCTGCTCCTTAGCTGAGCGATGCTGCCTCCATCCGCCTAGATTGGGGCAACCTGGAGAATGCACACCCCCCAGGGAGCAATGGCCAGTCTGGGGAGTATACACCCCCTCCCCATACACACTCCTGTGTGGATGTGATTAGTCTGCATGTGGTATCACAGGCTTCACGCAAGAATGTCAACCGCTCCTGTGTCTGCATGCGTGTGTGTGGAGTTTGGGGCGGGGGTATGAGTTTGGATTCTGGCTCGAGTTTAGGCACATTCAGTAACAGGCAGTGGCCCCAGTCCAGCTGGATCATATGTGCTGACAGCCACTTTCAGTGGCCTGGACGGGGAACTGGACACTCCCATGCATACCCTTACGAGAAGCAGCTGGAGAAGCATCAGGAATCAGCAGAGCTGAGATCCCCGAACATACTCACGCCTGTGACGCCTGTCGGAGTCAGCAAGGCCCCCCAGGACAAAGCCTGGGGGACGAAGCTGGCCCGTGTGGTGGAGAGGGGAGGGGGCTTGGGGCTGCAGCCCAATCTGCTTTCAGAATTCCCTGTCTCCCCTGGGGGGAGAGCAGCTAGCAAAAGTGTTCTGCCAGGCTTCTGCCCATCCATTGCAATGGGTCCTCTGTTGCTCCCAAATCTCTGCCCCTCTTTATCTGTCCTGTCCCAGCCTTGCTGTCTCAAAACCTCAAGGCCTCAGCTCTTTCCAAGAAAGCCAGGAACACAGCTGTGAGTCCCTTTCCCTCTGGGGGAGGTCCAGCTCTCCCTCCTGGCTCCAGATGTAAAGGAACAGCTGTGAGAGTGGCAGGAAGCCCACTTGGCAGCTAAGCAGGGCCTGGGGAGATGAGGAACAAAGCAAGGGTAGAGACAGGCAGACAGCAGGGCTGTATCAATTCTAGAGACTGGGGGATGGCAAAAGCATTTCATCCTGTGGCTCCGCGACCGGCTGACAGGCCTCGCCAAGCCCTCAGACGCCCCCCATGCCCTGCCCATCCCAATTCTGCTGCCTGGGCCACTGGCAGGACTTTCTGTAAACTCCATTTTATGATTCCCACTTAATCTGAGAAGGGAAACTTGGATTTCTTTGTGTGTCTCCACCCCTGTCCTCAAACACACACCTCCCAGAATGAGATTTTGGAAAAGAGGCTGGTGAGGGAGAGGAAGGGAGGTGGAAGAGGGTGCTGGCGCTCCACCCTGGCATCCTCCTGCCCCTCCCTACCTCTGGAAAGTAAAGCAGGATGCAGATGCCAGGCTCGGTGTCCAGCAGACAGGGCTGCTTGGAGCACCACTTGCTCCGCCTGCTACGCCAGGGTGACAAAGCACGACTTGGCACCCACCAGGCACTGTACTCAGTAAATAATTATTTCCTGAATGACCCTGGCCCACTCTGGGCCTCAGTGGGTCTTTAACGAGCCTGTCCACTGCCGGGAGAGGGACCCACTGCTGTGGCCCACTGCGCATCCGTGTCTTCTTTACTCTGAAAGGACACAGGGTATCACAGCTGCTTCTGTTTTAGGAAAAATAGTTTAATAAGTCTGAAACCCCTTTTAGGTCCTCTCCTCCACAGAAGCCCTGTGCCAGTGCTCTTCCCATGCCCGCTGGGAGGGAGCAGCCCTTCTCTGGAGGGCACCACCCGCTCCGGGCACCGCCCGCTCCAGACGCCTCGCCCTCCTGGGAGGCCTGCTCTGGGTCTAGGCCGTAGTGGGTCCATCACTTTTGTGTAAAAAGTGAGCAGAACACGGTAATATGCCCCCTTTTCTGGATGCCATGGGGCCAGCCCACAGCATGTTCCTACCCCTTAATTAAATAGCCCGTTAAATAATCTCCCGGCGCTGGCAGAGAGGGGATGCCACAGCAGCAAGCCCCGTGCCTGGCCGGGCTCCTGCTGCCTCAGGGCCGCCACCCTGACTCGATCTGGCCTCCACCGGAGCCGCCAGGGACACAGCCTCGTCTCAGACCTGGCCTCCTCCTACCCACACAGGGGAGGGTGAGTCCCAGCTGGGACCAGGCACCCCCCATAGCCATGGATGGGGGCACTCAGCAGGGTGAGCAGACGGATGGGTACAGCTCCTGCCCAGTCAGAAGTACGTGAGGTTCTTGACGGCTCCGATTTCCAGCATCCGCTTGATGGCCAGGGCCTCTTGGGAGACATTGTGGCCTGACCACTGTGGAGACAGCCAAGGAAGCCAACTGAGGAACTCCCAGGCAGCTACCTGGCCCTCCCCGTAGGCCCGCACCCCGGGAGCTCCATTCCCCACACCGGCTCTCGGAAGGAAGACAGAATACAGGGGACGCTGGCCTGGGAGTCCAGATGCCTTGCTTCCAGTTCTGACTCTCCGTGTGACCTCTCGGTGAGCTATCTCTGGGACCACCCTCACTCCCTCAGGGTCCCCAGTTCACCAGCAGGGACCACTTACCACCATGGACTTGAGTGTGATATACTCATAGTAGTGAATGGACTGCTTTTTGTGGTGGGCGTCTGGGTAGCCAAAGCCAGCGATATGCACCAGGTCACAGAGGTGGAGGGCCAGGGTGATGGCCAACAGCCCTGTGGTGGGCTTCTGAGGGACAAAGCGTGGGGAAGATATTAGAGGGAGCCTGCTCCTTTCAGCACCTCTAGGCCAGCGTTCTGCAACAGAACCTTCTAGTATCATGGAAACGTTCTGCATCTGTGCTGTCCCGTATGGCAGCCACGAGCCATACGGGGCTCATGCAGCTAAGGAACTGAACTTTTTATTTTATTCAATTTTAATGAAAATTTAAATTTAAATAGCCACATGTGGGGAATTCCCTGGTGGTCCAGGGGTCAGGACTCCGTGCTCTCACTGCCGACGGCTCGGGTATGATCCCTGGTCGATGAACGAAGATCCTGCAAGCCGTGCCTTGCAGCCACAAAAAACAAAAAAAAAGCCACACGTGGCTCGTGGCTACCATACCGCATACTACAGCTCAACACGTCCGGGGAGGGTTTGGGCCTTTGGGGATGATGGTGGCCATCAAGATGACAAAAATGATAGTAATAATAACATGTACGATTTTCGGAGCACCTGCTGTGTGCCAGGCACTATGCTAAGCATTTCGCCCCATATGCCACCTCATCCAGTCCTCACAAAAACACTTTGAGGTACATAGTATTATTAGCCCCATTTTCCAGATGGGGAACTGAGGCTTACAACCGTTAAACAAGTCACTCAAGGAGTGGAAAGGTTCTGCTCTCCGTCTTGGAGAAACTCACCTCTCCTGGAAGCCCCGAGGCTCTCACATTTCCGGGCTGTGTGCCCTTCATGAGGGTGGGCTCTCCCTCCTATAAAGTGGGGACAGCAGTACCTCCCGCACCCCCTACCGTATGGGCTGCTGTGAGGACCTCACTTTCTCCACCCCTGAGCCATCCACGGGGATGGGCCACCTGATATTCTAACCTCACAAACCGCCTTCCTCAGCAGGGATGACCTGCCTTCCACTCCCCAGACCTTGTCAGATCCCCTAAGGCCAGGTGTTCCCCAGCTTCCCTTTCTGAGCTCTCCTATCTTTTCATGTCACTACCTGCCCCAGCCTTCCATTTCAGCCCTGTTGCTTTTACCGCCAACTGTGTTATCTCATCCGGTTCAGACCTCTGCCAAACCACACATGCGTCACCTTCTAGCAAACTCTTCTCTTCCCGTTTATTCCTGTAACTGTTAAACATATTACCGTCCACCTAGTTGTGCTGGAAACTGTCACAAATCTCTCAATTTCACCTTAAAAGAAATGCTGTAGCAGAAGAATTCTAAGATGAAGCCCAATGACCCCTTGCCCTTGAGAGTGTGTGTAACCTATGAATAGGATGAGATATATTACATTGTATTATATTGCTTAATGTGGCACGGTAGACTGTAAAATAGATAGTCCTGGTGGGCTTGACCTAATCTCATGAGCTTTTATATCTGGGTCTAGAGATCAGCAGTGGAGGAAGTGCGAGGTGTGAAGCACAAGAGGGTTTATCATGCATTGCTGGCCTGAAGATGGAGGGGACCAGACAGCAAGGTATGCAGGCAGCTCTTACATGCTGAGGGTACCACCCCTAGGCTGAAAACCAGCCAGGAAATGGGGACCTCGGTCCTGCAACCACAAGGAACCAAATTCTTCCAACAACAAGAATGAACTTGGAAGCAAATTTCACCCCCCGAGCCTCCAGAAAAGAACGCAGCCCAGCTGCCAACTTGATTTCAGCCTTGTAGACCCTGCGCAGAGAACCCAGCCGTGCTGTACTGGACATCTGACCTCCACAACTATAAGCCAATACATGGGTGTGTTTTAAGCCTCTAAACTGTGGTTATCTGTGAGGCAGGAAACAGGAAACTCAAGTTCATCCCTTCCTCTCCCTCTTCCTCCTGCCAGGAGCTGGGTTCTGGTCCTAATCTCTGGCTTCCCTCTCTAGCCTTCACCCTCTGCCACCAGGGCCAGAAAACTCCTCTTTGCTGCCCCCCACCCAACTCCATGTGCACTAGAACTCAGTGCCAGGGGCGTTGTTTGGTCTTGCCAAATGAAATCCCTTTCCCCAATTCTCTGCTTGATGGGCCCCACGACCCCTTAGGGCCCAGCTCCAGTACCACCTCTTCCAGTGGCACCACCTCCAGACAGCCCCAAGCAGAGTTCCGCCCCTCCTCTGAGACCCCGCAGCACTCGGAACAACCCTCGATCGGAGCGCTTTGCCATTCCGGGCTGCATCCTGCATGTCTATTCCGCTAGACCGAGTTTCCTTAGGGCAGAGGGCACGTCTTATTCCCCGTGCGTGCAAACTTGGGGCCTGGCGCTGAGCAGTCGCAAAAGCAGGCATTCAACCTAGGAAGCTGAATCGTAGGAGATATTCAATAAAGAATAGCATCATGGGGAGCTCCCTGGTGGCCAAGTGGTTAGGATTCCGGTCTTTCACTGCCGTGGCCCAGGTTCGATCCCTGCCTGGTTAGGGAACTGAGATCCCGCGAGCCATGCAGTGCGGCCGAAAACAAGAAAAGAAAGAATAAAATCGTTTATTCAAAACTTGGCAACCGTTTATCGAGCATTCACGGTGTGCCAACCTCTGTGATAAGCACGTCACGTAATTATCTTTTTAAATTCTAGAATGGCTTTAAAAGGTCAGTAGTCCTATTTTCCCCACCCCACAGATAAGAAAACCAAGGCTCTGAGTGGCTGACTGGCCCAAGGCCATACAGCAGGTAGCACCATGAGTCCTGTCTATGTCTGATCATTACTTCTTTTTTTTTTTTTTTTGGTGGTACGCGGGCCTCTCACTGTTGTGGCCTCTCCCGTCACGGAGCGCAGGCTCCGGACGCGCAGGCTCAGCGGCCATGGCTCACGGGCCCAGCTGCTCCGCGGCATGTGGGATCCTCCCGGACCGGGGCACGAACCCGCGTCCCCTGCATCGGCAGGCGGATGCTCAACCACTGCGCCACCAGGGAAGCCCTGATCATTACTTCTGTCTCCTACCTCACACAGCCTCTCTGAGGGCTCAAAGATACGGTGGAAGTACCTGCTTGGGAAGCTACCCAGTGTGCCAAAACCCGCCAGCAGAAGACCACTAGGGAGGGCTGTGCGAGCCGAAACCAAAACCAGAACTTGCAAACTGCACCCTGACTTCCCAAACCGTCACACTTACCAAACCATGATATGCAGGACCAACTGCATTCTCACATTCTTTTAACTCCTTTAGACCAATATGCGCCAAGACTGGACCACAGATGAAGTGATCAAATAGTAACCACAGGGCTCAGCCTGGGCTCCATATCCTAAACATAAGATTACTGACTGTTGGGACTGCCCTGGCGGCCATGGCTCACGGGCCCAGCCGCTCTGCGGCATGTGGGATCTTCCCGGACCGGGGCATGAATCCGCGTCCCCTGCATCAGCAGACGGACTCTCAACCACTGCGCCACCAGGGAAACCCAGGACTCCACGCTTTTACTGCCGGGGGTGCGTGTTCAATCCCTGGTCGGGGAACTAAAATTCCACAAGCCGTGCGGCCCGCGGCCCAAAAAAAAAAAAAAAAAAAAAGACTACTGACTGTCCCAGCAAATCCCCAGTGTACAGATTCTGATCAGCGCCTGCCAAAGGCATCCTCTTCTTCTAGCACCCAAGCCCTAAACATACCCTTCCCTGACTCCCCATTTTGGAGATGCCCCAGAGCATCTCAAGAGTGTGTGCCCTCCCTTGCTGTAAAAGCCAGAATACCTGCCTCTGATCACAGGTGTGCGCCTGGGGGCCGTGTGCTGCCGTCTCTGCTATTGTTTTCCCCTTGCCTGGGGTCCTCCCTGGCCTTCTGGAGCCTCTAGGAAGTCCCTCCTACTTCCCACAGAGAACCCCAGCCCTCTGGCTCCCCGTCCGTCTGCAGCCCGTCGTCACCTGCTTAATCTTGTACGGCTGCTGTATCGGCAGGCTCAGCAGTTTGTCAGCTGCAATCTCCATGAAGAAGGGGTTGAGAATCCGAATCTGTTTGGGGTTGACGTCCCAGATGAGGGGAGGCTGTTTCCAGAAGCCCTTTCGCACCTAGGCGGGTGGGGGTGGGAGGGAGAGAGCCAGTGGGTTGAAACGGGGAGGGGGAGGGGCTTCTCCAGGGGACGGGTCCCCTGTGTTGACGGCACAGGCCCTCGGGAGCGCGGGGTGACGGGAGGGACGTGGAGGCCTACACCAGAGGTGGGAGAGGAGACCAGAAGAGAGGAGGAGGGAGAGAGGGGAGCGGCGCACCCCCCAGGGGAGGCCAGGTGCCATGGTGTGTAGAGTATGGGCTCCAACCATTGTCCGCTTCCAAGTATAGCCATGCAGGTAGAAGGGGCCAGCTGAACACGTGGCAAAAAATGGACAGTCGGACAGTTCAGCTGTCAACTGGATGGCAAAGAGACAGAGCGGACTTTCTGGAGTCCACCTAGAAGGACAGAGATCTCGACTGTTCTAACTGCCTCCACCTGGAGATGACTACCAACTGGTCCCTCTGCTGCCAAGCTTCTCACCGGCAAACATATTTTGGCAGTTCTTCTGTCCCAAGCAGCCTCGAGCTTAGGGTGCCCTTCGCTGCTGCTGTCTGACCCCTGCAGTAGAACACTGAGTTCACACCTTCCCCTTACTGGCTCCTGAGGACCGTGGGGCACACGTGATGGAGCGGCAGGGCCTGACCCGGGCGGCGTCCCCATCCCCAGGCTGCGACCTCACCCCTGCCAGTCTCTCCGCTTACGCGCTTCTTATCACTCAGGATGCTCTCAATCCAGTGGAAGTCCATGGCCTTGAAAGCTACCATGACAAGGAGCGTGTCAGGGTTGTCCTCCACTTTGGGATTGAAGTGGGCGGATTCAGGGTAGAAGAGACGCATGGTGGTCTTGGAGCCCACATCATTCTCGTAGCCAGCCACCGGTGCGCTGTTTAACCTGGGAGGCAGGGAGGAGGATGCCCGTCACCTAGAATCCCACTGGGTCTGTTTACCGTCGCCTCCAAACAGAAGAGGGAAGGGCGCTCATACAGACCTGATGACCACGTCGTACTTGTTGATGGCCTCTCCCAGCGAGCTGTTGCGCAGCCGATGCCCGTTCCCCACCACCACGCAGCGGCGGCACTTGAGGCTGCCCCGGGAACAGGGTGGTAAGACCCAGAAGGAGCCCCTGCTCCTGCCCCGGTCTGCCCAGGCCCCCTCAGCCCCTCAGCCCCTGGCCCCCACGGACCAGGCCTCTCCAAGGAGTCCTGCTTCTGGTCATGCCGAGCCTGCAGCCCTGGGCTTTCAAGGGGGAGGAAACTGAACAGAGCACGGAAGAGAGAGAGGAGGAGGGAAGGTGCCTGGGGAGTACCAAGAAGAAACCCCATTTCGGAGCCCCCGACTGCTGCCCAGGCCTGCCTGTTACCATGGCAATACCCTCAGCAGCCTCTGCCCACTCCAGCAGCCTGGTACCCAGGCTCAGCCGCCGTGGGGACTGGCGTGCCCGCCTCCCCTGGAGACAGGCAGGCTCACTGGGAGGTGCCAGACCATGACGGTTTCACACTGGGGCAGGAGGGAGGGTCTCCTCACCTCTGGATGCTCTCTGGAAGGGAGTAGCTGGTGACGGCCAGCACCCGGAGCAGTAGGTCTTCTACAAAAGAACCGCAACGAAGGGGCTGATCTCCAAAGGCTGTCAACCCTCCCTGCCCCGCCCCCAGGATCTAGGCCTGGCTGAGAACCTGGGCGCTGGGACCACGGACAGCAGGAAACGGGAAGCTGTGCGGCCAAGGTGAGGCCACCGTGCCCACCTGACCAGGCGGATACTTACCACTCCCCTTGGTCCCGTAGGGCAGCTCGTAGGCAGATGGCGTCTTGACCCAGAAATAATCCTTAAGCTGCAGAAAGACGGGCTGTTCTCGGGAGTAGCTGTGCCGAGGTGAAGGCAGGGTGGGGATGAGAAAGAGATTCATCTTCATGCCAGAAACTGGGTCAGACCCCTGACTCACATTACGTATACACACCGAGGCCTCTCCCTCCCTCACAGGCTGACCCTGGCCCACGTCCACCAGCACGGTTCCCTCCATCTAGCCGGCACCCAGGCCCGCCCCGCATCCTCACATACTTGCCAAAGAGCTTGGAGGCCATCCTCTCCGCCTCACCCTGGAGGCATGGCTCCTTCTTCCCTGGGATGGGAAAATAAAAGCTGGAGACAGAAAAGGAGAGAGGCAGGCGCTCCAGTCAGACCTCCCGGGCCCGGGGGCCAGCTTTCCAGGCAGCCTCCACCTCCTCCCAGGGCACGCCGGCCCCAAGGCCCCGGAGAGCAACTCTCCGGCTGCACCGGTGTCAGCCCAAGTCCCACTTTGAAACCAAATCATTGCAAAGCCAGTTCTTTGTTCTCCTGAACTCCCTGGGTGAGGACCCCGGGGAGTCATCCCAGGTCCTACCCCCCAAAACCCACCAACTCCCCTCACAGAGGATCCTGGGCTAGTAGTGTATGGGAGAGGTCATGCCCTGGCTCTCTGAACCCTCCTGTCCCCCCACTAGGTCCCCACCTCATGACGCTCCATCCCTGAGCCCGGTTCCCAAGAAGAACCCACGGAAGGACATGAAAGGTGGACTCACAGCTCAATGTACCTGTCTTCTCGGGAGATGGAGTACCATACCATGACGACCAGGACCAGAGCCAGCGTGGCCAGGAGTTTCCAGCCTGCAGGGCGAACGCACGGAAGAGCTGGAAGCAGAAACAGGGAGGCACAGCCCCAGGCCCCCTTCTCAGCTGCCTCAGCTGGGGCCCCTGCAAGGCCGGCTCACAGCAGGCCCTCGCCTGGCCCTAGTTCTCTGGCTCAGGGCTTGGACCCAAGTGTCTCTGCCGTCCTTCAGGATGAAGACAGGGGCCCCTGGCTCCGTGTCGGTCCCTCCCCAACCCCTTGCTTCTGGGGAGCCCACCCCGCAGGGTGGGGAGCTCCTGGGGAATACTCACGGGACTTGCTGATCATGTTTCTCAGGTGCCAGGGTTCCTGGGGAGAGCTGTCATCCCGGCTGCCTCGGGCCACCTAGGAGGCAGGAGTCACAGGTGTCTGGTCAGCACCACGAACACTGTCGCCTAGACACTGGAGCAGGGCACACCCACAGCCTGCCTCTTCCCGCCTCCAGAAAGCACCAAGCTGCTTCCAGGGCGGCCATCCAGGGAGTGGCCCTCCTCACCCTGGGCATCTCCCTAACCCCTCAAAGGCAGCATCAGCGGTCCAGGCGGGGCCTACGCCCCAGAGAGGGAAACCAAGTCCCACCCTTCACGAATTCCGTCCCAGGCCAGACCAGCCTACCACAGCCTCCCCGGCATGGTTCCCCCCACTGTGTCCTATCCCTCACTTGGACCTCGGAAGGGTCAGCTCCAGGAAACAGATGTACCTCCACCCATTTTCTACATGAAAGTTAAGCTAACTGTACAAGGGCGTGATTCACATTGTACACAACTGAAGTTTATCTTTTCTCCACATCCAAGGCATTCCCTTGGTTCTGGCCACCGTCCACGCCTCTATCATCAATCTCTCACCATTCCACCTGAACAGATCTGCTCGGGCCAGGCCCTGGGGTGACTGTGGGACCATCAGATGGTCCACAAGTTCTCTTGCAGCCCTTCTAGCCTCTGGCTGAGTCCAAACAGAGTCCAAGCCCTCACCACCAGGTCCATGGGGGAAACTCAACGGAGGCAGGCTGTTTGAACAGGAGCGCGGAGAGTGAGAGGGGTCTGGCTGGTCAGAGGAGAGAAAGGAGACCCTTTCAGGTAAGGGCAGAGGCTGGCAAGGTAAGGACAGGGCTGTGGGAGGGGTGAGTTGCTACATGCACGTCAACAGCGAGGCCCCTCCAGTCGCAAAGCCAGCCAAGGACCGTGTTTCTGAGTCACCGGGAAGAAATCTCTGCAGCTTTCACAGCCACACAGAGAGGCACGGGATGCGCGCAGAGCGCCAGCTTCTTCTCTCCATGACATCCTCCCCAAGGATCTGGGTTGTAGGAATCAGATGGGCCACATACTAAACACAGATTCCAGGGCCCTTTCCGGGGATAGGTTCAGCCAGCTGGGGTGGGACCTGGGATGGGCATCTTCACAAGCTGCCCACGTGGTTCTTTTGAAGGATCAGGAAAGGGAGGGAAGCCCTAGTGTTTGTGCTCTTTTGGGGAGAAATGAAAAATCTCAAATTATTTCTCAATGGTGGGGGACCGCATCTGGACGAGGTCTGGTTTTGGTTAGAAATCATAAATCGATTATCCTCCGTAACACTGTCCTGTTATGGAATCGATGCTCTGCTCCCAGGGGTACTCCCCAGGCTCCACCCTGAGTCCGCAAATACCCAAGAATGAGAGTGTTGAGGGAAAGAGAAAGCCGGGTGGGGGAAAGGGATAGGGGTGGGGACCAGAGCCAGATGTTTTCAGCAGGGTCAGGAGGGCCCATCTCTGAATCCCAGTGGGGATGGGGGCTGGTCCTGTCCAGTAAAGAAGAGCTCTAGAGTTGTAATCAGCAGACCCCAGTGAAAGTCAAGACCTACTGCTTTTCCGAGGGTGGCCTGCCTCCCCGACCTACCCACAACTGCCAAGTCATGCCCTACCACGTTATCCCCTTCACACGCTTCTCCCGATCTGTAATTCGTTTAGTTACTTGCTCTCTGTCTGTCTCCCCCACTGCACATAAGCCCTGTGAGGGTAGGAATCGGGTCTGTCTTATTCCCAGCTTGAGCCCCAGCATGTAGCACACTGCCTGACACACAGCCAGCGCTCAGCAAGTATTGAATGAATAACGTGTTGGGTTATCTTGGGGGAGTCACTTTTCCCTCTCTGACCCTCAGTTACTTCAGCTGTAAAACTGGGAATTTGGCCTAAGAAATGCTTGTGACTCAAATATATTTATCAGATCTGCAGCCTGAGCCTCACCAGGGACCTTATTAGAAATGTATAATCCCGGACCCCTCCAGAGGCACAAATCAGAAACTGCGTTTGCGTAAGATCCCCTGATGACTCACATGCACATTCGAGCTTGAGATGCGCTTATCAAGATGGATGTCCTTGACCTTGGCGGAACGGGAGGACTGCAGTATCTGGGTCCCATAACTGGAAATTCTGACTTAAGTGGTCTGGCCTGGCACTGGAATGTATTCAAGCACCCAGGGGCAATTCTAACCCAGCCAAGGTTGAGTACCACTGGTCCGGATAATGGCGAAAGCACGGTTCTCAATCTTTGATGTGTACGTTCTGATTCAGTGGGTGTCGTGGGTCCAACATTCTAACCGGCTCCCAGGTGGTGCTCTGCTGCTAGGCTGGGACCGCACGGAGAGCTGCAAAGCTCTAAACAAGATCCTTCAGGCTCTCACATTCTTTACATTATGAACTGCAGCCTCTCCCACCCTCCGTGCTCTCAGTCCTTTCTGATCAGGATTCAGTCCAGCGTACTCCATCTCCCTGTAACAGCAGGTCACAGCACTCGGGGCACAAGGCAATCACCTGAGAAGCTGAGGCATTTACTGACATCTAGACCCCACTTTCCAAGTCTTATTTAATTGGTTGGGCATGGGGCCCAGGCATTGGCCAGTAAAAAACCAACCAAACAAAAAAAGCTCACCTTTCTGGTGATTCTAACATGCAGCCAAAATGGAGAACGCTACAGAGAGTGTGTTGTGCAGTAACTGAAGGTCAAGGACTCAGCTGTCCTCAGTGAAGGAGAACTTTGGTGGTCGGAGGTGATGGGTCCTGAACAAGAAAACTACTCTTTTTTGACCTCTTCCCCAGTAACGTTCTGCACTTTCCTCCTAAACTGTGCTGGTCTTATGCTAAGCAGACTGGCTAGTCCTGGGGTCTGCTCCGAGAGACCCCCAGGGATGTCATCCACCTACCCACCCCCTCCCCTTGCTGGCCAAGCCAAGAGGATGGCTCAGCCCCCAGGATTCCAGGGGCGCGGGCTTCTTGGGCTGCCTGCTGCCTCTGGACAACAGGGAGCCTTCTCCCAGCAGCCGTCCCCACCCCAGGGACAAAAGGACAGAAGAAAAGTCACAGCAGGGTACCTGGGCAGGAGAACAGAAATCTCGTCCACTCATGTCCAAGGTGCAGCAACCTCTGCCTGCCACCAGCTGCCCAGGAGACTGGCTCACCCGACCCGCTAGGTAAAGCTGACCCCAAGGCGGGAAGGCTGTGTGCCCTCCCGGTGCTCTGCTAAGAACCACAGCGTCCCCCGCTGCAGCGAGGCTGCTGAGCCCTGCCACGGAGTCGCCAAAGGGCAAAACTGGAGGACGCGGTGAAGAACAGAAGCCTCCTGCTGCCTGGCGCTCAAAGCCTCACACAGCAAGTACTCAGTGGGTACCCGCTGTACCAAGATGAACAGAACTGGACGTCACCCATGGACATGGCATGACGCCAGGCCCCTCCAAGCCCTTGGGCCCATCAGAGGGCTGTGGCTTAATGTTCCTGAGAAGGGGGATGGGAAAACCAGTGGGGCAGAAGCCGTAATCCGTGTCACTGTCCCTCAGTCCTGTGGGGAAAACCCGGAGCTGCCTGCCTGCCACCTCTAGACTCACCTGCCACTCCTGGCCCACCCGGATACTGGGTTGGGTCCCCGCCCACCTTTCCAGCATTGCTCCCAACCAGTGATCCCCCTCGGCCTTGCTGCTTCCACCTCTCCCCCCTCCTCTGCTTCCTTTGACTCAGAAATATAGTCAAGTCTCCCTGTGCCTAAAACAAAACACCCCCCCTCTCTGCTTCTGTCTCCTCCTCAAGCTACCTCTGCCTCTCCATCTCGAGCTCCAGTGGTCAGACTCCTTAATCTGTGCTACATGCTCGCTTCCCACTCAACCCTCTGCCCTACTCCACCCCTGAGCCTTGTCTGAGCTGAAATCGCTCTTGCCAAAGCCTTCAGTGGCCTCCTAACGGTCAAACCTGAAAAAGATCTATTCTCGCTCTTCCCCGTACTCTGAAGCCTTTGCTACGAACAGGCCGATGCTTCCAGGTCAAGACTCTCTCCAGGTTTCCTCCAAACTGGCTCCACCTCCTTTAAGTGCTGGCATTCTCCAGGGAGCTGCCCTTGAACCTCTGCTCTTCCTCTACTTGTTTACACAGGCCAGGTTCATTCATTTTCAGAGGCTTAACTACTACTCAGACCCTGATGATTCAAGCTCTTTTTCAGCTCTGTAATTTCTCTCCCAGATCCTGTCCTAATATTTCTAATTTTCTATGGCTCATCCTCCCTGGAGGATCTTAAACTAGTCACCCGTAACACGTCCACAACTGGACCCGTGTCTCCCCGTTCCCCCCCACCCCACATTCTCATCAGCTCATCCGCCCAACATCTCCTTCGCCTTCGCACCATCCCTACGAAACGCTACCCATTCTACCCCCAGTTCCTCATTCCAGCAAATGTTTGCTGAACTCCCACTAAACGCTCGCCATTATAGGAGGCACTGGGATGTGAAGCTTGATAAAGTTCAGCGCAGCGTGAGGGCCACATAGTCTAGAGCCTCAGAAGTACTTCGGAAAGCAGGCTGCATCTCCTCTTCTTGAGCCACAGGTTGATTCCAGATCTCACCCCAATTTATCTGCTTCCTAACTGGTCTCTTCACCACAAGTCTTTCCTCACTCAAGCCTCTTCCTCAGAACTTCCAACACGGTATCTTTCTCAGAAATGGTTTGGATCAAACCACCCTCCTGCTCCAATCACACCCCATTCCTTCAATGAAAAACCAAAGCTTTTTAGAGGCAACCAGGGCACTTCAGTCCCAGGCCCCAAGGCCTGCGTGTGCATCTCGGAGCTCCTGCCACGTGCGCTGCAGGTGCCGTCTTCTTCCACAACCCCACCTCTGCACGGGCTTTCCTCCAGCAGGAAGACCCAACGCAGCCCCCGTTAGCCTCAACAATCTCACTCCTTCTGCAGCACCGGCCCCTCCTCTACGAAGTGTTTTCTGACATTTCTAAGCAATGTTTTTCTTTCCACAAAAAATTGTTTATATCTTGATTTTAGCACCTAATAGGTAGTAAACCTTTTGTATTATATAATTACTATTTTCATGGCTTGCCCACTATCCTCTGACCTCTGAAATCGGAGGCTTGATTATACCAAGAGTCTACCAGAGCACCTAGAGAAGATGCTTTATCACATAATATAATTTTATATCACATTATTATGTGTTTTCGTATCTTGCCCATGAGACTATGACCTCTGTGGTCCAGGCCTGCATTATATCTTCAGACTCTATTACAGTGCCTAGGACGTAGCAGATGTTTTATAAAAATCTGACACACGAGTAATAAGATGAGACTAAAAATGTATGGCATCCCTTACTGATCCTGACATGTACTGTGCACTTACTGTGTGCAACACCAGGGGGGTGCCAACCTCATTGCCATTGCTTTGGGGACCAGGTGAGTCATCACTGTGGAGGCTATCCTGTGCACCACTGGGTGGTTACCAGCACCGTGACCGCTGCCCACTAGAGGCCAGTATGACCCCCACTCTCCAGTTCTGACAACCAAATGTCGCCAGACATTACCACGTATCGAGAACTGCTCTGCCAGGTACTCTTAAGGGCTTTCCGAGTATGATCTCAACCCTATGAGTTAAACACTATTATTACCTCCATTGTGGAGACAGGGAAGCGAGGTGCAAAAAGAGTCAGCAGCTTGCCCAGGGTCGCCGAGCCGGTGAGGAGCTTAGCTCCAGAGGCGCATTCCTAACTCCTGCCCTCCGCCGCCCCTAAACCATCCTGTGAAGACGCCAAGATCCTCAGAGGGCCCACCTGCAGCCCTCTGGAGCAACAGGAGGAAGCTGCCCTCCGTCACATCAAAGTCCTTCAGAGGCTCCTGACAGCTGAGAGGAGCCTCCTGCGCTCCTTCCCAGGCGAGTCGCCTGGCCCCCTGGAAGCCCTCCAGCGTGTCTTCAAAGCCTGCAGCTGTATTCATGGGATCACCAATGCCCTCCATCTGGACACCAGACTTCCACAAGTGCTGGCAAAGACCGCGTTCACTTTCTCACGGCCATGCCGCTTCACTGGCAGGGAACCAACACCCCTCAGCTGGTAAGCCAGGTCTCCTGCGCCCTGATCTCGTGTGGCCTCCCTCTGGAACCAAAGAGCAGGACTGCGCTACTACAGCTGCTTGCAAACGTCTCATCTCGGGAGTCGCCTGCCATGTTTCCAGCCTGTTGAGGTGTGTGAGTCTCGACAGCGCCAGCTAACCCACAGCGATTCCTCTCAGCTTAGAGTCCTCTGCCGTTATTCCTGGGGGCCTTGAGCTGGACGCTGAACTTGATGTAACTAACACAACTGCGAGGCGAGGCGAGGTGAGGACACAGGCCACTGGAGTCGCACTGTGTTGTGATCAGCCACTCTTGGGTGCCGTCAACTAACCACGATTCTCCAGAATGGGTCACCTGTATCACCCCTCCTCAGCTCAGAAACCCTCCACGGCACCCATCCACTCAGAAAGAAAGGCCAAGCCCTTGCTCTGACCTGTAAGAACGCACGTGATCTCCCCACCAGCACTTCTCTGCTCTCCTTCACCATTTCCCTCATTTAGTCTGCTCTCCTCAGACGGGCCTCATTGTTCGTGACTGGGCTAGGCCCACTCCCTCCTCTCCGGCTGTTCCTTCAGCCTGGAATGCTTTCCCCCTAGACACAGGCTAGGTATCTACCCACTCAGCTCTCCACTCATCTTCTCCACCTCTGGTCAAAAATCCCCCCTACACCTCACATTTCAGATCCCTCTCCCTGGCTTGCGAAAAACTTTGGCTGTCGTTTTGTTCGATGCTGTATCACCGATGTCTAGAACAGTGACTGGTACACAGCAGGCTCTCGACACAAGTTTGTTGAATTAACTTACTCATCGGGAACTACACCGCCACAGAGCAGGCAGAGCAAGAGGGGAAGAGGCGGTAGCAATAGGTCAGATACCCACTCCAGCCCCTCTGGCCTGGCCGCTGGCTAGACACAGCCTGAACAGCACAGTGTGATCCGCAGCCCCAGTAGGGAGGGAGCTGGTCTTGGCCCGGGGCTCTTGTGAAGCGGCAGAGGGCAGAGTAACTGACCAACTGCCTCAAGGCCCACCAGTGGGCAGATGGGGCACCTCTCCAGCCATCTAAGCTTGGAGGAAAGGGGCTGCAGAGGCTTCCACCTGCAGGGCAGGAAGGCTCTCTGCTCCCCACCTTGGGGGTCCACAGGATACCCTCCACCCCCAGCAGGCGTCTCCAACAGCCCAGGCCTGCAGCCTCCTGCAGAGAAACACTGTATTCTCCACTTCAGCAGCTACCAGTCACAAGACACCACAAAGAACCACGTGAAGATCATACTTCTGGAGTTGGCCAGGGTGGGGCTCGAGCTTTGAATTCCACTCGCTGGGTAAAAGAGCTTAAGTGTAGTGACGGCGTGGGGAGTCAACAGTACAGGTTCATGCCCACAATAAATTAAGAAAAACTCCGGTGTGGCCGTCGACCTGCGCCAGGCTCCCGGGCACGATTCCCTCCTCCTATCTCCCAGCCAGGGGCCAGTGAATCTAGCCCCAAGAAGCCAAAGCTGAAGGCCCTACAGGAACTGGGGCTTGAAACCACCAGTACGGCCAGTCCCCTCCCTCCCTCCGGCCTCCAGATGCCCCTTCTGAAGATGGTGGACTGCACCTGCCCCGCCGCGCCCCAGCAGGTGAGGTGGCCGCAGCCTCACGTGGCCGTGGAGGACTTGCATTGCGGCTAGTCAGCGCTGAGGAACGCTGTCTGCGGGGCCCATGCTCGGGATTCCAAAGACTCACTACAAAACAAAGTAAGTAAACTATCCCCTTAAAAATTACTTACATTGAGGCGGCAGCCATCATTGAAAAAACACTTTTTCAGGCTGTTTTGTGACCAGAAAGCACAGCACTAAGGACTGAACCGTACATGGAGCAGAACTGGGTGGCCACTGAACTGAAGAGGTCCCGGGTGACCCCCGAGGCCTCACCACACTTCCTAAACACACCCTCCCCTCCCCAAAGATAAGAATCTCAGCTCACATGCCCCCATCTGCACCCCAACCCCGTTTGAGGATGGAGGACGAGGCAAGGTTAGTGCCAGGAGTTTCACATCTGAGTCCTTGTCAGGGGGGTCGATTACAGTATAAATGTTGGGGGGATCTGGAATCATTGTTGGGACCCAAGCACAGGCTGCTCTCCCCAGCCACCCCTCAAGGATCCTGGCACTCACGCTTCCATGCTGCCTCTTGGCACCGGGTCCCAGATTACCCAACCACTCCCTCAGTCTGTCCCACCCGGTCGCCCTGTTTCATTTCCTCTGTAGCAGGAACACCACAGTGTCTCCCGTACTCACAAGATCATAGGACCCAAGAAAGCAGGGACTTCTTGTGGCCCACAGTGTCTCCAGCACCAAATGAAACACCTGATGTGTGGTAGGTAACTGACGAATATTGAAATGAACAGATGTCTAAATGAATGAGCAAATTAGCAGAACAAGTGTGAACAGAAGGTTTCGCCAAGTTAAAAATTTCCACACCCTTACTTTGCCACGACCTGGTCAAACAAGGGGCCAGGGGCTTGTCAGACGTCAGCCCAGGACCTGGCAGACCCAACCGGTGCCACATTTGTTGCCAAAGGCACATTGCTATGCTCACAAACACACCCTTATACCAGAAGGTGTTGTTTCTACAGAACTGGCGAGGGTTAACCTTTGACTTCCTTTAATCACTACCAGCTCCAAGGTTGCTGGACAACACTGCGAGCTGATGTCAGTATACTCTGTGGAGTCCCAGGAGAGCTAGGCCTGGAGACACCCTATTACCCAGGAAACCTCCTTTCCTCCTTACTCGCTCAAGAGGGCCAGCCTGGGCTAAAACCCCAGCCAGCAAGCCCCAGACCTCCAAGTACCCTTGGTCTCCTGGAAGCAGAGGAAAGGGGTTTGGACGCAGACCTGAGGTCCAACCCAGCCTCTGTGATCACGGGCCGGCTGTCCCTGGACAAGGTCCTGTATCTCTTGGGCCTCAGATTTCCCATCTGTAAAATGGGAGTAGCAAGAACAAGTTTTGGGAGGTGTGGGAGCCTCAAAACATATCCCAGGATTGAAAGCCCGCAGCCTTAGCACCGGCTGAGCCCAGAGCAAGCACTGGGCCCCTGGAAGCTGAAGGTGACTCCTGGTCTGGGCCTCCCCCCAGTGCGTGGCAGCTCCTCTCCACTCCAGGTCTGCCCCAGGCCAGCACGGGGAGCAGTCCAGAGCTCCCACCTGACACCACAACCACGACTGCACTCACCTCTCCTCCCAGCCGCTGGGTCCACTGCACTCATGGCACGCACGCAGCTGCCCAGGCAGACGGGGGACTGCCACCCAGACTCTGCCGGCACTGAACGTGGATCCCACGTACTAGCCAGGTTCAGGGTTGCCTCGCTGGGGTGGGGAGGATCATGGGATGGAGGAGAGAGATGAGGCTTTGTTGGAGAAGCCACTCTCCCTTTCCGGGTACAGCACCTCCTAGAGAAGGTGCCCAGACCCCTGATCAGAGCCCTCTCCTGAGCGGTGCCCCCTTTGCAGAACAGCTGCTCACAAAGCTCTTCGGCCACAGGCAGAGGCAGTGGTACAGTGGTGCAGAGTTCCAGACTTGGACAAGTCAGAGAAGGCATATCATCAACAAATACCTGGATGGAGCAGTAATCCTTCCAACCAATTAAGAAAAAGACCAAGGAACCAAAGAGAATATAGCAAAGGACAGGAAAAGCAATTCGCAGCTCAAACCCACACACCTAACAAACGTGGAAAGATGTTCAGCCTCATTCAGTGACCAGGGAATGCAGGTTAAAACCGAATATCACTTCTTGCACATTTCGCTGGCAGGCGTTCATTGACATAAAGGCTTAGCGTTCACTGACATAAAGGCTTTGTTCATTGACAAAAAGTACTTCATAGTATCTAGTAAGGCTGAAGGCGTGCATACGCTATGAGCCAGCAATTCCACGTCTAGGTGTATCCCAGTGTGACCTGCCTTTGTACGTGTACACACACTAAGGATGTTTACTGCAGCACTGTGGCAACAGCAAAAGAATGGAAACACCTTAAATGTCCAAGAGTGGAGGGATGGCTGAACAAACTGTATCATCACACAACTGAACACAGCCATTTAAACGGAAGAAAGTACTCTCTATGGACCTATTAGGATAAACCTGATGTTTAAGGTTTTCAAAAAACTGTAAACAGATACTTATAGTATGGTCTCATTGATTTAAAAAACACACAAGACTATATATAGCGCGTGTGAGCTAAAAGAATTTAAAACAAAACAAAACATGGAGGAATCACCCAACTCTTGGTGACCATTACATTCCAGGAAGAGATCGAGTAAACTGGGATGGATCGTGAGGACGGGGATTAGTTCTATTCAGACAGAAGATGCAAAAACATGAGCATTTGTAAATCTGGCTGTCACATGGGATTCTATTATCCTTTATATTTTGAAATATTTTTATCCTGAAAAGAGGCAGTACAGATTTTAAGACAAAAATTCAGAAGCTATAAAAGATAAATTCAACAACATAAAGATTTAAGAAGCAGAGGGCGGCAGGAGAAGGCGGAGAGAGAGGATGAACAGTTAAAAAACAAATGACAAACGAGGAAAAGTATCTCTGTAACATAATATGTATCAGACCAATGAATTCCCTTAGCCTGGAATGTGCTCATGCAAGTCAATAAGGGAAACAAGTCAACAAATCAGACAGAGGAATAGGCAAAGGACATGAATGAGCAGTTGACAGTACATAATAATAAAGGCACAGAGGAAAGACCCATTCTTCACTGATCGTAACAGCAAAGCTCCAGAGGCCTGAGAGCACACGCTGCTTGGGGAGGTGGGGAAACAGGCCCTCTGTTAGATCACAAGTGGATCAGGGTGACCTTTTTGGAAGTGACCTGGCAATATCTGTCAAAATCCCCTTAGCCTGGGAATTCCATTGCTAGAAGTTTATTCTACAGAAAAGGCTCCTATATTTACATGAACTTTTCTATCACAGTCTTTACAGACAGCCCTATTTGTGACAGTGAAAGATGTAAATGACTTGAAATTCTACCGAAAATCCACAAGGACCCGTTTAGAAGCATAACCACACAAACGACGAACGGAACGCTACACAGCTGTGAAAAAGAGGATGCAAATGCATGCACGCTGACACCAGATTATCTCCCAAGTACATGATGAAACTTTAAAAAGGCGGGTGGAGAGCAGTGTTCTGTGTATCTCCAATGCCCTTTTAACAAAAGACTTACACGCATATATGTGGATATGTCGCTAAAGGAATAGATTATTCAAAGGATGCGCAAGAAACTAAGGGGGCAGGGGTCTAGAATGCGGGAAAGGCCTTCTTTATATCATATACCGTTTTATTTATTTATTTATTTATTTTTGTCTGTGTTCGGTCTTCGTTTCTGTGCGAGGGCTTTCTCCAGTTGCAGTGAGTGGGGGCCCCTCTTCATTGCAGTGCACGGGCCTCTCACCGTCGTGGCCTCTCCCATTGCGGAGCACAGGCTCCAGACACGCAGGCTCAGTCGTTGTGGCACACGGGCTCAGTAGTTGTGGCTCGCGGGCTCTAGAGTGCAGGCTCAGTTGTTGTGGCTCGCGGGCCTAGCCGCTCTGCAGCATGTGGGATCTTCCCAGACCAGGGCTTGAACCCGTGTTCCCCACATTGGCGGGCAGATTCTTAACCACTGTGCCACCAGGGAAGCCCCATATACCCTTTTTAGGTTTAATTTTTTTTAACGGGTGAGTGTGATACACTTTCAACTAAAATTTTGCTAAAAGGAAAAGAGGAGAGGAAAAAAAAAAAAAAGGAATGTAAACTCTGGAGTCTCACACACCCGGACCTGCATTCCAGACCGACCACTTATTGGCTGCACAAGTGTTGGATCCTCTCTGGATCTCAAGTTTTCTGCTGCATCAAATGGAGATAAAAACAGGGCACTTCCTTCTAGGGTGGGTGGATATGCCAGGTAAGAGGGGCTCTAAGGTTGTTACCGGGGAGAAGTAGAAGCAGCTGGTCTCAGACTCCAGAATGCGCTTCATCATTCCCCCTCATGGATCCAATGGACACAGGCCATTCTTCTCTCTCCTTATGTTCCACTCCGCAGACAGGGAACAGCAGGGGCAGGGCCACCAGGCACAGCTATGCAGACTGAGTGTGTGCGGCCAGGCCTGGGTAGGGAGTGAGGGCTGAAATCCAGCCCTCCCTTGGCTTATCAAACCGTCACCCTCGTGCAGGGCTGTGTCCAATCGCAGGGGTCATTCATTCTGCTTTCCGTAAAGGCTCTGTACAGGCTAGCAGCAACATCATTTACAGCAGAGCAATTTAACCCTTCTCCAGAATCCTTGCCAGGTTATAAAGAGCCCAGGGAAAAGATCTGGGGGTACAAAGACCAGGGGCGGGGCGTAGCCATTCGGAAAGTTGGTACAGTCATCCCATCCATATTTATCTTTTCATGTGTCATTTCCTCTGAATTCGCAGGAATACCCTGTTTTACCAGCAGAAGTGGTTTCTAGGGAAAGAGTCCTGCCACCTTTGGCCCATCGACACCCACTTCATATACCTTGGGCAGCTGGGTGATGTTCTAAGTGAGGTCACCCTGAGACGAATCCTGAGTGGGGGAAGGAAAGCCAAGGGGACACACCCCTGCCCCACCTGCCTGCTCCTCAGAAGGGCTTGTCTGCAAGAACAGCCCTGTCCCAGGGCAGGTTTGGGGTCCTGAGGCCTCCAGGGACACGGTGAGGCTGGGCAGTCCAGAAGAAACAGGAGCTGACAGGGACTGCGGGCCTACTGCACCCAGGGCACAGCCTCAGGCACTGAACTACAGCAGGAAACAAGGTAACAGGCCTGTGCTCCTGGAGTGAACATCTGGGGAGCGGGGGGAGGGGTGGGGGGAGACACCTGACAACCACATAGATAAATAAGAAAAGGTGCCACGAAACACACGGTGAGGGCTTCCCTGGTGGCGCAGTGGTTAAGAATCCACCTGCCAATGCAGGAGACACGGGTTCGAGCCCTGGTCCGGGAAGATCCCACATGCCACGGAGCAACTAAGCCCGTGCACCACAACTACTGAGCCTGTGCTCTAGAGCCGACGAGCCACAACTACTGAGCCCACGTGCCACAACTACTGAAGCCTGCACGCCTAGAGTCCGTGCTCCGCAACAAGAGAAGCCACCGCAGTAAGTCTGTGCACCGCAACGAAAAGTAGCCCCTGCTCAGCGCAACTAGAGAAAGACCGCGTGCAGCAATGAAGACCCAACGCAGCCAAAAATAAATAAAGTAAGTAAATTTATTTAAAAAAAGAAGAAGAAGGAACACACAGTGAGGCCATCAGAACAGGGCAGTGGAGCAGAGGGAGATGGGGCAGCACCTTGGGATGGAGTGTTGGCAGGTCCCTGAGGGGCTGACTCTTGACCTCAGACCTAAGCGAGAGGCGGTCATGGAAAGGTGGGTGGGGGAGTGGGAGCAGAGGTTCCAGCCCGAGAGAAGAGCAAAGACCCTGGGGCCTGTGGGGTGTAAGTAACAGAAACAAGTCCAAAGTGACCGGAGACAGTGAGGAAGGGCCAGTGGCGGTGCCAGGGAGACCCGCTGGCCGGGTGGTACAGGACGTCACAGGCCACCCTGGAGCCTGGACGTTACTCAGGGTTCCATGAGAAGTCACTGGAGGGTATGAACAGAAGAGTGACACTCTGGATTCATTTTTTAAAGATCCCTGGGGCTGTTCAGCAGCTCTTGTGCAAAACCTCATTTAATTTTTTTTCTCTTATTTAATTTTTAAAACACTCTGTGTGGTAGTCCTCTTTCATTCTCATTTACAGATGAGCAAACAGGCACACAGAGGTAAATTAAGGGTCCCGGGGTCTCCAGAAATAAAGAATTCAAGCAGTCTGAACTGCTCAGAAGCCCTACACTCTCTGGCACCCATGAATTGGGGGGAGCTGTCTGGGGTGGATCTAGAAAAGCTCCTGCATCTCTTGGGCCTCAGCTTTCCCATCTGTAAAATGGGAGTAGCAAGAACAAGTTCTGGGAGGTGTGGGAGCCTCAAAACATATCCCAGGATTGAAAGCCCGCAGCCTTAGCACCGGCTGAGCCCAGAGCAAGCACTGGGCCCCTGGAAGCTGAAGGTGACTCCTGGTCTGGGCCTCCCCCCAGTGCGTGGCAGCCCCTCTCCACTCCAGGTCTGCCCCAGGCCAGCACGGGGAGCAGTCCAGAGCTCCCACCAGACACCACAACCACGACTGCACTCACCTCTCCTCCCAGCCGCTGGGTCCACTGCACTCATGGCACGCACGCAGCTGCCCAGGCAGACGGGGGAGTGCCACCCAGACTCTGCCTGCACTGAACGTGGATCCCACGTACAGGCCAGGCTCAGGGGGCGTTGGAGTCCTCAGTGGCCAAGCCGCTCTCCCTTTCTGGGTACAACCCCTCCTAGAGAAAGTGCCCAGTCCCACGGGGCGTGGCCCCAGACCTCCAGCCAGAGCCAAGCTGTCCCCCTCCCCCGGCAGCTCCAGGGGCAGCACCCGCTCCACTCTGAGCAGTGCCTCATTTGCAGAGCGGTGTCCCCTCTCCAGAGCTGGTACTCCCAACGTCCCCCAGCAGGGACGCTACAGGGCCAAGTTCAGTGCACGCCTGAACTTCTATCAGGAGCCCACCGGGGTCAGAGGTGCTGAGGGTGGGATTAGGGCAAAAGGGGAGGATCGTGCAGGGTGGAGTGCGGCGGGGCAGCACGGCCTCTGGGGTGGGGTTTCTGGAGGAGAAATGAAACTGCGGAGAATGAAAACAAGACCTCCGTTTCCTCCATCAGCCTGTCTCCTGGGAACAGTGAAGCCGATAAGAGAGACCCTTTTGAGATCGTTTCACATCAGTAAGATGTTTCCACAAATCAGCTGTTTATACAACTCTCCTGGAGGTAAAGGTTACCAATGAGGAAGGGGAGGGGCGGCTAGCATTCTAGGTGTTGCTGGGGAAGGTGCAGACCTTCCAGTCTGACCAGTGGTCCCTCTGGGGCAGGGCCAGGGCAGAGCAGGTGGGACTGCTGGCACGAGGGCTGCCAGGTCATCAGGGATGACCCAGAGCCTCCCCTGCCAGGGGCTCACGCAGCCCCTGTAGGGAAACAGGGAGGCAGATCTGAGCACGCACAGAGCCGGGAGGCACCCAGAGGACACTCTGAGCCCCTTCCCAGCCCAGCTCCACTCTGGTCCACTGAGACCCTCCGTGTTGAAAACCTACAAACACACCTCTGAGCACAAACACACGAATCCCTGTTCAAGCACAGGAGCACAGCCCAGAATAAACATGACCCCTACACACTCACACACACACTCTCACACACACACACACACACACACCTCTCCCCCTCTCCCCCCCCCCGCCCCCCTCTCTCCTCCTTCTTCCTCCTCCCTGCTGGCCCCACTTCCCGCCACAACGGACAGCTTCTGGGGCCTGCTGGGCCTCCTCTGCCAGGGCGCTGTCTTCCCCCATCTTTCGAGAAGGGCACTGCCCACCGGCTTCCTTCAACTTCAGCTCCGGCTCCAGCGAAGTTTGTTTGTCAGGTTGCAGGTCCCTTGGGTTGTCAGCCAGGGACCTTGAGATTTGAGAGGGGCCAGGAGTGGCTGAGCCAGTCCTCTGGGGATCTTGTCATCTCCAAAAGTTGAGAAAAGGGGAGCCCTGGGCTCCTGGCTTGGGGCGGCCAAGCCCAGCTCCCAGGAAGGGAGCCTCACCCCAGCTGTGTTCAGAGGTACCCAGGAAGATGGGTTGTCGAGCAGGGGGCTGCAGGAAAGCAAAGAGGGGGGGACACTCGGCCTTGTAAGCGTGTTCCCGGGGCCAGGGGAGGCAATGTCAGGCAAGGGGCAGAGGCCGCTGCCCCGGGGCAGGGCACCCCCCCAGTGAGCGTTCACTCACCATCCTCCTGGCCTGTCCCAGCCTCTCTGCACCTGCACCTGATCTTCATCTTCCTGCTACCAAGTCCAGGAAACCCCTAGGCCTTCCCCTGCCCACCTCCCACCCCATTCAAGCCCTTTGGGGCTCAGGCCCTGAGGCATTAGCAATTCCAGACTCATCCTGGCTCCCAGTCCTGGGGGAGGCGGAGGGGGGCAGGACTGGGGCAGTCTGGGCCTGGGGACTGAGGATTCCAGTCTCGGGCTTGCTCGGCAGGTTTGGGCCGTGCCCACGCCGCCTCTCCCCAGAGCTGCTGGCCCAGGGTCATAGAGGGTGCCCCTGGGCGGGCACCCTAGATCTCACGGAGGGCGGTGCCGGGGGTCAAGCCACGAGCCAGAACCCTGGGCTCTCTGCCACTCACGCCCAGGAAAACCCCGGGCTTTGCCAGCAGCTCCTCCCCTCTGCCCTTCTGGGAGCCGTCGTGGTTCTCAGGCTGGAAGGGCAGGAGCTGCGGCCCGCGCATGAGCAGAACCCTCAGGGCCAGACCACTTCCTCTTTCTGAGGAAGCCTGGTGCCAGAAGCCGGCTCAGAGAAACCGAGGCACAGAGGAGACCCTGAGAAGGCCCAGGAGACTGCGCCACCGCGGGGCCCTGGCCCCGTCTGAAGCTGGGAGGCCAGACAGGCGTCCCCATCCATCCTCTTGGCCTCTTCCACGAGCCCTTCCTCCTGCCTAGAAGCTGTCAGGGTCAGGGTCCTGGGACAGGGCCCCTCCTGCCCCCAGGAACACACCCAAGCCTGGCCAGTTCACCTGGCCTTCCCGGCCTGTCAGTCCAGCTGTTCCGGAAAGAGAACATTTTCTTCTCACTCTATTTGGACAGCTGCGGGGACAGTGACAGTGAGAAGAGAGTGTCTGATTATTGAGGGGGGTGGTGTGCAGGGGACAGGGCCACAGGGTCTCTGAAGTGGCCGAGGGTCTGGAGCTGGGGAGGCCCCAGGTGGGGGGCTGCGTGAGGAGCTGGGAGGCCTGGGGCCACCCGACAGGGTCAGCGTCCCTCAGCAGCACCATCAAGAGAACAGCTGGAGGGGCTTCCGGCCCAGGTCCGGGGCTATAGGAGGAGGGACGAGGGGCTTCCGGCCCAGGTCTGGGGCTATAGGAGGGACGAGGGGCTTCCGGCCCAGGTCCGGGGCTATAGGAGGAGGGACGAGAAGCCCAAGGCACCAGGGAGACCGATTCCCATCTTTAGGGAATGTGCTCGGTTACAGGGTGGGGTAAGGACGCCTCTGAGGCTCAGCCCCAGACTCTCCTCTGGCCTCACTCCTGGACTCTCAGGCCCAGCAGCCCCTCCTCTGCAGGTCCAGGGCTGACAGGCGGGGCTCCAGAAAGGAAGACAAGGCACCCACAGGACAAGGCCAGAGGACCTGGAAACGGAGCTTCCTCCGCCCTGGGAGGCGGGAAGTAGGCCCGCGGGGTCAAGCCAAGGCTCTTCCTCCTGCCGCTGCCCACCCTCCCTCCTTCTCGACGGTCGTCTCTCTCCCTCCCCTCCGCGCCCCTCCCGGCCCCTGCCCCCTTTCCAGCCGCCCCATCCTGCTGTCACCTTGTCCCCATCTCCAGCTCCTCCTGCCTGCCTCCCCCGCCCCGGTTATGTAAGGGGCCTGAGAACACACAGAGGGAGCTTTGTTGTCAAACCAAATCCATACGGAGCCGGGATCGGCCGGCGCAGCTGTTCCCCATTCCCTCCGCCTCGGCAGGGGTGAGGCACCGGGCAGGAAGCCCCCCCACGCCTCCATTGGGGGAGGTGGGGGGCAAAACACACTGGCCCCAGGGCCCCCAGGCAGCTGAGTGGGTGGCCCCGGACCAGCCACCACCACGTGGGACCACAACAGGGGAGCAGCTGGCCCCCAAGACAGAGGAAAGCCTCAGTGCAGAGCCAGGGCCCCAAAGCCCAGAGGAGAGCTCTGGGCTAGGAGCAGGGCTGCACAATGACGGCCTGGAGGGGGGCCCAGACCCACACCAGTGGACCCCTTCTTGTCCACACGCGGATGCAGGCCCATGTTCTCTCTGCCACACAACCCGTGTACGTACTCTCCCGCGCGCACACGCACACACACACACGCACACACACACGCGCGCGCGCTGTGTGCGCTCACCTGGAGGCATCTGAGCAGAAATCTCCTCCCTGCTCTGATCAGCCTCCTCCATCCCAGCAGGTACCTCTGGAGAGAGGAGGGTGGAGGGCAGAGGTCAGAAGCCAGAGAAGCTCCACCAGCCAGCTCTTCTGTGGAGGCCCTCTGGCTCCGGGATGAGATCCTGCCTTCCGGCCCAGGAAGATGTCCAAGAAGGGAGGTGAGGGCCCAGGAAGCTGAGCTTAAGATCAGAGCATCCGCACCCGGGCCAGGCCCTGTCCCTTCACCCACCCCGACTGCTGCACGAGCGTCCCGCTCGAAGATGCTGGGGCCGCCAACAAGAGGAGGCGCTCCTGAACCTCCACGGCTGCAGGGCACCCACCCGAAGTCCAGCTGCCACATCAGGCAGGACAGCAAGGATGCCGGGGCCTGGGTGAGGCGGGGGCAGAGGCACAAGGGAAAGAAGAGGAGGCAGACACAAAGGAAGAGGGATGGCTGGGGGAGGAGCTGAGAGAAATCTGAAGGAGAAGGGAAGGAAGGCAGGCGGGTCGGAAAAAGAGGAGAAAGAGGAAAAGGACCAAAGAGGGGACAAGAGGAGAAGGGGGCGTGTGGAGAGAAGGGCCCACACCTCCTGCAAGGATGCTTGCACACCCTCTCAGCCGGACAGGCGGGTCCAGGAGAAGCAGCACAGGGCGGGGGCGTTTCCAGAGCACTGGTCCCAGCCCACCCAGTCCCACCATCGGCCACGCCCCAGGGGTTTCAGCCTCAACAATCCTGGATCATTGGAACCAGAGGGCAAACCAGGACCTTGGAGAAAGGAGAGACAGGGGTGGGATGGAGCACAGGAGAGGCAGCCCCTGTCTGGGGGAAAAGTCGCTCTGAGACCTTGAACAGTAAGTTACTTTTCTGAGTCTCAGCTCCCACCTTTGCAAAAAGAAAGAGTTACCGAGAGGCTACCACGTGCCAGTGCGGTGCCGGGTGCTGGGGACACGATGGGGAGTCAGACGGTCACGGGTCCTACCCGACAGTCTAACATCAGCCAGGACCTCTGAGGCCTCCCGAGCACGCCAGTGTCTATCATCTGTGCTCTGAGATCCATCCCATGAGCTGCGCTGCGGCAGACGCTATTAGCCCAGTTATCGGATGGGCTGATGGAGAACCAAAGTCCCAGACCTGCCTGAGGTCACACAGCTGGGGGCGGACAGAGAAGACAAAGGCCACCTGCCTGGCTTCCTGGCCCCGAAGGAAGGCACTCTGCAGTCTTTGGGCCGCACCCTGAATCACAGAAAACCCACCAGCCAGCACTTACAGAGCCAGGCCCCAGGTGCTGGGACATGATCTGAAACGCACTCTGGTTCAGAAGTGAGAAACCGAGGCTCTGTGTCAGGCCCAAGGCTGTGCAGCCCTGCCCTCCCCCACCCGTCTGAGCTCACGGGTGGTAGGGTCCCCTGATGTCACAGGCTGGGACATGTGGGAGGGTGGGGTAAGTGACAAGGGTGCCCGGCCGTCAGGGGAGCCTCAGAACAGGCTCGAGTCGGATGCAATCTAGGAAGGGGACTGCCAACAGCGCCCAAGCCACCGTCAGGGGACAGTGGGAGCAGAGGTGGGGAGCTGAGAACACGCGGCTGGGGAAGTACAACAGTCTGACCGGCGCCCAACGGAGGTTTTCAAATAAAAAGGGTTTTAAGCCGAGACACCCTCTCTCCCACTTTCAAATGAGATTTTATGTGGAAACCCAATATGTAGAAGGAATAAGAGTGGAGTCGTTTGGGGTGAAGCAAGAATGGGGGCGAACCCGCCTCTTGAGCCCTCACTCCTGAGCTGACACCCCAGAGGGTTCCACCCCTGGGGAGCTTTTCGTGGACCCGGATAAGGGGAGAGCTGACATTGGGCAGGAGGGGAGGTTAGGACCAGTCTGTGCAAGGACCCAAAAGCATGGCTGAGGAGGGGATGGGGGCAGGAATGTGACCAGCTGCCCCTGGCATGGGGGAGTGGGAGGATGCCCTCCCGGTGGGCAGACTCCTGCCCACCCCACCCCCAGGGCTCCTGCCTGCCTCTCCTGTGTCTGAAAAGGCTGCCAGGCCAGGCTCCAAACAGCTCAGCTGTCAAAAGGGAAACTCTTCGCCCTTCACCCCAAGAAAAGGGGGAAGCAAAGCAGGGACACAGTGAAGACACTGTAGCACTTAGTATTTGTTAGACATCATTCCAGGCATGAAGGACACGGCAATGAGATGACAGGCTCCTGGAGCTTACGTGAAAACCCTAAAGAGTCAGGGAGGAAAACGCCTTGAGAGTTTTCAAGCCCATTTCACACCACACACATGCCCCTCCAATGCCTGCATCTCCTCTGGACCGTCCCTGCCAAGGTCACGGGTCCAAGCTTGAACATCTTCCGCCGCAGGGCACTTGCCCCCTACACAGGCAGAGGCCTGCTCCTGAGAGCTCCAGATGGCCACACTGAAGACCCTGGGTCCTCCCCACCCAGCCTAGGCAAGGGAGTCCACAGAGCACTGAACACACCGTTAAACGTGCAAGTTTTACTTTTGATCACGACAAAATATGAAGCTTCATCTCGAGTTTTGCTGGTTCTGAGTTCCAATTGCTCGGAACCAAAGGAAATGAGCCGTCTCCCTTCTCACCTGCCCAGAGTTCCCAGGTCCCTGGGTCTCTGGCACCGCCCGTCCCCTGCTTTGCTCCCCTCCCGTGACCTTCAAGCGGTGGGTTGCCAGGGTGGGCCCCTGCTGGCCCCCACTTCTGTCCTGCCATCCCTTCCAACCAGGCCTCCCTCCTCCTGACCTGAGTGACCTCTGAGGAGCAGAGGGGAAGCAGGTCTTTGAGGAGCCTCTCTGGCCTCGAGCCAGGCCAGGCCAGGGTCCAGGAGAGCCCCAGAGCAAAAGGTACTGTGGCCTGGCAGGAATCTGGGGATGCCAGATGCCAGGAGCAGCCACCTCGTCCGGGTCCCCGCGCTCAGACCCCCGGAGGACCCCTCCCCTTCCCCACGTGTCGCCGTGGTTGCCGGATGAGGCCTTGCAGCCTTGTGGGCGGCAGCGGGGGAGCCGCATTTCCAAGGAATAGGAGCCGATGGGCAGGCCAGATGGAAGCAATTACCGGAGGGAAAGGGGGAGAGGTGGGGGCCGGCAGGGGCTGGGAGGGGCCGCAGAGGGGAGGGAGGAAGGAGAGCCCAGCCCTGCCCAGCTGAGAGAGGCAGGGGATGGGGAGGCAGGACCGGCAGGGCCAGACGTGGGCTTCGGGGCTGCACAGAGCCCTGGGCTGCGAATCAGGAGGGCTGTGTTCTCGTCACCCACACCCGGTGGCCTTGAGCAAACCCTGTCACACCTCTGAGCCTCGCCCTCTTCATGGGTCACAGGGCAGGGGAAGATGAGCTTGCAGAGTTGCAGGGCAGTAGCGAACTGGGCTGAAAAGTGCAGGTTTTGGAAACAGGCCTAGCTAGGAGTCCCGGCTCAGCTGCTTAGGAGTCGTGTGACCTTGGCCGAATGGGTTAATCTTCCAGAGCCTCCATGGCTTCAGTTACAAATGGGCTTAATGAAAGGTCGTGCTTACGTGAAGTGACGTAAATAAGTGGACAGCACTTCTTTTTTTTTTTTTTAGGTTTATTGGGTCAGGCTTTTAATAAGTGCTCGATAGATAAATCATAACTAGTTTTGTTATTTACTAAGTCCCGTTTTACTATTATAAGGACAGGTATTTGCAGAGGCTGCACGGGCAGAGGACACAGGGCAGACCATGGACACAGAAGCATCACCGCAGGCCCTAGAACGTGCACCCCGGAGGAGGGTTTGGACCCACGCAGAACAACAGTGCGCGAGCCCGGCACTCTGCACACTGCTCCGTGCCCTCTTTCTAGCAACCATGGTCCCCACCCTGCCCAGGAAAGCAAGATCCTGGGGCCCCTGACACACTGGGGCTTTGAAGTGAAGCTGCAGACAGGAAGAAGGGGCCATCCTACGGCCAGGCCTTCCTCACCCCCGCGGCCCAGGTGGCCACCCCCCCGGCCACCCCCCGGCCCCAGCGGCACCCTCCTCCCTGCTGGGCTCAGGGCAGAGGCCAGGGCTTCAGATTCTAGAGCGTTCACATCATCTCTCTGCAGGATGGCTTGGCGGGGTGTGGGGTGGCAGAGATAAGGCAGTCATCCGGCTGGAGGTCTCCCGGTCCCAGGCAAGGGGCCAAGATTAAAGTAAAACCTGCAGCTTGGGATGGCCTTCCTCACGCTGAAGAGCGATCAACCCAGTGCAGCCCCTGGCAGAGTTCACCCCGTGCCAGCCTCAGGGGCACCAGTCGGAGGCCCGTGGCACCTGGCTGGGGCCCACGCATCACACACAGCTGCTCCCACTTGCAGCTACATTTGACCACTTCCTCTATCCGTAGAATAAAGAGCGTCACTCACACTCACATTCACACACACACACACACACACACACTAGGAATGTGATACAGGTCAGGGGTGAACGTGAGGCCAGGGGTGGCCGCAGCCCCTCCAGGGGCACTCAGAACACTCGTGTAGAAGTGCTGAGCACCTCTGGGAAGGGGTGACAAACGAGAGAGGGGAATTAATGACTAGAGGCACCCAAACCTGCCTGCCCTAGTCATTTCCTCAAGGAAACCAAAGGTTTCAGGTCAAGGCCAAGAGTCGAGAAGGAAGGGGGACCTGAGGTCGAGAGGCATGAGAAGTCAGCTCGTTTCTGCAGGGAAGTGTGTAACCCCAGGGCAACTGAGGAGTCAGGAGGGGGAGGCAGGCCCTGCACGTTTTCTGGGTGTCCCCCCACCTGACTGCCCTGCTCTCTGGCACCGAGGGTCCAACTCCCAGGGCCTGGGGACTCAGCTGGCTTGTGGTGGATGCCTTGGGCACAATCTGTAGGTCTGGCTCTCAGACTCTGGGACCCTCTGGGACATTGATCTGAAGGGTCCCTTTCAGGAGGCTGGAGGTTCCCACCCCACCATGAGCTGGGACCCCTTTGTGTCATTCTGAGATGGAGGGATCCCTTCCCCACGACGGCGGGGGCAAACCTTTGAGCTGCTCTGAGAGGAAGAATTCGCCCAGAGAACATACCCAGGTAGGGTCTGGGCGGGCACCCAGTGCAGGGCAGATACCAGGCCAGTAGGGGTAAACCACAGACGGTCACAGGTTAAGCTGGGGCACAGGAAGGGGGGACTGGCCTCTCTGCTCCAGTTGGTGAAGGGTAGGGGGGCCTCTTTCCAGGATTTGTTATATAATTCTGAAAGGAGCAGATTCTCGGTTCTCTCCAGAAAACTGGATCCCAGAGATCTAAGAGGGCTGGCAGGGTGGAGAGGCTGAGCGAGTCTGTTTCTGAGGAGTGGGGACTGAGTCACTGCTCTGGGTAGGGAAGGGGTGAGGGAGGGAAGGGAAGGCGGCCCAGAAGACGCCGAGGGCTTCCTTGGCCTGGGCCTCCACTACGCACGGGCCAGGGGCCTGTGGCTCTGAGCACAGCCCACTCCCAAGCCACAGATGCCTCTCCACCCACAGTCCAAGCAAGAGGCTCCCGCGCTACTTTCCTAACTCCACCTCCCGTCTACCCTCCCCTCCTAACCCCTGACCACCCGGACTCTGGGGGAAAGCCCCCGACTCCTGGCTCTCCCTCAGCTGCTGGGAGGGAGACCCAGGGCTCAGGGGACAGACTAAGATCTCCCGCCCAACACATGGATGCTGAGGGATGGAGGCACGAAGAGCACGTGCAGGGGAGACACAAGCAGAGCCAGGAACAGGCTAGAGGGACCTGGGCCACCTCGGCTCGGGCAGGGGTTATTCACAGATGAGCTCCCGGCAAAGAGAAAAAGCCCCAGAAGTTCATTTCTAGGCCCCAAACAGCTGGCGCCTCCCAGGCACCCCCTCTAGAATTATGGGGCAGCTTTGGTGAGTGTGGAGAACTTTGGAGAGTGCGGGAGAACCGCTGCTAATAGCAAACACTCACATACCTCCGCCTCTGTGCAGGCACCTTCCACAGTGCCCAACGCCTTTATGATCCCCCCTCCCTGCCCCCCCCCCCCCGTGGCACAGCAAGGCTCAGGAGAGCGCGGTATTGGTTTGTGCCTCTGGTGACACCCTAGCTGTACCAGGCCCGTTCCCAAGGTTCCGCAAAGAATAAGTCTGCCTGAACTTGGCTTCCACACTGTGCCTCCCCGCAGCGGTGGAAAGCACAGGCTTCTGTGAGAAGCGCATGGGGGTGCCAGCCTGTGGGTGGGCATGAGGTCACATGGGCACAGCTGAGCACCCGGACGGTGCCTGTAGCCCCAGTCCTCTGGCAGGAGCCCCCAACCCCAGCACTCGGGACCCAGTCTGCGGGACAGACGGAGGAAGTGGCAGCAGTAGGTCAGGCCTCCTGGGCCCAGAAGGAGCCTCCCCCAGGACTGAGAATGGAGAGGGCAGTGCTGGCAGACATGTTGGCAGCTCTGGGCTGCCTGGGAGGTCCCAGCCAGCAGGGGCCCCAGGGGGGCACCCAGCACAGATGGCTGAGCCCAGCGATTCTGCCCCCAGCTGGACTCCACCTTCACCCCAACCCCATCCCATCCCACTGCCCACCAACCAGGCAGCTCTGTGGCCCAGTGGCCTAGGCCCAAAGAGCCCCGCAACGTGGACTGGTGTATTGGGCACAGCCAGCCTGCAGCTAGCAGCCCCACCTTTGGGCTCTGCTTGGTGACCTTGGGTCTCCTGCACACAGCCAGACCCAGCAGAGCCTGCCACTTGCAGGCAAGCCAGCCCAGGATCTCCTGGACTCGGTGGGGCAGTTGTGGCCAGAAGTCGGCTCAGAGGATGCGCAGGGGTGGGGGCTAGAAACTTTCCAGAGAAGAGGACCGTCCCGTTTGCTCACTCCCAAGGAGCAGAAAGAATCGGCTTCCCGCGAAAAACTGGTCCAGGGCAAGGGATCCCAGGGCTGTGGCCTCCCCACCCGGCCCCGGCCCCGCGCGGCGCCCACGTGCCCGGCCCGACCACCTCCCCGGCCGCGGCGCCGGGCGGGGAACCGGGCAACCGGGCAGCCGGGACCCGGAGGCGCTCCCCACCCTCCCTCGCGGGCCCCACGGGGACCGGCCGCCGCGTACTCACCCTCGCGGGTGGCGCGGGGCGAGGCAGGACAGTTCCGCGCGCAGCTCCGATCCGCTAGGCGCACGGGCTGGAGGCGCGGCACTGGCGCGGCGGCTCCGCTCGGCCCGGTCCCTGTCCTGGGCTCGGGGCCGGCCTGCGAGCGGGTAAGTCCGCCTGCTGGGAGGCGGGGGCCGGGCACAGGCGGGGGGCGGGGAAGGGGCCGGACACGCTTGCGCACACGGCCGGGGAGCCGACTGGGGAGCGGGCGGGCAGGAGGAGGAAGGGCGGGGTGGGGGAGGAGGAAGGACTCGACTCGGGAGATGCTGCTTGCGGGCGGGGCCGATGCCGGGGGCTCGCGATGATCCGGGAGCCGCGGAGGCCGGCGGAGAGGGCAGGCGGCGGGGCCAGGAGCGAGGGGCGCGGAGGGGTCGACCGACCGGGCAGGCGCGGAGGGGCGGGAGAGGAGGCTGGTGGGGTGAGGGTTGAGTTCTGGCGGGCGCAGCCTGTGAGTGGCACCAGGATGGATATGCCCAACGCAGCCTCTGCACACCCTCCTGGAAACAATGAGACCCAACAAAGGGTTCTCCGCTCTCCCACGCGATGAACCGTGTCCTTCCCTCGCTCGGGAAAGTGAGGCACAGAAGAGGGAGGGCCACCTGCACTCCCCATGCACGGTGGCCAGGTGCCCTGGACGGAACCTGGACCCTCCCTCTGCCCTAGTCTCGACCTGCCACCCCCAAACTGCTCCCTCTGCAGCCTCTTTGCACACCCTCTCTTTGGCCCTGAGAAAGCTTCTCAGTTGCTGTTCCTTACTGAAGGCGCCAAACATCCTGTCTCCAGGGGAAACCCCATCAGGCCCTTACCCTGGTTCCTGGGGCCACCCACCCCAATCAAACCTGGGAACTACTCAGGCCGAAGAATAGTCCAAAAGTCACCCGCAGGACAATCCCCATCCCCCCAGACACTCCTTCATAGGTGCACAGCATTTACTGAGCGCTTAGTGTGAACAGCCTGATGCTGGGGGCTCCAGGGCTCCAAGGAAAAACGTAAGACACGGCCCGCCCCCCCCCCCCCGGAAGCTTACTAGAAAGAAGGCTCACAGTGGACTCCCACTCAAAAATAAATTAGGACATAAAAGCTTTTGCACAGCAAAGGAAACCATAAACAAGATGAAAAGACAACCCTCAGAATGGGAGAAAATATTTGCAAATGAAGCAACTGACAAAGGATTAATCTCCAAAATTTACAAGCAGCTCATGCAGCTCAATAACAAAAAAACAAACAACCCAATCCAAAAATGGGCAGAAGACCTAAATAGACATTTCTCCAAAGATATACAGACTGCCAACAAACACATGAAAGAATGCTCAACATCATTAATCATTAGAGAAATGTAAATGAAAACTACAATGAGATATCATCTCACACCAGTCAGAATGGCCATCATCAAAAAATCTACAAACAATAAATGCTGGAGAGGGTGTGGAGAAAAGGGAACCCTCTTGCACTGTTGGTGGGAATGTAAATGGATACAGCCACTATGGAGAACAGTATGGATGTTCCTTAGAAAACTAAAAATAGAACTACCATACGACCCAGCAATCCCACTACTGGGCATATACCCTGAGAAAACCATAATTCAAAAAGAGTCATGTACCACAATGTTCATTGTAGCTCTATTTACAATAGCCAGGACATGGAAGCAACCGAAGTGTCCATCAGCGGATGAATGGATAGAGAAGATGTGGCACATATATACAATGGAATATTACTCAGCCATAAAACGAAACAGAACTGGGCTTCCCTGGTGGTGCAGTGGTTGAGAGTCCGCCTGCCGATGCAGGGGACACGGGCTCGTGCCCCTGTCCGGGAAGATCCCACGTACCGCGGAGCAGCTGGGCCCGTGAGCCATGGCCGCTGAGCCTGCGCGTCCGGAGCCTGTGCTCCGCAACGGGAGAGGCCACAACAGTGAGAGGCCCGTGTACCGCAAAAAAAAAAAAAAAAAAAAAAAAAAGGAACAAAACTGAGTTATCTGTAGTGAGGTGGATGGACCTAGAGACTGTCATACAGAGTGGAGTAAGTCAGAAAGAGAAAAACAAATACTGTATGCTAACACATATATATGGAATCTAAAAAAAAAAAAAAAAAAGTGGTCATGAAGAACCTAGGGGCAAGACGGGAATAAAGATGCAGACCTACTAGAGAAGGGACTTGAGGATACGGGGAGGGGGAAGGGTAAGCTGTGACAAAGTGAGAGAGTGGCATGGACGTATATACACTACCAAACGTAAAATAGATAGCTAGTGGGAAGCAACCGCATAGCACAGGGAGACCAACTCGGTGCTTTGTGACCACCTAGAAGGGTGGGATAGGGAGGGTGGGAGGGAGGGAGATACAAGAGGGAAGAGGTATGGGGACATATGTATATGTGTAACTGATTCACTGTTATAAAGCAGAAACTAACACACCATTGTAACGCTATTATACTCCAATAAAGATGTTAAAAACAAAAAATAAGTTAGGACAGGATGTGACCAAGTGTAAGGTGTGCGTAACTGACAAAGAGGGTTCACGGAAATGCCAGCTCAGGCTCACTTCAGCTGAAACTGGAGGGTTTATCTGCTAAGAACATATAACAGAGGAAGCTCTACGCTGCGTAAGCAAAGTGGAGAAGGCAGGGTGAAGATAGAGGGCTTCAAGTGCTTCCACAGGTGACTCTCCATCCTAAGTCCCACCTTGCGTGGGCAGAGGTTTTTCCTACATTTCCCCAGTGTCTAAATTATGCTTGAATAGTGCCTTTGGCTTTGTCAATCAAGCATTCATCCAACAAATGTTTATTGTGTATCAGCTCCAGGTCTGGCACAGTGACTAAAGTCTCTGCCTGGGTCAAGGTTAGAGGAAGAGGAAATAGCCTCCCTGGTACGTGGGTGGGAAAAGTGGCCCACAGAGAGTAAGCAATCACCCAAAGCGACTAGGTGAGTGTGGCAGAGCTGACCTGAGAATCAGCCCAGCTCCTAAACTTTGCAAACTCCTTAATGAACTAGATCTAAACACGGTTGGCAGTTCTTGTTATGAGCCATGTAAACTTCACTCTGTGGGAAAACAGAACTGAAGGGCCAAATTTTGCTCCTGGAGACCTGATTTCCAACTCTGCCTCGGTCACTAAGTAGCTTTAATTTTCTTACTAGAAAAAAATGGAAATAACTGTGCTTATTCAAAGGGATGTAAGTTCAAATGGATACACATTTGCTCTGGCAGTATAAGGTGCTGTATAAGTACGTGCTTTTATTATGCACACGGAACCAGTAAGCTGTATTCAGATCTCCTCCCTTCCCCCTCCCCCAGCTTATCCCAGACCTGGTTACTGGGTGCCCAGAAGCTAACTGAGATCCTGACTCCTCCCCTTAGGCCACAATGTGCTTAGAATTTTTTTTTTTTTTTTTTTTGCGGTACGCGGGCCTCACTGCTGTGGCCTCTCCTGTTCCAGAGCACAGGCTCCGGACGCACAGGCTCAGCGGCCATGGCTCACGGGCCCAGCCGCTCCGCGGCACGTGGGATCTTCCCGGACCCCAGGGAACGAACCCGCGTCCTCTGCATCGGCAGGCGGGCTCTCAACCACTGCGCCACCAGGGAAGCCCTGTGCTTAGAATCTTTTCCCCCAGTTTCTTAATGGCACAGCCAGATGCTTAGCTGGCTGCCTAGAACCCACATCATCTGTGGGGCAGGAGGAAAGGATTCTGGTACTTTTCACCTGGAGCCCCTCCCGGCTCCACTGCCCCCCTTGCCCATCTACAAGGCACTGGGATTTGCTTAGCAAGAGGCAGTGTGGTGGGACAAGCGGGGCTTCGGCTCCTAAAACTGTTCCTGTCGGAGACCAGCTGTGCCAAGGGCGTATCAAGACACCCTGAGGGTCAGTGGTCTGGGTCCTGGTCCCCTTCCAAGCCATGCTGCCTCCATTCCCACCTCCTCAGCGCCCCCTTTACCTCTCTGGTTCTGTCTCTGCTGTGGAGGAGGTGGCGGACAACACTCTGCTAGGGCGACCAGGGGGCTTCTCTCTCTCTAGGGTGTCTCTCTCTCTCTAGGGAGTAGAGGGAGGAGACAGAGGAGCAAAGGGCGAGGGAGGGGCAGGTGCATCTGGAGCTGGGAGGCCCTGGACTTGTGGCCCACCCCCGGGCAGGCAGGGGTGTGTGTAGGAGGCGTGGCGCCCTCGACACATGTGTCTCACAGGCTTTTGGCTCCTGTCCTTCACATGTGCCACGTTAGCATCCTGCCGACCAGGAGGAGGGAACAGCAAGATGCCGTTTGAGGAAGAAATAAACCCAATCCAGCATCTCAGACGCTTTTAAAAATAGCAACTCCGGGATGGTGTTTCAGCTCCTATTTTTATCAGATTTATATGGCTGGACGCTGGAGCTGAGCTGTTCCCAGGGTTCTCAATAGCAGCGGACATCACTATTGTAGTCTTAGAAACCTGCCGTAAGGCGAAGGCTAAAATGCACTCCAGGAACCTGTCGGCTGGACGGGATCCTTGAGAAGCCACTGCACACAGCCCTTGTCTCTTTTGGGGCCATGATCAATTAACCACAGAGAGTTTATGGCTTGCTTTTTGCCTTCAAGTCTCTTGGTTACCATGACTTCAGTGCATAATTGAGGATTCACTGCCTTCTAATCCGGAAGTCCTTTTTAATATCTAACCCCAATATACCGGCTGCGTCCTTTAGGCCCTTCTCGCGGTAGAAAAATGGCAGGTAACATTTATAGGTCTTACCATGTCCACAAAATCCTCTTACCTAATCCTCACAAAGCCCCTCGGGGTAGGCACCGCTATCACTCCTAGCTTACAGACAGTTACATAACTTGCCCGAGATCATGCCTGGTTATGGTGCAGGTTCTATGCCAGAGTCACCAGACCATGCTGGCTCTCAAAGGAGGCGGTTCCAAACACTAAGCAATTTCCCCTTCGCCTTGACTTTCATTTCTTCCTCATGATCCTGAAGGAGAAACTGGTCAGGGTACTACCGGACGTGTGTGCCCCATGCTAGAAGCCAAGTTCTAGGTCCCGGCCGCGCTGAGCCACTGTCTCCCTGCCTGCTGGCCTCGGCTTGTGCTGGCCACGCGGCTCTCAGGCTTCAGCCCGGAAGTCTGGCTTCTCTCGGCATAAGCCGCCACAGCCCCACCCCCCGGGTCTTCTCAAAGCACTCGTGTCCATGGAGTCACTGTGTAATTACGTCTACGTGGCTCACTAAATTGTAAACTCCAGGAGAGCTCTAGCTCCATATTCTTGTCTAAAAACAAAAAGTAGGGTCGATATTCAAAACCTTGTTGATTGAACTGAAACACTGTAGTCCATGCTTATTTTTTAAGTGGTTAAAACTTGGTAACTTCAAGTTTATAGAGACTTTGGAATCCAGTGTAATTTCAGTAAGAATATGGAGCGAACACAGGGCTGCCAACATTTATTTTGCTAAGTGAGGATTTTTAAAAAACAACTACTGTTAATTATCAGCATCTTCTTACAAAAGAAAGACCACTTTAGGGTTCAATATACGGGTCTGGAATAAAGATTTAGTCCTTTCTGAGAAGGCAGAGTTAGCAGACCCACGTCAGCCTATTCAGAAATAAAATAGATACATTAAACTATTTTGGAATAGAAGCATTACAAGAGAAACATTTTCAAATATTACTTTGTACGTAATCGTTTCTTGATTTGTTTCTCCATTTGAGGATCTGTATCCAACAGAGTCAGGCAATGTGGAGCTAACTGCCCAACTCCTCCTGAAATGTTATTTTTCTCAGTGTCCTGAAGGAATGCTGACAGAACACTCAGCAATTCTGCTCTATGAGGAAACCTCTGGGCAAACAGAGAGGAGCCGAGGAACAGCAGTCCTGTCTCCAGTTGCTCCCCTCCCTCCCCAACCACGCTGGGAAGAAAGTCGGCCAAGAACTGGGGCCTGGTGGCCGGTGGGGAGCCCTCCAGGACTTATCTGGGAAGGTGACATCTACCTCCAGGAGAGCAGGGACACAGGCGCGCACACCGAGGGCACGCGGCTAAACACACAAGGACGTCCACGCTGCCAGAGGGGGCTGGCGCTGCTCGTCTTGCTCAGGACGCTCTCTCCGGGGCGGCGGGATGCTGGGTTCTGCTAAGGGAAGGCAGGAGGAAAGCCAAGGCAGAGGAGGGGGTGGTTCTCATTCTGCATCCCTCGGGCTGAGGACCGTCTGTCCGCCCACTAGCCCGGAGGCCAGGAGCTTCTTTTTAGTCATCTCTGTATCCCCAGCGCTTAGGACACTGTCTGGCTTGAGTCCATCAGCGAGTCAAAGCTTTGGACTCCACCACAACCATGTCACTTTGCCCTGTTGGTTTACGATCACCCAGCACATCACTCCGTAGTGGATCCTCATCCCCGTTCCCCTTGACAAAGAAATAGGCTCAGGACGCCTCGGGTGGACACCAGGAAGAGACCATTTACCACTATCTAGGGCAGCGCTTGGCCTGTAGTATGTGTTAAATAAACACGCAAGGAACAAATGAGTGGCGCTCGGCTCTGACTCCAGTCTCCTGGCTCTCAGTCCAGGGGATGCAGAATAAGAGCTACCCCCTCGTCTGCTTCAGCTTTCCTCCTCCTTTCACTTTGCGGGACACACATCCTGTCTCCCCTGAGAGTGTGTCCTGAGGAAACGAGACCCAGTAACCCACAGCCCCATGCTAAGGAGCAAACGCCAGCCCCTCTCCAGCAGTGTGATACATCTGTCCGCTGGGCTGGGAAGAGAGCCTCCTGTGTTTAACTGCATGCCGTCAATGTCTGCACCCGAGTCCCTGTTCTGCTGGAGCAGTGGTAGATGTCACCTTCCCAGATGAGCCTTTGGTGGCTTCCTACAGACCACAGCCTTGGACACTGAAGTCCCTTCCTGGCCTCGCGACTCTATGGACATTCTATTCTATTCTGTGATGCTGGTCATACCTTGCATCCAAGAACCTCAGGGCTTTCAGACCCCACTGCAACCGTGTCACTTTGCCCTGTTGAGACACTGTTTGTATTTGGTCTTCTGGCTGCTCCCTGCGAATTGTTGTATCTTCCTGCCCAGATAACAAACTCAAGGCCACGGACTCCCTGACCAAGAAGCCACGGCAAAGGCAGGCTTCTTGGGCTTTGCAACATCTGACTCTTATTAAGGCCCTCCCACTTCCAGGAGCGGCCATGCTCCATCCTTGTCAACAACAGTGTATCAACAGGATTGGCTCACACATGGGAAGTGTGACCTCAGTGCTGGGGAGAGAAAGAGGAAGTACTGTCAGAAAGACTCTATCGATTACGCCCACCAGACAGGTGGAGATACAGTAAGTGGGAAGAAGGCAGAGCGCCCCGTGGTGGCAGAGCAGGAAGGAGTGAAAGCAGAGGGAGGCTCAGCTGGATTCCGGATGTGAAGACAGCCAGGACGGGTGCACGGGGGCCTACAGAAAGCCCCAAGCCCTCCGGGCCAGCTGGGGCTGACCCCCAGACACTCACCCCCTTCTTAAGACCTTCCCCCTAGGTTCTGCCCACTCCGCTTCCCCAGCAGGCCACACCGTGGGTCCACACCGAATGAGACCGATAGTTTATTCTCATGCTGGAAAGAAACCAGTAGAAAATATATTAAAAAAAAAAAATTCACTTGGTGCTAAAATCCGGCTGCCCTTCCCACCACCCCACCGACCCCCCCGCCCCGTACACATCAGTGCTCTTCTCCGACTCAGCTTCTCTGGGCCTCCTGCAAGAGTGCGAGGAGGGGGTCATCAGCTCTGAGGGCAAAGGTGAGGGTGCGGCGGCCGTAGTGCTCGGGGTCCTGCTCCAGGTTCTCGATCACCTCGGCCAGCAGGTGGGCCCGCTCCACGCCTGCACCAGGGGCCTCGAAGCCCAGGGCAGTGAAGTGCACGTGCAGGTGGTAGTAGGAGGGCAGGTAGTGCAGGTACACGCGAAGGCGGTCTCCCGCCACCTGGTAGCGCTGCAGGATGGCTTCCTGGCAAGAAAGGGGAGGGTCGGGGAGGCTCATCCTGCTGCCCACACACCGGCGCCAGAACCCCCTCCTGCCCACGGCCCCGACCAGCCTCTCCACCCGCTGTTGGCTTCGGATCCCTGTCTTCCATTCTTGGGAGTCAGCAAGTGCAGGTGACAGCAGCAAAGCGGAGGCTCTTTCTCCCAAGGATGGGGACGGTGGCCTCGATCCGGCTTCCCCCCTCCAACCTGGTAAAACACCTGCTTCCTCACAGTTGCCACTGGGCCTCTAGGAAGTCTCGGTGCTAAGGACAGGCCCAGGTTTCCAAGACTGTGGGGACTATCCTGCCCTGGATGATTTACCAGACTTGTATCATCAAGTAGGTGGGAAGAGGCCTTGTTTTCCCTTTCAGCATAGAACAGAGTGGAGCTGGGCTGCGGCAGAGCTAAGGCTTGGTGGCAGAGAAAGGACAGGGGAGGGGACGCGAGCAGGGCTGCCCTGGACAGACCAGGGAGTCATAATCGGATCATCAAATTCTTGCAGGACTCCTGGTGGAAGAGGAAAGCATCGCCTTCGGCCCCGGCTCCCTTTGCCTGCCCCAACCTTGCTCAGGGGTAGAGCTTTTTCTACCACACCCCCTTCAGGAGCCTCCGAGGCTTGGAATTAAGAGGAGACTTAATTTCCACTGTAGGCAAATCCCTGAGGCCGCAGGGGTGAAGAGAAAAAGACAGGGCCTCAGCGTGCTCAGAATACGTCCTGGAATTGTATTCTAGTCTGCATTTGGCGCTCCCCCAGGGATCTCGGCAGCAGGGTGACACCAGGACCAGGGCACCCAAAGGGCTTCCTGGGAGGTGCTGCCGGAACTGCCAGGGCAGGCGCAAGTGCTGGCCCAGCATCTCCCAGGGGCTCTGCATCCAGAGGCTGTTTCAGCAGAGAAACGAGTTACTGGGAAAAGAGAAAGGCAGCCAGGGGGATGGTGACGTGGGCACGCGGGGCAGAAGGCAGTCGGCACAGGACAGGGAGGGGCCGCAGGTGAAGGGAGAGTGGCCCCAAGCACAGCCCCTCCTTCAGGTCTGCGGCAGAGCCTCAGCAGCTCTTGTTGAACCTGACCTGGGGGGGGAGCCTCTTCCCCGCTGGGCACCCTGGTGACAGCAGGCCTGCCATGGAGGCCGCATCTTCTAATGTCTCAGGCTGAGACCAAGCCCACAGAATAATGGAATCAGAAGGAAGAAGGACCCCCTCCAGACACCGAGGCCCAGAGAGGTGAAGTGACCTGCCTGAGGTCATCCAGTGGGCTAAGGTCAAAGTGTCAGAACCAGGACCAGGACCCAAGACTCGAGACTCTCTTCCCCCATCTCCCCTCGCCCCCAGGGCTCCTTTCAGCAACCCTGGAATTTCACTGGATTCAGCAAATCTCCCAGAGAGAAAGTATCCCAGAATGCCAGGTGCTAGAGGATTCAGTCTCTTCCCTCAGGGTAGATGAGGGGACACAGACACACGTCAGGTCGTGCACCATCTACCCGAGAAACACGTCTGGCATGATGTGGCTGTCGTGAGAGGGGCGGTAACCCCGGGATGGGAGGGCATCCCAGACGTGACCTGCAGGACACAGGCAGGGAGCAAAAGCGGGAACCCGAGCTGAGGAAGCCCGTGTCGGGTGAGGCAAGGGGGCTAAGAGTAGAGCTAGAGGGCAGGGCAGGACCAGGAACAGGGGCCTCGTGAGGCCCCCTAAAAGCCTTCATGGGCCGCTGCACGGGCATTCAGAGAGGAGCCCTTTTCACGAGACAGCCTTCTGGAAGGGGTGAGGAAAGGGGCCCAGGACGCAATGGAACTGGAGTGTAACTCCCCGGGGCTCCGGCATAGATCCGGCCCCGGCCGCTCACCTGCCCCTCCTGGAGGATGTTCCTGAGCAGCGGCAGGTGCTCTGGGGTGAGGTCCCGAAGCGACTTGATGTCCCGGCGATGGCAGATGGCAATCAGATACAGGTCATCGAGCTGTGCGGAGACAGGCAGGGGTAAACCGGGCTCAGCAGGGGACAGGGCCGGGGAGGCTGCCAATCCCGGAATTCCGCCCAGAAACCAGGAAGCACCCACACCCCAAGGCCTGCAGTATCAGCCACAGCCAATCCCAGGGACCCCGTGGCGGGACCAATCCCCAGGCAACGTGGGC